>NC_091688.1:17510000-18135000 GCF_041296265.1 Equus caballus
CCACCTCCAGTTTCTGGAATTGGCTTGATATGAATACTTCCTATTTGTCTGTCTTTTGTCTCTAGCTTGCAACTGCAACCCAGTGGGCTCGGAGCCTGTGGAGTGTCGAAGTGATGGCAGCTGTGTTTGCAAGCCAGGCTTTGGTGGCCTCAGCTGTGAGCATGCGGCACTGACCAGCTGTCCAGCTTGCTATAATCAAGTGAAGGTTCAGGTGTGCGTGCTTCCCCTTACCAACCCTTGTCCCTAGAGTGAAATCAAGTGTCTACTGGGTGGTTCTGTCACTGACCTAGGACCCGACTAGTCTGCTGGAGATGAGGCGAGGGTTACTGTTTCTTTCTTTAAAAATTACTGTATTAAAAAAAAATTCTGTATGATAGTAATAATACCTCAGGTTTAAGTTCTCATATGTACCATTTTCAAAACCCCTTTTGTGGATACCGTCCCGTTTGGTACTCATGATACTTAAGTTGGGAGAAAAAGCATTCTGACCTCAGTTTTCACTGAGCAAACAAAATCATGAAAAATTTGCAATGTTTCAAAATGACACGGCCAGGTGGAACCGAGAATCCCACTCATGTCCCCTGATTCTAAGTTCAGTGCTCTTTTCACTATAACATGCCACTGGATTTCTTCCAAGAGATGTCCTTGTAAGACAAATGAAGGAAAACATAAACATTTAAGAGACAGGAGGAGGCCAGAAGGGGTTGAGGCTATCCAAACACGAATGGCCTCCAGAAATTTATCATTCAAAATCCAGAGAAGAATGAAATTGACGTTGTTGTTGTTAATTATTAGTATTTTGCTGGGGTGAGGGGTGGAGGAGGAAAGCGCCCAAACAGAACCCCAAATCTAGAACAAACTCAACTTTGAAAAAAGTTCATCTATTTAACTAGCCCTCTGTAGCACTTTCTTTGTTCCAGACACTGTTTTAAGCACTATACAAATATTAACTCATTTAGTCCAAGTAGCAACTCTGTGAAGTATTATTATTATTATCCTCTTCTTATGGATTAAGAAAGTGACTTGCCCAAGGTCACACAGCTAGTGAGTGGTGGGGCCGGGATTCAAACTCAGGGAGTCTCGGCTCTAAAGTCTCAACTTTTAACTGCCCTGACATGCCAAGCATTTCTGGGCTTTCAGCTCTCATCCTCTAGGACCATGATCTCTGCCATCTGTTCTGATCCTCTTTCCTGTGTGGTTTCAGATGGATCAGTTTATGCAGCAGCTCCAGATCCTGGAGGCCCTGATTTTGAAGGCTCAGGGTGGAGCAGTACCCAACGCAGAGCTGGAAGGCAGGATGCAGCAGGCTGAGCAGGCCCTTCGGGACATTCTGAGAGAAGCCCAGATTTCACAAGGTGATGAGGCCAACTTCCCCTCAGACAGGAGAGAATGTATAGTCCTAGAAAGCATTGCTACGCTGGGTCAGAGACTCTTCTGTGGGTCTTGGTTCAGCAGATGTCTCTGCCTAGCCCTTGCAGAGGCGGAAGGACTGTCCATGGCATTCTTCTGGGACCTGAATGATGGAGATAAAAGAGCAGTTGCATGCATTCACATACTGGTTTTGACCATTTTGCCATAAGCCAGTCAAAGTCGCTTTTTCAACCCTCCATTGTGTTTGATTACTCTATGCTGACCCCGAAAGTGCTCAGACTCCCTTTTCTGTTGGTGTTCAGATGCTGTTAGATCCTTCAATCTCCGGGTGGCCAAGGCAAGGACTCAAGAGAATAGCTACCGGGACCGCCTGGATGACCTCAAGATGACTGTGGAAAGAGTTCGGGCCCTGGGCAGTCAGTATCAGAACCAAGTTCAGGATACTCGCAGGCTCATCACTCAGATGCGCCTGAGCCTGGAGGAAAGTGAGGCTTCCCTGCAAAACACCGTAGGTGGCACTGGGTTAGCCAGGGGACTGAGAGTCATTGCTGTGCTGGGAGACTCACCTACAGACATCATTGGCTCATGTTCTTTTTTCTTTTTCCGAGGAAGATCAGCCCTGAGCTAACTACTGCCAGTCCTCTTTTTTTTTTGCTGAGGAAGCCTGGCCCTGAGCTAACATCCATGCCAGTCTTCCTCAACTTTGTATATGGGACACTGCCACAGCATGGCTTGATGATTGGTGTGGAGGTCTGTGCCTGGGATCTGCACCTGCGTACCTGGGGCTGCCAAAACAGACCTCACAAACTTAACCACTATGCAACCAGGCGAGCCCTGATATACTTTTTTTTTTCTTTTAATGTAATGATCATGGTGACTAGGGACTCTTGATGTGTCAGGGTGTGGAATGCTGTGTGGCTAATGACAAGCAGTTCCGGCAGGACAAATGCAGAACCTGCTTAGACTCCATGGCCAAGTGCAAAGCCTTAACCAATTCTCCTTTCTCCACAGAACATTCCTCCTTCAGAGCACTACGTGGGGCCAAATGGCTTTAAAAGTCTGGCTCAGGAGGCCACGAGATTGGCAGACAGGTGAGCAGCATTAGAGGGCACCTCTGCTTCAGACCATCTCTCAAGGCCAGACTTGAACAAAACTGTAGGGTATTCAGGCCCTACGCTCTATATTCATTACCTCCAGGCTCCCTGGAAGCCATCCCCTGCCTTGAAGCCATTTGTTAACCACTTGGCCTTTAGTACATGTAGGTGGCCGCTGGGCACGGTCGTGTGGCAGGAGTTGGGGGTGGGAGTATTTCCTTCTCAGATTTCTCCATGACTCACAGTATGGCTTTGGTGTATGTCAGATGTGATTCTTTGGCCCCGTGAAATGAATCAGCCCTTGGAAAAGATCGCTCTGCAGCTTTGAGGGACTCCCAGGCTCCCACACCGAGCCTGGGAACAAGTAGCAACGAGTTGTTTGCTAGCCCGTAGGGGCTAAGTCTGCAGAGGGGGAGCTTCCCTTGAAAACCAGCTCTGCAGGGCCCCAGTGATAACAGGCAGCTCCTGAGTTCTTGTCCACCTATAAATCCTATGTCGAGAGGGTTGCTCATAGCAGAGTGCTCAGCAGGGTGACGGGCTCTGCTAATCCCAACAGGAATTCAGTCAGCAGAAGGGGGCTGGCCCGTGTTTTTGTAGCCTAAACTGTCTCCTGAGCTTGTTTTTTTAATCACTTTCTAAAACGAAGAGGACAAAAGCATTTGTGGGACTTTTAAGACAGGCTTTCTCCTCCCTAGAGGTGGGCTCAGTTAAGAGATGCAGCAACAGTCAGAAGGGAGTTGGATCCTGGGTGAAATAAAACCCAGCGGTTTCCTCCTGCAGAGAACCGCTTATGGATGCAATATTTTACCGCCCTAGATTGCTCATCTCCACCCCCCACCCCAGGCTTCCCCTGATTACGCCGGAAACGGAAAAGATCACCAGAAAGTCTATGACATGAGGCTGCTTCTCTAGAACCCCTCCTGCGTCTTGGTAGTTCCTCTAATTCCATCTAACCGGGGTCAATTCTGTTTGGCTTTTCTAGCCAAATCAGTTCCCTTACTCCTCTCCCTTCATTTAAATAAAAGATCTAAAGGAAGCCCTTTGCTATGAAAACTCAAATTCTTTGTTTTTAATCCTCTCAGCCATGTTCAGTCAGCCAGTAACATGGAGCAACTGGCAAAGGAAACCCAGGAGTATTCCAAAGAGCTGATGTCACTGGTGCGCGAGGCTCTGCAGGAGGGAGGCGGAAGCGGCAGCCTGGACGGAGCCGTGGTGCAAAGGCTTGTGGGAAAGTATGTTTCAACGGGTCCTCACGCGGACCAATATAACTTGCATCCTCCCAGGGTATACTGCAAACTGTGTTTGAGAGGTGCCCCGTTTCTTTAAAAATATATTGGTAATAAGAGGGAGAAGAGAATGAGAGTAGTACTTTGGGCTAAAGCAGATGCCTTTTAGGCTAAGAGAAGAAAGGGTTGACGAATCGAAGTAAAGTTTGTGTTTTGGTTGAGAGATTGCGTACTTGGAGTTACGGTCACCCTCTGTGGTGTTTGAAGACTATGAGTAAATCCATCTGATGGCGTGGAGGATCGAAGAATAATATATTTATATTATCAAGAATTGGGAAACCTGGGTTGAATTTTTCTGACCTAACCTGTATAAACTTTAAGGCTTATGTTTAGATTGTGGAGAGGGACTCATATCTGACACATAACCTCATTTGGTTCTTTTGATAATTCCAACTATGTACTTTTAAAACAATAGGCTCAAGTTTTGCTTTGAATAAAAAGAGTGACTTCTCAAAGTCCCCTTTCTTTGTTCCCTGCAGATTGCAGAAAACTAAATCTCTGGCCCAGGAGTTGTCGAGGGAGGCCACGCAAACCGACATGGAAGCAGATAGGTCTTATCAGCATAGTCTCCACCTTCTCAATTCCGTGTCCCAGATTCAGGGAGTCAATGATCAGTCCTTGCAGGTAAGGGCATCTAGCCTGGCACTGATGTACAGAAGAAGGGCTGTAATGCTTTCTTCTCTGGGGGCTCCGTAATAATGTTCAATTATTGTTTCCCCTCTATATTAACGTTTCTCGCTTTAGATTAGAAAGAGTGTTTATCCTTCTCATTATCCGTTTTCTTGCTCTTAAACCCCAATCTTGGTCTCTGAAAAGGCCTTGGCTCAATCCTATTAGTGGGTAGAAGTTTTATATCTCTTCTGTAGTTCTGGGGACTGTTGAAACCTGTGGGAAATTGTTATAGATAAAATTTGATATTTATACACTTAGGTCCATCCTAGGGTACATCTCTATATGCGGACACTCAGAAGTTCTTCTCAGAAGTTTTGCATTGTTTCTGTCATCGATTCCTTTAGCTATTCCAAACTTATTACATTAAGAAGATTCAGCTTTCTACCTACAGTAAAAACCACTCATAATGATTCCCACAAAAAATGTTCTCATGCATGTATAAACTAACACATAAAATAATGAAAAAAATAAAAGACACAAACCCTGTTTGATGCTTTGGGACCTGCTGCCTGACTTTCATTAGGCATATTACCTCATTTCTGTTAGACTTTGGGCTGAATTGTTGTTTTCAAACAATGATGTCAGGTCCTAAGAAGGCTGTCGTGGTACCTGGTGAGCAGAAAGTCAGATTCATTCATTTCTTTGGGCTTACAGGTAGAAGCGAAGAGGCTCAGACAAAAAGCTGATTCTCTCTCAAACCGTGTGACTAAGCATATGGATGAGTTCAAGCACGTGCAAAGCAATCTGGGAAACTGGGAAGAAGAAACCCGGCAGCTCTTACAGAATGGAAAGAATGGGAGACAGGTATCCTTTCGTTAATTTGTTCATTCAACAAACACGTATTGAATGCCTACCATGTGAATAAATATGGCAAGAGGAATCATCAAAAACAGTCTAAAGGTCACGGAACCGCTGCTTACAGGGAGAGTAACTGAAATACACAGGCCTTGATGGAGTTAGCTCAGCTCCACCCACTAAGTCAGCCTTCAAATCTAAGAAGAGGACTCAGGCCTCCTGGTCCAATTTTGGCCTACTCTGTCTGCTAGATTGACTTCAGGAAGTATCTAGAGTTTAAAATTATGATTTACATTACTATTCTTGTTCCTGATAATGGGCTAGAGTTTGAGGCTATTCTCTATATGGGATCCTTTTGGGTTCTGAAGTTTGCTCTGTCTCAGATTGTGGAAGGGTTTGCCACAGCACCCCTAGACTATTCAGTGAATCACAGGACTGTTGTCGTGAAGAGAAATGTGTTGGAGTGATTTTGCTGACAGGAATGCACTTCCCGGGTGTATGTTACATTTACTCTAATCTTGTTCTGTCTGCCTATTTGCAGACATCAGATCAGCTGCTTTCCCGTGCCAACCTTGCTAAAAGCAGAGCCCAAGAAGCACTAAGTATGGGCAATGCCACTTTTTATGAAGTTGAGAACATCTTAAAGAATCTCAGAGGTGAGTAGTTCATGGTTTAGGTCACTTGAGTATTTTAAAGGTATAACCATGACTTTGGTTTATTTTGAATCCTCATATGTTTCTCTAAGTGATAGGTACATTGGGATATTAAGAGATGCTTAATAAGTATCTTTCTAAAGAAAAAAATTTCGTTGATATTTGATGTAGTGGGAAGACTTGAACTAGATGTCAGAAGGCTTGAGTTCTGATCTCTGCTGGGCCATGTGACCAGGCTGAGCTGGCTGTGTGACCATAGGCAAGTCATGTAGCCTTTCCAGACCCTAATTTCCTCTTCTTTAAAGGGAGAAGGTTGCAGTCAGTGATCGCTAAGATCTCTTACAGATCCAACATCCCACTACCATACAAAAATTTTTCCTTTTCTTTTGTAGCTTGGTTGGTTCCAGTATGGAACCAAGGTGGTTGGTTGGTGGTGGTAATGGAGCAAGCTTTATCACAGCATCTAGATCCAGGAAATGTGCATTTGTGCCTTTTAGAGATCTGGTTAAAATTTCAGTCTTCTTTACTAAAGAACAAAAAAGAAACTTTCCTATAGTCTTTGGATTTTCTTCACAGAAAGTACCTCTCTACCCATTCTATCCAGCCTCCAACTATTGTCATTGGCAGCTTAGGGTTTAATGTTCTGGCTTGAACGTTTGGGCCTCAAAGATTCCACCTGCCTTTGATCCACTTTGGGGTCTTAATAGTCTTGCAGTGGTGGGTACCGAAGACACACTGATTGTCAATTTCTCTAAGCAAAGAACTAATTATGGCCCGTCCAATGCCTCCTTTAAGATGCTTTCTCCTGGATAAGAAAGCAGGAACAGCCACAACTTGGCGGTAATAACACTTTTTCCAGAATTTTTCCTAAAAATTTTGGCCCTTTTCATCTTCATTTGTCAGTTAGTTTTATAAGTTAGTTTTCATCTTCGTGGCAATATTTTCTTATCTTCATTTCAGAGTTTGACCTGCAGGTTGGAGATAAAAGAGCAGAAGCTGAAGAGGCCATGAAGAGACTCTCCTACATCAGCCAGAAGGTTGCAGGTGCCAGTGACAAGACGAAGCAAGCAGAAGCAGCCCTGGGCAGTGCTGCTGCCGACGCCCAGAGGGCAAAGAATGCAGCCAGGGAGGCCCTGGAGATCTCTGGCAAGATAGAACAGGTAAAGAGAAATTGAAATGCAGGTTGGCATGAGCAGCCCCAAACGCAAGGTAGTGTGGAAGGAGAGAGAGCGTCAGGCTCATTTTGAGCCCTAGGGCTCAGGGTCCTGTTGTGGTCCTCGACAGCCCCAGATCCACTTGGGCACCCATTTTGTTGATTGATTCACAGAGCTGTGATTGACTGAGTGCTAGGGCCCCAGCCCCCCACATCTCCCTTTCAGCTCCCTTTTTGGACAACACCAACCATCCAAGGTTGTTTTTATATTGACCATTGTATTAGTTTCCTCGAGCTGCTCTAACAAAGTACCACAGACTGGGGGGTTTGAAACAACAGAAATTTATTCTCTCACAGTTCTGGAGGCTGGAAGTCTGAAATCAAGGTGTCAGAGCCACGCTCCCTCTGAGACTCTGGGTAGAAACTTTCCTTGCCTCTTCTAGCTTCTGCTGGTGGCTGTCAACCCTTAGTGTGCCTTGGTTTGCAGCAGCATCACTCCAATCTCTGCCTCTGTCATCACGTGGAATTCTTCTCTCTAGGTGTCTCCATCTCTTCTAAGGGCACTAGTCATATTGGATTAGAGGTCCACTCCACTCCAATATGACCTTATCTTAAGTAATTACATCTGCAGCAACCAAATGAGGTCATATTCTGCGGTATTTGGGGTTATCACTTCAACATAACTTTTTGGGGCACATAATTCAACCTGTAACACTTATCATCAATATTTGATTGAAGACTATGAAATCCTGGCGTTCTAGATACCTTGCCCCTATCTGTGTTCTATGTCTAAGCTCTGCTTATTCATTATTCTCTCTCCTTCCACCGTGTGCCAGCACTGCGCTTGGGGCTGGGGATATGGAGATGAGAAAACCCAGTCTTTCTCCTCAAGGAGCACTCAGTGTAATGGAGAGAGACAGACACGTTACACTTACAACCTGTATGTTAAATGCTACAGTAGAAGGAGTGCTTCTCAGTTGAAAGAAAGCTTCTTAGTTCTTATTTAAGCATGACTTCTAGAAGGCTTATGCAGCTCTAGAAAGCCCAGAGGGAACTCTTGGGATCTGGACTGTTTGGCCTCACTCTTGGACCACTTGGTAACTTGTAAAAATACTGTCTAATTTTAAGTTCCATGAGGGTAGAAACCAATTTCATGTGCCTCTCTTTATACACTTCTAGCACAGAGTCACCTGCAATTTGATGCTTATTAATAGCTTATTGATAAAGATGTTGATAGACTTTGGGTTTTCTTAATATATATTTTTTAAGTATACTTTTTGGTGAGGGAGATTGGCCCTGAGCTAACATCTGTTGCCAGTCTTCCTCTTTTTTTTTCTCCGCAAAGCCCCAGTATATAGTAGTATATCCTAGTTGTAGGTCATTCGAGTTCTTCTATGTGGGATGCTGCCACAGCATGGCTTGATGAGCAGTGCGTAGGTCCACGCCCGGGATCCAAACAGGCAAACCCAGGGCTGCTGAAGTGGAGTGTGCAAACTTAACCACTTGGCCATGGGGCTGGCCTGATATTGACAGTGTTTGTTTTAATAAAAACAAAACTCAAAGCTGTAGCCCATTCATTCTCTGCATCCTAAACTCAACTAAACTGCCTTGGGGATCCTAGTAAAGTCATTCAAAAGACTGTGGCGGCAAAAAAATATGACAGAAAATGACGTGCCTTTCTCGCCCTCTGGGTTTTCCCAACTGGTTCCTGTTGCATTCACCATGTGGTGACCATTGACCAGTGTCTCACTGCTGATGGCTCCAGTTCCTAGAGACCTACCCCAAAAGTAACTTGTTGGAGGCAGAGCTTGGGGAAGGGTGTGTCGCCAAGTCTGACTCGCTCGTTATTCATCTAACTCACTCCATCAGGGCCTGCCTGCAGCTGTATTTTTTCTGCAGTTGTCTTTGAGATGTTTTTGTGCCTCACCCCTGTTTCTCCTTCCGTCCCTGGCTCCTTTTCTTCTCCCAGGAGATAGGAGGTCTGAACTTGGAAGCCAATGTGACAGCAGATGGAGCCTTGGCCATGGAGAAGGGACTGGCCACTCTGAAAAGTGAGATGAGAGAAGTGGAAGGAGAGCTGTCAAGGAAGGAGCAGGAGTTTGACATGGATATGGACGCAGTGCAGATGGTGAGTTCCCGTATCTTTCCACAGGAGATCACTTTAAACTTGCCAATATGGGAAACACCCTTTCAAGACTGGTTTGTATTTCTTTTTCTTCAGGTAATTGCAGAGGCCCAAAGAGTTGAAAACAGAGCCAAGAATGCTGGAGTTACGATCCAAGACACACTCAACACATTGGATGGCATCCTACACCTAATAGGTATGTGGAGTATCCACAACCTTCCAGCCCCATGCTCCAGGGCTTCTCCCCAGAAGACTGACTAGACCTGGCCCTGATGAAAGGGAGTCTCAGCTTTCCTTAAGGGTATCAGAAGTTTGCTTTATTTCCAGGCTCAGGTACTTTGGGCAGGTTACTATCCATTTTCTGGATTCTACTTTACCATCTCTAAGATGGGTCACTGAGAACTTATTGCCCTTGAAGGTGAAAGTCTGTAGGTCAAAGAACTGGGTGTATTTAGGGAAGTGTATTGAAGCTCAGAGAGGTTGCTAATGTCCTGCAGATCACATAGTAAATTGTGGAGGCAGGACTGGAACTTCACAGCTAAGGAGAAGACTGGACAGATTGGCAGTCCTGCTACGGCTTCTGGCCTCGATCCTGAGAAGCCAGTGGACAGTTTTAAGCAGAGGAATAATATCAGCCCTGCGTATTTCAGAACGATCGTCAGGGTGGCTGAGTGGGGAGAGCTTGGAGGTGGGTTAGACAGAGGCTGGCTGAGACCACCTGGAAGATTGTTGAAATAATTGAGGAGAGAGGTGAGGGAGCCTGCTGAGGCAGGAGAAGTGGTGAGAGTGAAGGTTCTCCCTGTCTGTGAAGTCAAGAATCTCTTGCTGATTCTGCTGTTTGTCCCTCCCCAAACCACAGTTGTACCTTGATGTAACCAAATGGGGAAATTTGAGCTACGCAGAAGAAATATAAAGGTAACAGGTCTATGAGATACTGCACAATTTTAGGATAAAATAGATTGGATGGCACAGCGTGGCAACGACTCAGATTTCCCCACAGAATTTTTCCCAGAAGAAAACTGATTTGAATGAAAATTCTGGGTTTAGGTAGAACTGGTACCAGACGCTCATTTGACCTGTTTCATCAAGCTCGAACTGTAGCAGGTCTGGGACTGGGGATTTGGTCATAGATTCCAGTAACATTCAGGAAAAGGCGGTTCTGCTTTTTCAGTTCATTATGGTTTTGACACCTGATTTTTCTGTGGAGCACCATTGCCCTGAGAGACCAATATTGTCTGTGTTGTTATGCTAACAGGCCTGCTTTGTGATCCAATAAGCCCCAACGAGTAAACTACTCTCTAAGGGTACAAAACACTCCTTAGCTGAGATCTTAGTGGCTTTGTTTAGTGTTCTGAAAAAGGTAATGAACTAAGAAGGCCTCTAAGGAGAAAATGAGAAAGTGGTATTTGGGAACTCTTAAACATTTACTATGTGTCAGGCACCAGGCCAGGTGTCTTCATGGTGTAACATCATTTCAGTCTTGTAAAGGTCCTATGAGGTGAGTTTTATTATTTTTATTATTTTATTTCACAGAGGAGTAAACTGAGGCTCAGAGAGGTTAATAATGTTCTGCAGATCACACAGTCATTTGTGGAGGCAGGATTCAAACTGAGGTCTCTGTCTCCAGTGCTCCTGCAGTTTTTGAGTAGCTCATGCTGCCTCCCTCGACATGGTTATCTTGCCTCCAGGCTTATTTAACTTTCTCTGCATGTCGTCGAACCCTAAATTCTTGAATTCTCCCCTGCGCCAGGTGCAGGACTGATCCATTGGATCAACACTTTTGTTTTGGTGTTGCTTCTATGCTGTTTGCTCTCTCGAGTCCTGGAACAATAACAGTTTAATTGCTCTGGGTATAATAAACTCATGCAGTCAGATGTTAGCGCTGCAGTTTAGATATGTGAGGCAACCTGACCTTGAGTTTGAATTGACCAAGGGCGGCTCAAACCTATTCAAACCAGACAGGCCTGGCCAGGTGCCCTTCATGCTGACATTGGTTTTAGATTGTTTATGGGTAAAACATACCTGAACAAATGTGACTCCATTTCACATTGGACATAAATTAGTGTCTAGCCAGATTCCGACTGTTTCAGGCCAGAATGAAGTCTTACATCATTTCCTAACAGCTGTAAAACATCCTCCAAATAGCGCAGCATACCTTGGCCTCTATAAACCATGAAGCTCTGCCAGTTTCTAAAGATCTTCTGATGGAAAATAACAAGATATTTCCCAAGAGTGCTTCAGAAAGCATAGTTTGGAGTTGATTCTGGTCCTAGGGTGAGCTGTGATGGGCAGCCACTTTGGACAGTACTCAGGCCCCTGTGACCTTCAGCCTTCATCTTTTCAGAGCGTGAACTGTTGACCCAGACGTGAAAGGAGAAATCCAAGCTTCATATTGCTTCACTGTAGAACTCAGAGGCTTGAACTGGGCTGTTCATAACTCAGTAATTAGGCTAGAGCTCTCAGAATTTTTTCTGTATTATTGCTAATTTCAAAGAAGCCTTTTGAATGTATGGCATGCTGTCTGCTGTGGACAGGTGGAAACAGGAATTTATTAAGGGTAGACAGGGTCCACATGTGTTCAAGGAGATCTAACCACAGCTCTTCTATATTAACTCCTTTCTCATTCCCTGAAATAGACCAGCCTGGCAGTGTGGATGAAGAGAGGCTGATCTTACTGGAGCAGAAGCTTTTCCGAGCCAAGACTCAGATCAACAGCCAGCTACGGCCCTTGATGTCAGAGCTGGAAGAGAGGGCACATCGGCAGAAGGGCCACCTCCGTTTCCTGGAGACTAGCATAGATGGGATTCTGGCTGATGTGAAGAACCTGGAGAACATCAGGGACAACCTGCCCCCGGGCTGCTACAATACCCAGGCTCTTGAGCAACAGTGAAGCTGCCTTAGAGATTTCTCAACCAAGGTTCTTGGGATTCAGACCTCAGGGCTCAGGAGCCCGCATGCGGGTGGGGTGGGATGGGAATATTTGAATATGTTGAATGCGTGTGCTCAGGCCCCAGTGAACCTGATCCCATCCCTGAGACCTCGGCCAGATAAATGTCTTTATTGCACCAGTGTGATACTATTTGCTTCCTGGTCCTGGGCAATGAGGCAAATAACGTTGAGTGTGAGACTGATCAAGGGCCTGACGACAAAGGGTAGACTGGATGGAAGGACAAACTGCACAGGCAGATGTTTGCCTCAGAAAGTCATAAACTGAGTCCTGGAGTATGGACAAGTGCTGCTGGGTTATAGTCAGCTTATTCTTTGAGTAATGTGACCAAAGGAAAATTTTTTTCCTTTGTCCACCTATAAACTTCTTCCTCATTTCAGAAGAGAGTGAAGTCTAGTCCTACTGTGGCCAGTAAAATACCATTGCCTTGTAGTGTCCAATGCAAGCTTCTTGTTGACCAGAGTTCCTCCCACTTACCATCCATAACATAAACCATTACATAAACATGTGCGCCGCTTTCAAGCTGGAAGAAGTGAGCACTGATGGAGTGAGGCGCTGTAAGGCTGACCCATTTGGAGCAATGGTGCCTGTCATGTCCTGCCACTTTCGAGTTCTTCTGGGTCTCAGAGAGACATCCTTTCTCCTGATGATGTCATGGCAACTTAGAGACTACATTTTTATTAAAGTATTTCCTGCCAGCAAAGCAAACACTGGGAAAGTATTTACTTTTGGGTTACAAAGTGATAGAAAAATGTAACTTGGACACTGAAAGAGGTGCCATTATCTAGATTTATTGGTCCTAATTCAATCCCACTTTTCAAACATTAAAAATTACATGCATTGACGTGTTTTATTTTATTCTCCCTCTCTCCTTATAGCAGAAAATCTTCCTACTCACACTTGAGCTGGATAGAATCCATCCTTCCATCCATCCTTCAATTCATCCATCCATCCTTACAACATATATTTATTGAGCGCCTACTGTGTGCCAGGGGCTGGAGTAGAGTGGTGAAATAGTCTTTGCCCTCATAGAACTGATTTTCTAGTGAGGAAGAAAAACATTAAAAAAATAAAATTAAACTTACAAATCTTGTTCATCACAAGTGGTGGTGATTGGAATAACCCCCTGGTTTGCAACCTCTTTTCTGAACAGAACATATGTTGCAAGACACTCCTGTGGGGACACTTGGGTTTTGGCAAAGTTGAGACGCTTCTGGGTTGTGCACACTTCTTTGCATTCCAGCTGACACTCTGCCCCTTTCCACAACTGATTGCAACAGACTGTTGAGTCATGATGACACCAGTGGGATTTGCTGGAAAAACCAGAGGCACTTCCACTTCAGCTCAGAAGACTTTGGTGCTGCCTCACTTCTGTATTTCCTTGGCTTTTCATGGACAAGGGTTTAAATAAAGAATAATTCTTAGATGCCTGTGGTTAGTTCCTAATTTATTAACCTCTAAGCTTAAGGTGGAGGTGCCAAAACAATGGAAACTAAAACGCCATAGAAAGAGCAATGAGTCTAGAGTTAGCTTCTTTAATTCCTTTTTCTGAGCATCGTGTTTTGTCCTTTCCAACTATAGGAGCGGAGCACTTTATGAGATTTAACTGGTGCTGTCTTCTAAGCATGAAGATGGATTTATTTCTGGAACAACTCGAGCAGGGTGGGGGTTGTAATATTTTTATCCTTTTTCATCATCTATAAAATAAAGGTAAAATCAATAATTTATCGTGATTTTTAACACCTGAAATATTGTCATGCTTTTTAACAAGTTAAAATTTAATAAATTAAGATCTTGAATTGAGCATCTGCCCAAACGGCTGAGGAAAGGATTCTGCTCCTATCCACATCGACCCCCTAAATTCTGATGGGTCTGATCACTTTGATTTCTCTTCTGTGGAAGTGAAAGTATAATTCCGTCTTGGCGTACTCAGTCGTGAAGCCTACAAATCTCTCACTGTAATTAACAACTGGTGCCCAGAAAATGTGTGTGTATTAATTCGATTAGGTTAACTCCTGTGTTACACAGACCTAGAAATGTGCATGACCCAAATACAATAGACTTTTTTCTTGCTCCCGTAACAGACTAGCTGGGGAGAAAGTTGGCAGGGTGGCCCTCCACATAGTTACTCTAGAGGCCCAGCCATTTACAACATGTGACTTCTAAGCTTGCCCTGGGGGATCATCTCCATTCCAGTGGGTGGGAAGGGAAAAAGACTTGGAGAAGGGATGCACACAGAAGCTTGGTGTGGGCCAGGCCTGGGAGGCGCTGCATATCACTTTCTTTCAGATCCCATCGTCTAAAACCCAGAATTATGACCATATCTAACTTGCAAGGGGTCTGGAAAACAATAGTGTCTTGATAGGAAGCCCCTTCTGAGTGACAGTTCTCTACTCTGAAAGGGGAGAAAGCGTTCTTAGTGATTGGCTGTCTGCTGAGTACACGATTAGGCAGTGCATCTTCCATGGAGCTTGCTGAGGGATCCCATTACTTAATATCCAATGTACCATGCAGTCATGAAAGGGTTTCTCAATGTTAAGATATTGTTAAGAAAGTCATGAGAATGTCTTCCCTGACAAATGGGAGATGATCCCTGAGAAGAGATGGGGAATGGAAAAGAGACTTGTGCAACTCCCTTGGCATAGAAGTGATTCCCTCATTTCTAACAACCTGACAGACTGTCCCTAAGAAGAGAAGAGGGTCGTATGGCTTAGAGACAGCTTACCCAGGACCTAACCTCTGTTACTAGTCTTGACCTGACTCTGCCGAGTTAAGTGAGCTTTCCTTCCAATTTCTCATCAGTATTTATAATTTAGTAGTGAAAACTTTCCTGTACTTTTCCTCTGAGAGTTTTCTGATTAATCATGCTGCTGGTAGGCTCTTACACACGTCGTCATCTACTTTGACTCACAGGAATTTCTGTCTGGAGAGAGGGTAGAAAGGAAACTGCCGCTAGGCTGTAGCTTCTTAGTAGATGTATTTCTGATCTTATCTCAGGATGTGGTTTCTTTTCAGTCCTCTTGGAAGTCTGGAGAAAAGGGTAAGGAGATACTCAGTAACGTCCAATGTTTGGAACAAGTCTCAAGGACCAGGAATATGTTTATCGTGTCTTCTTTTAATGTTTTGCATGGTCATGGGGATGTTATGGATTCTTGTTGTGGTTCAATTTTCCCACATGGAAAGCATAGAATTTCTCTGCATTCTTTATACTGTTGGCTACATGGTACTTCCTAGAAAATTCCAAGTCTGAAGTTTACTTATGGGTCATAAGGGAAGAAATGTGTGTGTACATATATGTTCATTCATATTTAGTATATATTTTAGTGTTTTTTTGTTTTTTTCTTTTTGAGGAAGATTAGCCCTGAGCTAACAACTGCCGCCAATCCTTCTCTTTTTGCCGAGGAAGACTGGCCCTGGGCTAACATCCATATCCATCTTCCTCTATTTTATA
Organism: Equus caballus; assembly: GCF_041296265.1. NCBI lineage: Eukaryota > Metazoa > Chordata > Mammalia > Perissodactyla > Equidae > Equus > Equus caballus. The sequence continues at coordinate 17,525,548 of NC_091688.1, forward strand.
CGTGGGATGCCTACCACAGCATGGCTTGCCACACGGTGCCATGTCCGCACCCAGGATCTGAACCAGAGAACCCCAGGCCACCTAAGCGGAATATGTGAACTTAACCGCTGTGCCACTGGGCTAGCCCCATATTTAGTATATATTTTGTAAGTTAGCAAATTAAGCCAGTGTTTATACCCAATTTTAAACAAGCTTTCATCATTACGCATTCACCGGACAGAGAAAAGAAGTGTTTAGCTTTATGAATAGCAAACATAAATACAAGTAATGAATTTACAAGGCATATCAAGCATCATTATGATGTGTCACCAAAGCCATGTAGCTACACACAAAGCTGGCTAATCTCAATCTTCAACAAAAAAATGTACAAGAACTAAAATGATTTTTTTCCTTTTTTTTTTTTGAGGAAGATTAGCCCTGAGCTAACATGTGCTGCCAATCCGCCTCTTTTTGCTGAGGAAGACTGGCCCTGAGCTAACATCTGTGCCCATCTTCCTTTACTTTTTTATACGTGGGATGCCCACCACAGCATGGCTTGTCAAGCAGTGCCATGTCGGCACCCGGGATGTGAGCCGGCGAACCCCGGGCCGCCGAAGTGAAACGTGTGAACTTAACCGCTGCACCACTGGGCCGGTCCCCCAAAATGATTTTTTAGAAAAACACAACTACTCTGACAAACAAGTAGGTAAGCCCTAAATGAGCTTGCCTAACAGGGAATTGCTATTTCACCTTCTAAATCACGACTGATATTAGCTAATGGCAATCACCATTTAGACCTAAACCAATACATAATGTATGTCACAACTAAAAATGAAATAAGAACTGATAGTCACAACAGGACTGAACAATTAACAAAAATTCGTTTTCTCCTTGTTTACATTGCCAAAACAAATATGAGTTTAATAACCTCTATCTTAAGATCTTTCATGCCAAAAAGTCAGTTATTCAAGTTTTTAATTTTCATAAATATATTTTTATTTCATAAAGAACTAATTTCATTAAGGAGCCAAAGCTAACCAATACCAGGCTATGCAGATTAGGTGGGATCTAAGATTTGACTTTTTTTAAAGTTGAGAAAACTTAGGCACGATTCACAAATTCACTAATTATTCTTCCCTGCTTATAATAATGGGTGTGACATATACTTTGTGTGTGTGTGTGTGTGTGTGAGGAAGATTGGCCCTGAGCTAACATCTGTTGCCAATCTTCCTCTTTTTGCTTGAGGAAGATTGTCGCTGAGCTAACATCTGTGCCCACCTTCCTCTATTTTATGTGGGATGCACCACAGCGGGATTCGACAAGTGGTGCGAGGTCTGTGCCTGGAATCTGAACCTGCGAACCCCGGGCCACCCAAGTGGAGCCCGCGAACTTAACCCCTACACCACCGGGCCAGCCCCTAACTGTATATACTTTTGTATGTCCCATGTGGCATCAGCTAAACCAGGGGGAAATTCTCCTGCTTTAAACACATTTTTGCAACTGTTGGCTCCAGTCAAGTAAGACTATGAAGAAAAAGCGATTAATTTGGCAACCCTCAGAGAAGATTCTAGACCAAGCAACGAGACTCTAGTAGCATTGTCTTGTTTATTAACGTCATTGAAACATTTTGCTGATAAAACTTTTGTCCGTGACTATTCTAGCAACAAAATTTTACTCAAAATATTTCACTGTGAAGTGGCGCTGCAACTTGAATGTAGTCTTTATTAATGAGTTAAAGCAAATCTTACTCTTCAAAGGGCAGATTCAGTGACCAAAAAGTGATTCAAAAAAAGCTTCCCCCTCCCCATGCCAATCCTGAGACCACTTGGATCAAGCCGAGTTCTGGGCCCTGGGCCTAGACTGAAGGAGGAGGGAACGAACATAACTCCTTCCTAACTAACTGGAACAGGCTAGTAGGACACTCCAAACTCACATGACAGAGAAACCACGTGAAGAGGTGACTTTACTGGGCAGCTATAGGAAGGTGCAGGCGGGATGAATCCGACAGAGCATGTTCATCGTCATGACCACAATGCTATTCCTAAGGTGTCCTAATTGGGTGAGCTACAAAATCGGTCCCCGTTTCCCTCCTTCCCATCTCACCTGCCGGCCTTCCTGCAGCAGCCTTGGGAGAGATCCTGAGCTTTTCATATTCTGCTGATGTATTTTTGCATTACTCTTTTGATGAATAAAATATAACATGCTTCTCTCTCTTAGTCCCCTAAAGAGTGTGAGTGTATCAGTCTGGGAGAGTAGATTTGGGCGGTTAAAATACAAGTCGTTTCTCCCTGGGATTCTCTGTCTTTTGCTGTGGGTTGATGATCGAGTCTCGCTTTCTACTTAATTAGAACAACAAGTTCTTTTATTCCTTCTGAGAAGCTGGAGCATGAGACTAGAGAACTTTGGGGAAAGGTTGGCCAAGCTGAGACAGGAAGAACAGCGTCTCTAGAAGCTCTAGCTCTGGGTTTCAGGCACTTCAGTAAGAGACTTTCCTCCCCTGTTCCTATGTACATTCAAGGAAATGAAAGCAAGAAGGCCCCAGAGGCTGCCTGGGGTAGAAAGGGTGGCAAATGAGGTACCAGCTAGCAGCACAGACCCCCCAGAGGGCCATTCCTTGAGGAGAGAGTCATTGACACAAAGGATTCCCTTCTTGCCTGTTCTTACTCATATCAGCTACTTTCAGAAAAATGGGAGGGCCATTTTTTATTGTTAGGCAGGAAACGAGGCTCCAGACCCCTCTTGATATGCTCATTCCAGCCCATGACTTTCTCACCAACTCTGAGCCATGCCAGCCTTGGGTTGGCCTTTGTAGGAGGGAGCAGGACCCCAGAGGGGAAGTCAGGGCCCAGAGGTCATCCTATTGGCACCTGGCTTACTCCTTCCAACTCTGAATCATCTTTCTGATGTTGGCCTTAGCTGGTTAACAGCCACAATGTCCTGCCCTAGACTAAGAGAGGGGCTCTGACCTCTCTCCAGCAAATGAAGAATGAGGCAGGGTGGGGATTGGACAATTTTACCCCAAAGGGGATACTCTTTTCCTTGTATTTAAAGAAAGCTATTTTAACATGATTCCTGTGATCCACCCAGATAAGATCTGCCCCATTGCATTCCTGGAAATCTACTTCTTCTATGGCCCTGTTCTTTTCCTTAGCTCATCTGCATCTCCCCAATTATGTGCCTTTTAGCCCCCGTGTGCATAGAACAAGCCCACTTTCCTCTCATAGGTTGCGGACTAAATGGGGCTTGACCACGGAGTCCAGCAGAGTAGCAGAGTGGATGAAAGGGATAAAAGATATCTGGTCTTTCTCAGAGATGCTCATGTGGATCCTCATAAGAAATTCTTTCCATAAACTCCATATCCTTGAAACTGCTGTGTTCCTCCAGGGAATCCAGCTCCCTCTTTTCCTTTGTTTCATTTGCTGACTGTTTTGCCTAGACAAAGGTTCTTCTGCCTTTCTCTCTCCAGCACCAGAGTCATCCTGAGCACTTTCTGGGGCTTTCTTAGCTTTCCACAAAGCAATCCTTTCTTGCATTCAGAGGGTCCTTTTCTGGGGTTTCCTCCAAGCTGCTGAGATCTCTTAGTTTCTAAGGAAACCTAGCTATGGCCTTCCTCATGATCAAATCCTCCCTCAGGACTGGCATACACAATGCCATATATAGGGAGCACCTGGGATAGACATAATTTAAGAGAAAGTTGCCAGGTAAAGACTGAAAATCACGTTACTTGGCCAGTATCATGGGGAACCAGAGGAGCAGAGATCATGTAGTGTGATGACCTAAGGGTCAGGGAAACAATATCCTTTTACGAGGCTCTATACTTGCTGTGTGACCTTGGACCAGCCTTTTAATCCAGCGAACTTCTGCTCCCTTATCTTTTAAAGGAGAATGTTGGATCAACTAATCTCTATGGTTATTTTAATTCATGATTCCATGATCCTTAGCCAAATACTGAGACCCAAGAATAGGATCTTCCTTCCTCCTCTGGAGTTGATTTCCATAACCCAAGAGGAACAATACCCTCCTGGATGCTACTCTACCATGTTCTTCTGTTGAATCCAGTTCCTTTTCTTGGAGGCTATTGAAGGAGGTTGCAGATGTGAAATGTGTGGTGAAGAACGTTGACCCTGGTGTCAGATCTCACCTGACCTCTCCTGGGCCGTAGATGGAAGTACTAGATTTTGATAAAATTATCCTGCTGCTCAGGGACCATTCCTCCAGGACAACCAGGAACCCAAGAAAGAGAAACTGGATGAGAGACACAGCGTACAAGAGAATAATTTCCTTTCAGCTCTCCAAGCAGGACATGAATGAGGGCTGAACAACTGGAACAGGGTCTGTCAAAACTATTTGTGGGGGCAGCAGAGAAAGGGAAATTAGAGAAAAGAGGAGTAAAAAAGTGTAATGGCTCTTGATGCCCCTCATGACCTGTGTTCTGTGAACCCATTCCCCTGCCAGGCAGATTTCCTCAGGCGATGACTGTGGTTGCTGAGCTCTGAGGAGATATGACCAACCCCAGAAACAAGGGCAAGGCATTGCTTCTCAAGGAGGAATTGACCCCAAGCACCGCCCGTGTTGCAGCTAGAGGGGGTAAGAACCATCGCTTCCCATCAGGGCAACAAATTGTTTTCTCCTAGGTCGTCCTGGACTTACGTTATGACGGAGACATTTCCCAACCAAATGGGCAATAAATAATTCCAATTAGCAAAGATCTCTAGGGTTGAGTAAATTCCTAGCATGTTTTATTTAAGAAATGACTGCATTGTTAGGATTTGGCCTTACATACGAGATTCTTCTCAGATGCAGGAATGTGGCTAAGTATGGCCTCGAAGGGCTTCCATGGTGATCTGAAGTTCCCTTGGAAATGCCTTGGCTGGCAGGGAACCCTACACTCTGCCATCAGTCACAGCCGAAAGAAGTAACTGTACAGACGCCACCAGAAAGTGAGGCTGGACTGGCTCTGTGTCATGTTAGGCCCAGAGCGTCAGGAAAATGGTCTTCTGAAACTAAGGAAATGGATTCAGATTCCTCTGAGAAAACTTCCTCTTGCCAGACTTGCATCCCAGGTTTCACAAAGTCTCACTCCTGACTTCTGCTCCCTCATCTTTCAAAGGAGAATGTTGCTGCTGCTGCTGCTGCTGTGTGTGAGTGAGAGGGTAGATGGGTGGGGGTGTCAGGGAATTGGAGGTGGCTGGGCCTTCTTTACTGGGTGTGGCCCTCTTGCACAGACCCCCGCTGAGGCTGGCTACGGTAATCTATCAAAAGGAAAGTAATCCCACAGGAATGCATCAAGACTACAAACATAAAGAATCCCGGACACTGATTTCATCCAAGTTCTATGAGGAGTGAACAACAACAACAAAAAACAAACCGACAAAAAAAAAAACAAAGAAAGAAAAATAGCCCTTCGTGGTAAAGGGCATGCTGGGAAGGCGAGAGCCAGAGCCGCCTCCCCAGAGCATGCTGGGAGGATGGGCACCAGAGCCGCTCTCTAGAGCATGCTGGGAGACAGACACCAGCACATCTCCAAGGACTGCACTTCCCCCAACTCCCACCCTTATTCCCTCACCCACCCCCAACCCGGAGACTAGAGGAAAGTTTGTCCAAAGATGACTGCGGAATAGGGTATGCGTTGGTTCTCTGCAGGTCCCCCACACTGTGGGGGCTTGAGTCAGCAAGTGGGGAGAACAGTCAAGATGAGGAGATGGAGAAACAGAGAGGCAGGAGAGAAACAGGGGGACTGACAGAGACTGGAGGGGCCAGTGTGTTGGCGGAGGACGAGGGGAGAGTGGAGAAGAGGCTGTGTGGCTGCTAGCCTGAGGCATTGATGTACAGCTGGCTCTTGAGAATGTAGTCGATGACCGGCTGGGACAGATAATCCACGACATGGCCGTCTCCATGCTGCAGGGCCAGCCTGGATGAGAAGAGACCGTAATCAGATGGACACCCTTCCCTGAAGCAAGGCAAGACTGGCCTGCCCACCCTCTTTCACGGAAGGGGTTTACCCAACGCTCCTTTACCAGAATTGCTTAGGCCAAGTAAATGGTAGCCCTATTAGGAAAAGCCCTCTTGCCCCCACAATTCTCCCCTATCCTGGTGACTCCATTTCATCCTGGCTCTGCCACTTCCTAACTGAGGGGCCTTGGGCAAGTTATTTAAGTCTATCTGTTCTTCAGTATTCTCTGTAAAATGAGAGTAATATTTGGGCCTATCTCATTCAGTTCTTAAAAGGATTGAGTCATTATGCAAAGTACTTCGAATAGCCCAAGCACACTAGGCATTTAAATGTAAGTGTTAGCTATTCTTATTTCACCCCTTTGTGTTTCTCTGCACCATGGTCTCATGAAAATGAATCTCATTGGGGTTCTTATAATTGACCACTTCCTTTCCTTCCTGTTGGAGCCCTGATAGAGAAGAAGGTGCGCTTCTCTGAGGCCCTTCTCACAAGCCCTGGGGGCAGTGGAGGAAGGCACTGACAGGTACGAAAGAGCTCCAGTGAGACCCTTTGCTTTCTGCAGTTCTGCTCCAGCCTTGGTCTGACTGCTTCCCATTCTTTACTCACTTTCTCTACTTCTTTCTCACTTCTCTACTTTCTTTCTTCCACATTCTCTACTTGGTCTTGGGAATGTCTGACCCCAAGGAGCTAGTTGTGCAAATCCATATACTCTTTCAGGTGTCTAGATTCTGAAAGGCATCTGAGCCCTGCCCCATGAGATCTCCCCTATGAGGCTGGCTCACTGCCTTTTCAATGCATCCACTGTCCTGACCTGGCAAACAAGCCAGGTCCTCAAGTGCCTCCCCGCACAGTTTTCAGGGAGGCTTCCTGAAAAAGTGGTCTACATGCCAAGCCCAGCTTCATCAGAATCACCCAGAAAGCAGATCCCTAGGCCCAACCCCCAGAAATTCTGATTCAGTGAACTGAGTGGGACACAGGAGTTTGTGCTGTTGTGTAAGCGTTCATGGTAATTCTGTTGTGCAGCCGTATTTGGAACCACAACCTCCTCTCTACCCTCACTGGCCGTTGTCACTGGGGTTCTGCTCTCACCTCGTAGCTGATGTTACTCTGTCAAGTGTCTACATGATTGCCTTCCAGGGAAGAAGTCCGGTGGACCTTTAAAAGTCCTGGGCTCATTTGAGTTCTCTGAAACATGTGACACAGATGACAATGCTCTCCATCTTTGTACCCTCTCCTGCCTTGGTTCCGCGGCCACCACTGCTGGTGGTTTCTGCCTGTTTCTTAGCCTTCTTTAAAAGGCTAACATGTTCTAAATGTTCCCCATAGCCTTCTTCTTGACTCTCCCTGTGAGCTCAGCCACATTCCTAAGTTTAATTTGCACTTACACACGCATGGCTTTCAGTTTGATTACCCTTCCAGACCTCTATGTTCCATACATCCCACCATTGCACAGGACGTTTCCATGTGGGGTTTGTGGTGGAGACTGTTAACTGGCCCCCAGCATCCATTCTTTCCTTCTTCTGTTTAGTAATAGAGACTCCCGAGTTCTAAGTGGGCACATGACACCAAGCTATAAGGTCTATTTTCCAGCCTCCCTTGAAGTATGGCCACATGACTGAGGCTGAGTCGGTGGGACGCAAGGGGAAGTGATATGTGCTACTTTGGGCCACTTTCTTAAAGATGACCTCTTTGCCATGGGCTTCACCTTGCCCTTTCCCAATGGTTGAGAGCAGTCATTGCTGCAGTCGTGGATCCAGAGATGGAGGTTTCATTTTGAAAAGGCCAGAGTCAATCTCTTCTGACTTCAGTAAGAGGGAAATAAACATTTCTTTTATTTAAAACTCTGACTTGGGGATCTTTTTGTTATGGCAGCTTAGCCTATATGTTTACTAAAGCAGTATTCCATGAGCACCTCAAACCAAAGAGCCCAAAACTAAAAACACCTTCTTTCCCCAAACCAGCTAGCTAATGGCCTGTCTCCTTTGTAAAAGGAAATGACTGGGGACAGATAAGTGAGGTCCAAGTAGAAGGCTGAATACCAGGCAGCAGATGTTGGCCAATCTAAAGGTCAGCTTGACTGAGGAAAATTGTATGGAAATATGTAAGCAGGTTCAACCAAGGTCTCTCTGGCCATTTGTCAAACGTACCTGCTCTTGGTTGAGCTGACGACAGACATTGGGTGGTTGATGTCATCCTTTACCACCATGATGTTGTTCTGGGGGTAGAGCAGAGAGAACAGGTTGGCAGCCCCTCACACTAAACTCATTTTGCGCCCTCACTCTTCCAGCCCTCCAGGCCCCTCAGAAAAGGCGCCGCGTCCCAGAGCTACACCAGCAGGGAGGTGGAGGACTCACTTTGTATTTGCGGAGTATCGAGGAGTGATTCATGATTCGGTCTGTGTCGGCTGCATCCCGAGGCACCACGACGATCCCAAAGTCCCCAACAATCACCTCCATCTGAAGAAACGGGGAGAGAGAGAGAGCACCTTTTGGTGAGACTGTGACTCCAAACCCCTACCAAGCAACTACTTAACAGGGTGGAGCCACCTTCCATGCGGAACCCCAAGCTTTAGTCCCAAACTTGCCCTCTCAGCCCTGTCAGTCAGTTCTTTCAAGTACCAACCCATAGCAGTGTTAGTGGAATGACTGGAAACTTCGCCTGGCACACAGAAGACACTTATAAATACCTCGAGAATGAATGAATAAATGTGCCCCTGCATGACTGGGCAAGATCCCTCCAATCCTAAGCCTTCTGTTGAGTTCACAACGCTGAAGAATAACACGAACGATGCATAGTCCTTATCTGGCAGACACCCTCGTGAGCAACACAGACCCTGTTGCCCAGCAAGCAGATCCCAGCCCCCAGCTGGACTACTGGGAGGGGCTGGAATGCTGCCTGGGCCCAGCCATGTCAAAGCTGCTGCGAGACTCCAGGGCAGGGAGGGACTGTGAAGGCATCAGTTGTGCACAGGCGGTGAAAGGAGCAAGGTTATTAACGGGGCGCCTGAGAGGTCTGCCTCTGAGAGAATCTTGCTGCTATGATGAGAAATGAAACCTTTTTGTTTAAAAATAACATTTTTTTTTCCTGATTGTGGACACAATACAAGCTTGGGAAACTCAAAGGAAAAAAAAATCAATCACAATCACACAATCCAGATAATTGCTGTTAACATAGTGTATTTCTGTGCAGTGTTTTTCTCTCTACGAATGTGTATATATCCGCAATTGGATTAAACTGCAAAATTAATCATTTTACCTGCATGTTTTTCATTTAGCGTTATATTGTGGGCATTTTCTCACATCATTAAAAATTATTTAAAAATATTAAGTTTTAACAATCTGTATATTTCATTGTCTGACTGTACTACGATATGCTGTGATATGTTAAACCAATCTTGTATCATAGAAAGTGTACAGTTACTTCTGATTTTTGGCACTTATACATAACACTTTGTTGAAGATCTTTATCCATGAATCTTTTACCACGTCTGATTATTTCCTTAGGATAGGAAGCAAAATAATTGGTTAGAAGGGTATAAACTGGACAAATTTCAGGCTCTTGAGACACAGCACCAAGTTGCTTTCTGGAAACTCATGCCAATTTTTGTTTTCAAAGAGCCTGAAAGTTATGGCATTTAATAGACTTGGATCTAGCCTGGGCATATTACTGTTTAGATCTTGCCAATTAAGCATCCCAGAGGGAGGGAGAAGAGGGGCAGAGCCAGGTGGCGTCTAAGCTGTGCAGCTCATTAAGCAAGCTTGCTCTGGTGGCAAGGGACCCAGGTTTCTCCTCATAATTCTCCAAACAAGTGCCACAAAAACAGGCATTATGGAGCACTGTAGCCGCTTCTTTTCTATCAGATTTCCGTACCAGCAGAGTTTGACTTCCAAGTCTGACTCATTGATTATACGTGTGTGTGTGCGTGTGTGTGCACGTGCACGCCCTTGGGTATTTCCATTCACCTTTACCCTACTTTTCCCATTGCTTACAACTGGAGCTAGAGTGGCAACTGGAACTCTGATGTTGCTGAAATAAAAAGTTGGTTGAAGGTGCCCTAGGAGGGAACTTGTGGAGAGAAGTTAAGGCTAGGTATGAAATATCAGAGCCCCCACTGGGTCATGCCGTTCGGAAAATACAGAGCATTACACAACAGGCTGCATCCATCCGTGGTGTTCAGATCAGGTAAACTGGCACCAAGTGTTTGTCCTGTAAACCAGGAATGTTAGGGAGAGACCGGGCAGGGAGCGGGAGGGAGATCCAGTTCCTCCGCCACAGCTGTTAGAACACTGCACTGGGAGTCACTACTCAGAAGGTAACCCAAGGTGCCGGTTCTCAAACGTGGCTGCAGATTAGAATCACCAGAGGAGCCTTTAAAACTCTCAAAGCCCAACTTACACCCAAGATCAATTAAATCAGAATCTCTGGGAATGGGACCCAGGCACGATCAATAGTGTTTAAAATTCTCCAGGTGATTCCAATATGCAACCAAGCTTGAGAACCAGAGGTCTAAGTGTTGAATTAAAACTCCAGGGCATTTGGTAGGCTAGAGAAAGAGCTAGGAAAGAGAAGAGAGGGGAGGGGTGGGGAAGGGAGAGAAAGGGAGGAGTTTCCATCCAAGCTGGTATACACAGAGATTCCTCAACGGCCTGGTTATGTAGATGTTTCAGGGTATCTGGTGTACATTGCATAATGTAGGGTCTGCCTTCAATTTGATTCTGAACCTTGATGGATGTTTCATATATGATGCGGGAAATAACGGTGTTATTTAAAGTGAGCGTTCTAGTTTAAAGCACGAAAATGATGGCTCAGAGTGGCAGTCAGGCCTCATGGGGGAATCGCCCTATGGGTGACATTAGTGCAGCTGCTGCTTTCCACTTAGGAACTAATGATCTGAGCACCCAATCAATAACAGTGCCAGGTGGCTCAGTGGGTGACAAGCAGATGGAGACCTTGCTACTTGAGATGTTTTCCTTTTCCAGAAACAGGTGACAGACTTGCCCCCTGGGGATCACAGATGGGGCAAGAGAGACAGAGTCTATGAGACAAGACAGCTTTACCACATCCGAGCAGCATCTCTGGAGGGGTTTGGACCAGACACTGCAGACTTTTTCTGCTTCTTTGGCCAGACCCTAGGGCATAGGCCTGATTTTTATGCTGGAGGGTGTTTACGAGGGTGTGTGTTTGGGGTGGGAAGGATGCACTCAGTCCCATAGGTACCCATCTCCCTCCAGGGGCTTAGCTGTCGTTCCGACTCCCACCCCTACATCCTGTCTTCTGTCTTCACCCAGCCCCCAGGACAACACCCTCTCCTGATTGTCCTCCTGTGTCACCAGGAGTGGTTCTTTCTCATCTCCATGACCTTGAACCATTGGAGTCCCCCAGCCTCAGTCCTTGGACCTCCTTTTCTTTTCTATCTATACTCACACCTTTAATGATTTCATTCAATTTCAAAACTTTAAAGACACATTGAAGGCTCCCAAATGAGTACCTCCAGCATAGACTTCTCAAACTTCAGACTCATATATCCAGCGGCCTTTTCAACATGCCCACTTGGATGGGACATCTCAAACCTAAAATGTCCATGAGCCCCTGAACCCTCTGACACCAATCAATCAATCAATCAATCAACTCCCCCCTCGCCCAAAAAAATGCTTTTCCTATAGTCTTTTTCGTTTTAGTAAATGGGACCTCTCTTGCAATTGCTCAGTCCACAGCTTTGGCATCTTCCCTGATTCTTCTCTTTCTCTCAGATCCCACAGTCAATTTAGAAGCTAACCCAGTTGACTCTGTCTTCAAAATAAGTCCAAGAATCTTCTAATTTTTCCCCATTTTCATCACTTCTATCCTGGTCCAAGCCTCCTTTGGTAGGTTAAATAATGGCCCCGGAAGATATCTAGGTCCTAACCCCTGGAACGTGTGAACATAACATTATGTGGGAAAAGAGACTTTGCAGATGTGATTAAACCGAAGATCCTGAAATCATCCGGAATAATCTAGGTGGACCCTAATACAACCACAAGTGTCCTTACGAGAGGGAGAGTTAACCGAAGAGAGAAGACGACATGCAGACAGAGCAGAGAGAGATTTGAAGATGCCATCCCGTTGGCCTTAAAGATGGAAGAAGGGGCCATGAGCCAAGGAACGAAACAAATGCAGCTCTAGAAGCCGGAAAAGGCAAGGAAACAGATTCTCGCGTAGAGCCTCTGGAAGGAACGTGGCCTTGCCAAGAACAGTTTTGGCCCAGTGAAACCTGCTTTGGACTTCTGGCTTCCAGAAGCATAAGAGAATAAATTCGTGTGGTTTCCAGCCACTGAGTTTGCAACAACAGAAAACTAATTCACCTCCGTCACCTCTCACTTGGATTGCTCTGGTCTCCCTGTTTTTCTCTTACCTTTTTCAGTCAATTCCCAACAGCCAGATCGTTAATGTAAAAATATAAGTCAAGTTATGTCCTCCTTGGCTCAAAAGCCTTCAATTAAGTATCACTTCTCAGTGAGATCTTCTCTGGCCATGCTATTTCGACCTGCATCCCCGTGCGCATAGACCCCACACCCCCACACCCCCACACCCTCACAGTCCTTACCCGCTTCTGGGCTTCCCATTCCTCCTTAGCACTTATCTCTATCTAACACCTTGTATATTTTCTTTGTGTAAGCTTATTTTTGCCTCTTCCTCTCCTATAAAGGTCAATTCCATGAGGGCAAGGATTTCTGTGTGTTTTGTTTATTGCCGTGTGTCTAAGCAAAAAGGAGCTGGCACATCATAGATGCTCAGTAGGTGCTGCTGGATAAGTGATTCCTGCGGTCTTCTCTGGGCAGTTATCATCAAGGCATTAACTAGTACACTCTCCCTGTCTCAGGACGTGGAGGGAAGCCCATCGTACCTACTGGGAGCTCTGAGAGACCCAAGGAAGTACTAAAGATAGATTTTCAGGTCTCTATGACAGGCAAGGGTGATCTTACTTTTGGAAACTCACGTTCCCAAACTTGATCTGATTGGTTGGCAGAATCACCTGGAGGAGCTTTAAAAACAACAACAACAAAAACAGCCGACCCCCCAGACTTCACCCCAGGGATTTGATACAACATGTTCTATGACGGGCTGGAGCCTCTCTCTTTGCAAAGCTCACTAATCCTTCTGATGTGCACCCACCTGTGGGAAATTGTTGCTTTAAATCACGTAGGCAGTTGCCTAAGCTGCTAATGTTCTGGCTTGGTTTGGGATGAGGTCAAAATGAGAGAGCTGTGGGACGAGCACTTTTGGGGATTCCAGTAAAAATGAGGACATCCGCCCTGTGCCCTGGGGAGTGCGGGTAGTTAGGGCAGACATCTGACCCCGGGAAATAGAGGGTTACTCAGCCTCTCCCTGCCTATGGAGCCTACAGGAGTGTGCCCAGGCCCCTGGAACAGAGCTCTTATTCCAGCATGAGGGGTCCAACCGCTCGTGTCTTCATGAAGAGTTCTCTGTAGGTCTTGCCTTGGAGGTAGGGAGGTGAGTGCGTGAGTGGTCAATGCAGCAGAGCTATCCTGATTGACAAGTCCCTCTCCCGGTGGTGACCAACATGACCTCACACTGCCACACTGCAGTCAGCAGGATTGGGGTACAATCTTCTCTCCCTCGCAGCACACAGTGGCCCTCTGGCTGGCGTCGTGTCTCAGAGGTGGGGGTCTGGGACATTCATCCTGCTTCAATTTCCTGCTCACAGGCACAGCTTTGATCATATCTTTTCATCTTCTGGTCAAAGGCTCCCCAGGGGAGGCCAGGGTGGGGATGGGGAGAGGAAGTGGGAGGTGGCAGACACTGCTTCCCCAAACCTGGGGAATCTGAGGGAAGGATATGAGACATGTCGAGGCAGGAAGCAACTCGGCCTTGGGAGAGAGAACACTCGTGACGATCCAGGCGGCAAATCCCTTGGAAGGAATGTGAATTATCATCACTCCTCCAGGAGGCTGAATTTCAAGACCTGCCCTGGTGGATTTCAGGGATGCTTTGGGTGGGAGATGCTCTGTGCTCTTAGCCGGGCACTTTCCTGGGCACCAGGGACAGAGGGGTGAGCAAGACAGATATGGCTTCACTCTTGGATCAAACACTATCTGGTGGGAGACATTAAACAATGGTTAACTATCTTATTTCAAATGGATGGCTATGAAGGATAAGGGCAGGTTACTATTAAGGGACCAATATCTTGCAGTGGTTAATGTCTTATGGGTAACTGGCAAAAGTTTGGGCCATATCTCAGGGTGGAGGCAAATAATCTTACGGGCTGAACTCCTCCAACCAAGCTGTTCCTAGGTACCCTTTTACATTCAAAAATTTTCATTAAGTGTATATGGCAATCTAGGCACTTTCCTGGTGTTGCCTAAAAAGACAGGCAAGTTTAATGTGCTCACAGAGCTCCCCTTCTAGTAGGGTGAGATCATAAACAAATAAATATATACAAGAAAACACCAGGTGGAGCTAAGTACAATATTGAATATAAAACAAAATGACTTTTAAGATGAAACCTAAAGGACAAGGGGCCAGATGTAGGGATATCTGGGGAAGAGTATTCCCAATGAGGCCACAGCTAGTGCAAAGGCCCTGAGGTATGAAAAACTGCTGAAATAAAGAAACCAGGTGGAACTGCAGCACAGAGGGGTGCGAGAAGTAGACAAGGGCCAGATCATGATAAAGATGGGGTTCCATTCCAATTGCAAAAAGAACCCAGCAGAGTGTTTTAAATAGAGGGCATGACTTCCATTAGGAACAGGATCCAACTGATGTTCACTTATCCAGGCAACCTAACTGGTAAGAGCCTCTGAGGGATCATTTTGAGATCAGGGTTCAGAATCCTGCCCGTCTCCCACCAACAATGCTTTTTTCTCAAGGTACAGTACATGAGTTACTTGGCCCACTTGTGTTTCTTTTCCAGATGAGGATATTCAGGGATGAACATGGAGGGGAAGAAACATTTATTTAGGTACCTGCTATGCACCAGGCACAGTACTAGCAGCTTTATTTATTAGTACATTTAATCCTTGCAACAACTATCTTCTGAGACATGTGCCTCAGTTCCCATTTCATAGATGGGGAAACCCAGATTCAGCGAGATTTAGTAACTAGTCCAAGTTGCACAGCTAGTAAGTGAATTTGAACCCACTCTGGTCTGCTTTAAAGGTTCTTTCCTTCACATCACATCTCTTTTAGATTCATTTTTAAGATTCATGTTTTAATGACTTGAAAATTTTTGGTTTGAAAATATATTCTATCTTATTTTTTCTCCTATCATGAGGCCTATCATGGGCTAAGGCCTCATTTCATTGCTCTATATCGCCCCCTGGAGTATATAATTTTGTATACTACTTCTGAGGGGATTAAAAAAGATGAAAGGAGGGAGCGTCCAGCAGAAGACACATGGTCCGTCGGTGAGAAGCTTCTAAAACGTGCTCTACCCGTTTTACTAAAGACTCTTCTACCCCGGTTCTGGCCCCTGCTCCTCTCTGGAGGGAAGGCCGGGCAGAGGCTAGTGTGGTCAGAAGTGAGAAGGTGGGAATGCATTTCCAGGATGCTCTCGGTGCAAATAAATGAAGGATCCTTCAGAGGGGTTTCCCAGAGGAAGTCATCCCCACCCCCATTTCCAATCTGACTGGGGGTGTGGGAAGGCAGAGGATTCCAGACTCAAGGCAAAAGCCTGAAAACCAAGCCAACAGTGCCTTTCACACGAGAACCAAAATCTCCCATAGGCGAGCCTCCTTCCCCGGAGCCTGTAAATTCGGCATCAGGCTTATCAGTGCGGGGGCCTAATCCCAGGGTGGAAGTGTCCATTGGGCTTCCTGGCTGGGGCTGGACTGTCTGATAAAAACCATCTGAGCCTGAAAAGCCAAATGTTTGTCTTTGCTCCATTTGTCCTGGAGCCCTGGGATTTCTTCTGGAGAGCAGAGTGCCCCAGGCTCTTCCTCTGTTTATTTTCTTTGGTTGTTTTCCCATAGTTGGTGGATATAGGAAGCAGTTAGCCCATGGATGGTTGGCTGGAAAAATGTGGGATACAGCCAATTAGAGCCAGCCTGTGGAATGTTGGGCTTTGAGAAGAGCAAAGAGAAAGAAAAAGAAAAAACAATTTCCTCATTGGCCCATGTCTGGTGCCTAATGCTCCACCTTTACATTTTCATGCCTTTGGGTTAAATATTGACCCTTGCTCATTTAAAATGCAAATACCATTTGAGAGCAGCTAATTCATTTAATCATTAAACTTAATGATTTTGCCTGCTTGCTCAAAAATCAAAATCTTCCCAAATAAAGACCAAGATAAACCTTCTATTTCATGCTGCCAGAACCACCTCCCCAGAAGGGCTTGTTCCCACCCCTGGGTCTTTTAGAGCCTCCTCTTTGCCCCAAAAGCCCTTCTCTTTCCACCACCTAACCCAATCCTGCCCATCATTCAAAGTCCAGCTCATGAGCCGCCTCCTCCCTCGTGGCCTGCTGTGAATTACACACAGCATTCTTCTCCCTCATCTGTCTTATCTGGGTTAGGGATCTGAAGCCTTGTACAAAGTCCAGCTCTGCTATTCAACAGCTACGTGATCTTGGACAAGTCACAATCCACGTGACCCCTGGTTTCCATACCTGTGTTTGGGAACAGAGATTCACCTCACAGGACTGTTCCAGGGGTTAACCGAGATAATCCATGAGAACAATTCGAAGTGTTTATTGTCTGTCTTCCCTACTAGAAAATAAAGTGTACACGGTGGGGAACTTCGCCCATTTCGTTTTCTTTCTTCCTCCCTGGAACAGGGTCTGGCACGTGATAGGTAATCAATATTTTTAAATCAATGAATGAATAACAGCCAACATTTATTGAGTGCTTACTGGGTTGAGAAAGCCTTCTAAACTTTTTACATGTTTTGTCTTTAATATAAACAACTAGTATGATAAAAAGTAAGATATTTTTAGACGGCAGGTGCCTCAAGGGCTAATTACATGCTTATGTTCCTGCTGGGCACTCAGTAAGTATTAGTCGAAAGACGAATTGAAGGAAAGAACAGTTGAATCAGAATTGATTTGCCAGACTGCCTTCCATTATAATATGATGGTCAAAGCAGCTGACAGTATACGACCTTAGTCAAGGGGTCTTGTTGGGGGGAGGGGAGTGAGTATAAAAGTTTCCTGCTTCACAAATCTGTCCATGGCTGACTCTTTAGCCTTTGACCTTGATTTCCCACACATTTTAGATCTTGGTCCAAGCCTGGATATTGCATTGGTGCTGGTGTCAGGATGCAGCACAACAAAGATCAGGTCTCCTGGGGGAGACTAGTTCCCTAATAAAAAATCCAGGAATGGGATGGACCAGTGGGGCTGGGTCCTGATCTCAAAGGGCCGATCCGGGAACCCGGATCTTGTCCTTAGGAATCAAGAATGAAAATGCCAACTGGCAGGCCACACAAACAGCTCTTTTGTATTCCCTGGAGAGAAATGATGAATATGTACGGAATTTTCTCTCCATGGAATGTAAGGGGGAAGGGGTGTGTCACTGGTCAGAGGAGGTCAGAATTCACTGTGGGCTAATGGATCTTTGTGCCTAATAGGAAATGCCCAAGGGATGAGATTGGGTCAGGGTGGGGTTGTCCCTTTAGTTGTGTAACTAGATTTCTGGATGGAGAGCATTGGTTCAGGAATCCAAAGCGAAAGAAAGCAAGACTGACTAAGCGGAGAGTTTGTGGCTGTGCCAGAAAAGGCCTTGGCAGTCCTGCTGTAGTGCAGGCTGTCTCAGCTGCTTCCCAGCCTGGGTGGGACCGACCCTGCTCCACAGCCCCCTTTGAGCTTTCTCTACAGAGGGGTGGAGAGGCTCCTATTTCTCCCCAGACCTGTTTGATCTAGTAGCTTCTCTCCTGCCCTGTTTCTGAGGATTCTGGAAAAGATGTGGGAGGCTAGAATGCAGAGTTACGGTGCCCTGACTCTCCACCTCCTGTGCCCAGTCATGGGCAGACTCAGGGCTTTGAGCTCACGGTCACTGAACAGAGGTCTGTGGCCAACAAGTATCACTTGGGATGCCGAGTAATAAAGAGATGTGTTCTGACAACGGGTTGAATGAATGCATGAAACCTGGGGTAGAAGCAGGTCTCACGTACCTCATCCCTGGTAATGTCATAGTTTGGAAACGAAATCTCTAGAACGGGCTGCTTCTAGGCAAACCCTAGATGGTAGAATTTTCTAGTAGAATAAGCAGGGATGACCCTGTACCCAGTTTTGAAAGAAAGACCTTCCTTTTCTAGTCCTTGAGACACAACTTTCCCTAAATAAGGACAGTGGAATAATTCATTGAGTTCTTAACTAGCTTCCTTCTCCTTATATCCCCTTTTGCCCAGCTCCGATTTCTAGAAGAGAACAAGACCCTTTAGGAGATGAATTTCCATGGTAGAAAACAGAACATTTTGAAGTTAATGGCTTTAAACTCACTGAAGAGATTTCACTAGATGTCCCTAGGAGAGGAGAGAAAATAGGGGAGATACCTTCAGAATAAAAAGAAGAGGTTCCGCTGTCCCCTCCGCACACATACTAGAAAGAAGCTAGACATCTGTGGCCCCTGCCCCCTCCTCCCTCCCAGACAGCATCCCGGGGGCAAAGCCTCAGAAGAAAAGGGGGCCTGGTGATCAGAGGTGAGTGGGGCCCAGCACTGGGCTTCCAGACTCAGCCAGGAGTTCTGTGTCCCAGGTGGGTGTGGAACAGAGTGCCACCAACCTCAAGGGACCATGAGGACCATGAGGGATGTCTATGGGGACCCTGGTGAACTGATTTTCATGTTCAGGGCATACAAGAGCCTCTCAGTTTCTGCTAGCCAGTAATGACTGAGACTAACTTCCCATCATCCCTATAGGACAGAGATTTGGAGAAGAATTTTAATTTGATTTAAATAAATGAAATGTGATATTTCTGGCACACCTCTGTTTTGGGCTGCGATTCACACTCATTCTATAAGGAAACAGCTCCTTGATTTTTTGGTGCCTCTACCTCAGACGCCATGATTCTAAGGACCCCACAGATTGACTGTGGGTTGAATCAGGGGACTAAGTAGTAGGCTGGCAGAGTGCGAAGGGAGAGCTTTAGGCTCTAGAAAGCCCTCTGGAGCCTGAGGGTCGGCTTCACCCAAGTCCCCTGCTGCCTGTGCTGTGGACTGGAATTCTCACCACCCTGGACAGATGCAGCGTCCCCACTGGCTTAGAACTGTCGTGCCCTCTGGGAATAGCCAGGCTGGGTGCCCCGGGTCCCCAGGGTGACCCACCATCCTGGTTGGTCAAGTGGGAACATGGTCGAATAGATGAGGGTTTCACTCTACCTCCACTGTCATATTCCCAGTAAATCAACAGCTGTTGGTTTCTCAGATTTTTCCATCTTAACCTACATGTCATTTCAGCACCAGGGACCAACTGGAAGAAGAGAGACCCAGGGCTCTTTCCCCTGGTCTTCAAATGTTGGGTCTGACAACATCGAGAGTAGCCATTTTGGAGAGAAGTCAGAGGACCTGTAGTCAGCAATCTAACTGAGAGGAACAAAGACAGACTGGCTGCGCTTCAAGGGCCCCAAATTGTGTAAATCTCAGGCCCCACCAAGCCTTGGTCTGCCGCTGAGAGGCACACATCACGTCACACTTAGCTAAGAGGCCCTGGAGGTTCCGTGCTGATACAAGCGGCCCTCGGGCTGCCGCCTCAGCTGCTGACTTAATCCCTCCACACTGTCCGGGCCTCCCCTGGGACGGGGCCCCAGGCAATGGCCCGGATTTGCCTGGATTCTTAAAAGAGCTTCGTGGAGATCTTGTAGGGGTCTTTGCCGGAATTACTTTTTACTTTCACAGCACCTTGTGAAGTAGAGAGGAAAGTAAAAGTTAATTAAGCCACTTAATCCAGAGCTGAAAGGAGGTTTAGAATTTCACCTGCAGGAAACTGTTCAGGGGTGGAGATGAAGGGACTACACGGTATAATTTGCTTCCCTGAAACCCTGGCTCCCCTCTTGGTTATCCCGCAGCATATTAGCATTAGGCCCTTCGCCTTGAATATCTATGCCTACTTAGGTTAATTCACTTAGTAACATTTGTCGTATGTAACTGAGTGTCAGGTGCTAGGCTAGGCACTTTACATAGAAGATCTCATCTAATTCTCTCCAAATCCTATGAGGCAGGTACCGTTATTATGCTCATTTTAGAGATGTGAAAAACTGATGCTCAGAATATAATTTTGTCACAAGCTGTGTTGGAGTAGAACTGGAATTTTGAGTCTGATCCTAAAAGTTGTCTCTCTGTCTCTCTACAGAGACATACATATGTACACGAAAAAATTTCGTATGTATACGTCTTACCACCTAATGCTTGGGGGCAGGAACTGTATCGTCCATTTCTTTAAAATCTCAAAATGTGATAGATAACATTTTATAGAGATTATAGATATAGGAAAAAAACCAAGTTGTACTATGTGAGATGACAGATGTTAACTCAACGTATGGTAATAATCATTTTGCAATATATACATCTATCAAATCGTTATTTATATACCTTAAACTAATACAATGTTATATGTCAATTATAGCTCAGTAAAACTGGGCAAAAAAAGCCCACAACTGAGGCCCAGAGGAGTTGAGAGATTTGCACAAGGTCTCACAGCAAGCTAATAGCAAGGCACTAGGTCTGGAGTTGCTGCCTTGAGAAGCTAGCTCGCATAGAGCTGTGGGACTGGGAGCCAGCAGTAGCTCCAGCTATCAGATAAATGGATTAATGAAAGAACAAGAAAGAATGTATGTATGAAGAAGGCGAGTAACTTAGAACTTAGCTGGTTCAAGACCATCGCAGTCAGATGCGGCAACAAAAGACGTTGACTGAACTTCTAAGTGGTGTAAGTTTAACTTCCTGGTTCCTTCTTCCTGGATCCCAAGTCAATTGCCAGAAGGATCCTACTGACCTTTTGCCATTAATTTCTCCCCTCTTGACCCCTTTTCTCTTGTTGAGGGAATTCTAGGGTGGTATTTACTACTTCTTCAAAAGGAATCAAAGGAAAACAAAACACACAATAATCGCAGAAGGGCAAAGGGTTTTTTTTTATCCCTCCCCTCCCACCTCCCCCTTTTGCCACACACACCCCCCAAGCACTACTTGGAGAAAGTATTCTAGGACTCAGATTGCTTTTTTCCCAGGGGCTGTACAGGAGCAAGCATGAGGAGGAGTGAGTGGAAAAATGCAGCGGGAGATAAAGCTTGGGGTCGGTGAGAATTTCCTTTCATAGTGATGTGAATAGATTGTCCTCCTGGGAGCTCATAGGAGGTGGGAGATTCCAGTTGGGGGGGGAGGCTGTCGGGGGAGGGAAAGCCAGGCCAAAATCCAGTGCCCCTCCTCATGCTTCCCCATGTCCCCCACGGGTGGTCCACAACCTTGCTACTCACATCTGCCTCATTCCAGAGCCCTGGGATGCAGAAAGACTCCAGCAGGTCACTGCCACACAGCAACAAGATTCGCAGCTCTGAGGAGGAGGGACAAAGTTTGCAGAGGAGGTTAAGTGGATACCTTGGAGCTATCCAACCCTCTGCCATCTTCCTGATGAACACAGGTGTCTCCATCTCCCAATCTTGGGGCCCCAGAGCCCAGTTCTTCAGCATCCTTGCACCATGGAGGGGGGGGGGTGCGGTGCAGAAACCTGTGCTCACTCTCCGGCTTGCTTACAGACCACCCTCGCCCCCCTGGGGAGAGAATTACTCTCCCCAGGGGGGAGAGTGTTGGTTTACCCACTCCTGAGGGGTCCTTCTGTGCTAAATCAGGGTGGTTGGTACCCTAACGGAGACTGAGCCAGCTATGTGCTTTGTCTGAGGTCTAGGGTCTCTCTCTTGCTCCATATCAAACTCTAGTGTCAACGGAGTTTGGCTTTCTGCTGCTGTGCATTTTTGGGGTTTGTCTCCCATCACAAGTGCCAACATTGTGTGGGTGGGAATTGAGTGTACCCATGTGGTAGCTGAGTTCATCAGCTGTCCTCTCGTTACATGGCCACTGTCCTCAGCAAAGAGCCTGAGAAGCAATGCTGAGCCCTCCCCTTCCTGACTCCCAGGCACACTTTGCTTGTTAGTTGTTTTTCTTCCCTCGTGAAGCCCACACTGAATGATCCCAGTGAGGCCTATCTTAGTTTAAAACAATCAGCGAACTGACTCACGCATTAAAACTGAGCAATGGGGAAAAAGAATCCTGGGATCTCAGAACCACGGGAGAGAGACCTCCACCCCAGGTGTGACTCAAGTTGGTATGTTTGGCTCCCAGGCATGCCAGGCCCTTCTGTCAAGAGGTGGTGGCTGTGGGCATCTTGTCTGAAACAGTGAGCCAGTCTTGCTCTGAGCCTTCTAGAGACTGCTGCCACCCTGGCCCCTGAGGCTGAGAGATGGCCAACATCTCTGCCTGCCTTAGACCCCACAGCAGCTCAGGAGCCTGACAAGGACCCTCAGATGGTGAGCTTATCCCTGCTTCAGGAGTCTCCAGATGGTTCGGTGGAAGGCTGCTGGGCTAACGACAGCCAGTGCCAGTATCTCGTCATCCCACCTGGGCAGCCCATCCTCAGGGAACCCCATGAAACACTGGAGTCTTAACTCCTAAATATTCCTGCAGCCTCCCCTCTCCTCTCTTCTCCATGTCACACTGTAGCCTAATGTTCTGTTTACGCACAGGGACCTTAATTTATCTTTCTATCCCCAGGGCCTGGCAGAGTGACCTGCATACAATGGATGCTCAGGACGTATTGAATAAGTGAACAACAGACAGGCTGACCACAGAGGCCATGCAGGCAGGCTGACTAAGAGCCTTCTGGGCAGTCTGGGATGGCTGTGCTGGCTATCACGCCCTCTGCTCTTGCAGCATGGGGGCCCTGGGGGAAGTGCTCGCCCTAATCAGGGGTGCCTCCCTCCCTCCATGTTATACCATGGGATTGCTGGCCCAACTTCCCAACTATGGAGATGAAACAACCTTGGTGTGACTGAGAGGAGCCAGACCCGGCTCATTCCTGGGATCCTATTGTTCCCCATCCCCCACTTGGAGGCAGCCAGACTTCCAGGTCAGTCCTCTGATGAAACACTGAGGCTCTGTAACTCAGGCCGCCTAAAAGTTCAGTTAGAGGTGGCGTCCAGAGGGTGTGCTGGCCCTCAGCTTTCTCTGCATCAGTGGTTCTCAGCGAAGGGTGATTTGGTCTCCAGAATTTGGCAGTGTCTGGAAACATTTTTGGTTGTCAAGACTGGAGAGAGGGGCGTGCTACTGGCATCTAGTGTGTAGGGGGCAGGATGCAGCCCGATATCCTACAATGCACACGGCAGCCCCCACAACACAGAATTATCCACAGTTGAGAATTCTTGCTCTACAGCCGTGAAAATGAATCTCTTTTCTATTCCCAAAACAGAGACTCAGTTTCCCACTGGAGTATAATGTTGGATTACTATTATTTTTAAGCCAAAGCACAGAAAGTTAAAGAGTGGGGTCTCCACTTTTTCTTGCAAGACCAGAACAGATGAATTTGTCACAGATCTGAGGCCGCAGCAGGGTTTGGGATCCCACGTGTGGCCGCTGGAGGGCAGCAGTGATTTCTCCTGGTTCATTGTATGAGACCAACGTGCACGTTTCCAGCCCACAAAGCCTTTGCTCTGGGGCAGCCCCTGAGGAGCAGTCAGCTGGTGAAGAACATGGAAATGCAGCCACAGATGCCCACTGAGTTAGGAGAAAATGGCTTTTTCCTCCTCATAAAGCGTGCAAGGGGATTCCACAAAGGGGATGCGTGAGCCACCCGACCTCACAGCACAGCTGTCTGGAGGCAGCGCAGCTCCCTCCCACCTCCTCTGGGCCTCGCCTCTTTCCCCAGTTCATCCGGATCCAGGGGCCGGGAGCCAGAATCAGCGCTCTCCCCTACACTCCCCACCCAGGAATCCCGGCTATGTGAAGGCCCTGCGGCCCTTTCCAGCTCCCACTGCCCATTGAGGCAGCTGCCACCTGTATGGTCAGGCCACAAATCCATCCTGACAGCTGTGGCCACCCAGGGTTCCTTTCTGTGAAAGAAGAGTAAGATGGGGCTAGGACTAGCCTGCCACTCACAAGGCTGTGGTGAGACAACGCACGTGAGGGTGCTGGGCTCACGGCAGTGCCTTGTGCAAACACCCATTGGCATCGCCTCCTGGTAGGAGGGGAACTCCCCAGGGCGGGGACCACCACACAGGCCCTGGGTCAGAGCTGAAGCTTGGCCACAATAAATTCTTTCTGGGACATTGGCGAGAAATATGCATTGGAATATAGTTAAAAGTCAACAGAGTGCTCTGAGCTCTGTTGGTCAGGAAGACTTCCCAGGAAAGGCAATTCTTGGCCAGATGTGGAACCGCAGGGAAGCGGGAGGCGCAGCAACCGGCAAGCCAGGTGCTGCTTTTTGTGGAACTCAGACAGTGATGTGCTAGTAAATGACGGATATTAAAACATAGTGAAATAATGAGGAAGTGAGGAGTTTTGAGTACTCATTATCTTTGTTTTTAAGACAATTTATTTAACTGTTACTTAATTTAATTTTCAGTATTGGCTGTGTGGGGGATCAGAATTGGCCACCCCAAAATGTGTTTTATTTGACCTCATTATTTTTCAGGACAAAAGACTCTGAAAGAAACTTAGACCTTTCCCCTAAGTGCCTAAAAGAATTGAAGATAGAAGACCTGTGCCACAACAGGCCACCACCATAATTAACTCTTGATATGGTAGACTGGGAGGATCCTTGCTTAAGCCCACTTTTATTGAAGTTTTCTCTCTTGCTCTGTCTGTCACATTGTCTATAGATGGCCCAGCAAACATTTGTTTACCAAACATTTGCTTTTCCATCTCCATGTGAATTGCCTTCCTCCCCTTTGAAGTCCCAAACCACTACCCCCAACATCCTCCTTTGTCCTTCGCTGAAAATGGTATTTAAGTTGGCGGCTTCCACCATCTTGGCAAGTTACTCAGTTTTTCCTGGATTTCTCCCATGGATACACATTACTAAACTTTGTTTGACTTTCTCCCGTTATTCTGTCTCATGTCAATTTAATTCTTAGGCCAGCCAGAAGGACCCGGAGGGTAGAGGAATAACTCTTCCTCCCCTATAGCTGTATTTAACAACCGGTTCGCAAAATTCCTGAAAGATCCTACAAAAGGTTCTAGAAAACCAGTATAGCCGACTCAGGTGCACCACTGCACCTCAGATCAGAGGACAAGTTCCAGAGAAGCCCCTTGAAAGGATGTCACATCTGCTTGGCCTCCTGGGAGAACCTGATGCTCAGGTACAGCCCCACACCTCCCAGAATCATGGTAGGGAGCCCTGACCTCCAGCCCTAGACAGAGGAATACCAGGAGGGGGAGGCCTGGAGTGTCTTTGCAGCTGGAAGTTTAAGATTGAGCATGTCTGCTGGACACTAGGCTGCTCCTTATCCTACAGATCCAGGCATTCCAGTTGTCACCAACCCTCCTTGTCACCTGGAACCGGTGCCAACTCCAGCTCCATTCTGGAGGCTATCTGCTCTTTCCCCAGCTTCAGATACTGTGTCTCCCAGTTGTGTCTCTCACCTACTCTGGAACCTTGGGGAGGTTTCAGTTTCCTGGTTTGCTTCCCAGGGTTACCCGGGACTCAGCTCATTTGCACGGGTGGGTCAGCTCCTTCTGGTCTGACAGCTCTGTGTGCCCACCTTCCACCTTCCCTGGCCTTGGTTAATGTGGCCCTCATACAGACAGCAGATGCTGCAGCCTCTGCCCAAGGCTGACTTTCAGCCCCCTCTCCTCTTCCTCCACGCAGGGAAATCCTCTGATAAGGAAGCAGGGGAGCTCTTCTGCCTCCTGCGCAGAGTCAGGGGCAAAAGAAGGGTCTCTCTAGCTGGCACTGAAGCTCAACTTCCATGTCTTTTTGAAGAGGGAGATGAGACTCCAGAGGGAAGATTGCCAACTGATCCAGTCCTACCTCCTGGGAACTGGCCTGAGTCCAGTTAGGAGATGTCAAAGGGGAGACAACTAAGAATGATCTTAGCTTGGGAACAAGCATTCTTCTGAGAGTCAACCCTGTGGCAAACACTACCCAGGGTTTTCAAGCCTCTCCCCTCCCCCACGTTGCCCGGGGTGGAGGCAGGTAGCTCCCAATGTCCCTGCTTTCCCAGCCCGGCTTACCAATCTCCTCGTACCGCATCACTGTGCCCAGATTGGCATTCTCATCTGGGGAGGAAAGAGAGAACGCAGAAGCATTAGAGAACCGACTTCCTGGTACCTGACGTACGATCAGTCTGCCCAGGGGCCTCCTGGGAAGGAGAGCATGAGATGGGGTGGGGTGGGTGGGAGTAGGGGATGTGCTTGCCTCCCTGCATGGGGCGGGGTGTCTGAGTGGAATGAATGGAGAGCACAGTGCAGCCCAAAATGGAGAGGGATTGCCCCTCATGCTCCAAGGCAGGACTTCGTATTTCCAGGACTTTCAGAATTAGACAGGCTCGCTGGGGAGCCGATGACGACCACACGCACACCCATGCTGAGCGCCTTCTGTTTCTCTCTGTATTTTAGGGAGGCTGGCCACAAGAGCAAAGACCTGAAGACCTAGGGAGACAGCTTTTAGAGTCACCAAGAGGTGGCCCTTTCTCCTTAGGGGCTACCTAGTTCAAAGAACAAGCAAAACTGAGCATGCTGAGATTTTTCCTGTGGCAGAATGCAGCAAGAACTGGAGGAAGATGTGAAAGACAGAGCCTTTGACGTGCGCGCTGGAGTGTGCAATGCCTGCATGGGGATGCACGGTGTGCACAAAGCCGTGGAGATGCCATCTTGGTCCACACCTCCCTTCCTCCTCAATCATCCCTCTTAGTTCCGTTTCAAGATGCCTGAAACTGGAAATCTCAAAATTGGCAGAAGTCAGTCCCAAAGAATCAAAGGAATGCGGTCTAGACCTGCAGGTCTTCTGCAGAGTTGAATTTTGGGACTCTGAGAGAGCCCCAGGGACTCTGTTATTCTCACTCATGCTGAGTTCTTGGGGGAGCAGCCAAAAAACTGAGGCAATCGAGGAAAGAGTGTGTGTGTTCTTAGCCTATCAGTAGGAGTACAGACACCGCCGGAGCTGGGAGGACCGGAGGGAGGATTCTGGGCTCCCTGAAGACTTTTAGGCATGTAGACACATTCTGTGAGGGTGAGGAAGGAGCACATCACCGCCTGAGGTCTCCAGGCAGCCCCAGGGCTGGGTTGATCGTGCCCTCGGGGCTCCCATAACAGCTTGGCACTGCAGGCCTGGTCACATTGCTGTTCACCTGTTTTTTCTCAGTCATTGCTCTATAAGTGGTCCTCCCATAGCAGGGGCTAGGGCGTGTTTGCTTAACGAATGAAGGGAAGAGGGAAAGAAAAGAGACAAGAGCAAGGAGGAAGGTCTTTGCTCCCTTACCCACAAAGGTGAAGCGCTCCACAGGCGGGCGGACGCAGCAGATCCGGCTGAGGCTTTCTCCCACCTTTCCCAAGATCTTGGCTATGGGAGAGAGCAAGACAGACAGGGACAGAGGGAGAGAACCACTCACAAGTTACACTCAGTCAGCCCGGCGTTTGGGCCGCTGTAAACAACAGGGTTGCACTGGAGGGGCGGGGGTTGGGTGGTGGCAGGCAGAAGCGGGGCAGAGAGAAAGAACAGAAATATGACAGCAAAAATTCCTTCTTATTCTCAGTCCAAGCCACAAGCATTTTGAGCTATAGACTGGAATCTATTTTCTGGTCATGTTTATTACACTGTTGAAAAATTGGAAAATATGTAAAGAGGGAAATAAAAAACACCCATAATTCCACTGCTAGAAATAACCACCACTAACATATTGGTATATTATTTATTTTCTTCCATTTTTAATGTGTCTTACGCAGATATGTCTATGTAATATAGCTGGATCATATTCTGTGTTTAAAGTGCATAGTTATTGTTTGCTTTTTTCTTTTTTTAAAATCACGAGCATGTCCTCAGCCACTCTCATCACTGAACACTAACACCGAAATATAAGGACGCTCGGCCGATGGCAAAGAACTCACTCGGAATAATTTCTGCTGGGCTAAGGCGTTCTTCCCATGCAGATGGTCTTTAAAATAATTAGACATCCTATTTTGGCTGAAAGGGATCAGGTTTTCAATGATCTCTCTGGGCTCCAATCCAGAAAAGTTTTCTGAGCTCCCACATGTAGTTATAGGCAAACTATGAAATTCTGGCTCTTCTGGTAGATTACCCTGATTGTAATAGACTAATAATATAATAACTTATGGTCTCTAGGCTTGAAAAGTAATACCAGGCTCTGTCTTGTGAAACTGGCCTAGAAGAAAATATTAGAAAGAATATGGACCTGGGAATCAGACAGTCCTGAGTATGAATTCTGGCTCTTCTACTCTTGAGCCATGTGACCTTAGGCAAATCACTTACCTTCTCTGAATCTCAGTTTTCTCCTTGTAAATGGGAACACAGTATCTATATCACAGAATTACTGCATTAAATGAGAACCTGGGTAAGGCACTGAGCACTGTGCAGGCATACAGCGCTAGGTGTAAGTGTTGGGGGTCCCCTGCTCCCTCGCTGAAGAGGTGGCTAAGAGTATCGGATTCTGGATACAGACTGCCTGAGTTTGACTCCTGGCCCTCTGCTGCCTCACTGTGTGACCTTGGGCAAGATCTTCAACCCCCTTGGAAGAGGCAGAGAAAAATGCTCCCTTTTGTATCTTTAATTCCCAGCTAAGGCAATTATATTCAAGTGTAGAAGAATGTACACCATCAACCCTGTCTCTCTCTCTCTCTCTCTCATTGTGCCTCTCTCTGATGCTCTATATTAAGAGTTGTCAGAGTATGGTCCCTGGACCAGAGCATCAGCATCACCGTGTTAAAAATGCAAATTCTCCTCCCCATCCCAGACCTACTGAATCAGATCCTGGGGCAGCCCCTGGCAACTGGGTTTTAACAAGCCCTCCAGGCGATTCTGAAGTTTGAGAACCACTGCTCCACACCAATGTTCCCCTACCTGCAGTGGGCTTGGTGGGCACGTTGTTGTTCTGGTAAATGGGCTGTGGGGTCTCATTTTGGGGCTGTCCAATCACGGGCGTCATGGAGGGTGTGTTGACATTGGAGAGGATGCAGCCAGTCACCCGCTGAGGAAGGGAGAAGTGAAGAGGCAGTGTCATTAACCAAATGACTTAGGAAAAGACTTTCCATTATCTCCAAATGCCCAGCTGCCTATCTGTCATGGTGGGGCCACCTGGAGCTGAGGGAGAGCACTGGGGGTGGGTTCTAGACCCAGCTGTCCCACGCGGCCACAGCAGGCAGGCAGGAGGCAGGAAAGCTCAATGGGAAAAGCATGAGACGTGGTGTTGCACAGACCTCGGTTCAAGTTTGAGCTCTGCTCGTTTCTGGCTGTGTGACCTTGGATAGTTACTTTGCTTCTCTTGAACCTCAGCTTACCAGCCTAATACAGCCAGGTAACATAGCCGTCTTTCTGCTTTGCATTAGGATTATAGGAGCAATCGTGTGCAAAGTGCTTAGAGAGGACCCAGCACGTGGCAGGAACTTCGTACATAGCAGCCGATGTTGTAACCTTCTGCGTAACATGAATACCTTCACGGGGCTCAAATGAGGTCATGTCTGCAAAAGGGCTGTGGAGGCTTGGGAAAGGTCATGCAAACACCAGGCACTATCACCACCTGCCGCCTCTCCAGGCCAGAGATGCCAACGACAGGGCCAAGCCAGAGAGCGGTGCCAGGCGGAGCGGGATGTGTTTGTGCTGCAGGAAGGGGGTGCAGGGTTCTGTGCACATTCGTGCCTGTTCGCCAGTGTGAATACACATTCCAGAGCCAAACGGAAATTCTATGTGTATTATCCATTGTCCTGTGTTATCTGGCCTGCTGCTTCTCTCCAGTGCCGCCGAAAACATAGAGCTGATAACGCAGCATTCTTCACGGCTGACCCAGAAGCCACCCCCCTCGCGCAGTGGATGGGGGAGAGTAGCTTTTGGGCAACAGACAAAGGATGAATTTTCAATCTGTTTAGCTTCACAAGGGCCATTGCTTATTCAAAATCCCTTCCCTGAAAGCCAGCATCCCACCCCTGCCCACCACCCTTTCTGGGTTACTGAGTCCTGCTGCCAGAGGACCTCCTAAGCCCCAGTGCTGGGGTGACCCTCTGAAGGCACCTCTTCCAAAGGCCACTCTGCAGCTAGAGTAGCACATGAGTCCCTCTGAGCCCTGGAAGAGCAGGCATTTTTCTTGTGGGGTGACCTGTAATGTTCCTGACAGGAGGAGCTCACGGCAGCATCCAGCCACATCTGGGAGGCAGCTGAAGTTGGGTACCAGAGGATCTTTGCCGTCTGCTTTGTGGGCTTCTCTGCCCAGCTGTGGCTGGTAGAGTGGAAGGGACAGTCTGCCTCCTTTTTATTATTATTTCACCCTCAGAAAAGAAAACGCCACATTCTCATTTAATAATTGGTCTGGTAGCTGAGGAATTTCTTTCTCTTGCTGCATGCATCATTAGGCTCATTTGACTTGGTCTATGCCAGCAGAGAAGAAAAGGGCTGGCCTGCATGCCCTGCTCTGCCCTTGTCAGTCCTCTCTAGGCTCTCATGTTCTCAGAGGCCTTTCCAAACATAGCCTTGAGTCACCTATCAAGCCCCGTGTCTAGCTCTCAGAGAGGTCTACTCTCCATGCCAGGGACACCGGCCTGATGCTAGCACTGGGGAGACCAGGAGTTACTAGCAGCTCCACGCTCGTGCTCCAAGGCACGGGCCCATCGTGACCTACGTTCTCTGCTGGTCTGTGCCCATCCCTGCAACAGCTGGGGCTCCTGACCAAATTTCTCTGGCCCAGATTCATGCCTCTGGGCATGAGTAACAGAAACAGAGAGAGGGTTCGGGAAGCCCAGGTATTTAGAAAGCAGAACAGTAGCCAGGACTCAGGAATGCCTGCAGGGTCCCTGACTCCTCCCTTCCATCATGGAGACCAAGGCTCCTGTGTGACGAGGAGCACAGGCTCCAAGCTGACCCCCCAGCTGCCATGCAGTTTGAGAAATAAACTTATGTGAAGCCAATGAGATTTTCAGGATGTTTGTTACCACAGCGTATCCTAGGCTATCCTGACTGATACACCCTTATGCAGTATCATGGGGTGTCCTTTATCACTGCTATTGTCGAGACCAGCACAGAGGAGCAAGTTAGCACCACACTATGTCAGAGTCCTTTTTAGGGGACCAGGAAAGACTCAGGATGTGTGGAAGGGGTTCTGAAAGCAGGGGGAAAGGAGATGAGTTTTTTTCAACTCCAGGGGGGAAAAAACTTAAATGAAGCAACAGCTAGCTAGCCCTCCCTCCTTCTCTGGCTCTGGACTCCCTGGGTGGTCAGGAGCCCTGGAGCTCCACATCTATTAAAATAAAGCACTGTTGCCTGCTTGGTGGAGTGTGGGGTGATCAGGGGCTGCGACAGCTTCCCGAGGAGAAGACTCTGACAGGCCCTCTGTGGGTGGAGGTGCGCCCTGTGTCAGAACAATGCCATTTTGACTGTTGTTTGGGGCCGCAGAGGCTCTGTCTCAGGGTCTGTGGAGGTGGGCAGCATTGACTGCGTCTTGTCCTGGTCGGTCAGGCTTCTCGCCAGCACAGGCACTGCTTTCCATCCTGTCACTGTGGGAGTCGATGGGTTGGTATCGATCCGTGAAGGGTGCTTTCTGCACGCTCTGGCCAGTTCTCCTGGCTGATGGGGAGCCCATTCTCACCTGTTAGCCAGCTCTTCAGTGACTGCAACCCGGCTGCAAGCCCAGGCACCCATCTGTGTTTACTAAGCAGTTGCTGTGTGTCCTTAGATATGTCGACTCACCTCTCTGTGCTTCCTTTTACCCACTAACAAAACAGGGATCAGAACACTGTCTGCCTGTAGGACTCATGTGAGGAGGAAGAAGTAGGAAAGATGGTAGAATGAACACCTGGCAGGTGTGAGGTGGCTCAGTCACAGCATCCCATGCTACAGTAAGGGGACTAATGGGTCCCAAATAGATGGGGCAGGAGGACCTGGCTGCCTGTCGCTCCTCCAGTGCTCTCTCTTCTCCTGGTTTTTTTTGCCTCATCTCCTTCTCCCTTCACTTTCTGGTCCACTCCATCCCACCTTGAACTTGCTGCCAGAAGATGAAAACAGCCCCAAGTCAGAGCCAGCAGAGAGCAAGGCAGGGAGCAGCGTCTGGTGCCGCTCTGGGTTCCTTTCACTGCCCTGCTTCGTGCTGTTCAGGGCCTGGTCGCCCCCGCAGCCGGCTGAGAGATAAGACGCTGAACCAGGTCAGTAGGCCGGCAGCACACTTTCTACACCCGCCTGGCTTCTGTGGTCCACCCACCCGTCCGCCGCGGCCCAGCTCACCTTCATGAGGTCCCGATGGTGCTCCAACACACTGCAGGTCGTCTGCCAGGTGTCCTGATAGCACTCCCATGGGTCCACCCTACATAATCGGAGAGACATTTCCATCCTGAGTCTCTCTCCTCGTTGGTTCCTCCGAAGCCCAGAGCTCAGGGAGCTTAGCAGACCTGGTCATACCGTGAACTTAGATCTCAAATCAGATAAGATATGGGCTTCAAACACCTTCCTGAGCCTTAAAGTCCCCCTCTGTAACCTGAGAGGCTTATGGCAGAGCTTACACGAATGGATGTTGGTACTAGTCTGTACAGGTTTAATCCCAGCCCCAGCATTTCCCACCTGGGGGGCTTTGGAACATTATGTGATTGTCTGGTGCTCACTTGCCCCATCCGTGAAATGGGAAGAACATCAGTACCTCTCCTGTGGCGTTATTAGAAGGGCTCAGTGAGTTTTCTAGGGAAAGCGCTTAGTATAGCGTCTTGCTCCTATTCTTACTTGTGCAGTAGGACTTCTCCTCTGGACCTTATAGGATTGTGATGCGGGTTAAACGAGCCGGGCCCTTGTCCAGTGGTGGCTCTTGTTATCTGAACTGCGGAATCAGCTCCTGTCTGCCTCCCTGGGGCACCTCATGGGCATGGAGGGGGGCGTGGCAGTCACACTGGAAGACTCAGAGCTGCAGACTGGCCAACCCCTCCTGCACACCAGGATGCAAAGGGAGCGGGGATCCAGCCTCAGACTGAGGCAGCACTGGCTTAATTGCCAACCTCACGAGCTGCTAAATTGGGCTATTTCTCAACATTTTCTTAGCATTTGAGCATTCCCTGCCCACCTCCCACCATGTATACACACCTAAGATTTCCAGAGACGAGATCTCACCAAATGAAAACCCTCAGAGCGCCTGCTTGCCCTGAGCCTGGCTCCCCCAGATCCCTGACCACCGCCTCTCCTGAGACTGGCAGACACCTGACCAGGGGTCTGGGGGCCCTGCCGCGCCCAGCCCCAGCTCTAGAGCTCACTCTGAGCCTCTCTCGGAATCGCAGTTCTTGGAATTCTGTTGTTCCAAGTGCCTAGAGCATTGCAGGGCAGGCAGTAAGCACTCAGCAAATATCTGTTGAATGAATGTGAGGGCATTATTTCAGAGTCTTCTAATCACCTCCAAGCAGTAACAGCCTCTTGCCCAGTATTTTCCCCTGGGTCCCCAGGACATCATGAGTTACAATGTTAAGAGCCTTGTGTCTATTCCTGACTTGACCATAGATGGGCTGTTTGCTCTCAAGCCCCTTGACTTCTCCGGGCCTGTTTGTCACCCGAGAAAAGACAGCTGTCTCTCCACCTAACCTGGATCTTGGGAAGATGAGAAAGTCTACAAAGGGCATGTGCTTCTCACACAAATCACCACACACAAACGGCAAGGATCACTGTTTAATTATGATTGTCGCCTCCCTTCACTGCTCTCATTTCTGCCCACCCCACCTCCTCTCCGCTGACTCTCTGCGTCCTTCCTTCTGAGGTCAGCTTCCCCTCATTTCTCGCTGTTCACGTAAACCTCTAGGTGCCGCTTATTTTTCCACGCAGGGAAATTACAGTACAAATGGTGTGCCATTATTTTTTAAAAACATCATCTTCTCATGCAAATTATAACTGTAGGAACTTTGGGGAGCATAATTAGCATAATTAGTGGAAGGCTGCTTTAATTACACTGCAAGCTCAGCTGATACCGGCGGCGGCGTCTGCCGTGTTAGCAAGGGGACTGTGCAGGGCGGCATCTGCCGTGTTAG
This sequence comes from Equus caballus, assembly GCF_041296265.1. Lineage (NCBI taxonomy): Eukaryota > Metazoa > Chordata > Mammalia > Perissodactyla > Equidae > Equus > Equus caballus. Next base: position 17,559,603 of record NC_091688.1, read on the forward strand.
CAAGGGGTCTGTGCAGGGCCGTTTGAGGAAAGGCAGTGAGCGCTGGCCGGCTGCACCTCTGTCCCTCGGTCAGTGTGGGGCCCTGGGGAGCCTGAGTTCGGGATTGGGAAATAGCCAAGGCCAGGAACGTTCTCTGAGAAGTAGTGAGAGTTCATGGAAGTGAGTGGGGATGAAAGTGGAGAGGCATTTCGGATTTTCTGGCCATGCCTCACCTCAGACCCAGCGCTGCTTTTGAAAGCTCCAAGAATACTCCTGGATCCAAAGGGCCCAGAGCGGATGAAACACTGAAAGCTCCCTCTTTACTTTCACAGGCCCCATGGCTTGGTTAAAAAATAAAGTCATCAGTTGGACCCCCTCCGAAGGTCTGTGTAATTATTGCCTGCATGGGGCTAATACACCCCTTGGCCTCCCCACCCCTGCGGGATCCAACTGCTACCAGGACTCTTCCTCTTTCTCTAGCCCCTCACCCCACTGTGAGTCCCAGGGCCACCCACCTCTGGCATCATCAGGTCAGCCCTACCTGATCCAATCGGAATTCTGGACGGCCAGCTGACACATGATGAGACGGTGCCGGCTCGACACAAGGCCCTGGGAAGCAACAGAGCAATCACTGGGAGGCACGGTCTCCTCCCCACGGCCTCCCCGAGACACCATCCCGAGCCAGCCCTTTATAAAAGTGCAGCCATTTTTCAGTGGTGACAGGGAATGAGGGGGTGTGACCCCTCTACTTCTCCATCTGTCACACAGACAGGCATGGGATGGCAGAGGGGAAAGAAAAAGAATAGAGAGCGTGTCGGGTACCATCCCCAACAGGGTCAATAGGTGAGCCTCCATTGACGAAGCAGCCAATCCACGCCCAGCACAGAGACAAGACTTAACTTGGCAAACGTTGCCTTGTCCCGTGGCTCAATCTGGTTGTTTAAGCGACCTGCCCTGGAGCCCACCAAGTTGTATCTGGGGGAGCAAGGGGAATGGCTGGGAGAGCTCCTGGATTTTCTGGGACATGTGGCAGGGAGGGAGGGGCAGGGAAATTAATTTTACATCAGATTATAAGACGCATAGGTCTTTTTCTCCTAAAATCCCGGGAAAGACTTGCCCAGCCCATAACTAATTTGGCATCCATGCCAAGTCACACTTGGCCTTCAGCAGGTGTTCCTGCTCTGAGTCCTGACTGGGCCTGGCGCTGTGAGCGGCCGCCTGGTCGTGAGCAGCTGTTCCTGCCAGCTGCTGCCCAACACGCACCCGCTCAGGTCTGACTGTGGTCCAGAGATGGCAAGCGGGACACCTGCTAGTGGGCGTTTTGCTTTTCCAGGAATCGTGGCAGAGATGGCAATAGAGTAGTTCTATGTCCGAGGAGCCATCAGGAAGATCAGGAAGGGAGGGTGAGGGAGGAGAGAGGCAAAGGAGGAACCCACCTGTTTTCCATAGGAGTCGTGGACAGGAGAGACGATCCCACCAATCACAATAAACCTTCCAGTTTTGTGCAGATAATCCCTGGCTCTTTCTAATTAAGAGGAGAAAACTGCATATTATAAAGAGGAAAGGCGCGGATTAAAGGTGATAACTGAAATCAATACGTTTGGTTCTATAAGGCTTATTTCCCATCTTTCTTGCCATTTAAATAGAAAGTGCCAACTTTCAAAGCAAACATTGGTGATTCAAAAGGTTATGGAAGCAGATTTCAGCCCCCAGAGCAAGAGGATTTAGAACTCAAGGGGATTAATCCAGTTTTAAAGGTCCTCTGCTGGTGGAGCCTGTGTAATTTAGAGGGATTTAAAACAAGCCCCTCACTAAAAGCTGGTGAGGGAGAGATACAGATTGGAATTTACCCCTATGATCACTTGCAGAAATTCCAAAGTGGAGGAGTAATTAAAAAAAGAAGAAGAGCCCTTTTTATAAGATGGAAGGTGAGCTGATTGCCTCATCTAGTTACTCAGAAGAGAAAAACCACCAAAACAAATTTAAAGGGCCTTCTACATAATTGGGAGAATTAACAATCAGACCAGAAAACCATCATTACAGCTGGTTTGAGAAAAGTTCCGCCAGAGAAAAGCCTTTTTTCCTTTGGAAAGTATTCGTGATGTTGCTTTCTCGAATTTACCAGACAAGCTCAATTTCATTTTCCTGAGAAAATTCAGCAAATGAAGAAGGGGATGAAAATTCGGGTTCTGTATTACTTCCAAGGGGGTTCGTTGTACAAATCCAACAGGGCCTGAGCTTGTAGCGCTGAGGAAATGTGGCCTGGAGCTACTTGATAGGTAAGGGGACCTTATCTGTGGGGACCTTGGGTAACAAGGCTGGCTGTGTCATTTACAAGCAAGGTTCCAGGATTACCTTGCTGGCTCTCTCAAAATGTAAAAATAATTCTCATCACATTTGCCTTTTTTCTCTTTCAGTGTAAAATCTCTCAGAGGTTCTTTCTCTTTAATAATTAACAGATTTTATTTTTTTAGCACAGCTTCAGATCTATGGAATAATTGAGCAGATAGTACATAGAGTTCTACATACTCAGCCTCCCACCTTGTTATCTCCCCCCACATACCATTTCCCCTATTAGTAATATCTTGCATTAATGTGGTACATTTGATACACTTGACGAGTCCATACTGACACATTATTATTATTATTTTTTATTTTTAGGAAGATTAACCCTGAGCTAACTACTGCCAGTCCTTCTCTTTTTTTGCTGAGGAAGCTTGGCCCTGAGCTAACATCCGTGCCCATCTTCCTCTGCTTTATATGTGGGATGCCTACCACAGCATGGCGTGCCAAGTGGTGCCAGGTCCACACCTGGGATCCGAACTGGTGAACCCTGGGCCGCCGAGAAGCAGAACGTGCAAACTTAACTACTGCACCACCGGGCCAGCCCCCATAATGACACATTATTATTAACTATAGGCCATAGGTTACAGCAAGATTCACTCTGTGTTGTAGAGTTCTATGGGTTTTGACAAATGCATAATGGCATGTATCCACCATTGCAGTTTCATAGAGAATAGTTTCTCCACCCTCAAAATCCACTGTCCACTGTGCTCAATTATCATAACCTCAGTAAAAAAAGTTCCACTGTGCTTCACTTTTTCATCCCTCTGCCAGCCCCCCAAATGCTGGTAACCACTGATCTTTTTTTTAAAGATTGGCACCTGAACTAACATCTGTTGCCAATGTATTTTTTTTCTTCTTCTTCTTCTCCCCAAAGCCCCCCAGAACATAGTTGTATATTCTAGTTGTAGGTCCTTCCAGCTCTGCTATGTGGGATGCCGCCCCAGCATGGCTTGATGAGTGGTGCCATGTCTGTGCCCAGGATCCAAACCGGTGAACCCTGGGCCGCTAAAGCAGAGCACGAACTTAACCACTCAGCCACGGGCCAGCCCCACCACTGATCTTTTTACTATCTCTATAGTTTTGCATTTTCCCAAATGCCAAATAGTTGGAATTGTACACTATGTAGCCTCTTCAGACTGGCTTCTTTCACGTAGCAATACGCATTTAAGGTCCCTCCATGTCTTTTCTTGGCTTGATAACTCATTTCTTTTTATTGCTGAATAATACTCCAATGTCTGGGTGTACCACAGTTTGTTTATTCATTCACCAATGGAAGGGCATCTTGGTTGCTTCCAGTTTTCATTGATTACAAATAAAGCTAATATAACATTCAAGCGCAGGTTTTCATGTGTACGTAAGTTTCCAACTCAAATGGGTAAATATCTAGGAGTGTGATTGCTGGATCACATGCTAAGAGATGTTTAAATTTGTAAGAAACTGCCAAACTGTCTTCCAAAGCGGCTGTACCATTTTGCATTCCCACCAGCAGTGTATGAGAGTTCCTGTTACTCCCCATCCTCATCAGCATTTGGTGTTGTCAGTCTTTTTGGATTTTAGCCATTCTAATACGTGCATCACCTTTGCTTTTTAAAAGAGTGATATTACTTCACCTGTTTTCAAGTTTTATTTTGAGGCCAAGGACAAATTGAAGGACTGGTAACAAAACCTTTTTGACATTTGAATAAATTCCATAGCCTCTCCTCTCTTTTCTTGGCCCTCATACCCCAGTCTTCCTCAGGATCATTTATATCTGGCCTTTGGCTGTCACAGATCCTCTGATACCATAAGCCAGAATTTCCTTCCTTTCCCTGTACTCCAAAAAGTACCCTCTCCTTACTCTACACTTACCCAAGCTTTTCATTTGAAGCCTAACGTCCAGCATGCCTGCTCTGTCCAACATCCCCCTTTGCTGGACCTACTGTCTTACCAGGCCACTGTGCATCCAGTTCAAGGGACCTGGCCTGGAAACTGTTTCTGCAAGTTTATGCTTTCATTTCTCTTCTGTATGGAGTTCTTCAAAGCCAGGGACTTTGCTGTAGATAAGAGGTCCCAAACTCACAGCTAAGGGAGATGCACAGTTAACATACAAGTAAGAAGCAAGCTGGGTGTAAGATGATTTGCATTAAAAAAACTTGACCCATTACCTTGCCATTTGAAACAGTGTGCAGGCTTAAGAAAACATATCTGTGGTCCAAAGGTGGTTCAGTCATCACCCATGAGGAAGACTTCTTTGGCTCTTAAGCACCTAGCATAATGATTTGTTTATTGAGCAATAAATGTTCAACAAATGTCCACACCTAGAGGCTCATGTAGCTACCTTCCCTACTTTTGTCCTTCTAGGATGTCCTTCTATTGGGCCATCTTGATCCAGAGGGCCAGCCCCTCCATTCCTCAGACCACCCTCCAGAATTTCCAGGGGAAATCCATTGCACCAAGGAACCTCATTGCCTTACAAAATGTTACCCTTTTCTTCTGGCTAAGATGAGGAGCCGCTTCCCCTGGAAATGCGCCAAAGTTCACTGTTTCACAAAGTGGCAATTTCTGAAAGGAATAACCCCAACCCTCCATCCTAAAACAAGATACTTGATCTGAAATAGTAAAACCCATAAAAGTCATGATCGTGATCATGCAGTCAATTCAATTCAGTTAATGTTTGTTGAGCACAAAACACCATGATGGATGCTAGAGAGATAAGAGGGTAAAGATGGCTTTATTTATTGTTTTCCAAAGGTTCACAACAGCGGAGAAACAGAACGGTTCTAATACTGACAGTTCTATGAGGGGCAAATTGAATGAGTGCTATAGGCATGGCTTTCAATGCTGTTATTTTACTACAATCCACAGTAAAAAATACGTGTTATATCCTGACACAATACATACATATGTACGTATATGTATAATTAACTGAAACAAATATATTACAATACCCTTACTATGACAATGCACACTGATATTTGCTAGTGTATTCTATTCTAGCAATCACAAATTTAAATAAAAAGCTGGTCACAACCTATTAATGTGTGCCAACCTGTAGTGTGAACAAGTCTGTGCTAAAGTTGAGATGCTAAGGGCAAGGGGGAAAATGGACAGGAGGGATTACTTTTGCCTTTCCAAGGAGAGTGAGAACTTTCAGCAAATACCCAGAAATTATATAATGTAAAGGATGCTCGCTATCTGGCTTAGTCTTAACCACTGTGGTTGGTGGGCACGGGACATGGGAGGAATCGAGGTAAGGGTGAAAGAGGGGTACTGTTGCTTAAGTAAGTTGGAATCAAACTTTGGAGGGCCCTGACAGCCAGGCTAAGGAGTGTGACCTTTATGCCAGAGATCACTGTTTTGTCAACATGTATTCTGTGGACCACTTGCACTGGGATCACCAGGAGGAGGTTATTAAAATGCAGATTCCTAGGTCCCAGTCTAGAGTTACTGAATCAAAATCTGTGGGGTTGAGATGTATCAGTCTACATTTTAAATAGTTTTCCTGGTTGATTCTTCTCGTCTCTAAAGTTTGAAAAGCATAGATATACACAGACAACAACCATAAAGTTGAGAAGTATAGACATTAGGGAATCTGTGAAGGCTGTTGAATGGGGAAGTGACATGCTCTGAGCTGGAAGAAAAATTCATAGAAGGGATAGTGGTGAAAGTAGTGAAAAATCCTGTCTTAAAGCAGATAATCATTCTTGGCAGGAAATTTTGGGGCCAGGTGATGAGGGATAGAGAAGGGAGATGACCCATCGAAACTTCCAGAGAATGTTCAGGGATCACAGAAAGTAGGATTTCCTCTTCTTTCCAGACATTTTTGTTTGCTTTGCCTCTGGGGCTTTGCAGTTGGATGTGTCACTGCCATGTAACGCAAACATCAAACTTTTAGACTGTATCCTTATGATTGTACTAATAATACTAGGTTTTATACTCTGCAATTCACTAGTTGCCTTATTAGTCTCTAACTCAATGGAATGTCAGGCAAGAAAGAAACTGGCACCCAGCTAAATAAGTGACCAGGAGCAGATACAATTATTCCCTTTCCTTGTTTCCCAAAGAGATTCCAAATGCCTGAAAAATCAGCCTAGTGATGTCTAATTCAGGAATGGTGGTATTGTGGAAGTGACACTGAACTTGGGATAAGAAGACATCTAGATCTTGGGGAAGTCACTTAATTTTCCTGAGCCTTAAATTCCAGATCTGTAAAATGCCTTCTTTGTAAGGTTGCTATGAGGATCAAATCATAAAAGCAAGGTTGTTATGAGGATTAAATCAAATTATGAATATGAAAGTGAGTAATGCTCAAATGGTTTTACTGGAGAATTCCACCAAACTTTTACAGAAGAATCAAAACCAATTCTACAATTCTACAATTCTACATCCAATATAAAACATGATGACTATAGTTGACAACACTGTGTTGTATAACTGAAATTTGCTAAGAGAGTAGAACTTAAATATTCTTACACACACACAAAGATAAATATGTGAGGTGCTAAATGTGTTAGTTAACTAGATGTGGAGAATCCTTTCACAATGCATACATATATCAAATCACCATGATGTACACTTAAAAAATCTTAGAATTTTATATGTCAGTTGTATCTCAATAAAGCTAGAAAATAGAAAAGGAATGAACACTTTCCGATTCATTTTATGAAGCCAGTATCACCCTGATCCCAAAACCATTTAAAGAGAGTACAAAACACGCAAAAATCATTCAAGAAATATTAGCAAATAGAATCTAGCTATATATAGAACTATGCACCATGACCAGGTGGCCCCTCTTCCAGGGACGCAAGGCTGTTTCAATACATGAAAAATCATTCAACGTAATCCACCATATTAACAGGCTAAAGAAGAAAAATCACATGATTATATCAATCAGTGCATAAAAAGCAGTTGACAAAATTCAACATTCATTCATGATAAAAAACCTTCAGAATACTAGGAATAGGAGGAAACGGTCTTAACATGATAAAGAGCATCTGTAAAAACGACGTCTACAGCAAACATCATACTTAATGGCAAAAGGCTGAATACTTTCTCCCTAAGATGAGGAACAGGGCAAGGGTATCTGCTCTCACCACTGCCATTCAACATAGCACTGAAGTTCCAGCTAGCTTAATAAGGCAGGAAAAGGAAATAAGGCACAGTGATCAAAAAGGGAAGGAAAAACTGTATCTGCAGCTGTCATGATGGTCCTCTTGGAAACGTATGAGGAAACTCCTAGAACTAGTGAATTCAGTAACTTCATAAGGTACAAATCAACATAAGAAAAATAATTATATTTCTATATGATAGCAACAGATACATAGAAACTGAAATTAAAAATATAAGACCCCTTATAACCCTTCAAAAAAAATGAAATGCTTAGGTACAAATACAATAAAACATATATGGAACTTGGATGCTGAACACTACAAAATGCTGATGAAAGAAGATCCAAGCAAATGTAGAGACATCCTGTGTTTATGGATTAGAAATCTCAACATAGTAAAGACGTTAATTGTCCCCAAATTGATATATAAAGTTAATGTAATTCCTATCAAAATCCCAGCAAGATTTTTTTGTGTAAATACAGACAAAGTAATTCTAAAACTTAAATGGGAAGGTAAAGGAACTAGAATAGTTAAAATGTTTTTTAAAAGAGTAATAATGTGGGAAAACCAATCTATCCAAATTTCAAGACTTACTACACAGCTACTGTAATCAAGACTGTGAGGTATTGGCAGACAGATAGACATAGAGATCAATGAAACAGATTAGAGAGTCTAGAAATAGCCCCACACAAGTATGGGCAGCTGAATTTTGACGAAGGTGCAAAAACAATTCAATGGAGGAAGGGTGGTCTTTTCAACAAATGGTGCTGGAACAATTGGACAGCCAAAGGCAAAATATACAAACAAAGTGAAAAAAACCTGGACCTAAATCTCATACCCTATACAAAAGTTAATTCAAAATGGATCATAAATTCAAATGATGTAAAATGTAAAACTAAAAAACTTAGGTGAAAATATGAGAAGAAAATCTTTGGGCCCAGGGCTTGGTAAAGACTATTAGACATGACACTGAAAATATGTTAGATAAAAGAAAATCCCCAATAAATTGGAGTCTGACAAAATGTAAAACTTTTGCTCTGTGAAAGACACTGTTAAGAGGATGAAAAAAAAAGTTATGGACTGGGAGAAAATATTCGCAATCTATCTATTTGAGGACCCATATCTAGAATATAGAAAGGACTCTCAAAACTCAACTGTAAAAAAACAGTTCAATTAGAAAATGGGCAAGAGATATTGCACTGAAGAGGATGCCTGGATGGCAAATAAGCATATGAAACAATGTTCAATACCACTAAGCATTAGGGAAATGCAAATTAAGACCCTGAGGAGATATCACTATTCACCTATAGAAGAGCTAAAAGAAAAAATATTGATAATACTAAATGCTGACAGTGATGTGGAGAAACTGGATTTCTCATACATTGTTGGTGGAAATAGAAAATGACAAGTTACTCTGGAAAATAGTTTGGCAGTTTCTTAAAAAACTAAACATATGCTTACCATGTGACTCAGCAATTGCACTCCTGGGCACTTATCCCAGAGAAATAAAAACTTATGTCTACACAAAAACCTGTAAAGATTGTTCATATCAGCTTTATGTGTAATAACCAAATACAGTAAACAATCAAAATGTCCTACAATAGGTAAATGGTTAAACAAACTGTGGTACATCCATATCACGGAACACTATTAGCAATACAAAGCAACAAATTGGGGCCTGCCCTGTGGCCAAGTGGTTAAGTTCACGTGCTCCACTTTGGTGGCCCAGGGTTTCACTGGTTTGGATCCTGGGTGCAGACATGGCACCACTTGTCAGGCCATGCTGAGGCAGCGTCCCACATAGCACAACCAGAAGGACCAACAACTACAATATACAACTATGTACTGGGGGGTTTGGGGGAGGAAAAAAAAAAAAGATTGGCAACAGTTGTTAGCTCAGGTGCCAATCTAAAAAAAAAGAAAAGAAAATTAAAAAAAAAAGGAACAAATTTACAATACATGCACAAGTGGGAGGGATCTCTATTTCATCATGTTGAGTGGAAACAAAAGCCAATCTCAAAAGGTTGCATATTGTCTGATTCCATTGATACAACATTCTCAGAAATTATACAGATTAGTGATTGCCAAGGTTAGGGATGGGGGGCGGTGTGCAGGGAAGGGAGGTGAGTGTGACTATAAAGCTGTAGCTCCAGGGAGATTTTGGTGGTGATGGACGAGCTCTGTATCTTGATTGTGTTGGTTACATGAATCTACACATGTGATAAAATGACGTAAAACTGTACATACACTTTATACCACTGTCAATTTCCTTATTTTGATATTGTACTACTGTTGTATAAAATGTAACCACTGGGGGAAACTGGGTGAAAGGCACATGAGATCTCTCTGTGCTATCTTTCCAACTTTCCTACAATCTATAATTATCAAATAAAATGTTTATAAGAAGTTCATAGTCAACTATGAAACACTGTAAAGTTGTAAGGTGGTAGTCTGCAAATCCACGCAAATGGCAAGCAGACTTGTAGGGTTGATGCTTCTGGAACTTTCTCTCTGCTCATCCATTTCCATTTTTGCTACTGTCTGGATTCCAAGATTTTGGATTGTTATGGCTTGGAAGGTGTTGTCCAAAGCAGTGCTTCTCAAATTTTGACATGTGCATGTGAATCCTCTGGGAATCTTGTCAGAATGTAGATTCTAATTCCAACGGTCCAGGTGGGGCCTGGATCAGGGCCAGGATTAGGGTGGGGTGAGAGGGGCAGGATCTTTCAAGGGCAGGGTCAGATCCTGTCTTCATTTAAAATTATGATATTTTGTTCATTGTGCATTTTTTGTATGAATTTTGATTTTTAAAAATATTTATCTTGATTACTGAGTTTTTGGGTGCCTCCTTGAATTTTGCTCTGGAGGGGGCCACCCTCCTTGGCCTCCTTCTTGGCTTCCCCCTATTCCCAGCCCTGCCTGAGATTCAGCATTTCTAACAAGCTCCCAAATGAGACTGATGCCACTTATCTATAGACAATACTGTTTGTTTGGTTGGATTTTTTGGTGAGGAAGATTGACCCTGAGCTAATATCTCTTGCCAATCTTCCTCTTTTTGCTTGAGGAAGATTGTCACTGAGCTAACATCTGTACCAATCTTCCTCTATTTTGTATGTGGGATGCTGCTTCAGCATGGCTTAATGTGCAGTGTGTAGGTCCGTGCCCGCAATCTGAACCTGTGAACCCTGGGCCACTGAAGCAGAGCACATGAACTTAACCACTATGCCACTGGGCCAGCCCATACTGTATTTTGAATAGCGAGGGACTAAAGACAGGTGGGGCAGCCCCTGCAAGGTTAGAGTACCCACAAGAGAAGCACTCCTCCCTCCTCAACTCCACCACCACCTCCACTTTGCATGACAAAAGCATTTCTGGACATTGGCAGGTAGCCCACTGGCGAAGCTGTAACTAGGGCCCTGGAATTTAACTTCATGCCAAGTTTCCCAAAATGTAGTCTATTTTTGTCCATCAGCTCTGCCCCAGGGACAGAGCCAAATTATTGTAACATTTTTCCCTCAGGTTCAAGTCGCCCTCCATTTGGTCTACCCTCTTTGTTCCCGTTCTCATGGAGGAGGAGTGAACGGCCTCCAGGAGCACTGCCATGCCCTGCCCTCGGTACCCTGGGCATTCACTGTGTCTCACAAATCATTCCAGGCCACTCAGAACCAGGTAACTCTCCTCTGCGGACAGCCTGTGCTGGGCCCGCCAGCCGGGGACGGACACAACACAGATGATTTGTCCATTAATAATAATTCATGAGACAGACATGTCTGGTCTGCCTCCTGGCCACTCAGTGAACCCAGCTGACATGTGTAATCTACTCTCCTCTTCCAAGGAGTTAATGGAGGAAACACAGTAGTCAGGGCATCCATCCTAACTCAATTTTTGCTTTTCAATTGCAATTAAAAAATGAACCCCTTCTGAGTTGTATTCACAGCTGGAGCTGCCTGAGTTTTCCTCGTTTGTGAATTTCACAAAGGCAGGCAGGATTTGCAAACATTCTAAATCTTAGAAAGATCAAGCCCTGCATAATAAAGGAAGAAACCAAGCGGTGAGTCCCCATAGGCAGGGTTATTCCTGCTCAAGGGTTAAAAAAATTTGTTTTTAAAGAAACTATCCCTCTGGCCTAACCAAACCGAACCTTGGGCTTTCCCTAACAAAAGTTTAATGAGTGTTGATTATGTTCGAGGCTCTGTGCCAGGTGCTACACGGGACATAGAGAAGTAAGGGACACAATCCCCACCTCCAAGGAGCTGAGGTTTTCGATGCAGGGACCCAGCATACTCTGCCTAGATCATCGATACCAAAATGAACAGCGGAGACATTAAGTGCTATAGGACTTCAGGGGAGGGAGTGACCCAATGGGACGGGGTAGCCTGGGAAGCTTTCCTAGAACAGATGAGACTTGAGCTGGGTCCTGACACCTGGGCCCCCTCCCAGGCTTAGCCAGTTCCTAGAGTTAGCAAACAACTCACCCTTGGAATGCACCTTTCAAGTGCAAATCGACCAATCCAGAGCCCATAACCCAACCACCCCCCTCCTCCCCCGACCTGTGGACAGCTCCTGTGTCAGAGAGCCTGCTGAAATTATTCAAACTAGCCAATGCTAAGCCAGCTTTTCCTGCCTCCCCCATTCCTTTCCATGGAAACCACAATGAAGTCTCTTGCCCATGTTCCCCTTCTCTCTCTGCCTCCTGACCAACCCTAGTGTTTCCTCGTGTGGCACCCCGCTGCACAGTGGTGTATCCCCTTCTCTTGGAATCTGTGAGTATAACTATCTTTTCTATGGCAATCATCTCCTGGTCTGTCAGCCTTGCCACACCTAAGTAATAGTAAAACCTAGGGAACAAAGTGACATGAGTAGATGAATTGAGTTAAGAATGGAGTCTCCAGGTCTTGCTGAAGGGTCTGTGGCTTGGCTTTCTTTGTTGGAGAAGCAATGATGCCGTTTTCATCTGCTGTCACTAAGGATGTCTCACCTCCCCCACACAACCTGGAGCTCCTTGCTGCATCTTCCTCTAGTCTCCCATCCTCCAGTCTCAATCTGTTTGGAAGCAGGGAGCCGGGCGATCACATTTTCCTGGACGAACAAGACAGTCGATCATACCAGATCTTTTCCCTTTGAGTTGTCCAGCCTCAGGCATAAGACAGTTTTCAAGTGAGATTCCTACTTGAGTCTGAAATAAGTATGAAAGGGTAGCATTGTCCCTGAGGTTGATCCATGGGTGGGACCATGGGAATCCACCATGCTATCCCTTGGACACCGTTAGCTGAGTGGGCTGAGGGTCCCCTGTAATAGGTGCAGGCTGGTTCTGGACTTACTCTCCACAGGGAGCAATTAGCTTTGCTCTTCCTCAAGCCGGCCAACCTGCCGCCAGCTGGCCATCTACAAACAGTTGCCATCATGCCTCAGCAGAACTGGGGAAGAGGATGTGCTCCGCCAGCACAATGGCCTCTCCCCTCCTTCACGCCCTTCACCCATAACTATGGGAGAAACAATGACATATGAAGCTCCTTGAGTTTATGAGAGCACAATTTTTCTTCACAGTGAAAGACAGCTTCTTAGTCCTTCTTTCTGACTCAGAAAGGCATGTGATGGAAGCTCCATTTTCCAAGGTTGTCATCAGGTGCTCAGATCTGGTGAGTTCTTCTGCCCAGTCTCCGTGGCCAGTGGCTGACCAGCAGAAGAGGTGGGCTGGGCTTGGATCAGGCTGAGGTCCCTGGACAGACTCACGGGCAGAGCGACCCCGCAAACTGAGAAGCTCGCCTGGATGCATAGGTCCGGTTCCCTTGACCATCTGTCACCTCCCACCAGCTGCCCCCACCCACACTGCATGCACCTAAGGCTGTCTGAATTCACCAGAGAATGTAACAAATGCTTCCCAGAACCCCTTGCAGGCCTGGATTCCCTCTAGTTCCTGGATTTTCACCCATTTGTCTGGCTTCTGCAGTCACTGCTACTTGCAACCCTGAACCGGCTGTCAGAGAGGAACACTACTGATCTCATCTGCTCCACTACCTCTAGCTTGGGAGAATTTGAGTTCCTCTGTCTTCACAGCTGGAAATGATTTATGACCATCACTTTCACAACTGTCACTTCTGACAGATCACGCCTGGGTGAACCTCTCTTATGCCCCGGCTGCTACCTGCCACCTCAGAATTCTGGCCTCCACTCAGATCCTTTCCGCTGGAGAAGCTCCCCACATCCCCCTCACGCATCCCTTTCAAACTAGGCTCCAAGCTTCTTGGAATTCACCCATTATTGAAAAAGGTTTTTTCTATTTTTTTCTTCAGAAACAGAAAGCTAAATATATACGTACAAACACGGCATGAATTGGTTTTCTCTTCAGTAAGACTCATAAACACATGAGAGAATTATTTTAGAAACCTACAGACTGTAATCCTAAATATAACTGGGTGGGTGGGTGGATTGGGGTGGGGGATAGAGTGGAAGGTGAAGGGAGAGGAATAAACACAGGAAGAGGATCATGACGTAGAAAACCCACCGTGGCTTCACATTCTGGTGACGAGTCTCTGCCATTTGCATGGAATCAGGCTCTATTTTTAAATGCAAGTCTGTTACTCCACATTTTATTAACCATTAACCTTTTTGCATACAACCTCGCCATACAGGCTTCTTATATAGGGATAGTTCAGGCTTTGAAACATAGTTTATCCAGGAAACAGCTTTGCTGTTGTCAAGTAAAACAAGTGGAGAACATGAGGCAGAGAATGTTCCTTTTTGCAAGGATGTGGTCCTGCTGAGGCTGTAGTACAGGGTGGGGCTTCTTTAAGGTTAAAGATTGCTTCTCCCCTAAAGAATGTTATTGGAAAAACACTGTTCCTTTATAGCTTTCTTATTTGTGCTCATCTTTCCTCTCTATTTCCCCAAGGTCAGTAGAAATATCTTCCTGGAACAAGGCCCCCCTTGCTAAGAGGGCAACTGACTGTCCGGGTTGGCCTGTAACTCTCCTAGTTTTAGCACGAAAAGTCCTATGACCTGGGAGACCTTCTAGTCCTCGGCAAACTGAGATGGTTGGTGTGGTCGGCTGAATAACGGCCCTTCTAAGATGCCCACATCTCAATTCCTGGAACCTATAAGTATGTCACCTTAACATGGCAAAGGGGACTTTGCAGATGGGACTTAAATTAAGGATCTTGAGATGGGGAGATTATCCTGGATTATCCAGGTGGGTCTGATGCAATCACAGAGAGAATGTGATGTGACAACAGAAGCCGACAGCAGAGAGAGAGAGACTTGAAGATGGAGGAAGGGACCACGAAACAAGGAATGAGGATGGCACTGGAAGCTGAAAAAGGCAAAGGAGCAGATCTCTCTAGAGCTTCCAAGAATACACCTTGATTTTAGGACTTCCAGAACTATAAGACAATAAATTTATGTTGCTTTAAGCCAATAAATTTGTGGTAATTCATTACAGCAGCAATAGGAAACTAAGACAGTTGGCCACCCTACCCCTCCCTCGACCAGGGTGCCCAGTGAACCACCGACCCACTCCGTCTTGTCCTACACGCACTCACCCAACAAGTATCAACTCCCACAGAAGTGGAGAAAGGAAATTGGCTCACAGAAAATGTGCCATGTGTCGGACTCTTTCAGGGTCACAGGAAAAACACAATTTTAAAGTAATTCTGTTGTTACTTTGGAATTTTCCCTATTAAGAAACTTGTAAGCAAAGAAAAGTACAATAACCTATAACCATCCCAAAATAAAACCTTTGAAATTCCTTGGGTTAGACACTGAGCCCACCTAGGAGGCAACAGAGCATAAGTTATAGGCTCTAGGTTCAAATCCTGCCCTAGTCAAGGGACCTGGGTTCAAATCCTGCCCCAGGCATTACCAGCTGGGTGACCTTGGGTTAATTGCTCAACTACTCGGGCTACCAGTTCTTCTCTAAGCCAGAGGTGATATTACCCAGCTCCCAGTGTAGTTAGATAATGGAAGCAAAGAGCTTAGCATAGGACTAGCACCCAGGAAACACAGGCTATACTTTTCTTTCTTGGGGAAGTCTAACAACTCCTCTGGGGAGGAAAGTTGTGAGATAATAGAAAATATATATATTGGTCTCTGTCCTTGGTTCCTGGCACAGAGCTCTTAAACCTTTATAAATTCCTAAGTGATAACAGCACTAGGAGCATCTTTTCTTCTACTGAGGTGACTCTGGGTGGGCTCCTGGATGGCTCTTAGATAGAGGCTGGTCACCAGAGAGACCAAACCATGATCAGAAACTTGGAATTTTCAGTTCCATCCCCCATCCTTCAGAGAGGGGACAGGAGGCTGGAAATGGAGTTAATAATTGATCACGCATATGTGAGGAAGCCTCCATAAAAATGTCAATAGCAGGAGGTTTGGAGAACTTCCAGACTAGTGAACACAACGCTGGGAGGGTGACACACCCCAACTCCACGGGACAGAAGCTGCTGTACTCAAGACCCTCCCAGACCTTGTCCTATGTACCTCTTCATCTGGCCGTTCATCTGTATCATTTATCACATTCTTTCTTAGACTTGTAAACGTAAGTAAGTATTTCCCTGTGTTCTATGAGTTGCTGTAGTAAATATTTGGAACCCAAAGAGGGGGTCTTTGGAACATCCAATCTGTAGCTGGTTGGTCAGAAGCACAGATGATAACCTAGTGCCTGAAATGTGTGTGTGTGTGTGGGGTGGGTCTTGTGGGACTGAGCCCTTAACCTGTGGGATCTGATGCTATCTCCAGGTAGATAGTGTCAGAAGTCCTTAAATTGTAGGACACCAGCTGGTGTCACAGAGAATTGTTTGTTGTGGGGCAAAATCTCCAAGCATTTGGTGACAGAGAGTGTCAGAAGTGTGAGTGTTTTGTATGAGGAAAAAAGGAGACGCAAAAGAGAAGAGACTCATAATAAGAAAGAACTGGGTTTGGCCCTACGTGGGAAGGTGGAAAACTGAGTTTTTTCCTTATTAAAAAAGTGAAAGTGGAACAAAAAAGTTTTTAAAACTCTTTTTAAAAAGTATGCAGCTTGCCAATGTGGGAGTATGAGGTCGAAGTCTTACTCTTGACCTACAAGGCTTGTCGGTGCCCCAGTGAGATGTTTTTCTCGGTGCTCACTGCCTCGCTTGTCCCGCCCTCCCTTAGAGAAAGCAGACGTGGCCCTCTCGGCTGGAGAAGCCATCTCTGGAAACCAAGTATCCGACTGGGACCAGACCCCCATCTCCTCCCATCCAAACCAAACAAGGGGCTCTGAGTATGTCAGAGAAGCCAAGATTAGGGGTGGGGGCGGGGGGAGGGGGTATGCTGCGCTTGGGCACATTTCCACTCACATTCGAGCCTTCGCTGGGTTGCCAGGATGTCTGTGGATGATGGATGGGAGAGACAGCCACAGGCAGGAAATGTCAGGCTGGCCCACCGCTCTCCAGGTTATTGATTGAGCTCTGCTGGCGGCGGGACAGAGGAGGTTTCTGCTGTCACGGACAAGACTGCTTTGAAGGGTTTCATTCGTCTTATGAAACTCTCAGAGCTCACAGAGGTTTTGCTGCTTCTCCCTGAACTGACCTGGAGGCATGACGCCAGGGGACACCAGCAGGAAATGCGTTCAAATGGCCTTTAGGATTATGATGTGAAATTAGATACCGTTGTTGTATATCCCTTAAGGCAATTTTTTTTAATGATACTAATTGATGCCAGTGAGGCTGAGGGGAAGTGTGGGAGTATAAATTGATAAAGCCTTTTAGGACAATATGGTGGTCCGTGTCTATCAAAAATGACAAACGAGAAAACCTTTGACCTGGCAATTCTACTTCCAGTAATCAACATGACAGAAAAAAACTTGCATGTGTGCACAGAGATATGTTGAAAAGGATGTTTCATTTCAGCATTATTTGTAGTAGTATAAAGTCAAAAATAAATATAGAAATTACACTATAAACATCTAAAGGAATATTATGTAGCCATTAAAAAGAATGAAGTTGGCCTATCCAGTCTGACATGGGAAGATCTTCAAGACACATCGTTAGGTGAGAAATAAAATAATCAAGTCACAGAACAATACCTATAGTATAGCAACCTTTGAATAAAACTATATGAGTGTAAAATAATTTCAGACCGTGCTAATGAGAGCAGTGAAGGAAATAAAACAATGAGATAGGGTAGAGACTGGGTAGTGTGGGTGGGCTTATCCGCAGAAGTGGCCTGGGGACAGAGAAGTGAATGACAAGGCATCAGCTGCATAAAGATCAGGAGGGAAAGTGTGGCAGAGCCGTGGATCAGGGGAATGATCTGAGTTACATTTTTGAAAGCTCCCTTGGCTGTTGGGTGGAAAATGAATTGTGGACGAGCAAGAGTGGAGGCAGTGAGACCAACTAGGCGACAATTATGGGAATCCAGGTGAGACATAGCAGTCTTGAGCACACTAATTGTCAGGCTTCCTGTCATTTACCTCTGAAGGAGACACGTTAATCTATATCTTACAAGGTGTTTGAGAACTGAGATATTATTTTTCAAAGTAAAAAGGTACATGTTAAGTGGAGAGTAATACTATAGTAGAATTAAATTTTGCTATAGTTTATTGATTATGCAGATTATTTTGTTATGACCATATCTGATCTGGCCAAATCTTTTCCCCAGAACACTGCAGTTTTTTCAACATGATATTATATTTTATGATACGGGTAGCAGTTTTTGAAATGGGTGGCAGTACTGTTTCTCCCAAGATTCGAAAGGAGGACCCCCCCACCACAGGAATTATGAAAACCTCTACAAAATTTCTAACTAAAGGGTAAGGTCCTATATTCTCATGCTCTTAAACGCACTATGCATGTGCTTAAGCATACCTCTCTCTCTGGTTTTTGTTCCTTTTTTAGCTAAACTTACAGCGCCCCCTATAAGACTAGACTTTATTTTTTTCATCCTAATTTTAAGCATAGTGTACATTTTTCTCTTGGATTAACCTTCTCAGCACTTCCCTGAAAATATAGGGTGAATACCTGAAGGATCATGGAAATTTCCCCCGGGTGGTCCACAGCGCTGTTCTTGGAATGTAAAAGATGAGTTTTGTGACCCTCCACAGAGATGGCGGTTCTAACCAGAGAGGAAAAAGAAAGACTGCCAGGATTAGGCAAATCTGCAGTCAACCTGGGCGGGACTCAGAGGCACTCTCCCCAACATTCTTAAGATGCCATATTTCTAATTATCCAAAGATTTTGGCCTTGCAGTCTGGATCTTAGTATCTCCAGGGCCAGCTTCCCATCCTGCCCTGAACCTGAGACAGCTTTGAGAAACTCCTTGTGCGGATGGCCAGTGCCGAATAGGACATAGTGCCAACGCTTTGGAACCAGCACCCAGGGTAAGACAGCAAACCCTGCCTTCCAGAATGCCTCAGATGTCAAATCACAACTACTTCTCGTCCCTCCATTGGCCCAAGCTTGAATCAAATGCCTCCAGCCTGGCCCCTTTCCTGTCCCCAGTGGTTTGCCAAGAAGACCAGGAAGACCCCTATTCCTAAGGAAGTTCTAGATGAGTCATTCACAACCGGAGTAGATTTGCTTCTGAGAGGGCATTTGGCAATGTCTGGAGACAATTTTGGTGGTCACAGTTGGAAGGGATGCTGTTGGTAGTTGGTAGAGGCCAGGAATGCTGTTAAACCTCCTACAATGCACTGGACAACCCACACAACAAAGAATTTTCTGGTCCAAGATATCAATAGTGTCAAGGTTAAGAAACTATGTTCTAGATAAATAAAACAAGGCCTCCGTCTGAAAAGTAAAGTGGAAACTAATAATGCTAACATAGGTAGAAGAAATAAGGCCCCAAGAGAAGAAAAAACAAGGGCGTTGGGATTCCAGAGTCTGCCTTTCC
Source organism: Equus caballus (assembly GCF_041296265.1). Lineage (NCBI taxonomy): Eukaryota > Metazoa > Chordata > Mammalia > Perissodactyla > Equidae > Equus > Equus caballus. Next base: position 17,578,862 of record NC_091688.1, read on the forward strand.
ACAAGGGACTGCTATTGGAAAAAGTGACCAAGTCAAACAGCATCATGACAAAATGCCCTGCATGACAAAGGGATTTCCAAGCTGTCCAGGAGGGCTGTAAGAGATTAGTCCTAAGGTTCCAGCTCACCCTCAGAGCCTCACATGGAGATGTCCCGCTGCGTGAGTCAAGGACGGTGATCTGGGACAAGCTCCTGCTCACATGTTTTCTTCCTCCCCATCCGCTCCCTTCCCTTTGCTTTCACAAACCGAATGCCCATCTGGGAGTCACGCATCTCAGCTTCAAAAGCTCCCCTGAGCGGGCAGAATGAGTGGTTTCTGTGCACAGTAGTTAAAGAGCACAGGATTTTGGAATGAGCAGACTGAGCAGTTTAGGGAATCCTTGGCCAGATATCAAGGGGGACCTTTTCTCCTTACAAGCCCTAATTAATTAATTGGTTCTTTATGAAAAGCTGTGAGGGAGTAATTCAGACAAGCAACAGCGAAAGGATTTTTCAGCAGTCTCTTTTCTAGGCTCAAAATAATATTATATAATAATCAGGTGAAATGAATTGTACTGGTTTCTTGGCGCTCCGCTGGTAAAGATTATTTTTCTCCTGAAAGTTCAAATGGCAGAGACCTCTCTGCACTGTCCTGGCAGGAGGGGACAAAGAGGCTTGTCCCTAGTCCAGCTCCCTGGAGGGACAGGCCTCCTGCCTTTCAGGTGGGGGGACACGGGGTCTGCTTTATAACCTGATGATTGACAGCCATGAAATGTAGTTACTGCTCTTCTTTTCTCCTGCAGACCCCAAGAAGCGGGCTGCTGCTCAGAACAGAGTAAGATAGTTGTGCAATACATCGCACACTTCTGGCCCCCAATGTGTGTGCACGCACACGCACACACATACACACATCCCGGTGTTCTGCCCAATTTAACCAAACAAATTTAGAAATTTATGAGCATACTAGGAAATAGAAAAGGACCAGGAATCTTTTTTTCTATGCATATTAGTTACAGGTTTTTGTTGTTTTTTGTAATTTTTAATTTTTAAGTAATTTCAGACCTAGACACAAGTTGCAGGAATAGTACAAAGAACTCTCACATACCATTCATGCAGACTCTCCATTTGTTAACATCTTCCCATATTTGCTTATCATTTTTGCTCTCTCTATATTCCTATTATTATTACTTTTTAAGCTATTTGCTAGTAAGTTGCCGCTTTGCTCCTAAATACTTCAGTGTGTATTTCCTAACAAAAAGGACATATTAGTGGCAGTTTATTAAGCTCGTCATTTTCTTGTTGAAGAAAGGCTGAACACTTGACAAATGGCTTAAAAGTTCGGGCCTGCAAAACAGAATTTTCCAAGATCTCCTGGTATAACTGGGATGAAACATTGGCTTTACTACTTTCTAACAGTGGATCTTAGTATCTCCAGTGTCCAGACTTTGGACACTTTCTGAAGTCTCAATTCCTTCATCCGTAAAATCGAAATAAGGCTGGGATCTCTTTCATGGGTTGCTGTGAGGATCCAATGAACTAAGTCATTAAACAAAACTATGCACGAACAGCTTTAACACATGCGTGCATGGATGGCACAATCCTCAATAACAATAGTGCTTCAGTATTAGCTACTATCCTCTCCTTTTCTCATCACTTCTCATTTTCTTGTAATTATTCAGGATTATTATTCTCCAACATTTTCCTAACCAGTGTCCTTTCCTATGAAGCCCAAACCCACAGTCTTTGTTTTTTTCTCCCCAAAGCCCCAGCACATAGTTGTATATCCTAGTTGTAAGTCCTTCTACTTCTTCTATGTGGGATGCTGCCACAGCATGGCTCAACGAGCAGTGTGTAAGTCTGCACCCAGGATCCGAACTGGCAAACCCCAAGCTGCTAAGCAGAGTGCGTGAACTTAACCACTACGCCACCCAGCTGGCCCCCTCCCACAGTCTTCATTGGTGGAGCGGGCCTCCGACACGCAATCTCACTAATCCCTCTCTCTCTCCACTGCCAGGCCCCCTGACCACCCCTATACGTCAGTCTTCTGTTCAATTTAACTATGACAATTTTAGAAATTTATAAGCATACTGAGGAATAGAAAAGAACAAAAACTCATTTTTTGTGAGGTTATTAAAATACCTGTGCTTTCAAGTAGGACAATCACAAAGAATCTAGCATGCCTGAGAGTGCATCTCTTAACAAGCAATGGGCAGTGGTTTGGGTAATTGCCACTGGACAGACGGAGATCCCTGGTTTCTGGGCACTGGGTCAACCAGCTGTACTTTCTTCCCTAGGCGTGGATAACTGGGTATTTGGTTAGTAAGGAAAAAAGAAAACTAATGTTTAAAATATGCTTACTATGTTCCTGACACTTTCACAAGATGTTTAGATATTTCCAAGTTCAAGCATTTTTTTTTTTTTTTGAGAAATTTATCTTTGAAAACTCAACAACAACGTCACATATTAATGAATCACTAACTATCACCTATGGGCTGCTGCAAAGGGGAAGGCTGGAAGACATGCCTTGAAGCAGAAAGCTACGGTTTGGCCCCAGCTGTAGCAGAGTTTTCTCTCCAGGGACCTGCCAGGTGTGTAGCTTCTGGGAACAGGGTGGCTTTTGCTGAGCGACAGCCTTGGGCCTTATGTTTATGTGGCTGGCTCTGCCAACAGCAGTTGCTGCTGAAGGGCAGAAGCAGCCTTCAGGGAGTCCCATGTGGAACCTTTTGCCTGTCTCCAGAGGCACAATTCACCCTCTCGCATGACTTCAGAACTTCTACAACTACTTGCCTATAGGATACGCCCAAACTCCCAAGCAGAACCTTATTTGGTCCTTTAAATCTGAACCTCGTTGCTCTCTCCTGCACCTTCTGACACAGCCCTCAAGCATGCGCTCGTCCCCCAGCGACACAGATTTGTGAACTCACCCGCTGGTGCCTTCACCCATGTGTTCCTTCTGCCTCAAAAGCCCTTCCCCAGCTTGGTAACACTGGAAAACCCTTCCAAGTCCAATTTGCCATGCCACCTTCCTTGACCTTCAGAGGTGGAATGGATTCTTTCTTTCCACCACTCTGTAGATATCGCCATGATAGGTTTGATCACGTTTTCTTTCGAGTAACGCTAGGTTGGGACTGTGGTTTACCCTTCTTTGCAACCCCAGCTCCTGGCCCCTCCTTATCACCCAGATATTCGATAATACTCAGCCAGCACTCATGATGTGCACAGCTCTGCACTGAATCACCTGTATGTCGAAGTACAGGCACCTTCAAAACCAGAACTCTCAGTCTAAAGGGGAATTTCTCACACGTAAATGTAGTAACTGGTTGGGAAAAAAAGTTCCACACTTTTTATATGCTAGTTTTGTGAATTGAAATTCCTAACATCCCCTTATATAGATTTTAAGAAAGAAATAATAATAATAATTAGGTCAAAAGTTTAAATGAACACGTCACCTTAATATTCTGTCCCATCTTTTTTCTCTTCTTATCTAGAACATCAGTTTACCTCAACAAAAAGATGTTGCTGATGATAAAGAAGAAATAGAAGAGAATATTCCATGGACAACCCATCGCACTGCGATGGCCATTTGTACCTGACTCTGAAATCACTCGGGACAGACATACAGAGAGAAATAAAATACTTTTGTAGATGCTTCTTAAAAAAGTCTATCTATAACCCAGCTCTTTTAACCAAATAAAGAGTAAGCACCGACTTCCCCATTGACGCAGTCTTTCCACATTGGGGAACACAAACGCACGTGTAACAACACGTGCAGTGACGAGCCCAGCATCCCTTTAGAGGGTACAGTCTACAGAGGACACAGGTTGTGTGTGGGTGGTGTTTAATTCAATCCAAGTTAAAGACACCATGTCCAAACTGCTTTTAAAATATTAGAGTGGCCCATGAACTGAGCAAACCACCAAATTCGGAGTAACCTCAGTCTTCATCTTTGATCTGGAGAGGTTTTTTTCTGCTTTTTCTAATGACTGTGGAAATAAAACACCTGCTCTGGGGGAGGGGTCAGCCTGTATTTCTCTTCTTGGGCTCAGTTTCTGCCCATGGTGACATCATCTACAGATTGGGATGCTTGAGGCAGCCAGGCAGATTTCCTCAGGAATGGTGGCGACGTCACAGACCCACAGTCCCCTCTGACCCAGGTGCTCTGGTTTCCAGGGACCTGATTTCTGGTCCAGGAATCTGGAATTCATTTTGACACAGGTCACAGAGAGCCATGTGAACAATGAGGAGGAAGCGGGTGGTGGGGCTGAGCATCTGTGTCACCCAGGGTCTGTCTCCCAGACTCCTCCCTGAGATCAATGGCCGCTCTGTGGGATGTGCAGCGGAGGGGAGAGAGGCTGGCCCCTGTCTCTCTTGCAGGGGCAGCTTGAAAGGGGAGTGGACTCATCCCACACACATTCTTTCTGACCTATTTCTCTTTCATGCCTGTGAAGATCATGTGCTGAGCTGAACAACAGCCCCAGATTTCCTCCCAGACTACCATAGCACCAGCCCCAGACCCGGGGCACACCAGCCACTGGGCCTCCTGGGCCTTTGAGCTGGCCAGGGTGGGTTCCCGATGGACTGTCCAGGACTGTTGACTTGTATTGTATTTTTGCAAAGTGTATGTCACTTTGCTTGTATCCTAGAGGGTAGGACTGTTTCTCATCCAGCCTGCTGCCTTACTCACTCCACCCCCTAGCCCTTAGCAGAAACATCTCAAATATTGTTAATACTCAATAAACATTGAATAAAAGTAGACTGTCCATGGGGACATTGTATACTGGGCAAAATTTGTTGGAAATAGCCCCTTTTCTGATTCCCTTTCTTCCCACTTATGGAAACTGAGATCTTTCACGGCAGCACCGACTCCTCATGCTGGGCCCTGGCTCTGCATTTTGGAGCTCTCATTCAGCATCCTTGGCATGTCCCCTGTTCCAGAGCACAGTGCCTCCCTCATGCCCTAGGATGGTTGTTACTTAGCGTCCTGACATTACTAATCACTAGACATGTGTGTCTTTTATATATGTTGCCTGATCTGTGTCTAACACATATACTTTAACAAGAGCCCCTAGTATATCTCCCCAAAGGAGTGACACTAAATGATAAATTCAGCAACTTGTGTCTGGGTGGGGTAGATGCCTCTAGATTGGCGCCCTTGGTCATACCTCAAAAGTTCCAACCAGGGGGCAGTGCGGCCGGGCTGGTCAGCCCTTTTATCACAGAAAGCAGGCCCAACTTCACCCTGCTATCTCTTAGCCGCACATCCCCAACCCCATCTTTATCCTGACCTCTCTTCTCTACACACTCTTTGACCCCCCTCCTTTACCACCTGCAATCAAGTCACCTCCAGAAAATCTCTGAAGCAGAAAAGCCCTTTTAGGGTTGACTCAGTGTCCTCCTCATTTTACTGACAGAGAAGAGAAGGCCCAGAACTGCCTAAGGTGACCTCATGGGTTGGAAAAGGATTCATGAACCTCACCCCAAGTCCATCTACCCCAGGGCTTTAGTCACTGGTTAAGGGACAGGCTTCTGCTCAGGTTAGCACTAGGAGCTATTCAAAGAGTTATGACTGATGTCCAAAGTAAAAGTTTTTCAAGTTAGCATCAGCTGTGAGCTGGATACTGCGCTAAAGCCCTGGAGTTACAGTGGTGCACCCCGTAAGGGAAGGCACACATAAATAGACAGATGTAATACAGTGTTAAAAGAGTTGTGGGGCCTGCCTGGTGGCGCAGTGGTAAAGTGCGCATGTTCTGCTTGGGCGGCCAGGGGTTCCCCGGTTCGGATCCTGGGTGCGGACATGGCACCACTTACAAGCCATGCTGTGGTAGGCGTCCCACATAGAAAGTAGAGGAAGATGGGCACGGATGTTAGCTCAGGGCCAGTCTTCCTCAGCAAAAAGAGGAGGATTGGCAACAGTTAGCTCAGGGTTAATCTTCCGCAAAAGAAAAAAAGAGTTGTAATAATAGCCAAAACTTCTGAGTGTTTTTATGTGTGCTGGACACCATGCTGTGGGCTTTACAATTACTATTTTAACAATGGGAGAAATTCATGGGGCTAAGGAAGCTCTGAGTTCCATGGACAGAGTGAGAAATTGAGCTTCTAATCCTGGGCACCAGCCCTGCCTCACCTCCCTGGCAGCCTCGGGACCCCAGGGGCGTAACCTGAGCCCTGAGCTGCTCTCGCTTAGGTTTTATGAGCTTTCTGGGCCTCCATCCCGAAGCTCTCCTGCCTGTTACGGACCCCGGCCCAGTCTGTTAGAGAAAAGCCCAGGCCAGGTGAAGAAACAGGGTCAGCCTTCAGAGCTGGCTCCTTACTTGAGAGGAGGAGTGGGTTGCAGAGGCCATGGCCCATAAGGAAGGAGGGATTGAGTTGAGTTCTGGGTTTGGAAGCCAGGTCCGCTCTGGAAGATTTATTCCTGGTCAGTTTTGGAATTTTGAAACCAGAGTGAGGTCATCTTGTCCTCCCAGAGAAAGGAAATCCCCCAAAGAGGGTGGGTGGGGGGCGGAATTTCTGAGGGCTGGCATTTCTTAACCAGGGGAGGGAGGGGTCAAAGAGGAGAGGGCAGTAGAAGCATTGCACAACCCTTCTCTCCCTGGGAAAAGTCCTAAGTCTGCTGCCTCGGGTGAGCCAGAGGCCACGGGCTCCATCTGCTGAGGCCTTGTAGACACACACACCAAATAAGCCCCCAACTGCTGACCTCTACAGGTCTAGGTGCCTGAGGCAGGAAAGAGGGAAGGGCTAACAAGTACTAGCCCACTGAGGATTTTTAAAATCATCTTGTTACCATGTATTTAATCATCACATCAGCTCTGTTGGGGGTAGTATCATTAAGCACAGTTTATAGATGAGCAGTTAAGGACTTGCTTATAAATGGCAGAGTCAGGAATCACAGCGACACCAGGTCTGGACTCAGGAGCCCACACCCTGGGGACACAGGTGCGTGCACACCCACACACATTGCTACCCAGGATTGCTGCCCTGGAAACTCTGCTGAAGTAGAAATCAAGATCCATTAGTCCTGACTCCACTGGAAACTGGTTACTGGTTCTGGATTTTAGTTGATTCACCTAGAAAATCCGCTCTGCTTATTTCCATTCCACCAACTCTGAGCACCCACTTTGCACCAGCGCACTATGCTGAGGGCGGGGAGTACAAGGATTTCTTAAACCAAAGTCCTGTGTAGTTTACATGCCAGTCGGGGGGAGAAAGACTTATAGACAGATCATTTCAGGGCAGTGCCTACATGCACAAGTGGTCAGAAAGTTTAAATGAGATGATACGTGCCAGTGTTGAGCACATCCAAGGATCACCCTGATTTCCCTGAGGCTGAGCCAGCTCTCTCGGAAGCAGGGGAACTGAGAGCAGGATGGGAAACTCTTGAAGAGTACCTCAGGGGGATCCTTCCCTTCTCAGCAAGGCCAGGCTGCCTCCCCTTCCACCTGGTGTGGGGACAGTGCCATCCTGCCTCACCTCTCTTCCCTTCTTTCCTTCCTCCCTCCCTTCTTCCTTTTTCCTTTCCCTTCCTGCCTACCTCCTCTCCTCCCACCCTCCCTCCCTCCTGGGGCCCCTCTTTCTTTCTTTCTTTCTCTCACTTTTCTCTGAGTGTCCAAAGCGCATCCCCGGTTGGGAGACCAGGGTATACTCCTCCCCTGTCTGACCGGAATCAGCAATTGGGGAACTTCCACAGCTGTGGGGTTGAGGGTGGGGTGCAACCTAAGAAGACCTCAGGAGGGAGTTTTCTGTGACCTGTCCTGCATCTGCGATGTGAAAGTTCCCATTCTCTCATTCCTGGACTTTCCCAATGTGATAAGAAAATCATTTCTCCATCGCTACTAACAGCCTCTCCCCGTCTCTGCCTACGGAGGGGAATTCTGGGATAGCACAGTCTTCTCTGCCGAACTAGGGTAAAGGGAAAGGAGAGAACCGAGAGAAACCAGACGGGGTGGGTTGATTGCCTCAGGAAAGTAACTCTCTAAGACACTGGTGAAAGAGAAATAAATAGATGCTGAAAGTGAGATGAGAGGAGAAGAAAGACGAGTCTTCTGGGCTTCGGGAGACTTTTTGGGAGTGTGGAGAGAGGTGACAGTATTTGCAAGGTAGCTGTATTTGAAATGTACATGGTGAGAGATTTTTTTAAATGTTGCTCTATTTTGAGCAAAACACCCTTTAGTGTTCTTTGAGAGATTAAGATTTCTTTGTGTATTACTCATTGGCCATCTGACAGTTGTTTCTCTGAGTACATCACCATGTCAGGACGGGGTCACGAGGCTGCCATGCTCTGTGCAGGTTGCATCAGCATTCACAGAATATGATCCGACGTCATCCGCTCTAACCTCTTCAGCTTATGACAGAGAAACGGGTAGGAGCCAGACAGGTCCCAGGTCCTTGTTTCTCCCCTACTTTCCTGACCAAGCGGTGGCACTGCGCTGTCCTGCTGCTGCTGAAGGGGAATGAGGGGAGATTGGCGAACACAGGAGAAGGAGGGAGAGAGGGAAACTACCTCCCTCCATTTCTTTCATTGGTTCATCCCGCATCTCAGCCACCTTCCTCCTCACAAGCAGTTCCAGCTCTCTCTCTGCCTTTTTTAAGCTACGTGGCTTTGGGCAAGTCCCCTCACATCTGAGCCTTAGTTTCCTCCTCTATAAAATTGGGTTAATAAGGACAACTAACCTGCAAGGTTGTTCATATGAGAGCATGGAAATGTCATTCGACCTATAAGTATGTGATGAAACAAAAATGTCCACTCCTTCATCCTACCAGAGAGAATCCTTTCGTTCTAACCTAGTTCCATAAACCTCCTTCCTCACAAAGAGTGTGCATTCTTTCCTCCCGGGAGAGCGGCCAAATCCTATACATAATGAAAAGCTAAGGGAGAGAGAAAGCTAGGAAGAGACGCAGCTTCAGAGGCTGGGGTAGAAGAGAGTTTATTTAGGAGAAAGGAGGAGAGAGAGGTTTAAGAATGGTGGTGTCAAAGCAGCTTTAGGATGTAAACTATATGAATAGTAAAAGATACAAGATTTTAGCCAATGTACCGGGACTACATATTTGAGTGCCTTTAGCATCCTGGACAGGTAAGATAGAATTCTTTTGAATTAACAAATGAATGTTGAAGTGACTTTCCTGAATACCACACCCCTCTGAGACTGAACTCTATGGGTTTCTGGGTTTAGAAGAGATATAAATATGAGGAATTTCAGCATCATCTGACTGTGAGACCCTTGAGGGACAGCGCATGCTCAGGTGTGTGGTCCCAGGCTCTCCTGAGACCTGAGTACAGTGGGCGTTGAGTTCTACTTCTTCACCATCCTGTGCTGCACCTGCAGCCTTGATACTCAGGGAACAACTGCAACCGCTTGGGGCTAGGCAGCTCCTTCTCGTCTAGAAATATCCTTCTCCCCACACCATCCAGCTGGGCAGATCTTCCCTCCTCTGATCACTACTCCTCACGACCTGAGGCTGTCCCAACCACCGTCCCCAGCTGGGAGCCCCCTCAATCACCAGACTAAGAGTCTGCAGAGTGAGCAGCAGCAGCTGTCAGGGGATCTCTGACCCACCATCTGGGTCTAGAGCCTAAGCTCTTCTTACCCAAATCACGGGGTGAAGTTTTCAGGACCACACAGTGATGTCTAAGCTCCACCTGAACGCTGGAGACTATTTGAGATCCATTCCCATGATTTTAAATACCATCTGAGTGCTGACACTTCCCAAATTTATATCACCTTGCAGACCTCTCCCCTGAGCTCTAATCTCAGAAAGCGAATTACCTGCTTGACATCTCTCTCTTGGATGTCTCTCACAAACATCTCAGACTTGATACATACAAAACTAGGTTCTCGATATCCACCTTCAAACCTGCACCACCCCTACTCCCCAGCAGCTCCCTCCCTGCAACAACGACACTCTCCGGGACCTAGTTGCTGAGGCCAGAAACAGGGGAGGGATCCTTGGTTCCTCCCTCTCCCTAAATCCCCACATCTGATCCATCAACAGCCTCTAAAGTCCACTAGATTCTTTCCACCTCCACTGCCACCACCAGACTCCAGTGGCCCTTATCTCTCTCTGGATGACTAGGGGGTGGGTTTTAGAGGAGAATGGGATTAGAAAGGGAGCACTTGCTCACTGCTGCCCCCACCCTTCTTTACTGTTGCATGGGGTCAAAACTGGAAATGTTTGTGAATCTGAGAATGGAAAGAACTTAGCCCCCCTACCCTCTGGAAGGAGACAGAGATTCCAGCACCAACAAGGGATGTACATTAACGTAGATGAGCAGATTCAGGCAGAGAGAGGGCCTGCAATACCACTTTCCCTGAACCCTTCCCCCATCCCACCCCATTATCCTTGCTCGTTATAAGATGGAGAGTAGATCTGACAAATGCCCATTCACCAAAGTGGGACTAAAGTTAGCTGGGAATTGAGATCCTGGGGGCCTGATAGGGATCATCATGAAGTGTGCAAGGGGACCCAATGTTGGAAGCTTCAGGGTAGACGACCAAGCTGGGGACCTGAGAGAGGGCGCAGTGGTAAGAGCTGAGATGAGGGCAGAACTTGGAAGGGGAGATCTCTCAGCTCCCCTAGAGAAATCACTTCCTATCACCCAGGGCAAGAGAGCAAATGCCAAGGTATATTAAAACAACAGAGGCCATCAGAAGACCAACATGTGTCAGTTGCCCCTCCTTCAACACCAGGAAGATACATCCACCCCTTGGATTTTTTCTTTTTTGGGGGAAGATTAGCCCTGAGCTAACTACTGCCAGTCCTCTTCTTTTCGCTGAGGAAGACTGGCCCTGGGCTAACATCCGTGCCCATCTTTCTCTACTTTATATGTGGGATGCCTGCCACAGCATGGTGTGCCAAGCGGTGCCATGTCCACACCCGGGATCCTAACTGGCGAACCCCAGGCCGCCGAGAAGTGGAACGTGCGAACTTAGCTGCTGCACCACCAGGCCAGTCCCATACCCCTTGGATTTTGAGCACATCCAGAGAGAAAGGAGGAAGAGAAAGAGGGGGAAGAATTCTGAAGTTGCTGAGAGGGTACTCAAAAGAGAATACCAGAACTTACTATGACATCTGCACTGACAAAGGGGAAATGGACTCTCTTTAGCTGAGTTTCATCACAGAAAATAAGCACAATTCAATGTTTGTACACTGGACTGTTGGAAGTAGAAATTTCACAGTGACAAAATTGGTAAATTTCACCAATTTAGCAATTGATGGATTGGTAAATCCAACCATACTATTTCCCTTATTTAAAATAAAATCCAGGGGCTGGCCCCTTGGTGTAGTGGTTTGGTTCAGTGTGCTCTGCTTCGGCGACCCAGTTTTGCAGGTTTGGATCCCCAGAGTGGAACTACGCCACTCATCAGCCATGCTGTGGTGGCAACCCACATACAAAATAGAGGAAGATTGGCACCAATGTTAGCTCAGGGTGAATCTTCCTCAGCAAAAAATAAAATAAAATAAAATAAAATCTAAACCCCTTACTTTGACCCAGAAGACCCTGCATGATCTGGCTTCTACCTTCTTCACCATCCTTATTTCAAGCCTCTCTTCCACACCACTAAATGCCAGCTACTCTGGCTTTCCTTGAGGTCCTCCAATACTCTAAGCCCTTTCCTGCTTCTGGACATGTTCTCTCTCTTTCCTCCTCCTCCTTTTGGATCCTTCAAACAGATCCCACCTTCTAGGAAGTCTTCTCTGACCACTTTCTAAGTGGTTTTCCTTCAGCCATCCTCCATCTCCGTACCCTTAGCACTTCACACTGTACATTTTTCTTTCTTTTTCTTGTTCCCTGTCTCTCCTACTAGACTTAAACTCCTTGAAGGCAAGGACTTAGACTTTCCTTCCATCATCATTATGTGCCCAGCTCCTGGCCCTGTGTGTAGTAGGTTCTTGATAAATATTTGTTGGATGAAGGAATCTCTGGACACCTAGAACCTACCCAGTAGAGTGTCTAACACAGGGTAAATGTGGGCTTGATGTCTGTGATCCAACCAAGCACTCCCCGAGGTTACCCAGGAACCAGAAGTCACACCAAGTCCTGCTCTGGGTACAGGGCATATGATTAGGGGCCCCTGGCCCAGGGTGACCCATTTCACCATCATCCATCCTGATCTACTGCCCCGAGTAGATCTGGACACCTAACTTAGTCCAACTCCTTGACTCCTCAAGTGAGAAACTTGAGGCCCAGTGAGAGGATGTGACTAGCCAGTTACTTCGCAGTAGAACTGGACCAGCATCTGAGCTTCCCAACTCCTAGGCAGCACTCTTTCCCCAGCGTCAGGCAGCTTCATCTTAAATTCAATTTCTTCCTCCGTGTAAGTAAAATCATTTTATTCCCTCTCTTTCAGTTGAATGTAAACACACCAACTTGTAAAAGGACTAAAATCCATAAACACTCTGGAGAGATAGATACATTTATCTGCACAAAAAAATGGAAAAATGAAAAGTGTCATGTTCTTTAAGAGACTCAGGGAAATCTTTAAGATTTTCTTTAAGCTATTTTAGTGCTTGCTGGTTTGAGGAAAGTGCATCAGAAACCTCTAGAGAAAATGGCTAAATAGGCCCACAGTATTACACCTGGGCTGGAGCTATTTTAAATAAAACCTCTCATCTCATATTATTTCCTCAGTGGAGCAAAACAGATAAGTCTGTGGTTGATATATTTTTTTAATGCAATTGCAATGTGCTTTGGATAATAAAAGAGCCGTCACCTTTTCTCCCCTCACACTCAGATAATAGTTAAATTCTGTGTTATGACCATCAGCCTTATATGGGCAGCCTGTTTTATTTCCTTGCTATTTGCACATAGTACAATTCTTTACACATAGTAGGTGCTCAAAAAAGAAGTGAATAAATATTTATTGAGCACCTGCTTTATCCTGGACACTCAACCGAGTGCTGATGGTCAGCAGTAGACCAAAGGGACCTGTCCCTACCTCGTGGACCTGGACGGGGGAGACAGATAAGACAGGTTTTTATTTTGAAGTATATACACAAACACACACATAAATATAAATTGAGAAAAATGGTGTGAAGGTAATGAACAGAATGCAGTCATCAGGCACACGTGAAACAGGGAAAGAGAACTACTTAGATATGGTTCTCAGGGAAGATATTTTGGAAAAAATAATTTATTTGAGGCATGAACGGTGAGGAGGATCTGGGGCAGAGATTTTGAAGCTTAGCATTCCCAGTGGAGGTAACAGCATGAGCAAAGACTCTAGGATAGGCTAAAGTTCAATGTGTTCTAGAACATGGAGTCTAGTGTCAATGGAGTGGGTCAGCAGGTGACATATATTGGGCATACCTAAGGAAAAGGCAAAGTCATTGGAGGGATTTAAGACAGGGAGTGACATGATCTCACTTATGTTTTAAGAAAAGCACTCTGGGCTGTGAGGAGAATGGATTGAGAAGCTAGAGGACCGATATTGCAAGAGACAAGGTAAGAATTGATGGCGGAGATGGAGAGAGGAGGGTGGATTCAAGATACACATTGGAGGAAGAATTACGAGGTTAGCTGAAAGTTTGGTTCTTGGGGTTAGGGAAGGGCTTGGATGACCAGGTGGCTGGAAGAGGACTGGGGAAGGACCAAGATAAGGAGATGAATAGAATTAGTCTCGAATCCTCCCACATGGGAGTAAAAGGGTTAGGATGGCTCTCACCATTACCATTTCCCAGCAGTATTTATAGTCTTTTTTTCCCTTTAATAGGAATATAGAGACAGAAATTGGTAAGATGATTTCTCTCGGTTCACACAGCAAATTATGGAGATGCATTGGCACAAGAATCACCAATCCAGCAAGCCAGATGGACCATATTTGCATGCAATCCTCCTCAATCCCTCGAGAGTTCATGTACACCAGTGCTTCTTACTGTCTGTGTTCCAAGAGCTCTTCCCTATTCGGAAATCCACACACTGCACAGAGACTAGTACTTCCCAGAATCATTGACCATGGAGTGGGTGGTAGGGGTGAGTGGCTGAAGAAGAGAGGGGATGTTTATTCGGCAGCACAGAGCTCTCTGTACCCACACACCAGGTGATTTCTCAGTGCACAAGGACGTTTGTGAGTCACTTGGGCAAATCTCTTGGGAGTGATGCCTAGAGAATTGGAAATAAAAATAGTTTTGGCTGCTGGTTTTCTTCTTCTGCCCTGGGAGGTTACTGCTTTCCCTCCCTGCTCCTCCCTGTCCCCGTCTGCTCCCTGGCTCCCCTGGGTTTCAGAGGAGTTGGCACTAAACGCTACCCTTTCTGACTTGACATCTTCTCCATCTTAGCACGCAGCTCTCTTGCCAAATCTCTAGGTCGGTGGCTCATCAACGTCAGCTGCCCCTGCAGCTTCCAGGCAGGCAGGGAGGCTGCTGCAGCCAGCACTCAAGGCCAGAGAGGAGAGGGGACGGTATCATGTGAGGGGTTCATCACCTTGTCCCAGAACTAAAGACCACACAGCACTGTAGCTAGTTGAGCAGACAGAGTTGGCAGGTCTCTGAAAAAGGTGAGGGGCCAGACACCACAGCCCAGGACCCTGTCTTCCTGGCTTCCTCCCCACCCACCTGCCCCACCTCTTCTCACCTCCAGAGACTGTGGAGTGGCTATGCTTTCTTTGGACATAGTCTGAGGCTGGGATCAGCAAAATCTGGATCCTCTGAGAGCATTTTGGGAAAAGACTCTCTGCTGCTCATCTAAAGATGAATGAGCCTTTCTAGGAGAGTCCTCTTCTGTGATTCACCATCTCTGCCCCCTGCCACTCCTCAGATGCTCTTGGGCAATAGGACCTCTGTCCTCCAGGTCTTTCTGAGGGAGACGAAGATCAGCACAAAGCAATCAGAGCTGGTACTCCTCCCAGCTCTGCTCTAGGTGACTTGTCTCCGAGTGCCGTGCCTACTGTCCTTCCCAGCCCCAGCACTTAATGCCATTGGATGATGTTCTGCAGTAGTAAACCTCTGCCTCCTGTGGGGTAGACCTTATGGAATGTCTGCCCAGTTTACAGTGTCTTCCTATACTGACCCGAGGACCCACAAGGACAGGAAGTTGGCAGCCATCTTGTCAAATGTGATCCTACTCTCTACTCCATTCACAGTTGATTGGACTAGAAGGACCAATAAGAATCTTTTCCCTGATAATAGGATTGAAAGAGAGAGAGACAGAGAAACATGGAGACAGAGACATCTGGTCCTCCTGCGAGGTCATGGTTGGCCATTTTGCGCTGTGAATCTTGAGGTGTAGAGGTGGCAAGTTGGCAGAAAGAGCAAACAATGAATCAGATACACAGAAAGGGGCAAAGATGAGAGATGATATACTTCAAGGATTCCCCACAGCATTCCAAATTTGGGTTTCTAGCCTCTCTGAGGCCCATTCCTGCCCACAGGGGTTCATGATTATTATAATAAAGTCCCTCTTCTTGCTAAAGTGATTTTTCTCCCTACCACCAACCTAGACTAAAGCAATCATAATACTGTTATATTTCTTTAATTCTAACATGCATCATCAATTTTAATAATGCTTGTGTATGTATGTATGTGTGTGTGTGTGTGTGTGTGCGTGTGTATTGGGGGGAGAAACACTACATTAAATATAATTATTGTTGTTTGTATGACTTATTCCAATTTCAGAAATGTTCAACATGAAATGTATGCATCTTAGCATTGAGAAAATAGGACACTTCAATTTTAAACTCTCTGATCCTGACTCTTAAGTAGGTAAAATGGTCCATTTGAGTGTAAAGTGTCCATGTCTCCAAGTCATTAAGGAGTAGCTGGAATCTATTGCCGCCTGTATGGGAGGAGACTTACTTGGGTTAGCCTTTGGCTGGTCAAGAATAGCCCTTGGCAGTTTCCTACTGACCCTGCCAAGGGGAACATCATGGATCATAATCATAAGAGGATCTCCTTGTTAAGATCATTATCCAAGCCCTTACTGTCTCCCTCGTGAAGGGACACAGAGTCACAGTAAGTTGTCACATTTCCAAAGGAGGCTGCCCACCCAGTGCCTTTTTGCTGAGTGTGTTCACTTTCCCCCTTGCCCCCATCTTCCTGTGACAATCGCCAAGGTGAGGTCCAGGCAGCTGCAGGGACGGCTTGGCCCAAGCATGGCTGAGTGCTCTCTGGGGGCCTTGCAAGCATCCGGTGTTAGAGTGATGTAGAAGTCACCTCGATGAAGATATGGGACTGGGGCTCAGAGAGCTTGAGTGAGTTGCACAGGGACACTTGGTCAGATAGTGGCACAAGGCAGACGAGAACCAGGTTTATTGACCTCTGGTGCTATGCTAACTCCTCTTCCTACCCAGAGCAGGTAAGGTGGGCATCCAGAAGGGAGACAAAAGGAGCCATCATGAGATGCAGCATCCAGGTGATTAAGAGCATGGATATGCAGCCAGGGTGCCCCAGTTGAGATCCCAGCTCCACTACTCCCCAGGTGCATTGGCTCGGGCCAGCTACCCAACAGCTTTATGCCTCTGTCACCTTATCAGTAAAATAGACGTAAAACCAGAATCTATTGCGTAGGATTGATATAAGCATTATTTTACTTAATATGAGTAAAGCATTTTGAATAGTGCCTGGCACATAGGATGCTCTATATGTGTGTTTGTTAAATAAAATCAAGCAGCCTCCAGAGATCGGGGCCTGATGAGGAGTCTGGGGGTAGAGCCATCATGGAACATCAGGTGGACAGAGTCCCTTAACCCCAGGCTGTGGGGCTGTGTTACAAAAGCAGCCAGGCAGAGACCCAAGGAAAGGAGGGTAAGATGCTGGCTTGCAGCTTGGGCCACCTCAACACCCGTTGCCCGTCACCTTCCCAGCCCACACTCCCTCCTCAGTACACTTCCATGTTCTTTCTAAGTGTGCTTTAGCTAGTGGTGCCCTCGAGAACAACATTGGTGGCAGTGGGCCCACACGCTGATTGGCCAGTTACCTCCCCCCCCAAAGCAGGGCCTGGTGGGAGGAGAGGGTTTCAGAGGCTCCACTGGAGGCTGAGAGCCCTTCAGGAAGTGGGGCCAACATGCCTCAGGCTCTAAAAGGGTAGAGCTGGGTCACAAAAGGGACTCCTAAATAAATGAGGCATTTCTTATTAACCTACAAACATGCGGGGTTTTGGTTTTTTGTCAATCTGCATCCTTAGGGGTTAATTGAAACAGGAACAGTGAGGTGAATTTGATTCCAATGGGCATTGCCTCCCACTTTAACATCCTGTCAGACAGCTACAGTAAAATATGCAGAGAAAGCTTTTTACCCCCTTCAGGGCTCAGAGCTCCCAATCCCTGTCTGAATGATCCTAACATCTCATTCAGACCTTTACTCAACTTCTCAGAAATGTGCAAGGAACCTCCCGTTTCCTTCCTTTCTCCAGCACTCGTGTGCTCCCTCTCTTTCTCCCTCTCCCTGTTCTTTCCCCCTTCCCTCCCTCTCTCTCACTTCCCCAACTCAGATTTTCCGGCTGAGACTCAGCTGGAGTCCCCTCCAACCTGAACCTCTCGCCACAATTGCAGCGAGAGGAGAGAGGCAAACAAACTGTGAGGGGTTGGGGGATGGCGGTGCACGGAACCCTCACACTGGAAAGAGGGCAGCCATCAGCCACAGCTGCTGTCATAAAACATGCATGGAAACCAGGGGAGGGGCTGGGTGGAGGGCAGCCACCGCTTGTTTGTCAGCTCACAGCTGGGAACTTGAGGAGGAGGAGAAGGCCTGTTGGGGAAGCTGGAGGGTGAGGAGCTGGCTGGGGACCCTGCTGGATAGACATGATGGAAGGAAAGGAGACATTGAGGGGCTGAGGGGCAGAGGGAAGTGGAGGCTGGTGTGACCTGGGGCGGGGCGGGCCAAGGGAATCAGGGAGCCTGGACTGAAAACACCTTTTCCCCCATAATGAAAAGCCACCAGGCTTTCTTTTTGAACTCCCTTCCTTTCTGGAGGGCTCCCTGCTCCCTCTGTTGGGTCCTCCTGCCACAGCGTCAGGCCTGAGCCCTTCAGAGAGCAGACACACGCTGCTGGTAATCCAGGGCTTCCCTTTCAGGGGAACACAGTGTGTCCCTACTCACACCCGTAGCCCTCTTCCAGCAGCATGCCTCACTTTGCACCCCTTTGCAACCCTCCAGATCGAACTTGCGTCTTTGGAATAGAGCTCCACCAGAGCAAAGCCTGTGCCTCCGGGCTGGGAGAGGGGCTTTCTGCTGGAGAATTGTTTATGTGACCGAAAACAAAGGGTCACTAGACCTTCTCTAGAATTTGTATGCCAGGCCCAGACTACCAAAGTTAAACCTACTCCTTTCTGTGTTTTCTGATCTTACCAACATGGGACTTTTTTTCAGATAGCTTTATCTTATCTGACTGTCTTTTGGGGACAGGATAACCCAGGATGCACCACAGAATTAAATGATAAGAGGCAGAGTGTGATATTAATTAAACTGAGAATACTCTGTTTAAAAAGCACCAAATGCTGAATAAATTACAACACTCAGTCATGTAGACCAGAACCAAAGGGAGAGGAAATTGAGGGCAACTACCATGGAGAGGAGACGTAAATGGAGGTTGGGGATCCGAGTGAGTGCGTGGGATGGAAGTGAGGTGCAATCAGACACTGTCACCAGCCAGCCCTGCACTGGAGGTGGGAAAGAGATTCTAAAAAGTCAAAAAGACACTTGCCTACCTTGAAGCCTGAAGGACAACATGCTAACTAAGCCCAGGAGGACCACCCTAGAATGACTTTTAAACTATTCTTGACCAGAAAGAAATTCCATAGCCTCCTTGGAATTTTCTCTGGGGATCCAAACTCACCATGGAAAATTCCCAGCCTCGCCCAGGTCTGGGCATCCTGCCCTCCCACCCTGTCTCCTCGTTTCTTGGCCTTCAAATCCTCTGCACATTTCTCCTCGTTTTGTTTGCAACAGTCACAACCATCAACCTGTCAGGAACCACAGGCTAATGGTGCACTTGGAGATAATGATCGAGGGAAGTCGCTGCTTGGCCTTGTGGCTGAGCCAGGTTGCAAAGTCAGTGTCACCAGGCAATGCTGGCACAGAGCTGGGATGCATCTGGCTGCCACTGGAAATGCCACTGGGTGTAAGGACTCCACCCAGCTGTGCAAATTTCTTTTGAAAGAAGGAACAAAACCCAGGTGGAAGCCAGTGTCCAGAGAACCCTCCAGGGGATAGTTGGAGCTGGTGAAAGTGAGTCGTGGATACCCCAGCACTCAGAGGTGTTACTGACCATCTTTAGATAGACCCAAAGATAGGCTCCTAGCCCAAAAGAAAACTCAAGCTAGAGGTGGGTGGAGAAGGTCTCTTCTACAGTGATGCACAGAATAATGACCTCCCAAAGATGTCTACATTCTAATTCTCAGAACCTGTGAATATGTCACCTTACACGGAAAAAAAAGGACTTTGCAGATGTGATTAAGTTAAGGATATTGAGATGGAGAGATTATCCTGATTATTCAGGTAGACCCGATATAACATAAGGGTCCTTATAAAAGGGAGGCAAGAGAGCCAGAGTCAGAAGAGGAGATGTGACTAGGAAAGCAGAGGTCAGAGTAATGCGAGGCCACGAGCCAAGAATTGCAGCAGTCTCTAGAAGATGGAGTAGGCAAGGAAATAGTTGTCCCTTAGAGCCTCCAGAAGGCAAAGCAGCCCACTCAACCCATTTTAGACTTCAGACCCCCAGAACTATAAGGTCATACATTTGTATTGTTTAAAGCCATTAATTTGTGGTAATTTATTAAGCAGTGACAGGAAACTAACACTTTTCCTAAGCTACTTGACTTCTGCATGACCCAAACCAATTCTGAACAATTCTGAGCGCCTGAAACATGGTGCTCCTCTTGGATTTTTTTGCAGACAATCTGAGGATGGTGCTTCTCCCTCCTGACTTATTAATGCTGCCATCAATTGTCATTTCTGGCTGTGAATTTGTTCTCCTCAGCTCTCTCAGGGATCCACCAGCGCAGTCTAATTGTTCCCAGTAAGTAAGGAAGCTGGAAGGAGAAAATGACAAATTCAAGTTCAGAGGCTTTGACAAATGTGCATGATGGTTTTTTCTCATTGAATGAAGAGGATGCTGGGAAGGATGCCCCCCAGTGGAAGAGCTTATCGAAAGTTTCCCCACTGGCCCTCCTACCACATTCAGAGAAATATATTTCACGAGTGCGCTACGCAGACAGTCGTTTGCCCATCACACAATGCCATCCTCAGCGATGTGCAGGGGCCAGGCCCTCATCTACAGGTGTTCTGGGGGGATAAGCAGGTTATGTGTCCCTAGCCTACTCATCCCCACCCCATCCCCAGCTGGCACCTGGGCAATCTGGTTAAACGAATATCAAATCAAAGGAGAGCTTCCTTGGCCTTCTACACAGCCTCCTCAAGGAAAGGTGTTTGTCTCTATTTCCCACTGCACAGGCTGAAGCCCATTTCAAGATTGTCTGAGCCCCAGTTGGTGCGAGCCACTCTCTTCTGCTCCAACTTTCCCACCATTGGCAGCAGCTCTCAAGCCTTAGGGACCCACCAACAGAGTTGCATTTCAACATACACTGTGCTTTCTATGAAAGCCTACTGAAACCGAAAGCCACTATGGGCCCACTTCCTGCCTGCTCTGGTCAGTGGGTCAGGAATAGGTCACAGATATTGTCCTAAGTGGAGAGAATTAAGGAACTAGAGCACAGTTTGGGATTAGGTTATCACAAAAATCTGATTCAGCTGGGTCTTCCAACTCTTCACCATGTTGATTAATAGTAATCATCAAACATAACCTACTAGGCACTTTATAGAAGTCCTCTTGTTCAATTCACTCAACTACCCCATTATTTCCATTTCAGTGGGTTTCTGTGAAAAGTCACCAAATAACCACAACTGAAGTAACAACTCTGAACACAACAGGTTTCCTCCTCCTGATTAGATCCTGTCTCTGTTAAGAGCAGCACCATCCACTCAGATGCCTAAATTAGAAACGTCTGGTAGGGGCCGGCCCTGGGCTGGGTGGTTAAGTTGGCTCGCTCGCTTTGGCAGCCCAGGGTTTCGCCAGTTCAAATCCTGGGCACAGGCATGGCGCCGCTCATCAGGCCATGCTGCAGTGGCATCCCACATGCCACAACTAGAAGGATCCACAACTAAAAATACACAACTATGTACCAAGGGGCTTTGGGAAGAAAAAGGGAAAATAAAATCTTTAAAAAGAAAAAAAAAAAGAAATGTCTGGTAGAAACTACATGGTCTTGCTTTGGGAAGAAAAAGGGAAAATAAAATCTTTAAAAACAAAACAAAAAAAAAAAGAAATATCTGGTAGAAACCACAGTCTTGTCCTACTCTACACCTCTCCACTTACTCCACCCCCATCTCCTGGAAAATCTACATCTCTGGCTGTGGATGCAGGTGGGAAGGAGACAGCCCTTCACTCATTAGTGTAAAATGTGAATGAACCATTCTCACTACCGTCACCTCCACAGCTCGCTCTGTGGTGAGGTGTTTTGGGAGTGAGGGCTCCTTTTCGCATCCATGGGTGCTTTGCTGTAGCCAAGCTTGAAGATGTTTCTGCTCAGGTCAGTTACAGCTTGGCTATGTCTCCTTCGGATGGACATTTCTCCCATCTATATGATGCCTTCCTGAAGCTGGGGGGAAAATATAACTTCCCGGGAGGAACAAAACACACGTTCCTCTGGAAACTTCCCTTGTGTCCCAGGGTGGAGCGATCACAGCTTTCTCTATGCTCCCTCGTTACGTATGGATACCTCTTTTTGCAGTCATCCCCAGGATTCTTTGTTTCATTTTATTATTTTTTATATATGTTTCTCCAACTAGATTGTAGGCTCTCAGAAGTCAGGACCAGGTTTAACTTATCTTTTAATCCCCAGCCTAGCCAGCGCCTGGCTCATTACACACATTCGTCAATGTTCGTTGGATAAATATCCATGAATATCAGAAGTTGGCTTACTCTTTGTGCACACGATGTTCTTAGGAGATAAAGAGGTTTACAAGAATAGGAGGGAGAGACCTTCACAGCAAGAGCGTCTGAACTCTACAAAACTCACTTCTAGGAAGAACTGAAGCCTAGCCAGAAATTACTCCCTGAATTTATGTGGTTTCCTCTAATACCAACTTTATTCCCTGGCAACAGACTTTAATGGCTTCCTAAATCAGCACAGTGAACTTTAGTTTGTTAGCACTGTAGTTTTGCTAGAGTAGCAACACGATCAAATCAAAGCCTAATGGACTAGATTAGGAATCCAGCTAGGGGACGGGATTAACCATTAACATGAGTCATTGTCCCCTTCACTTTTCATTTAATCCTTACACCAGATCTGTTACACATGGCAGACTGAATACAGGGATTTATTTCTACTTTCTTGAAACTGCACTAAAATGACGTTAAAGGGATAAAAATGGAAAAATGTCAAGGACAAAGAAAATGGGAGGGGAGATAACACCAGACAAAAGATGCCTACACATTTTGAAAGATAGAAAATAGATGCATGAGTGGTATTGACATGGCAGAGTGGAGAAAGTCAAAACTCAAATGCGTAAAGCTAATTTGCACCATTGAACTAAGAATGACTCAGGATTTGAGGCATCATTACCTTAGAAAGCATGGAGCTGAACACAGAATGGGCAAAAATCAGTGTAAAGGGCTGTTATGGGCGAAGGCGGTCAAAAGTTACAAACCTTTGGTTAAAAAATAAGTCAGTCCTGGCGATGTAATGTACAGCCTGGTGACTATGGTTGATAATACTCTATTGTATATTTAAAAGTTGCTAAGAGAGTAGACCTTAAAAGTTCTCAACACAAGGAAAAAGATTCTATGAAGCGATGGATCTTAACTAGACTTATTGTGATAATCATTTTGCAATATATACACATATCAAATCATTGTCATACATGTGAAACTAATATAATGTTATATCTCAATTAAAAATAGTAATAAGAAAAAAAAGGCTAGTCCCCCCAAAGCCCTTGGCCTCCTGCTTGTAGTGGGTTTGTTACCCCACCCCTCCTCTGGCAGAAAATGGGAATATTATTCTCTGGAGGAAATAATCCTAAGAGGTTCTTGACTCCAAGAAACCAGAAAAACTGAAGGGCAGAGGGGAAGTGTTCCCCAGAACACAAGGGGATTAAATGAAAGTCTCCACACTAACAGTGAGATCACAGCCCCCTTTTCCATGAGGCTTCCAGAACATTACCAGACTGGTTTATGTTACTCGAGCAGAAGACTGAGGACTCCACTTTGGGGAAACTGGTGGCTCAAGAGAAAACATGGATCAATATTGGTAGAACCACCCTCACATGTTTACAAAACCCGCTAGTCAACAAGCTCCATCTACAACTCAACAAGGCCCAGCTTATGAATGAACAGTCAAGGATCACCAGCCATTTGAAGAAAGCATCCAATATAAAGAAAGAAAATAAAAATAAACAAAAAGGGGGGAAAAAGGAACTCAGAGAAACAGAGGAAATGGAGAAAATAGAAAAAGATTTCAAAGAGAAATTTTCTTGTGTCAGAGGGACACATGATCTTACATCTGTGAAATACGAAGAAAATGCTAAGACAAAGAAACAATTATTTGTTAATTCGTTCGTTAGGTATTTACTGTGTCTATTTGTGCACAGCACTATTCTAGGTGCTGGAAACACAGCAACAGCACGAGCATAGAAAACATTTAAACATCCCTGCCCCCATGGAGCTTTCATTCTGCTGGAGAGAGACACGACAAACAAAAAAATAAGTAAAATAATTATGCCAAACTATGATAAATGCTACAGAGAAAAAAAATAGCAGGGAAGGGAGTTAGGGAGAGCTAGCAGGGAGGGATTATATAAATTTAAACACAATGATCAGTGAAGAGCTCACTGAGAAGGTGACATTTAAACAGAGAAATGAAGCAGGCAAGGTAGCAAATGTGAGAATAAGAAAATACTCTTGCCACTAAAAGTATTACAGCCAAAAATTAAAACTCTAAGAAAGGTCGGAAGACTAGGTTGAAAAAATGGCAAAGAAAACCATGAAAACAAAGAACAATAGGAGAGGGGAAAAAGTTAGATCAATCCAGGAGGTCCAATCTGAGTAAAGGCTTTCCAGAGACCCGCACATATATGGTCAATTGATTCGCAACAAAAGCCAATGAGCAGGGAAAGAAACATCTTTTCAACAGCTGGTGCTGGAACTAGATAAATGTATGAAGAAAAAGAAAGAACTTCAACTTCTATCCACACATTCACAAAAATTAATCTGAGATGGAGCATAGCGTATTTATCTAAATATAAAAGCTAAAACCATAAAGCTTCTAGAAGGAAATATTAGACAATAAATTTGTGACCTTGGAAAATTCCAAAGGTTTAGGGCAAAGATTTCTCAGGACAGAAAAAATAATAACTATAAAATAAAAAGTGATAAATTGAACTTCAACAGAATTTAAAACTTCTGCTTATAAAAAAGATACTTTTAAGAGAATAAATAGGCAAGCAACCAACTGGAGAAAATATCTGTAATATTTGTAACTAAGGGGTTGTATCTAGAACATATAAAGAACTCCTGCAACTCAATAATAAAAAGACAGACAACCAAACTAAGGGAAAATGTGTGAAAACTTGAAGAGACATTTCACAAAAGAAGATAGACACGTGACCAGTAGCCACATGAAAAAGTATTCAACATCATTAGGAATCAGAGAAATACAAATAAAACCAGAATGAATGCCACTTCATACTAGTTTTTTTAAAAGCAATATATATATATATATTTTTTTAAAGATTTTATTTTTTCCTTTTTCTCCCCAAAGCCCCCCGGTACATAGTTGTGTATTCTTCGTTGTGGGTTCTTCTAGTTGTGGCATGTGGGACGCTGCCTCAGCGTGGTCTGATGAGCAGTGCCATGTCCGCGCCCAGGATTCGAACTAACGAAACACTGGGCCGCCTGCAGCGGAGCGCGCGAACTTAACCGCTCGGCCACGGGGCCAGCCCCAAAAAGCAATATATTTTTAACCCTTTTTATTTTGAAAATAATTATAGGTTCACAAGAAGTTACAAAGAGAGTGCAAAAGGATCCTTTGTACTCTTCACCCAGTTTCCCCCATTGGTTACATTTTACATCACTGTACACCAATTTGAAGACCTACAATTAAAAAGGCTGATGATGCCAAATGTTGGTGATGATGTGAAAGAACTGGAACTCTCGTACATTGCTGGTGGGATTATAAAATGGCAATTGCTTTGGAAGACTGGTGGGTTTAAAAAAAAAAATTAATTTATTAATTTTATCGAGGTCACATTGACTTATAACACTATATAAATTTCAGGTGTACATCCTTATATTTCAACTTCTATATAGTCTAAATTGTGTTCACCACCAAAAGTCTAGTTGCCATCCTATTTGGTAGTTTTTTATAAAGTTAGCAGACACCTATCATATGAATCAGCAATTCTATCTCTAAGCACTTAACAAAGAGAAATGAAAAGGTATGTCCACAAAAAATACTTCTATGAGAATGTTTATAGCAGCTGTGTTCATAATAACCCTAAACCAGAAACAACCAGAATGTTCAACGGATCAGATAAACAAATTGTGGTAGATTTATGTAACGGAATAGACTCAGCAATAAAAAAGGATAAACTATGCTACTCACAAGAACACAGATAAATCTCAAAAACATTATGCTGAGCGCAAAACAATATATACTGTGTAATTCCATTTATGTGAAGTTCAAAGATGCAAAATTAATCTATGATAATGGAAATCAGAACAATAGCTGCCCATGGTGGGACAAGGATTGCACAGAAGGGCGCACGAGGAAACTTTCTGGGGAGATGAAAATGGTCTGTCTCTTGATTGGGAAGTTGGTTACACACATGTATTTATTTATCAAAATTCGCTCAATTGTACATTTAAGATCTGTGATTTTCACTCTATGTAAATTTAACCCTGGCTTTCAAAAATGAAGACAAAAGGAAAAAAGGACTTCCACATGGGAGAGAAAATGAGATAACAGAAGGAAGGAAATAAGAGGAAAATATACAAATAAATTTTTTTAACTTTAAAATCTTCACATCATTATTTGATACATTATTGAGCATTATTATTGTAACATAGATTTTATAAATAAAAACCTAGAGACATAGAGGTTAAATAAACTAAGGTCCTGAATGTAGGTTTTCTTACTACCAGTAATCTTAACCACCACCTCTCTGCAGCAAAAAAAATACCATACGTTTGAGAAGCATCTATAATTGAGAATTGCCATCAGTTTGTGGGCTATTACAATTATTCCTTCAAGAGTAATGGACCAAAGATTCAGCTGAAGCTTCTCTCTGTTGGCAACAATCATTTCCTGCTCCATTTTTAAATTCTTAATCACTTAGATACCTTGAGCCATCAATACTCTCCATCCATTTGTACTATTGCAGCCATTTTCCAAAGGTCTAAATGCCTTGTAGATGATGCTAGACGATGTCGCAAATCAGGCTTCTTTATAGAGAGAGGCTGTGCTGTGCTCAGATGTTTAATGCCCCAGTAATGGGACTGCTGGAGTGTGCACCCACTTGCAGGTTTGTTTATTTGCTAGCACAATCTAAGGAATTCGATTCTCTGATTATTGATTTCAAATAGGTCCCCTCCCTGAAGAAAGTGTATTTCATGGACTATAAAAATGGAAATGTTACAAGGTACAGAAAGAAAAGTGGGAAAATAGATCTGAAAGATCAGACCCCTGGTACAGGTATCACAACTCTGAGTTCTTCAGATGAGTAAGGGCGCATCACAAAACTGAAAGACACTCGATTCCACTTGAGAGCTAGAAGGGTCCTCAGAGACCATTTATTCCAAACACTCTCGCTTTATACCTGGAAAACTGAGGTTCATTGTGTACGTGTTTGTGTGTATGAGAGAGAGAGACGACAATGTGGAAATAACACTGGGATTTTGACTAAGAATCTTGGGTTCATGTCCCGGTTTTCAGTTATTAGAAGTACAATCTTGATCAAATGCTTAACCAAACCTCAGGTTCTCTTCTGTAAAATGGAAAGAAGAGCATCTGTCCTGATTACTCACATGGTCTTATGAGAATCAAATGAAACAAGGTTTGAGAAGCTGTTTTGTCAACCTCTATTAATGCTTCTTCTTACTGTTGCCCAGGCTGGTAAATGGAAAAGCTAAAATTAGAAGTCAGGTCTCCTGCATGCACTCCATCAGTCTGAAAAACTGCCCCTAGACCACTCAGCTGACCTCAGAGGGCAGTCTATTGTTTACCTAGTGACCTAGGAAGTAGCATCTGGCTTGAGGAGGTTTCGGAGGAGGAGCGGTAGTTGACCACTAGAGCGAGATAGTGTGGGCCTGGGAAAGAGCAAGAAGCAACTAGAAACTATCCCATGACAGAGGATTGGGCCAGGCAACCTTTGGAGACTGTCCCACCCTGTCTCAGGCTAAGAATTAGGGTGGGATGGGGTGGGAAGGGCAGGACTGGGAAGAAAGAAGAAAATGTCCGAGGGGATAGAACCACGTGGCTCTTCTTGACCGTTGGCTGAGCTCTCAGGGCCCTGCCAGTTGCCTCTCCTCCTAAGTCCCTCCACAAGGGCTCCCCTGGGGACAAACATCCCATTATGGGCAGGCACAGCAGCTCCAGTTCCTGAGATCACAGCTTTAAATCCTCAGGGGTGGACGCCCAGAGTAAGAGCTTGGAGAGCACTGCTGCAGTCCCTTTCAGCATTTTTGGAAAGAGTTTGGGGTTAACAGTTCCTGTGTGGGAGGGAGCCCAGCTCAGAAAAATCCTGGATTCAAATCCTCAGGCCAAATTCAAAGGCTGAAGGTCTCTGGACAAGACATTTACCTTCTCTGAGCTCCAATTTCCTCCTGCTTAGAGCTGGGATCATAACAATACCTTCTTTATAGGGTTATTGTGGGAAAGGTAATAAAATGGTTAATATTAGTTGAACACCTACTATGTGCTGGGCACTGATCTAAGCACTTGACGTGGATTATCTCGGTCGTCACACAATGCATTTTTGATAAGTGCTCTGACAACTAGAGAGATACCATACGCCCCAGTAAAATGAAGCTCCTTTTGAGGGAGCACGTTAATCTCTGCCTTCTAGGAGGTCCAATGAGAGGCCCTGAAGGGGATGTGTCTGCCCCAGAGGGTGTTGGAAGCATTCATAATGCCTGGAACACACAGGCACGTTCTGGGAGGTGAGGCCATTATTATTATTAAGAATCAGGATCCTGGAAACACAAACACAGGAAAGAGGAGTGGCCTTGTGAATGTCAACAGAGCCAGTTGGGCTGATTAGAATGATTACAATGAGCCCAGAGCATGGTCCCATCACCTTCCTTAGGGTTCATTGCCAACCAGCCCTGCAAGGGGCCTCAGCTTAGAGAGCAAGACTATCTGGCTTCTCCCTTCCTGGGGGCTGCCTCCCTGCAGGAGGCCAAAGCGCTGCAGAGCAAATAGCTGTGCTAGCAAGCCCAGCCTCTCACACGGCTTCCCCTGAAGGCACATCCTCAAATACACACAGCTGATTGGTACCCAGGAGGTCAAGTGGCTGGTGCCAGTGGCCGTTTGGATCCTAGCACCGTTTCCTCTGGTTAGCTGCTTCTCAAGGACAAGCAGACTGGACGTTTTTCCAAATACCTTTCTGACTTAGGTGTGCACGTACCTCCCAGGTTGCTGGGAGGTATTTGTCCTCCTGGGCCTGCCAAGCTGGGCTGAGGGAGCACAACCCAAGGATGATTTGCTAGGTTGCTGGTTTAATTATGGCATCCAGCAAGTGCCCTAATGGCAGGGGAGGAAAATGATTTTGACCCAGAAGCCCCACCTAACAATTGGTTATTAGAATAATATCCTTTACCTGGGGTAGGCCGTAGGTCACAACAGCTCCACATGTGTTTTTTCATTAGATCCTGATGACCAGCTGTGAGCTAATGTAAGATGTGTCCTCATCTTACCAATGAGGAAACTGAGGCTAAGCGACAGACTAAGTGACTTGCCCAAGGTCATGCAGTTAATGGCCAGCTGAGCTAGCACTCTACTTAGAGCTGGCACTTAGTAGGTGCTTTATGAATAATAAATGAGTGGATTAATGTAGACTTTCTCAGCCTCTGAACTACTGACATTTTGGACCAGATAATTCTTTGTTGCAGGGGCAGTTCTGTGCGTTGTAAGATGTTAGCAGCATCCCTGGCTGCTACTCATTTGATGTCAGTAGTTCCCCCTGCCCCAGCTGTGACAACCAAAAAAGTCGAATGTTCCCTGGGAGAACAAATTGCCCTGGGGTTGGGAACCACTGGCTTAAGGTAGATGGTAAATGAATGTCAGCTGAGAGTCCAATGCCCAATGCCTCATCTCACTCCAGAGCCCAAATCATAAGTGACTCGTGATCTGGGGAGGGCCAACTTCTAATTGTGACCCTGACATCAAAATAGATTTCATAGTTAAGAAGTAATTCTCTCCTGATCTCCATGCCAATCCTAATGAAAACAAAACGGTTCTAATTTCCCATACAAGCCTACGACGATCTATCATTAATAAAAGTAACCATCACCTCCATCTGGCCCTACTATTACTGAAGGAATCCAGCAGGGCTGGAGGTGGAATTTCTTTAGTCCACTCAGACTTCCTTTTGAGATAGAACACATAAAATCTGGAAACACTTCCAGACAATACAGAATAGAATATTTAGAGCCCTCATTAAGTACTAGGCACTCTTCTAGGCGTTTTATGGGCTATCTCATTTAAACCCTACTTTTTAGATGTGGAAACTGAAGCTGAGAAAGACAAAGCATCTTCCCAGGACCACACCACTAGTAATGACGAAGCTTAGATCTGAGCACAGGCTGGCCTCAGGCAGCGCTTCCTCCCATCCTAGGGCGACTAGAAATTCTCCAGCTATTTCAGGTCTGCTCTCTGTTGGTTCAGAACCACAGAGGGGGGAAGGAAAGTGAAAAGTTGTCATCTCCAATCCCATCTTCCCTCCCAAGGCCCATCTTCCCTCCCAAGTCCCATCTCCCGGTTCCACATGTTGGAAATCTCCCCCTGGATAGCCTATTGCCAACTAAAATTGCTCTGCTAATCCAATCACACCCTCTCTTCCCACCACCCTCCTCCTGGCTGACTTGTTTCTATCAACAAAACACCCACCTTACCAAGTCATTAAGCCCTTTAAGTCATCTTTGACTTTATCCGTCCACTCCCTTCTCCCCACATCCAATCATTTGTCATCTCTCACACCTGTCCCCTGATTCCCAGTCCCAATTCTACCTCTATGTTCAGCTCTCTCTGCTTCTCACCTGCACTACTAATGGCCCCTTCCTCTGATCCCCTCCAGGCTTTTTACTTTCAACCTCACTGCACCCCCTGCTGCCAGACTCAACATTCTGAAGCCAATTCTGATCTTCACCTTCAGTGGTTCCCAAGGTCAACACAATTGAGTCCCAAACTCCAGACATACGTTGACTTGCCCTTCCTCTACCTCTCCAACCTGTCCCACTACTCCCCAGCCAAAATGAACATCTTTTCATGCCCAGTAATCCACAACCTCTGTGTTTCTGCCTACTGCCCTCTGTCTGGAACAGCCCTGCAACCCCACTCTCACTCCATGATAGTCATTTCCTGACCCCTTTCTTCCTGTGACAAAACAAAGAGTCAAACTCTTAGAAACTCTCCCCACCCTTTGAGACCACCCTTCTCCTCCGTGAAGCTTTCCTTGATCTTTGCAGTTGGAAATGACCCTTCCTTCCTACAAACTACTATAGCACATCCTTTGTGTTCCTTCTCTGGCATTTTATCACTTTCTCCTGTGAGCATTCTGTCCTTACTGTAGAGCACAAACTCCTGATTCATAATCTGTAAAATGCAGATGATAATAGTACCTCTCTCATAGGGCTGTGAAGAGGATTAAATAAATTGTTATATGGAAAATGCTTGGGAAATTTAATATATAGGAAGCATTCTAAAAATGCTTGCCATTCTTAACATCTTTGTGTCCCTGAAGCACTTAGCACTATGCTATAGACATAGAACTTATTCAAAAATATTTTTGAACAGTGCACTGGCACTGTTCTTTAAAGATGCAATGTAGCTGTGCAGCACAGAGCAGGGGCTCCAATCACATCCCAGATCTTTGAGTGGGAACTATTTTTTCCTGAGTGGTGCCATTCTCCTTGTGTTAGATGGGCCCCAAATCATCCTCTTGTTTTAGACCAATTGACTTTGACCATTTGTTTTTCATGCCAACACTCCGACAGCACACACTCTCCTCAGAAACGTGGTCCACTTCAATAGCAGCTGGGGCTGGCAGGAGTGAATGAGGACATGGATGTTGAAAATCATCCCCAAGGGAATTCCTGATATACCTCCCCAAACCCCCATCTTGAAAAGTGTGTCCTCATCTGCCTTTCTTGAAAAGACAAGACTTGTACATAATATACTCTGCTCCTTTATTTTCCCAACATGAGTGATACATTCTCTCCTTTTCGATCCAGCCCAATATTTAGTTAAAACACTGGCAACCCAGCAAAGACATCTTTTTCAGTCCCTTGAAATAATAAGCAGCATGGTTTGTTTAGTCCTAATCGGCGTGTGTGTGCGTGTGCATGCATGCGTGAGTATGTAAGTGCACACACAGGCAGTAGTGGGAATGGAAATAATGTATTCTGACAATGCTGAGTGAGGCACTGTTAAATCATTTCTATCTCCCCTCACCGTAAATGTCCACCTATTGTGCTCCCCTGTGTACAACGAGCTGTACCAAGCACAGAAAATAGAGTCACAAAGATATTTATATTCTTTGCTGCTAAGATCTTTGTACTGATGTGAATATACTGGAAACAAAATAAGAGAAGGAGATGGGAGGGGGGATGACAGACAGAGGGAATGTAAATGTTTTTGCATAATACACCAGACCCGCCTTGCAGCCCAGACAGTGTTTGGAGATTTGCTGGAACAAACAGTCTTTCATGGTACGTGCATGATAAGGGGCATTTTGGCAGGATCTTTTTGCTTTAATAAAACAAAAACCAGGGCTGGCCCCGTGGCCAAGTGGTTAAAATTCTGCATGCTCCACTTTGGTGGTCAGTGATTGCGGGTTCGGGTCTGGAACACAGACCTACTCTACTGATTGGCCATATTGTGGAGGCATCCCATATAC
This sequence comes from Equus caballus, assembly GCF_041296265.1. NCBI lineage: Eukaryota > Metazoa > Chordata > Mammalia > Perissodactyla > Equidae > Equus > Equus caballus. Next base: position 17,610,939 of record NC_091688.1, read on the forward strand.
AAAGTAGAGGAAGATTGGTACAGATGTTAGCTCAGGGCTAATCTTCCTCACCAAAGGAAAAGAAAAAAGAGCCAAACCTCCTCTCCTTCTCTTGCTCCTGCCACACACTCCAGATATGAGGAAGATATGATGCTTCTGGGGGTCCTGGATTTTGGTGAGATCTTGATGTCTGACTTACTAAATTCACTATTTGAGTCCTGATCCTTTCATCAGTTAATGAGCATAACTTTTCCTCAAAATGACAGCTTCAGCCGAAGATCAGGAAGCAAATCTTTGGAAGTCATTGCAGTTCCTCCTCATGTCATGCTTAAGAGAGCCTAGAACACAGGTTAGATCCTTGCCGGGAGAAAGGAACACTGATGTACACATAGCGGAGATGCGTGATATCCTAGGTACGTCCATGGCAAAGACCAAGGTGGGCAGGGAGAGCATTACCTATGAAACTCCCGCAGATGTCTCCTGACCCATGGGACCTGGCTCACCTGCTTCCTGATCTACAGTGTCCTGGGCACTGGTTCTGGTGTTCAGGAATAGCCCAAGTGAAATCTGTCATAGGGATTATGTTTCCCCCAAAGGACGGAGCTGTGCTGGTTTGTGATCCTGAATCATCAACTTAATGACCCCATTCTTCATGGTAGAATTAAAAACAGGCTTGGAAATGTTTGTGCCGAGTTTAGGTGCCTCCACTCCTCCAGGCAGAAGGAGGAGCCTGGGAGGGACTGTCCACACTCACAGCCAACATCTCAAACTCGTAGTCTGCTCACAAGGACCAGTCATCCTTAAATGGTCCCACAGGCCGAGAAGGGGCAGGACAATTCTCAGCCAGCTGGGATGCTGAAGGCAAGGAAAGAGGAAGAAATGAAAAGACTAAAAGCATTCTCTTTCCAGCCCCGGCTGAGAACTTTAAATGCCTTCTCCTCTGACACATTTGAAGACTGCGTTTTATTGTCTGTTTAACTTCCCCGGCAAGACTCCCGGGCAGGCAAGAGCTGTGTCGTTGCATGTTACTGTCTAGTGCCGAGTGTGCTGTTGGCACTCAGAGCAGCAGAAAATAATACTGTTAAAATCCACTGCAGCAGTAAGTGGCCTGGGCCCAGAATGTAAAAGCCAAGAGAGAAATTTCCTCTCTGAGTGGTGTGAAGAGGACGTGAGATTCCCAAAGCTGCAAATGTAATGCTGGGGAAGCTCCGGAGGGAACATCAAACGCTGATTTCCTACTGGAAATGTGTCTTGGCCCTGAAGACTGGGAGCCTGGGAGGGAGACATGGGAGGCTCACCCTTCTAGGGAAGAAGGAACAGAGACCATCCCTATGCTGACCTTGCCAGAAGAGGCATGTCTCAATGCAAAATAGGAGGTCCCCTTGCTGGGACTGGCAGAGTGTAGTCAGAAGCTCCGGAGCTTGGTTCTTGGCCAGACTTGCTGTGTGACCCCGCCCCACCAGGCCACAATCACACACATGCATGGATTCCTTCAATCTCCATTTGTTGAATCCTTACTGTGCACCAGGCACTGTGCAAACACTGAGCACATAAGGGTATACGAGGTACAGAGTCCTGCATGGAACTCACTTTCCACAAGGGATAACTACAGAGGATGGTAAGCATTACAAATAAATAAATTGAGTAACGTGATAGTCAAGCCTGTTTCTTTTCTCCTCCCTCACACACCAAGCAAGAGCCATGACCTAGAGTATCAAGAAGGACAAGGGAGTCCCTGTTCCCACTCACCCACTGAGATCAGGGAACTGTCCTAGTCAGCCTTGGTCAATTAGGGAGGGAAAATTGAGATAAATCCATTCAAAGATATCCTGCAGGCTGAAGGTCTTGATGATAAAGGGAAGAAGGAAAAAGGGAGAAGGAAGACAGAAAGAAAGAATGGGACCCTCCTTTTACTACCACAATTTTATAACTCAAAGTCTGTAAGTTAGCTTTAGCGAGGCGTATGCATGTCTGATTTTCAAAGGCCAAGGCTAAATTGTCAAAATTCACTGTTGTTCTTAGGCTTGATCGCAATTCGGCTCCTAGACCACTTGAGTGAATGAGTGTACATCTAGGTAAGACTCTTGGGGGTGGAGTAGAAGGAATTCTTTATGGACACTTTAAAGGGAGCTGCTACAAAAAATAAAAGGAGAAATAATTATTTCCGTTTATTGCGTGTCTACCGCATGCCACACATTACATATAATTTCATTTAATCTTCACAAACAATCATTCCGGGTAGGTATTATTTTCTCTTTTTTACAGCTGAGTGAACTCAGACTCAGAGAAATTAATATCTTACCTAAGATCACAAAGGTATTAAGTGGTATAGCTGGGATTTGAACCATAAGCTAGCTCACTGAGTTCAAGATGAATTTGGAGGGAAAACTCCCCAGTTCCAGAATTGTGTCAGCAAAAATGGCTATGCAATCTCATCATGGAATCTTGTTCTGGAGTTTGAGGGAGTGGTCCTTGGGAGCCATGTCCCATCACATGGTCAGTCAACCTCTCATCATTCAAACTTTCCATTCTCTCCTTTAGAGCAGGGCTTCGTACTCCAGATCAGGGATCCAGCACCTGGGGCCCATTTTCTCAGAGTCTTTCTCTTTGCTCAGCCACTTACATCCTCATCTGTTACAGATTTCATGTAAAACGATTTGCATTATAAAAGGAACCTTCTGCAGACAACGCTATAAGTAAGAAAACAGTGCAAAGGCATGGTGGGATTTTCAGGCACTCTGACAAGCCTCAGGGGGCCCTAGCAGCAGACTATTCCCTCCATGATAGGCCCAACATTGTCGTGGCAACTCTTCATATGGGCCACAGGGTTCATCTTTCTCCAAGAAAATAGCAAACACTCAGAGCCCTGCACGAACAGGAGTAGTTCGAGGTGATTGAACAAGCTCCAGAGATGCTTTGCCAAGTCTGTAAAGGTCTGAACCCTCCTTCTCTGCAGAACTTGGGAAACAGGCCAGCTACCCACTCCTGATCTCACTTACTTTTCTCTTATATCCCTTGCAGCATCTTGGGGAAAAAACCTCATCCACTGAGTAGGTGCTAGACACACAAGGGCATTGATAATATCTTCTGACTGGTTCATCCCTTTTGGCTTAGGGTCTTGGTTGAAAGGACTAAGCCTCCGTAGGGTGGTGAGCTCCTCACTGCTGGCAGTGTTCTAGCCTAGGCATGCTTGGGATATGGCACTGGGAACGTGTGTTCTAAACTGTTGGATTGGGAGAGCTGCTGGTCCTTCTACAGTTCACGAGGAGGCTCTTGTGGGCTCCCTGGAAAAATATAGAAACTGAGTACCCTTGGAAAGGGAACCATTAACAATTAACCCATCCTAAAACCCATCAATAAATCAGGAGATAAGGCCATCAGAGTGTGATGTGAGTGGACATAACTGCAAATGATATTAGCATCAAGACAATTGAAACTCAATGAAATGTAATGTGTTACCAACAGGGATATGGTCTGAGCGGACCCTATATAAGCCCAAAGCAGCAGGACTTATCAGTACTTACTTTCCCAGGGCTGTCCTGGGAAGAGAATGCCAGCTCACGGCCATGGAAACATTCTGCTATAACCGAAAAAGTGTCTGTTGTTGGGCAGGAATCACTCATCAATGGTTTCTATCCCAGATAAAAGATCACTTAAGGTCATCCACTTCCCTTTGCTCTGAAGCTCTGATCGCTCAGTAAGCTTCTGACTACCAATTCTATGTCCCAAACACTCTGACTCTGGATAGGAGACCTGAGAATTTCAGTCACTGAAATAGAATATCCCCCAATGTAAAATGCATATAGGAACATCGGAGTTTATATGCCAATTTATTGTAAACCTAGTTATTGTGAGTCAGTCTGTGAAACCTGGGCCCATGAAACTAATGGCTGGTCTCAGGAACACAGTGACCTACGCTATGCGAGACCTCACCTGAATGAGACCTTAAAGTCTCAGACAGCTCCGTGCTTACCCCTCTCTGATGAAAGCACTTTCCAGCTCTAATTTTCTGTGATTCAAGAGTTCTTGACTCATCCTGAGATGGAACACAAAGGGGCCTGCATGGCCCCGACATGCAATCTGACTCTGTGAGCAAGAAGGCAGGAAGAGGGGGCATTCGGAGGAGACCCTGGCCATCTTTTTCTGAACACAACCTCCTAAAGAGACAGGAGAAGAGCCAGGGCAAAGGTTCTGAGAGATCTTTGAAAAACAGTCAGCAAGATCTTCTCCATTCATCCTTCCCTTCTTGATATTTTTCAAAATCAGAAAAGTTGGAAAATTTTGTAATGCCCTGAGAAAGATTTTTAAGGTAGTAGAAAAATCTCACTCCATTGGAGGCTTAAAGTCCATCATTCTCTGTGGATGGTGCAGAGGACAAGGGGAAAGACACATTAATGAGATAGTGCTTCTAGACTTCTATCCTAAGACCTCATCACCATGTGGAAAACCATCTGGACTCTATTGAATGCCTGGAAACCAAGACGTCATAAATATTTCCGATCTAAGATACGAAAGTGAAGAAATACAACAGGCTTTCAAAGCAGCAGTTGACTCACCCCCTTATTTCTAGGTTGCTGGTCTCAGAAAAGCGGTGGCATTACCATTACCATGGGAACCTCCACTTTGACTCACTGGTATTCAGACCTCCAGCTGGGAACATCCTGTTCCTGTCCCTCATTGCAGCTCATGACCTACTTCTACTTGTTTGAGCAAGAGGCCCTGGTGAGATACCCAGGAGACAGGAAGCCCTGAACCCCCACTCTGGAATTGCTTCATTCTCAGAGAGCAAGGCATTTTGCTCCATGGCTCAGTGTCACCCCAGCGAAATAAGGATGACAATATGAAGCTTTCTCTGATGAATGATTTGGTAGTTTAACAGATGAGGCTTGAAAGGGATACGGTGTCTGTACGTGTGGACAATCCTTTCCCTGCACCATGTTTGTCAAATTGGGAACCCAAGCCCACAGGTCTTGACCAAATTTTCCAGGTCCTTCCCTCATCTTCAGATACCCTACTGCCACAGCAAATAGCTTAACTAGCCCAAAAGTGACAGATGAGTATCGACTGGCTTGACAGCAAAGATGTGAGAGGAGAAAGGGGAAGAAGGATGAAGAGTAAGGTTAAATAAAGATTGTTAGTGGATATGGACACGAAATTTTCATCACTTTCTCAGGAGGATCATCAGACTTATCCTACTGCTATAATTTCATCTCACTTACCTGTAATATCCTTAGCTCTTTCATTTTCCTCTCTCTCTCCCACATCCAATCCATCACCAAATTCTATCAGTTTTACCTCCAAACAATAGCCCAAATTTACCTACTTCTCTCAATCACTACAGGCACCATCCATATCCAAGTCACCATTTTTTGCCTGGACTTCTGTAAAAGCTTCCAAACCACTCTCCCACTACCATTTTTGCTTCTCTCCAATCTATCCTTTACATAGTGGCAATAAGTTAAACTTTAAAACTAGAAATTAGGGGTCAGCCCAGTGGCACAGCAGTTAAGTTCACACGTTCCGCTTCGGCGGCCCAGGGTTCGCCAGTTCTGATCCTGGGTGCAGACATGGCACCGCTTGGCAAGCCATGCTGTGGCAGGTGTCCCACATATAAAGTAGAGGAAGGTGGGCACGGATGTTAGCTCAGGGCCAGTCTTCCTCAGCAAAAAGAGGAGGATTGGCAGCAGTTAGCTCAGGGCTAATCTTCCTCAAACAAACAAACAAAAAAACCCAAAAAACTAGAAATTAGAACATGTTATTTTTCTGCTCTACAAAGTCCTCCTGCTGTGCTTAGCGTATATCCCGCGACCCTTCTGCTCGTCTACAAGGTCCTGATGATCTGACCCCTGCCCCTTTGACTTCATCTGAACGGCTCTCACACCACCCATCATGTTCCTGCCACACTAGCCTCCTTTCTCCAACTCGCCATGCCCCTTCCTCCTCACAGCCCCCTATTCTTTCTTTCCCCTGCTCTTTGCCATCTCTTCACCTTCAGATCTCAGTTTAAATGCCATTTCCTCAGAGAGGCCTTCTAAGGCTCTTCCAATCTGAGTTAGGATCCTCCGATATACTCTCCCGGAGCCTCCTATAGTTTTCCCCCAGAGAACCTATCACAGTTTGTTACATATTACTGGTTCTGCAAGTGTGGCTCCCAGACACATCAGCATAACCAGGAAAGTCATTAGGAAGCAAATGATTGGGCCTCACTCCAAAACTACTGAATCAGAAACTGAGGGTGTGCCCCCAATCTGTGTCTTAACAAACCCTTCAGGGGATCCTGCTGCAGACTAAGGTTTGAGAACCAGTGCTATATTGTTACTCCTGTGGCAAGTTAATGGACATCTCTGTCCTCTATTTAAATGAAAACTCCATGAGCACAGAGGAGGCACTTAATAAAATTTTGTTGAACGATTGAGTTAATAAATGTGCACTCCATGGGTTGGTTGGGAGAGATGCTAACGAGGCCACGGTCAGAAATGTAGCCCCAGTGTAGGCTCCCGAAGTTTGCTCTGTCTCCCAGACTTTAATGGCCACTTCTCCAGCCAGGGCTTCACCAGACTCTGCCCCCAGCGTGTTTCTGGGCCTGTATAAGTTGTGCTAGTGGTCTCACCCGTGGAGCCCCTGCTGCAGAGACGGCAGATCTGCTGCCCTTCTCCCAGCCTCAGGCACTTGGGGGAAGATTTTTGACAACCAGAATTGTACCATTATTCTCTCCACTTTTTCAATCCTTCTTTTGGAACTCTCAGAGCTCCACTGAGGGTAGAGCGTAGTCTTCTGAGAGCAGTGCATCCTGCTTAACAGCCAGAACCAATGGAGAACTGCTGCCAGGGAGGCCGAGCATCTGTTACTGAGCACATGGGAGTAGTCAGCTCACAAGAACTGGCATGCACTGAGCATTTACTATGTGTCTGACACTATTACGAGATGCACAGTTCCACGCAATCCTCAAAACATGCCACGAAGTAGGCTATTACTCCATTTCACAAATTTTAAAAAACGAACTGTAGGGCCCGGCCTCATGGCCGAGTGGTTAAAGTTTTGCATGCTCTGCTTCAGGGGCCTGGGTTCACAGGTTCGTATCCAGGCACAGACCTACACCACTCACCAGCCACACACACACACACACACACACACAAAAATAGAAGAGAATTGGCAATTGATGCTAACTCAGGGCGAATCTTCTTCAGCAAAAACACAAATAAATAAACAAAAATGAACTTTAAAGAGATTAACTATCTTGTCTTACATCACTCCTTTAGCAGTGGTGGAGACAGGATCTTAACCTGGTTCTGTCCAAACACTTAACCATTATGCTATACTATTCCTCATAAGTCAAAGAGAGTCACAGACTCTTGGAGCCAGCCTGGTGAGCAGCCAGCCTATTGGGTGCATCTAAGCAGTGCATTGGCTCTGAAGGCTTTCTGATCAGCAATACTGGGGAGTGCCCCAGGGTGCCAAGACACCACCCAACCAGGTTGTGTGGTTTACCATGTACCTGCTAAATTACAGAGTGCAAAATCGTAGTATCATCAGCATGTGCCTTTGTCCCGGATCTCAGCTCTTTTGCTTAAACTTGTGCTCAGACCTGACTCCCATTAAACGATGGATCCACTAACGCCATACCAGAGACAAGACCAGCTGGATAAACCATGGGCCTGAGCCAACTGGTTATGACTGTCTGTGTTCCTAGTATGTAAACAAAAAGAGTTAACTAGCAAGGAGGTGAGAAATGTTCACCTTTGGAGAGTGCTAAAATTCCTTCAGGCTTTCAAGGGCTATTATGGCAGTGGAAGATGGAGTTTCCTAGATTGAATAGGATATGTCTGAACATAAGCCTCTAAAACCCAAGTGACTTTTCACTAACAGAATCAGGTCTACTGTTACAATTCACACCCAATATTCTATTCAATTTTAGTGACCACAGTGGTCTCTGGGTCTATGCCATATGCTATGGATAATGTAAAAGTGAATAAGACACTTGCCTCAAAAAGCTTATGATTAATGATATGAGATAGCTATGGGGGAGGGGTGCAGAGCAGAGTGCGGAAGACGTCAGTGAGGAGTAGAAAACGTGCACTAAAATAATCCATGGAAGAGCCCAGGTGCCGTGGCCCAGTGCTTGGGTGACTCAGGGGAGTCATCAAATTCATTAGAGTATTGCAGGGGAGCCCTCATGAAGAACGTGATTTTCTGAGCTGGGCCTTGAAGGGCGGAGAGGAAAGAGGGGAGGCTCAAGCAAAGGTGCAAAGGCGAAAATGTTGCAAACATATTCTGCACCATCTTGAGTTGAGTGTCCAGATTGAGAACAGGGACCTGCAGAGCCAGCCAGAGTGGAAGAGGGGAGCGGCAGCTACCAGAGCGAACTGTGAGGGAGACTTGCCTCATCTTTTCTCCCTCGTCCCTTGGTCTGACAATATGAGTCTCCTAAACATGCTGGGCCTAAAATATTTCTAGAATCTTCCAGCATGCCAAGAGTGTACAGCTTTCCCCTTTTTCTGCCCTCTCATGTTCCTCTCTTCCTTTCTGGATGGCAGCAAATTGGACAGCACAGGGCACACACAAAAGCTGGTGCATGCTCCCTGCCAAGCCACCCCTAACTCAGGCTAAGCTGCATGAATGATCCAAAGGGAGCTGCATTCTGATGATGTGAGTGGAAGGGAAATCAAGAGATGTGGCCTCTGGTGTCTCTGCCACTAGCTCTGTGGAACCTTGGGTAAATGACGTTAACTCTTAGTCCTCAATTGTTAAACAAAAGGCTTAGATCAAGTTATCTGGGAGATCTTTTCTCACGATAAGATTTTCTGACTCCTTCCATTTTATCATTGAACTTCTCTTTTTGTCTTCTCCTGAAGGGAAGCATCACATAATCAAAACAAGATTTATTGGTGTAGCATAAATAAAATGCTTAAGGGTTAAGAGTAGAGGGCAGGAGCTCTAATTACTTGAATACAATAGTGGCAGGTCAGTCCAGGACGGAAGGAGAGCAGGAATGTGTGTGCCTCGTAATACAGAACTATGTAAGTATTAATATGAACAAAGTTTGTGCAAGTGGGCTGGAAGAAAACAGCTGGACAGAGATGGTACAATTGAAGTGTCCTTGTTTGTTGAGCTAGTCAAATACACTTAGAATTTTCTACCTTGATTTTTCTCTTGAAAAGTTGTGGCTTTCAATACCAATTATAGAACACATGAAACTGATTTCATCATATAGCTGATTTTATTATGTAATTTTAATAATTTGATCACATTTCCAAAAATATCCCTTCTTTTTTTGGAAGTAGGGGTTGAGCATATCCCAGGTCCCTTCAGGCCTCCTCAAGGCCACACTTACCAGTAGATTATGCTCCTGAATAAGAACTTCTTCATAGCACACATATAGTGCTGCCATTAGGAACTTTTCCATAAGGAGATGAAGAACTCTCAGAAAATGGAAATCCCCTCTCTTCCCCGTCTCCTACACAACAGGTAGGCAAGAGGAGAAAACAGTGGCATGTGAACCACCAGATTTGTTTGTGAGCTGGAATGACCCCTCAGCCCATCTTGTATTGTCTGGTTGCTGTGGGATGAGAACAGAAGAAAAGCCCCAAAAAGCAGATGTCAATTGTCTTTGTCTCTTAATTTCCTGGATCATTTTATATTTTGAGCCATGTGAGCTCTGAACTCTGTCCTTCCTCTGTGTGAGGCTGCTCTGGCACGGGTAAATCTTTTTCCAAGCATAGGCGAACAGGACAGAGGGCATCTGTATCGTTTGTAAGAGATACACGAGATGGAGCCAGCACAAGGTAGGTGGGAACACGTCCCTGGGGGCTGCCGCCTTCCTGCCCCCTTGCCAAGATCTGGCTCAGATGTGGGAGAGGGACAAACGAGGGATGTGTAAGACAGAATCTAATAAAGATGGGATACAGGTGTGGTTTAAAGGCAGGAAGTACTGGAAAGCATTTGTTCTGGGAAATTTAGCCCAGATATAAAAATTCTTCCTGTAGAGGGACCTGCAAGATAATGATGGTATTTTTGCTTACAACATGCTAGCAGCTTTCTTCTTGTGTCCCTATTGTCTGCCCTAAGCACACCGTTGTCCTTATATAAAGTTAAGTATAAAACATGGAAGTTTTGCTGGCTGTGGACTTTTTCTGGTGGGCTGTTAAGTCTAAATGTGAAGTAAGTGCCTTCACACACCCTTGGGTTCCTCCAAACCCAGTGATGAGTCACTCCATTGTTCCCTGTCCGTATTTCTCTATCGTTTCCACTTTGCTCCCAGAAGCCAACGTGATACATTTGAGGCCAAAGCTAACTTGCTTTCCCAAAAGTCTTGGAACAGAGGAAATAGGAAACCCATTTCATAGATGAGAAAGCCGAACCTCGACCCAGGAAAAACAGCCTTGTAGAGTTGACACGGAAAATTCAGGGCTGGGTGAGATGGAAGGTGCACAGCCAAGCCCCTCTCCCCAGGCTGAGATGGAGGGGGGGGGGGGCAGCTTGTCATTTCACATGTAGAAGGATGCTGGCTGCTCACCCCTTCCTCTTCCTCCCTCTCCTTGGGCCCAGGTCCCACCCATGATTGAAATTCTCAGACTCCCACATCTACAAGTCTCTCCATCATCCTCGAATCTCCTAAGGAAGGCCCTACTTGGAGACTCCTGTAAATATCACCCATCTAGGGAGTACCCAGCAGGGAGGAACCTGAGAGGTGCCCCCTGCAGACGTGAGGTCTAGAAATGCCTGCCAGGTCATCTATCAAGATGAAATTACAGCAAACTTGCCCATAATGGAAAACAGGCTGAAGGAGCAAGGTAAGTGAATCTGTACAATTGGCACTATGCCCCTCTCTGCAAAGACTCCAGTCTCTGGGTTGCATATAGAAGACTGACTTTTCGGGTTTCCCAAGAATGAAATAAACAAGGATGCTCCAAGTTTGGTTTGATTTTTGCCCCAAGTATCAGTGTTCTTTTATTGGTGGAAGCGTTATTATCAGTTATGTTTTATTTTAAAAAGTAACGCATGATTGTAAAAAGTTCAAACATAAAAATAAGGGGGAGTGAAAACATCCTACCTCTTTCTTCACACCCTCCACCTGGATCCCATGCCCCAGAGATAACCATTGTTCCAACTGTGAATCTGAGAGAAGCTTTTTTACCCTTTTAGTGACAGCGCCTAACCTCAGACCACGAGCACCTGCGTGTGTGCGGAAGAGGCAATAATAATAATCAACGCTCGCACATTGAGGTCTCGTTATGCGCCAAGCACTGCTGTACACATTTTTGCATGCATAATGTGTTAAATCTGCACAACATCCCCGTGAGAGGGCAGAGGCAAGATTCGAACCCAGGCATCTGACTCCAGGGTCTGGGGTGGACATTACTCCCTCCACTACCATGCTTATCCTCTCTGTCCTCATGTTGTCTGCACTTGGCCAGCCACTGTTTGTTCTCGACTCTCCAGTTCAACCCTCTGACTCTTAGCTTTAGAGTCAGACCAATTTTGGCACAAATTCTGTCTCTACCATTCACTAGCTATGTGACCTTGGGCAGTTTTCTTAAGCTCTATGAGCCTCAGTTTTCTCATCTGTAAAATGGGGAGACTAATATTTTGTGAGGTGTTTGCAAGGGAACAAATGTAATAAATTCTAACACCCTTAGCAAAATACCTGGCACACTCTGGATGCTCCATAAATATTTCGTCATGAGTGAACAAATCAAAGTGGCAACAGTGGATCCTAGCACTGTTTATCTTTATCGTATTATAAATGATGGGCTGTTGTCTCCTACTGACTCTACATTCCTAGCACCTTAATCTCTGTGAGGCACATTATTATTACTTGTATTGACTGACCTATGTCACACCAGAACCAAAAGGGGCATCCTTTCTCCTTTTTGGCTGTTTATCAACAACCTTGTTTCCAAGCCTGTCATGTATAGAAAGTCCCAGCAAACATTCTATCGGTCATTTTATTGTTAGATCCTAAATCTTGGTAGCATGTGCCCAATGGGTTAGACTTTTTCTTAAGTATGATTACCTGACACTCACTTAAGCCAACTGTTTGGCCTCAGATATATTTTTTTATGACGGTTTTATTAAGATAAAGTTTACTTACCATAAAATTCACCCTTAATTTTGAATTGTACAATTTAGTGTATCCACAGAGTTGTGCACCCATCATCACTATTTAATTCTAGAACACTTTCATCTCATTGAAAAAAATTCCCATACATTCCTCCCTCCCTGCTGTCCCTGGAAACCGCTAATCTACCTTCTATCTGTAGATTTGCCTGTTCTGGAGATTTCATACAAATGGAATCATACAATAGGTGGCCTGTTGTGACTGGTTTCTTTCACTTAGTATAATGTTTTCAAAGGTCCTTCACGTTGTAGCGTGTATCAGTACTTCATTTCTTTTGTGGCTGAATAATATTCTATTATCTAGATAAACCACATTTTATTCATGCATTTATCAGTGGATGGACATTTGGGGTTGTTTCCACCTTTTGTCTATTGTGACTAATGCTGCTATAAATATGCATGTACAAATTTTTGTGTGGACATATGTTTTCATTTCTCTTGGGTGTATACCTAGGAATGGTACTGTTGGGTCATCTGGTAACTCTATGTTGAACTTTTCGTAGAACTGACAGACAGTTTTCCAGGCAGCTGCACCATTTTACATTCCCACCAACAATGTACAAGGGTTTCAATTTCTCCACACTCTGATCAACACTTGCTATTGTCTGTCTTTTTTATTATAGCCATTCTAGTGGGTATGAAATGGTATCTCATTGTGGTTTTGATTTGCATTTCCCTAACAACTAATAATGTTGAGCATGTTTTCATGTGCTTATTGGCCATCTGCATATCTTCTTTGGAGAAATGTCTATTCAAATGCTTTGCCCATTTTCAAAATTGGGTTATTTGTTGGCTTCATGTATTTTTATAACAGCTGTTGTATGTATGGTGTGTTGGAAGGATCGCAGGCTTACTTTTATTCGACCTGTATCTGATTCTGACTCCATCACTTAACTATGGGATCTCAAGCAAGTGTATTTCATTTCTCTGAACTTTAGCTTTATTATCCGTAAAAAAGGGGTCAACCTCTCTCTTAGGGTTGTTCTGAGGTATAAATGAGATGTAAAAGCATCAAGCGCAGATTGGGGTACCCAGTAGACTCTCAAAAATTTGTTAGATCTTCTCATCACTCCGCTCTCATTTTAGACATGTTTTCCCTTAGAAAGATGTATTTGACCCTGGCAGACCGATTTCAACATGGGCAGCAGAGTGAATTGAAGTCTAAAAAACAGGGTATTCAATTGGAAGAGGTCAGTGCGTTTATTATGAGGTCCCTCCAACACATAACAAGGCCTCTGCTTTGGGGTGAGGGCTGACATGGCCCTGCTGATCGCTTCATGAGATCATCTGAGCAAATATAAACCATCTCAGTAGCCTGAGAAATAGGAGGACAGAGACAGTTATAAAAGAGGGATTGTAACCCCTTATTCTAGCACCAGCCCTCTATAAATCTTTACAACTCTGAATAGCAAGACTTTAAGAATGGTTGGCTTGAAAGGGTTGGGTAACGTGACTTCAGAGTCTCGCTTTATATAAGAGCGAGTCTGGCTCTTGCTTATTAACAGTCTGGTAATGCACAAGGCCTGTCATTTGTTCTTTCTTTAATGAATGGACAGGCTGTTTAATTTCCTGATGGGCAACCTAGTAATTTTAATCTCCTGCTCCAAGCCTTTGTCTGACTTGTTCCATGTACATAAAAAAAACATTCTTCCTCCTGCTATCATGTGCTGTCTTTCCATTAAAGCTCAGCTCAAGGGCCATTTCCTCTAAGGAGCCTTCCCTATTAGGGGAATCTAAGCCCTGAATGAGTGGCCAGACTGATAACTCCACTCAGTCTTTCATCCTTAATCATTTATTGGGCATGTACTATGGGCAAGACATTGTGCTAAGTACACTCAAAAGGGAATATGACACAATCTGGGCCTTTAAAGAGCTTATAATGTGTTGGGTAAGATGGGTGTGTAAACAAATATTTACAGATAACATCATATTATAATGATTGCCCTAAAGGGATTTTCGTCATTGGCGCACACGGGATAGGACTTGCAGGAAGAAAAGATGCTGAAGATTCACCTTTGCTCAGGTATCCTAAGGGCAACTCCTCTATTTACATACAATCACTAGAAGGGAAGAGAGAAAAACATACACAGTCCTTCATTTTTCTATGTCAAAGAGTACTTTGGAGAAGGGAACCAGCAGAGAAGAAATGAAACAGAATAGATTTTTCAAAATGTTTTTCTAAATAGAAAAATAAGACGAGACATCACAGGAAACAAAATAAAATTACAGTTCAATTTTGTCAAATATAAGTAGAAGCTGCAGGGAGAAATTTAGGCAAGGAGAGAATGGTTTCAGTCTCCTTGTTTCCAGAAGCTGACAATGGTTCCCGTCCCCCATCAACAGGATCCTCAACCTTCTGCAGACTTCCATTCACTCATATTTAAAAAGAAGAGGTTAAACCAGCAAGCCTTGAAGATTCCTTATAATTCTGACAGCCTGTGAATCAGAGTGGGCAGCTTATTCATGTGTTTATTTTTAGCTGGGCGAAAAGAAGAAAATATGAATAGCAGGAAAAATGGAGGCGTCTGAAGGTTTATTTGGTTGTAAGGGAGCAGCGAAGGAGTGAGAAGCACACTTTTCATTGCTTTTCTTCCTGGGTGCTGAGGGCGGGACCACAGAACTGTAGCCCAGAGCCCTTTGGAAACAGAGAGGAAGCTCGGGAAGGATTAAGAATTGAAGAAGACAGTGAATGGGTCCAGGCCGCAGCATTTCTCTAGATTAGGAAATGTGCAACCAATAGTTCGTGGTAAGCAGGCTCTATTGTGACAGGGGAGATGTGGGTACCCAGAATGGGTTTTAAAATAAGGGACAATGACAGGTAGCCAGCAGCCCCTGACAGATGTCCAGGACATTGTGCTATATAAATCCCAGGTATGCAGCTCCCTGGGGGACACTGGTCACGATGTTTGTGTAGCAAGGGCTGAATGAGGCAGGACACCAAAATCACTCTACAGGCACAGACTGCAGATAAACCAACCCGACTCACGTCTGCAACTGAAATAACACCTTGGAGCAGCCAACTTCCTTTCCCTCTCTATCAAGAATGTTTTATGCCCTTATTTCTTTTGATCACATACATCAGATTCTTCTTCTCTCTGATCCACCACTACACCCTGGGTCAAACTGCCAAAACAATTAGTGCCTCCTTAGACAGAAACCCAGGAAATGGCTCCCAATCTACTAACTATACACATGGCACAAATTATCACTATACAACCCAGCCCATCTTTCTGGCCTCATACATTTATTCTCCCATCCATGTTTTTATTTATCCATTGAAAATTGAGCTTCTATAAGCTGTGGACCTTGGGCAAGTCACTTAACCTCTCTGTGCCTCAGTTTTTCATCTGTAAAAGGAATAAGTATCTACCTCATAGGGTAATTGTTAGAATGAAGTGAGTTATTATATGTAAAGTGCTTAGAACACGTATTAGAAGTGCCTGGCACATATTAAGCACCATATAAGCCTTAGATATTTTCATTATCATTACCATTATTATTATTCATTAATCTTAGTACTATGCAGCAGGCTCAGCATTTTGCTACCTGGGTGATTCCAGGATGAATAAGTTTCTGCCTTCAAAGAATACACAGTGATCAAAAATAGCAGCCTTCTAAAAAGTATTATAATTATTAATATTCAAAGGAAACGCACTTGAGGCATGGAAAGGAGGTAGAATTGAACAGATATTAAGAGAAGTGATGTTGGGGGTGAGGGAGGGGAGGAGTGCGATGAGCGAGCAGGGATGGATGGCGGTGCCACTGATACACTGCGTGTGAGCTGACAGAGGGACATTTAAGAGGCAGATGACTAACCAGATCTTACGCTAAGATGAGAGATCTGGAATAGAGACTTCAACGTGGGAGTCACTGAAATGTAAACAACGGCAGGAGGGAATGAGAGTCAGCAAGAGGAGGCTGCAAGATATGAGAAGAGAACCCAAGATGGAACCCTGAGGGGAGATCCTCCTGAAGAGACAAGTGAAGAAAGAGAAACCTGCAAAGGAAACTGAGATGGAACCAGGAGAAGGTAGGATGAAAACCAAAAGAGTGAAAACAAAGAAATGTAAGGAGAGGAGAGTTTCAACAAGAAGCCTGTGCTCAGTAGTGTCAAGAAGACTTGAGAGTCCATGGGATTTAGCACCAAAGAGGCCATTGTGAGCCATTGGGGGATGGCGGAAGAGCCATAGTCAATCCTCAGTGAGTGTAGTTATGGGTGAAGGTGAAGTGGCTACAGAGAGGTAAGGAGATCATAAAACCTGGCAGTCCAGGTATGGGAAAAAGAGAGTGAGCAGCTAGAGAGGGATGTAGGATAGAGGAATAGTGTTACACTTTAAGTTGGAAGGACCACGAGCACCTCCTACCTCTCTTCCCTCCCCTCCTCACAACTTATGGTCCAGCCAGATTGAAGGGCGGAAAATGACAGGCTCTGAACATGCTGTCTCATTTGTAACTTGATTTCTTTTTTAGAAAATTATGGTAATATATATATAACACAAAACTTACCATTGTGACCACTATTAAGAGTTCAGTTCTGTGGCATTAGGGACATTCACATTGTTGTGCAACCATCACCACCATCCATCTCCAGAACTTTTTCATTTTCCCCAGTTGGAACTCTGTACCCATTAAATAATAACTCCCCATTCCCTTCTACCCCCTATCCCTGGTCACTCCCTTCTACATTCTATCTATAGTTTTGACTACTCTAGTTGCCTCCTATAAATGGAATCATACAATATTTGTGCTTTCGTGACTGGCTTATTCCACTCAGCATAAGGTCTACAAGGTTCATCCATGTTCTAGCACGTGTCAGAATGTCCTTTTTTAAGGCTAAAGGATATTCCATTGTGTATATATATATACACCACATTTTGTTTATCCATTTATCCATCAATGGATACTTCTGTTGCTTTCACTTTTCTGACATTATGAATAATGCTTCTATGAATATAGATGTACAAATAGCTGTTTGAGTTTCTGTTTTTAATTCCTTTGGGTACATACCCAGAAGTGGAATTGCTGGATCATATGGTAATTCTATGTTTAGTTTTTAAGGAACTGCCTTACCCTTTTCCACAGCAGCTGCACCATTTTAGATTCCTCAAGAGTTCCAATTTCTCCACATCCTCACCAAGACTTGTTCTTTTCTGGGGTTTTTTGATAATAGCCATCCTAAGGAGTATGAAGACCTCTATGCCTTTTTATGTGCTAACATTACCCAAAATATCTTCTTCCTGTCAGCCACGCAAAGCCTGGTCATCCCTCAAAATCTTCCCAGGTATCAGTTCTTCTGAGTGTATCTGAGAACCACCCCCAACAGAGTTAACTACTCTTTATGCCTCAAGTTTGTTACTTACATGTGCTTACTTGATTGCACGTTACACTAAAAGCAATGATTAATTTTCAAATCTTTGTCCTCAACCTAGACATGTAGACCCTAGAAAAAAGAGATTAATTCCTAGTCATCTTTATATTCCCATATCTTGGCACAGTGCTTGGCATCACATTCACGCTTTTCTCAGCTTAATAAATAAACGTAAATAAGGCATATTTCCTGCCCTCAAAGAATTTATAATTTTAGGACAGACAGAACTATACAAAATCTTAAATAATAGGAATCCAATATAAGATAAGAGATGCCCCAAAGAGGGACACCAACTTCTACATGAGTAGTCGAGGGTAGTAGACTTCAGGTGTTTCTGAACACATAACTCTCTCAGTAAAAAGATTCTGAGCACAGCTTGCCACTTATTTGTTTATAAATTATATGTGTCATTTTACTATTGTGCTGTGTGCATTAAAAACATACACAAAAATAAAAAGTAAAAGAGGATGTGATAAAAATATAAACAGCTGCCAATATTTTCTTCCTGCGCCCCAGTGGATCGTGTTGGCTCACCTTTCTGGAGACCAGCACTCTAGAGTAGTGTCATACAAAAGGGGGCCCCAACGAGTGTCGGGGCACAATCATTTCAACATTACTGTTGCCGTTCAACAGTGATGACAGCCTGTTACGAGTCTGTCACAGGATTAGCACAAAAATGGAGAGTAAGCATCTAGAAACTTACAGCTATTTGACTAGGTAAACTCACGTCTACTGGATATAATAATTTAAAAAGTGGCTTTATATTTTGTATTTCTTTGTTTCTCATTTCATTTTTCTAACTTATTTATAAAATGAATTTAGTAATTCATTTTAATTGTATTTTATAAAACTATCTACCCATGATGGATTGGGAATTCAGAACAAAATAAAAACCTGGTCTTTCACCATAGAGAGCTTGTGAGCACTAGAATACACAGTAAGTCTCAGAGCCCTGAGCTGGAAGGGCCTCAGAGAGCTGTCCCTGCAGAACGGTAGGTTCCCCTGGATTCGGAATTGGGGGAGCCTCTCGGCTGCAGTAAACTAAGAAGCATCCTTGGAGGCTGGGACAAGGACAGGGAAGTCTTTTCTACACTGACTGCTCCCTGCCCCGGATAGGGTTGTCTGCGACCTCCTGAGCTCTGTACACCACACAATAAACATTACTGATCTGAACTGAATTTGAGTGTTTGGGGAGAATTACATGCTGGAAGTCTGAAGGAACTCCTGTCTCCAGATCCAGCACAATACAGGAGCATTCTCTTGTGTGCATTTGCTTCCCCTCCTCTGTTCCATAACATGACACTCGCTGTTCTCTCATCTGAACTCTAAGCACTTTGCATTCTCCCCCTGCCTATCGACACTCCACAGATATTTGTGCGCAAGGCCAGTAAAAACATTAAAACACCATTCTCTTCTCAGACACACTGTGTTGATGCCATTTAATTGGATGTTTTCCTCAGTGGGTTCATAATTCTTTTGTTCTAGCTTAACCGCCAAATTCAGCCTCATGTGAGAGCCGGCAACTCATGGAGTGAGTCTGTGCAAAATGGGGCAATTTAGCAAGCAGTGTTCCATTTAGAACCTTGGTGCTCGACATGGGCAGCCAGAGCCCTTCCATTAAAATGCACGGTCACCAGCCCCTGTCCTGACAGCTGCCAAACCACGCACGGGGAACTGCTCCAGAGGCTGGCTGTGCAACCACTTTCACGGCAACCCTGAGCCAAGTGGCAGGTGTGAGCTATGAAGCTCTGCCCCTGGCTTCGGGGACCTGGAAAAGGCAGGGCTGGAGCACACAAGAACTCCCACTCATGGGCCATTTACTATGGGCTCTGTTGTAAGTGCTTAACATGCATGATCTCACTCAAGCCTCCCCGAAATCCTTTGAGGAAGGTATTCTTTTTTTATTATTGTGATAAAACATACACAACGTAAAACTTACCACTGTGACCATTTTTAAGCTTCCCGTTCACTGGCACTGAGTACATTCACATTGTTACGCAATCGTCACCACTATCCATCTCCAGAACTTTTTCACCTTCCTAAACGGAAGCTCTGTACCCATTAAACAAACCATTCCCTCCTTTCCCCAGCCTCTGGCAACCACCATTCTATGTTCTGTCTCTATGAATTTGACTATTCCAGGAATGAGGACAGTATTCTTATTATTATCCTCCTTACAAAAGAGGAAATGGAAGCACAGACTGTTTAAGTAACTTGCCCAAGGTAACTCAGCTAGCAAACGGAAGAGCTGAAATTAGAACTTGGGCAGCCTGGCTCTGGAACCAATCGGGCCACATGAATGAGAATCTCACCGCTCTGGGGAGACAGTGGGATACCTCATTTCCTTAACGCCTCATCTGGCCGTGACGCACAGCTGCATCCTGACCAGAAGCAGAAGAGTAGAAAGGCATTCTGCAGGTCCAGGGCTCAAGGTGGGAGAAAAAGAAACCGGGATACTTCATACTGCTCAGTTTATCCTCTCCCAGCACAACCCACCACACACGATGGGCACACGCAACACAGAGGCTGTAGTGGCAAGAATCTGACTTTTGGATTGAGACAGACCTGGGATCCAGGTGCCATTCTGTCATATACTAAATGTCTGCTCTTGGACAATCTGTCTGACCTTTTTGGAGCTTCCATTTCTTCTTCATTAGCTTGGGAATGATATTATCTACCTACAGGTATGCTGAGAATAAAGGTCAGATGAATGAATTTGTCCAACCATCTGGCACAGTGCCTGACACAGAGCATAAACTCAGTCACTGTGAGCTCCAGTCCCCCTTCCTTCTCCACTTCATTCTTCCTCAGAAAGAAAACTGGAAACCCTTCATGACCATGCTGGAGCCCAGCCAGTCTTTGGCTGCTCCAGTTAACAAGTGTGCTGCGGAGAGAAAAATGAGGAAGAGGAAGAGGAATGGTTGAGGGGAAGCAGCGGTTGGGGCTTGTTAATCCTGGGGGAATGAAATAAAATCCCCAGAAAAATATTTGCTGCCTCTGGCATCTCAAGCATTGGCAGAAAAATTAGAACAAGAGGACGCTGATGGGCACACAATTATGCCGATGCTGCAAAGAATCAAATTCCTGCCTGAACTTCCATCCTGTCCACCAGCAGGCAGGCTGGACAGCTCCCGCAGAGCGGGTGAACTCTCCACAGTATCTCCAGCCTCGCAGAGTGCCCGGCACACGGTGGCTGCACAGTAAAGACCTGTTGAATCAGTGAGTGAGAGAGTGAATGCATGGCACCTGACTGCAGTGCCTGGCACGTATTTTTACTTAGGAAGAGCAAACTGCCTGGACCAATATTTCAGGATGGAGTTCCCCATGCCTTCCATGCAAAAAAAAAAAAAAAAAAGTGCGAGGAGAGAGAGAGAGAGAAATTTTGACTGATGATTTCAGCCGCCTGAGGCATGAGACAAACTGCCTGAAACTGTAAATCCAAGGAATTTTTGAAACTCTGCGGTGTTCTGACCTCTGCCAGGTCTGCTGGTGGCTGGAGGACAAGGAAGAGGGGAGCTGCTGTGCTTTCCAAATTTCTTTTCTCCTTTGCAAGGAGTCACGGTATTAATGAAACAAAATGAGAGCCATGCAGAGTATGCCTGCTTCTCCAGAGAAACAAGAGGCAGCTTCAAAAGGATGTCTGAAACAGGTAAGGGAATCCTGAAACAAAGGCTGCTTCCTAAGGAACTGGGCTCCCGGGCATTGGCTGGTGAAAAAAAATTAGGAGAGAGATACTTAGCAAACCAGAAAGATAGAGACACAGAAAAGAAAGAGGGAAGGCAGAAGCAGAAACAGTGATAATAGAGAAACTCCGAAATACAGAAAGCCAGAGAAGAAAGTAGAAGGAGAGAAGGGAACAGCAAAGCCCGGGTGGTGCTGGTGCTGGTGCTGGTGGTGCTGGTGCTGGTGGTGCTGGTGCTGGTGCTGGTGGTGATGGTGGTGGTGTATTGAGCGAGGGAGGGAAACAAGGTGCCAAGACACAGCTGGGAGAGGGAGACCAAGAACGAGCCTCAGCCTTCAACTATAGAAAGTCACATATCCTCTGCGTGGGGCCACCTGTGCAGAACAGCAGATGGAATGCCCGGTCCTTCCTGTTCCCCAAAATAAAATAGCCTTTTTAGTGAGATTAAAGTGCAGAACCTCCTGCAGAATTGCCTAGTTCCTCGTCCTCTTCTTCAAATGTTTTGCTTCTGCAAACAAAAGTGCCCCCTCACTTTTATTTAATGGCTAGATAATTTCTAAAGAGATTTTGGAAATCAAAATCTGAAAATGCGATCCTGGAAAATGACCAAGCTGAACAGCTAGATTTAAAGGGAAGTTATTATAGGGATAAGAAACTCTATGACATCAAAAAAGAATTTGGCTCTGATGCCATCTGAACAGCTCAGCCTGGGAATTGGGGTAGGAATGAGTATCAAAGGTTAACCTCTTAGGTCCTGGACATGGGAAAGACCCTCTGTGGATTCTCCTTGTGAACCAGAGGGTACAAACTTCTTTCATCTTCTGGGTTCTATATGAAAGGAAAGGCTCCCCCAGGGAGAACATATAGTCCAGGCCCAGATGTCCCATCCCAGGAGCTGACAGGCTCTACACAGAGCTACAATTGGACCAGAGAGCCTGGGATGGTTACTGAGGCAGGTGGCCCTAGGTGGACGAGAGGGGTCTGGGGCATCCCCTCCAACCAAAAGTATCTTTTCTGCTCACCCCACTGTGCTCTTCAAATTGCCATTTCCTGGTAATCCTTAACAGGAAAAGGTCAGGCACCATTGTCAAATAAAACACCTCCTCTCTTTAAAAGTCAGTACTCTATGTGAGGCAGGCACCTGAGGCCCTATCTGTGGGGCCTGATTGCAAAGGGGCCCTTTACATGGGCTTAATGCACCACCAGATTCTTCTCCCCTCTCTTCCCTCCAGGAACCCAGTGGAGAGAGAATGAGCATAGATGTAACAGGGTCTGACTGTCCTGGGGCAGCCCCAGGTCTGACCGGGCCCCCTGGGCCTCTTCTGCTGGGGGAAAAGCTTCAGAACAGCCAAGAAATTCCAGAGTCACCAAGGAAAGAACGAGTATCCAGAACAAGAGTCTGTGCTTATTCTTAAGGTCTCTGCTTTCCTCTTAAGGTAGTTGAAACTTACTCTTTATTAATAATAAGGAAGAACTACCTTTTGCTAAGTGCTTACTGTTTGCCGCTTTGTTAAATACATTTCACATATTATTTCATACATCCCTTATGCAATACTCCATTGGGTGGAAACTGTTCCACTCAAATTCTAAGGGTGGAAACTGCAGTTCAGAGAATTAAGTAACCCTTGCAAGGTCACACATCTAAGGATGAAAGTCTGAACCAGTTTTCTCTATGCAATAGTACTATTTAAGAATTTTAACAGGAAGCACTAACAAAACAAAAAAAGCACGAGTCATAGGCTCATTACAAGGAAAGACAGACTCTCTAGGGGTCTGTTTTCACTCCTCTGGCTCCAGGCAACCTCACCTGGGCAATTCCACATCCGACAGCCTGCCCTCCAGAGGCTGGGCCTCAGCACGTCCCACCTACCCTGTGAAAAGGCCTCTCCCCCACTACTTGTGGGGGATCATCTACTGAAACTAGGACAGAGTCATAATCATTCCTTCCAGAAGGGGCTGTGATTCACATCTGAGCTTCGGAAAGTCGTGTTAGTTTAATCGAAAGGGGAGAAGCAGCAAAATAGATGTTAGGATGCTGACAGATTTCTCCAGACCTTAATTTGCATTCATTTTGCCTTCAGAGCGTTTGATTTGTTTTTTTTTATTTTCAAACTGTGTTGTGCCACATGCAAGGAAAATAGATTTCTTTAATCTGGATCCTCTGATTTCATTGTTTATTGATGTCAATACCGGCTAGATGAGGAGTGCTAAGAGAAGAATGTCAGATGGCTTTCCATCTTCTCTCTAGGAAGCAAGAACAAGAATCATCCAGCCCAGGACCTTCAGAATCTTCTACAATCTTCAGGGCTGACAGTCATACTGTGTGTCACCTCTCCAGGTTCTTCCTAGGAGCCAGGCTAACCTTGATAAACATGCAATTAGGAGACCTTGGTCCTCTGCCTAGGAATACGACGTGTGTTGATGTTCCCAGTGTGTTTTTAAAGACACTCTACATTTAATTTGAGTGGTGACATTCATTGACCCACAAACGTTTCAAAAGAGGGAAGCATTCCAGCCTGGCTGTGCACAGAGGCAGAGAATCAGACCTTCCAGGACTCAGGGTAGAGAGGCCATTTAGGACAATGGCCACAGTTTCCTAACTCATGTCCCTGCCCATGGTCGGCCTTGTCGCTCATTTGTCCTGCACGGAACTGCCATCACCATACGATCATACTACCTCTCTATTCAAAACTCTTCACCATTAGCTTCCAAAATAAATAAACAAACTAAATAACAACACCCTGTGTCTGATGCTGCCATTTATTTGCCCAGTCACTTGACAAATATTTATTAAGCGCCTGCTCTGTGCCAGCCACAATCTGGTTCTGGCCAGCCTCTCCAGTCCCAGCTTCTACTCTCCATCCCCTCCACTCCACAGACCACACTTAATCACTTTCTATTTCCTGATGCTGAACTGCAATTTCCCTCCTCTATGCCTTTGCCCAGGCTGTTCCCTTTTGGCAAATTCCCCTCCTTCACACCCATACATCCAAGTTCTACTCAGCCACAAGAATAACTCAAGTGCCACTTTCTCTATGAACCTTCCCAGATTTCCCCGAATCAGCGTTAATCACTTCTCTGATCACCTGCCACTCCTCTATCATGAAGAAGTAACTGTTCCCTTTTCTAAATTCCTTGACCACCACGCTCTTTCCTCATCCCTTTTATCTCTTTACACCTTGGTGGTATGATTTCTTTACTACCATCCATCAAAAGCAAGCCCATGCCATTATCCTCCCTCCACCTGAAGTCCAGAACAAAGCAGCCACTCAGAGAATTCATGAGTAAATGGGCACATAAACGCTTTCTCTTCTGTTCCCATGGCACTCTGTACTTATAATAAGGTCACTGATCACACTCTGTTTAGTATTATAAATACTGTGTACATAACAACTATAAACCCCTTAGGGGCAAAACTTCTGTCTTACTTATCCTTTTATCTCCCCAAGCATCTAACAAGAAACCCCTTGCTTAAAGTGGGCATGTACTGACTGCTATTAAGATGAAAGGAAATAAAAGAAATTCCTATTCTTCCAGGTTGGCTTAGGGAGGCACTGGAATAGGACCCAAGGAGTGCTGGGGAGGGCATACCAGGGTGTCAGTTCAGTTCAACTAACATTTATTAGCACCATATACATATATATATATGTGTGTGTTTGTGTGTGTGTGCATGTGTGTATGTACACACATACAAATATGTCATTAATAATAATTGTTCACTATTCCAAGAATACATCCTTTGTACTTTGGTGTGGGGGCCGGGGTGGGAAGGGTGGAGGAAGTGTCTTAAATGTCCTTTCATATTGAACTGTGATGATATGACAGCAAATGGATGCTTTTGGTCTGAAAAACAAAACATTGAGAACCTGATGTTGATCCTCCCAATTATTTTTTTTGTTTTAATTTTACTGCCCCATGAAATCCAAACCTGGGACCCACTATTCCTTGAAATAGAACTTTATGATCTTGAAGAGGCCTCTGCCTGTGCGGTGGGTAGAGAGAAGACAATAATGATGGCCCTGTCTACAGGGGCTCCAGCAGCCACTCCGTGCTGAGTTAGAGAGGCCGCCTCCTTGGGCCTAAGAACTGTTTGGGAGCCTTAACTTTCATAAGAGGAGTCCAATTCTACTCAGTTGTTTGTCAAAAATAAGGCTCTCTTTGCAGATTTTTCCTCCAGGAACCTTACCAGGGGCTTCCAGGGAAGATCAGGGAGAAAGTTCCCCTCGTGGCGCTCGCTGGCTGGGAGAGGGAGCAACAGCCACTGCTGAAATTCTCTCTCCCTTCAAATTCCATTTCCCTTGAGAAAACACTCAGCAGGAAAGACAACAAAATAATACTGTGAGGGCACTAGTGGAAACTCACTGACTCTGGAGGAAGGGAACAGGAAAAAAAAGAGGAAAACTACCTCTGGTGGAGGGGGAGGAATGCATGCTGGGTGCGGCATTCCACCTGGAGGAAGGGTAAAAACATTTGAGAAAGCCATACCTCTGAGTCCCAGATTGATAGTGCCTGCCTACAATTGAGGCTTAATCAGAACATCAGAGAATGGCCGGTCCCCACACCTACCTTCTCCACGTTAGTAAGCGTCAAGTTAAAAAACACTGAATACAGTTGAGAGAGAGAGCTGCAAAAGACAGATTCTCTCTAGGTAGCTGTGCAAAAGGAGACCCAAATCCAAGCAGGAAGATTTAAAGTCAATCAGAGAACAGACATTGATGAAAATCCTCTTGTAAATTAGTCCACACCATAAACAGAAGTTACCATGAGAGGAATTTGAAGTCTTTGGTGCAATAAGGGTAAACACAGCAACAACAAACTTCAAAGCCAGACTAACTTCTGACAAGACTAATATAAACTCCCCACGCTACAGGTCTACAAAAAGGAAAGGTGTACTCATCCTCAAGCATAAAAAAAAATGTAAGCTTTTCTCATTATCTACTGTACTATACAACATGTCTGGCTTTCAACAAAAAATTACAAAGCACACAAAAAGGTGAAGAAAAACAAGACCTGAAGAGAAAAAGCAATCATCAGAACCAGATTCATAAGTGATACAGATGTTGGAGCTATCAGATTAGAAATTTAAAATAACTCTGATTCATGTGTTAAAGGAACTACAAGAAATGTCAAAAAAAGTTCTTCAGGCAGAAGTAATATACAGATCAGAACTTTGAATCCACATAAAGAAATGAAAAGGAAAAATAAAATTTTTTTCTTGTTTTTAATTGTTTTGAAAGATACCTGACTGTTTGGAACAAAAAGAGTAACAATGTATTGTGTGTTTGTAGCACAGGTAAAAGTGAAATACATTACAGCAATGGCATAGAGGATGGGAAGGAGGTATTGGGAATATACTGTTACAAAGTCTTTACGTTTCACTTGAAGTGATATAATATTATTTTAAGGTAGACTTGGGTTATTTAAAAATGTGTAATATAAGGGGCTGGCCCCGTGGCCGAGTGGTTAAGTTCGCGCGCTCCGCTGCAGGCGGCCCAGTGTTTTCGTTGGTTCGAATCCTAGGCGCGGACATGGCACTGCTCATCAAACCACGCTGAGGCAGTGTCCCACGTGCCACAGCTAGAAGGACTCACAACAAAGAATATACAACTATGTACCGGGGGGCTTTGGGGAGAAAAAGGAAAAAAATAAAATCTTAAAAAAAAAAAATGTGTAATATAAGCCCTAGGACAATCACTAATATAAACAATGTCAATCAAGGACATAAAAATAGAATTGCAAAGAAAATTCTAATTAAACCTAGAGAAGGTAGAAAAAGAAAACATAAGCAAAGAACAATTGGAACAAATAGAATTCAAGAAGCAAGATGTTAAATTTTAATCCAACCCTATTAATAATCACTTTAAATATGGATGATCTAAACACAGCAGTTAAAAGACAGATATTATCAGATTGGATTTAAAAAAGAAAAGACCCAATTCTATACTATCTTCAAGAACCCCACTTGTAATATAAAAACATAGACAGGTTAAAAGTAAAAGGATGGAGAAAAATAGACACGCAAACACTAACCAAAAGAAAGCTGGCATAGCTTTGACAATTGCACACAAAGTAGACTTCAGACCAAGGAATAAAGAGAGATGTGACATAATTATAAAGGAGTCAATTCAACAAGACATAACAATCATAAATGTGCATGTGCCTAACAACAGAGCTCAAAAAAACAAGTCTGCCCTTACTGGTTAACAGAAGTCACCTGCACTCCAGGATCTGGCCACAGACTCTACAGCCTTGAACTCTCTCAAACATTAACAAAAGATATATTTACAATATATTCATATTAGCTCAAGGGATTTCTTAAAGGATAAGCAGTCCATCCATTTCTATAGTTATTTTAAGTTTTATTTCCTAATCTAGCCAAACCATTAGAAAGCTGTGCACTGGAACTGCTCTATTTTAGTCTTTCATGGAACTGTTTTCTTAATTGCACTTTGATGTTCTGCCAGCAGCTTGATCTGAGAGATGTTATAAGAAACAGCCCTATATAGCATATTATCAAGTTTAACATAGGGTTATTGTTGAGAAAGCTGTCTCTCAGACCACACAGTGTTCTCTTCATGAGGGCCCATGAAAGAGATTTTGCTCAGGTTTCAAAACTAGGAAAATCTCTATTTCTCTGGTCATAATTTTCTATTTCCTTTGGCTGCTGAGAAATTTGCTCAGAAGCAAATTTTTAGCCCATGGAAATTTATGGTGTACATTTTTTATACTAACTTTACCCCTGAATTTATTTGATTTTTCTGTCCTTATTTTTCCTTCATCCTAATTTTCCCATCTGTTTATTTATTTATTTTTTGAGGAAGATTAGCCCTGAGCTAACATCCACTGCCAATCCTCCTCTTTTTGCTGAGGAAGGCTGGCCCTGAGCTAACATCCGTGCCCATCTTCCTCCACTTTACATGTGGGATGCCTGCCACAGCATGGCTTGCCCAGCAGTGCCATGTCTGCACCTGGGATCTGAACTGGCAAACCCCGGGCCACCAAGGTGGAACGTGCTCACTCAACTGCTGCACCACTAGGCCAGCCCCGCATCTGTTTATTTTTATTCTGCTATGCTTTTACTCTATTTTTCTCATAAAATTAATTTTATTAAGGTATAATTTGCATACAATAAAATAAACTCATCTAAAGTGTACTATTCAGTGAGTTTTGATAAATATTACCATGTCGCTTTTGTTAGCCATCTAAAAGCAGTTTTGAAATAAGCAAAGGTAAAAATAAATATCACAAGGCAGTCTTCACTAAACATTATCACAGAGATACAAACAAATTACTATGGGAGTATGAGAGAGGATGAAAAACTCTGACTGGAGGGGTAGTGGGGTGAAGGGTAGGGGATCTTGGGAGAAAAGTCACATTTAAAAAAAATAATATCTCACCTTAAATTTTAAAGATGGAAATTCAATAGAGAGAAGTAGCAGGAAAGGTAATTTGGGAAAGGAAACGGCTTGAGCAAAAGCATGAAGCAAGAGATGCAGGTACTGGTTGGGTTTGGCTGGAGTAGAAGGTTAGCAGGAAAGGAGTATGGGTAAATGAGCCTCTAGCCATGTTCAAGGAGGTTCTGAAAGCCAAACTGTGTCTTCCTACATTATTGTGCATGCACTAGGGAGCCATCAAACGTCTTCGGTAGGGAAGAAACATAATTAGATTTGTTTTAAAAAGATCACTCTGGAAGCAGTGTGGGACTGGAGGTAGAGAAGACAGTGGGGAGACTTTTTCAATGGTCCAGGAGAGAGATAAAGAGGACCTGGACCAACCATCATGAGAATGAGAGAAAGAGATGAAATGGGATGCCCTGGGATAGAAAATCTCCAGGAGGGGTCAAAGGATTAGTTGTGAGGATGAATGAGAGAGAGATTGACTATCTAGATGATGAGGGGATGGGCACCCCCATGATTCCTGTCCTGGACAGAAGACAGCGGGCCCTGGGTCTTCCTTCTCCCAACCTCTACAAGCAGAGAAAACACAAGTTACCAGCCCAAAACGAGCCCCTACTACGCTGGTAGGAGTTGGGGGGATAACCCACTTTGGGCTGGTCATGGTAATCAGTTTCTTTCCAGTTAATCAGATCCAATAGCATACGTAATAATAACAGGCCCTATTTTACTTCAACAAAAAAAAGTAAAAAGATAGTAACTGACACTTAAAATAGTTACTGTGTGTGAGGTACTGTTCTAAGCACTTCACATATTTTACCTCACTCCTTCCTATGAGTAGGAACTATTATTTACCCATTTAACAGATGAGAGAATTGAGGCACAGAAAGAATAAGAGTCTTGCTCCAAATCACATAGCTGGTAAATGGCAGAACCAAGATTCAAACCAGGCATCTGATTCCAGAGTTCAGCTCTGCAACATTATGTCCTAACGTTGAACACGCTGGACCCTGTAAAAATTTCCCAACTCATATCCTCACCCAGGAAGTGATTGTGTCTCATTGCCTTTAGGTAGGAGGCACTGATATTCCTGGCTGAGAGATTAACACAAATGTGAGGAACGCATTGAAGATCAATGTTGAATGTCTATGGTGTATTTGGTGCTCTGTCAGTCACCAGTTATGACCAAGCAGAAAATTGAGCAGGTGTTCTATATAAACTGTGACCAAGACCACTGCAAAATATGGAATGGATGCAACAAAAATAGTGTGAAAATCAATGCCCATAGGTGTATACGAGCATGTGTAGGCTTGTGTGTGTGTGGAAAATGTTATTGATGATGGTTGAGGTTGGCTGACGCAATGATCACAGATGGCAGAATTCCTGGAAAACCATTCACTAGCTATCTAACAACCTAAAAATACACCTATGGAAGACAACCTTGGAAGGAGGCAGGCGCAGGTCTAGTTGAGATGAAACAAACTTAAAGCAGGTTACCAGTCCACAGACATGCTGAACTTGCACATATTCTGTGAATACAGGGGTGTGGCCTGGCACCATCACAAAGCCAAAGTCATGTGATATAAACAACAGATAGAGCCTGGATTTTTTTTTCAGAAAGGTCTCCACATTTTATCTGCAAGCACTGCCTGTCCTCCTTTCGTCACCTCATATATGAGATTTGGCCACCCATACATTTAGGCAACAGATGGGAACTATCTGAATGTGTGTACATAGTTGGAATCAACAAACATTAAAGTTTGCAGAAAGCATCACTTGAAATTTGTACCAACTCCCTAAGATATTGGAACGATCCTTTATCACAGGAGAATGCGTGGCACTTATTTGCTCATTCATTCCTTCAGGCATTGTGCCAGGGATCGAGGAGGTGAACAGGGCACAGTTTCTGTACTCGAGACACTTAGTGTCTAGTTAAACAGCCACACAAGTAAGTGGGTGCACGGGAGGTCAGTTGATGAGGGCGCTGAGGGGGTAAGTCCTAGATGCTGAGAGCACGGAAGGAGGGTGCTGAGCCATTATCAGGAAAGCTCTGGGGGTCGGGGGACATACACTGGGAGGGCTACACCAGGGAATTAAATTTTTTGGTGTTCTTCTTTGTTTGCTTGTCTAATTCTACTACAGCATTTTGTTACCTAAAAGACTATCTTTTTTTTAAAGATTTTATTTTTTCCTTTTTATCCCCAAAGCCCCCCGGTACATAGTTGTGTATTCTTCGTTGTGGGTTCTTCTAGTTGTGGCATGTGGGACGCTGCCTCAGCGTGGTCTGATGAGCAGTGCCATGTCCGCGCCCAGGATTCGAACTAACGAAACACTGGGCCGCCTGCAGCGGAGCGCGCGAACTTAACCACTCGGCCACGGGGCCAGCCCCCTAAAAGACTATCTTTTAAGCAAAAATTATACTCACCTGAAAGAAAATCCAGGCTCTGAGCAAACAAAGTCTCTAACATTTTGAGGTGGCCTTTCAACTAATTTATTTTGAACAGCAATGTACTATTGGGGGAAGTTATTTCACCTAAAACAACAATAATCTACTCTAAGTTTGGGTGCTTTTAGAAAACATTTAATGAAACTGATAGAAAAACCAGGAGAAAAAAATTAACGCAAGTCTAATAATTTTTCCTGGGGATATAACTTCATAATAACAAGGGTTGGATGTTGTAAATGAGCTTTGAAAAGATCACTTTTTAAAAGCAGTATAATTGTTTTGGGTATTGTTTCATAGTTAAGGTCATACTATATTTATATAATTACGTATCATACCTTTGTCACTTGACATTATTGTGTCAAAATTTGGCCCCAAATTAAAACTTCTTTACCAATAAAAAAGCAATATAGTATCAGTTATTTTATGTAAATCATGAATAGCTAGCTATAGGAAAAAAGAAAAATCAAAACTGTTCTTATGTTATGCAAATGGACTGTAACAGAATAAAATATTATAAGCAGATACGAAAAGAGCTTTACATGAAACAACTTAGATATCTTAGTGAAGATATTGTGCTCTGGAAAACTACTAGATGATTCAAAAATTCACTCTGGCAATAACAAAGACACTCATGTTGAAAATGCCTGTGGTGAGTTTGAATAAAACCGGTGAAATGTGCATGAAAAAGGGCAATATTTATAAATGAATATACTATTTCATCCAGTATATAATTTTAAATCTGCAAGAGTAAATATATACATGAATCAAATGTTATATTAAATGTCATCTATAGCCTTAAAAGGTCATATATATGTGATGGAAAACCTCTGTTTTTTGTATTTTCTGATTGAGAAAATATGGAATACTCTTGATTTGGAATATACACTGTAGGTGATTAATTCATTTAGGTTTTCTTGACCAATCTCTGTGGAGCATCTAATAGATAGATAAAACTAGTAAAAAAAATTGGACACCTCAAAAAATTACAGTAGCTTTGGGTCATTTAACATTGGAGAAAACAGCCCTTACACCTACACACCTACATTATAGCAGAGAAAAATATCTGGATCCCTAAAAATCCACAATAGGTCCCCACTTGCCTAGAGTAAAGTCTAACACCAACAACCTTAACATTCACGTGCCCCCACAATTTGTCAACTAATCACCATGTTTCCACACCTATCTCTTGGTCTTAACCTCATGCATTCAATCTTCAGGCAAATCAAACCACCCAGTGTATCATTGCCAGCCCCAAACACCCGGCTTCTCTTCTTTGCCCATGGTGCTCTCTCTGACTAAAATGGCTTTCTCCTCCCCATCCCCACCATTTCCAAATGCCTACATCCTCCCCCTCTCCAAGGTCCGTCTCAAATACCACTGCATTGTGGTTCCACGTGTCTCAAGGAAAAGCAGACATCTTTTTTATAATCCCAAATTTGAAGTGCTAAGGACTCAGCCTGGTGGCCTGCCTGCTTGGGTGGGAGTTGTGGGGGTAGATTCTCAGCAGGGGTGGTCTTGAAGGCGAGTGAGGTCAGTCCAAATAATAATAACGGACACTTAGATAACACCAGAATAATAATAGCTGACTCTAACTCGAAATTTGCTAAGTGCCAGGCACTCCTCTAATTACTTTACTTAAATTAATTCATTTGATCTTCACAGGAACCCCAGGAAGCAGCTTACAATATTATCCACAGTTTACAGATAAGGAAACTATAGCCCAGTTTAAGTAACTTATCCAAGGAGGCCCAGTTATAAGTGAGAGAGCTGAGAAACCATGCACTTAACCATTATGCTTTCCTACTTGGTCAGGACTACCAGAAGAAAGAAACCAGCTGCGGGCAGGAAGACAGGCTGGTACACTGGGCGACACGGAGGCACCCGTGTTTAGTTGGGTGAAGCAGGGTCAAATATTAAATCAGTAGGGATAGAGCAAAGTGAGGGCACAGAGCAGAGTCCATCTAGGGCTTTCTCCCAACTCTGGACCAATTTCAGGATCCTAAAGAAATCCACTCCTGCCAATTGCATTGGAAGGTTCATAGCATTTTAGGTACCTCATCACATTTAAATTACTAATAAACCTGTCACATCACTCCTATTAACCAGATGCTCCTTGAGGATCCATATTCAATTCACTTACTATAGGATCTAGAACTGGATTTTGCATATTGTCATTAATCGATAAAACTTTGTTAAACAAATGCCATAAATAAACCACGAGCCCTCAGTTCAATTTTTAATAAAGCAGATGTGTGTTAAAGATATTTTAGGAAGATTTCTATCCATTTAAATTATTCAATTATTATACAATTCTCTGTTGTATTTTTTTATAGGATGTCCTTGTTTGTTTTTGTATTGTCTGTCTCCCCCAACTAGTATATAAGCTACATAAGGGCAGAGACTTCATTTTTGTTTATCACTGCATTTCTGGCACCCTACAACAATGCCTGGCACAGAGAAAGGACTCAGTAAATATTCATGAAGTGAATATTCGAAAAAGAGTGGACTTTGAAAATCCTCACCAGACCCTTGTGGGCAGCCTTTGTTCTTGCCAACCAACCCTAAGTTAGAGTATCAATACTATTCCATTACCCTCAAAGCAAGCACATGTCATGAAGCACAAAGAAAAGAAAGGGTTTTGCTGAAGGCGGTTGGGAGATGGAGGAGAGAAACGACCTCACACAGAGCACAGAATTTTTCTCCTTCCCAAATCTCCACTGGGCATCTCTGTCCACAGCAAGCCCCTGGCCTGCCAGCTGGTCATCCTTCTACCCTGTCATGCTGCCCTCCTCCAGCACAGCAGGTCCCCTACTGCTCTTCCTCCTGGATCTCTTCACTCCCCCTTGATCCTGAGCACTGTAGGGTCTCCAGTTCCCCTCCTCACACCTTTGATCTCTATTTAGCAAAGGACATGCCCTTTGGAATCTTTCTCCTTAGAAGGAAGCACGGACATTAACAATATTTTTTCTCTTTTACAAACATCCCTTTTTTGTCACACACAAAGACCTGAATTTGATTCCAAGTTTTATAGTTGCATGACCTCAGTCAAATTACATAACCTTTTCACTACCTTGATCTTCTCATCTTATAAACACAGGGATAAAACCAACCTTACAAGGCTGTTGTAAGAATTAAATGGGACAAAACAGACAAAAGCACCTGAAGCAGAGTAGGTGTTAAAGAAAATGTTACTTCTCTTTTTGTCCTTAAAGTAAACTCTTGACTATCCAAAAGGACCCATGAACCGAGAAAAGTTGAAGTTTTACAGAATGATGCAATGGAAACTCACCACCATTTAGAACATTGTTTCAATGGTCCCAGAGACTTGGAAGGCACCAACTGCATAGGGTGGTTCCTTTGGGCAGCAGTGGTGACACAAGGTGGGAGAACATTGCTGCTTTCTCTGTGTGTGTTGTTTATAAATCAGAGGTGACTGAGTAGGGTGAGCTGCATGTATGTTGCTGAGAAAATAGCCACTAAAAACTGCCCATGGTACTAGCCAGCACTGAAAGAGAAACGTGCAGATCTTAATGACCAGAAGGAAAGTGCTTTAATGTTTATGGTGAGAAAATGCCAAGGTCATCTTCCCACCCTACTCCTGTCACCACTCTCTCAGTCCTAGTTTCCTTATTACGAGGTGGCTGAGCCTGAGAAGGCATCCCAGCCTGCCTCCACTGGGTACCGTCAATGCCAAGTATGTAAGTGCTATCACTCTACATTATGATTTCCAGGCTGGTACATCATAATTGCCTCACAAATACTTGTTAGCTGCTTGATTCTAATGGTAGTTATACAAATTATACTTAAAACCAAAATTGAAGACTCTTGGCTCCTGTCTAAAAGGTAGTGATTCAAGGGAGCGCTTAGAATTTTTAAAAAGAT
The DNA here is from genome assembly GCF_041296265.1 of Equus caballus. Taxonomy (NCBI): domain Eukaryota; kingdom Metazoa; phylum Chordata; class Mammalia; order Perissodactyla; family Equidae; genus Equus; species Equus caballus. Next base: position 17,645,807 of record NC_091688.1, read on the forward strand.
AAAACTCAGGCTAAGAATGCCTGGCCAGAGAAACCAATGTCATTGTGGCAGGGAGAAATGTAAAGGATAGCACATTTATATAAAACAAAAGAAATAAAGAATTCCTCTCCCAGGCCAAGATTGACTCCCTAAATAATGATGTGAAGGAGAAATTAAATCATGTGATGCTGCATAAATTTGCAACATTTTGAAGGTCAGATTGAGTCATTTTTCTTTTTGCTTTTTATGAAGTCAGTTTTTGAAAAGACCATGGCAGTTCTGATAGCTCCCACAACCTGAAATCATTTGAGTGATGCACAAGTGAGTGTTAGTTTCAAAACTTATGCCCAAAAATTGATAAAAATCCGACCAAGAAGTCTCGTAGGAAGGATAGGGACAGCTGATATTTTGCAGGATAGATCAGCTCTGAAGAAGTGCTTTCACATGAGTGCAGCGCCAAAGGCCTTAGAGGAACCCCTCCACCACTACATCAATTACTATGTTCTGTCCTTGCTCCTTTTGCATATTTCTCTTCGCTCTTCAAATCCAGTGCCTCCTCTCCCATCCTCCCTCTCACCTGATAACCTTTCTCCCTATTCCACTGAAAAAACAGAAACTCTCAGAAGAGAATTTCCCCATGCTTCCACCACCATAACCATCGACCTACCTGCATGTGACTTCATATTCTCTACTTTCTCTTCCACGCCTTTGAATGAATTTTTGGTGCTCCCAGGCAAGGCCAACTCCATTTTATCTTGACCCACCCCTCTCACCTATTCAAGGGCATTCTTCCAAGATTTCTCTCCTCTCTTTCTCACACTATCAGTTTTTCCATATTCATTGGATGATGATTCCCATCAGTATACCACATGATATTATTTCTCCCATCTTAAAAAAATAATAAAAAGCAAAGATCTTTTCTTGATCCATTTCTCCCTCCAGCCATATCCTCTTTCTCTGCTCCCTTTTAGAATAACATCCCTTGAAAGAGCATCTAAATTTGCTCTCTCCAATTATATTCCTTTTTCTTTCTTATGCTCACTCCGGTCCAGTTTCTGCCCCCACTACTCCAGCAAACCTGTTCTTGTCAAAGTTTTCAATGGCCTTTTCTTTGAGACACCAACAGACAGTTCTCCACGCTCGTCTTAATTGACCTCTCAGCAACATTTGACGTGCTTGATCTTGCCCTCTTGAAGCACCAACTTCACTTGGCTTCCAGGACGTCACACTCTCTTGGTTTTCCTCTGCCTCACTGGCTGTTCTTTCACAGTCAACATGACTGCCTATTCTCCATCTCTCGGGTCTCTAACTGCTATAACCACGGAATCAGTTCGTGACCTCTGCTCTATCGACACTCACTCCCTCAGTATTTTCAGCCAGTCTTGTGGCTTTAAATACCAACTATATGCTGATGACTCCAGAGTTATTTATTTTTATTTTTTATTTTTGGCTTATGCTAGTATATGCTCACTCAACATCTCCAACTGAATGTGTAATCTTTCTCTCAGAAGCAACATGTCCAAGACTGAGCTCCTGATATCCCCTCCCAAACCTGCTCTTCCCTCAGTCACCTGACATCAATAAGTGGCAATTCCATTCTTCCAACAGTTCAGGCCAAAAACCTTAGCTCATCCTTGATTCGTTTTTCTTTCTCACCAAAACAGATCCATTAACAAATCCTATGGGAATTTTCTACAAAATATATCTAGAATTCTATCACTTCTTCTCACCTCCACCTCCCTGGTCCAAACTACCATCATTTCTCCTCTTGAATACATGTAGTAACTTCCTAACAGGTTTCCCTGTTTCTATTCACAGCCCTGATGGTCTATGCTTATCACTGCAGTCAGAATAAGTCACTGGGTGTCAGAGCATGTAACACTTCTCTTCAAAACCTTCAAATGGCTCCCCTTCTCCTTTGGAACAAAAGCCAATGTCCTGACAATGTCCTGTATGGCCCTACACCATTTGGCCATCCATTATCTCTCTAACTTCATCTGCCACTCTCCCTACCTCCCTCCAATCCAGACACACTGATTGCCTCATTTTTTCTTGGACATTTGAGGGTAAATGCTCACCTTATGGCCTTTTCACTTGCTGTTCCCTCTGCCTCTCCCCCAGCATCCATAAGGCTAAATCCCTCATCTCCTTCAAGTCTTTGCTCAAGTGTCACCATCTAGCGAGATCTCTCCTGACCACCCTTTAAAATTTCAACCCCCACCCCTGGAACTCCCTATTCCTCTGGCATTTTTTTTTTTCTCTCTCTCTCTCTCTCTCGTACTCCTTGGCACTTAGAGCCCTAACATACTGCATAATTATTTATTTTGTTTATTGTCTTTCTGCCTCTTCTACATTGTAAATGCCATGAAGGCCAGGATTTTTGTATATTTTGTTCTTTGATATACTTCCTCAGCAACTGGACTGATGCCTACACATAGTAGGCACTTAAATAAGTATTGGTGGTAGCGGTGTTGGTAAGCAAACTCATAAAGAGCATCTCTGGAAACCACATGATCCTTAGCTGCTCCAGAAATTAATTCTCCTCAAGTGGAAGACAAATTCATTCTCAGGCTAAACGTACTTTGCTATACCAAGATTATACAACCTCAATCATTATAATAATAACAATAATAACTCTGACATTTATATAGTGCTCTCCAGTTTACAGAATGCTTTCTCCCATATAGTTGTATTTCGTACTCAAGACAAGTCTGAAACTGAACAGGGAAGGGTATGTCAATTCCGTTTTACAGATGATAAGTCCTAGAGGAATTAAACATCCAATTTATGGGTCACCCAGACAATGAGTGCAAAACTGGGATGAACCCAAGTCCCCTAACTCCAGGATTAGGACTATTGCAGCTATACCAGTCAGCTTTTAAAGAAACAAGTTGTCCATCTCTGGAGTACTCAAAAGAGTACTGACAGGATCTGAGACCTTCACTATCCTAATCTGGCTGTTATTTATTTAATAAATATTAATCCAGTACTTCCGATGTTCCAGCATTGTTCTAAACATTGAGCATACAGTACGGGATAATACAGACCAGGACAAGGTTATGCTCTCATGGAGTCTATACTCTTAGAGAAGAGACGTCAATAAACAAACAAACACCCCCTAAAATAAGTCAGGAGGTGAGAGTGCTATGAAGGGGAAAGGGATAGAGAGTGATGGGGAGCAGAGCAGATGAGCTATATTAGAGATGCCCAGTAATGACTTATTGACATGTTACCCACAAATCCTTCCTCTGGCAGTGGGTGGACAGTGCTTCAAATTATGAGTGGAGATACTACAAAATGTATTATTATACATTTGAATAACAAAGATGCTCAAGATTCGCAATCTAGATGCTAGGGAATAAGGGTTTTATTAGAGCTAAATAAAATAGAGCCTCATTGACAGTTTCAGAAGACAGCACTAGGACAAACAGCTCTAAGTAAAGAACACGGATTTTTTTTCATGACAGAAGAGCTTTCTAATAATGAAGCTGCCCAGCAAAGAAACAGACTGGAATTGAGCTCTCTGTTATGAAAAGCATCCAATAAGCAATGGAATGACTCTGAAGTCTCTTCCAACTGCAAATCTGATTATTTTCCATTCTGTGGAGCCTCTCTCTACCCCAAGTCACCACTGGTTCCAGTGGGTGATGGGGTGAGGACAGGCACAAAAATCTAGCCAAAAAACATGGTTCTCTTGCCAGCTTCACAGAGGCTGAGCAGTCACCTGACTGTTGGCCCTAGATTCTTCCAGCAGCAGCAAAAGCTGACTCTTCTGCAGGGAGACCAGGGGCACAGGCTATTCTAGCCTTACCCTGCACGACCTTCCAAGGGCTCGCATCTGAAGGAGCAGCTCTGCCCACCAGGAACGAGCAGGATGTCTTCCCCAGTCACTTTATTCTCACCATTAGTTAAGCCACCAGTGATTACAGAAGGAGAAGAGTAAATTGCCCTGGACAGGAGGCTGTCTCTCTGGTGACTTCTGGATGCTCATTGGCAATGTCCACATGTCTGGAGGCCTCTATAGATCCCAGCCTGCTCACAACATCCCTAGATGGCAAGCATCCAACTCCTTTTCCTTTCAGTCATTTTCCCAATACTCCACTGCCACTAGTAACCAGACCTCCAGGGTGACTGTACTGGTCCAGCTAGGATACCTCGGGACAGACACCGGGAAACAACTATGAATATTACCCCCATTTATCCATCACTTGCTGTGGGCCAGACAGTTTGCTAAGAACTCTGTATGTGACAGGATGGACCATAACCTTTATATACATGGCTGGGACATGCTTGGAGAGCTATAACTGGGCAGACTCTGACTAGCAGTGGTGGCTTTTGTTTGCTGAGTCGGGTAGGCTGCCAAGGGGATTTAGACAGGTGGGAAAGGTGATGGAGGGGCAGCTGGGCCAAGGAAGGTAAGTGTGGGGGAAGGGGAATCAGGACATTTTGTGGGAAGGATATAGGGGCAGTTGCTGGAAAAAGAGAGATGAACCTGCTGCCATAAGAGGAAGAACCAAATTTCCTCTCCCTAAAGTTGAGTGTGACGTTGCGGAAACTGTTGGTGATTTACACTGTAACCCCTGCTATCTCTTCATAAAACGTTTAGTAAAATTCACATCACTTAGTACCTCGGGACTGCATCTGTGATTTTGCAGGGGATGCAATAACATGCTGGGACCCAAGGTGAGAGCCAGGCAGTCAAAGGAGGCGGTATTACAACGTAGTCACATCATTTCATTTAATAGGCACAACAACCCAATAAGGTGGGTATTATTATACTCATTTCACATTGAGGGGAGGGAGGTTACTGAATAATTATCTGTAGACAGTCTTGCCAACTATAATGTAAAAGATGGGAGAGAATTTTATGTTCCTGTCTGTCCACTTTGATCCTGTGCCTTTTTTAAGTTAGCAAAAAAGGTGTGTGGCCACTTCCTTCTGTTCGTGGTCATCACCCAGGACCCTTCCTGATTTGCTCCCAATCTTCTCCTGTTTCCCTCCAGTGCCTCCTGGTTGTCGGCTGAGCCTTTCTTTTCGCTCCTCTCTCTGTGCTCTGGACTTGTCCACAGGTCTCCTTCGTGGTCTGCAGAGTCCTCTGGACTTTCCACATGTGGCTGCCTTGGCAGGATCCCCAGAGTATTGCCAGCCTCTCTGCACACAAACCCTGGCACTTGTCCACTTGGTAGATGCAAATGCCAGATGAGACCTAGCCCTCATTTCTGCATTGTCACAGGCCCTAACACAGTGCTGAGGGTCCCTTTTCATCCTCTGGAATAAATAATCACTGTAACCTAACACAGTGCTGAGGGGTCCCTTGTCATTCAATGAATGAGCAAGGTAGCATCCTGCAGTAGTTAAAACAGTGACCTCCAGAGTCAGAGCATGTGGGTCTACATTTCTGCCCACCACACACTTGCTGTGTAGCTTGACACAAGTTACCTAACCTCTCTGATCATTAGCTGAATGGGAATGATAATAGGATTGTTGTAACAATTAAATGAGGTAAGGCAAGGAGAGCACTTAATACAGTGCTTGGCACAAAGTAAGTGCTCAATAAATGTTAGCTCATATGTTAGGTTACAGTGCTTATTTATTCAAGAACATGAACAGAGTCAGTCACAACACAGGCCAGAAAGTTCCATGGTCAGGACTGTCAGGCCACTGTTTCTCCCCACTCCCTCAAGGCAGGAAGAGTGTACGTGGTTCCATTTTCCACAAAGGCTTTTGGGCAAGTGCCCTCAGGGGATAGTTCAAGCCAGCAGAAAGGGAAGGGGTGAGGAAGCGAGAGACCACATAATTGATCAGATGAGTTTTCTTTCTCTTCTCCATCCCTTTAATTTCCAAAGTTGGGACTTTACCCCAAAGCTACTACCATGTAATAAAACGATTCCTGGACCAGCCCCGGTGGCCTAGTGGTTAAGTTTGGCGTGCTCCACTTTGGGGGCCTGGGTTCGGTTCCGGGCGTGGACCTATACTACTCGTCCATCAGTGGCCATGCTGTGGTGGCGGCTCACATACAAAAAGAGGAAGACTGGGAACGGATATTAGCTCAGGGCCAATCTTCCTCAGCCAAAATAAAATAAAATGATTCCTCAGAAGCAATGTCATTTCTTATTCCTTTTCCCTTTCCTGGCCTTTTCAAACACAGCGTGTTTCTGCATTTCTTTAGACAAACAAACAAACAAATTTTTTGATCACAAGGGACTGAAATAAACCAATTTGCATCTAAAAGAGATGTGTATGTGTAAATTACTGTGGGTTGCATTGAGTGGAGGGTGGGAGCAAGTGAAGGGGAGCAATGCCAGAAACACAACAGTAGAGTATCCCATGGCGGTGACGGGAGACCCCACTCAGGAGACTGTCCTAACCAGCTCCCCATCACTCCTTCCCTGTCCACCGTCAGAGCTCAATACAACCACAAATGAAACCACGAAGAACCAGCCTTAGCAAAACAGTGCAGCTAGGAAGAGCAAATTCCATCTGGAGAAGTCATTCAAGCCTCTTTTATGAATATTCAGAACCATAAGGTTTACTGGGCAAACTGGGATATTGGACTTAACATTCCGCAAAGGGTTCAGCAGGAAGTTCTTTCTTCACTACATTTAAATGCAAATGATAACAAAACTGCATGACAATACGCTTTGAAAAGTTGATTTAAAACAGCACCGGGGAAGGATTAAGGGACCAAGGAGAAGGATTTTATTTTAATTTTCTACTGAGGTTAAAGTCAGGCCAAACAGAAGCCCAGAATTCAAATGCTATCGCAGGAGCCAACCTTGTCACCAAACAGAATTCATTGAATTATTTTCCTCCTCTTGCGAAGAAATGGAGGAAAAGAAGATTCCCATTTTTTTTATTCATCAAAGACATCTATAGTTACCAAGTGGGACTCCTGATCAGTTTGAGCTTACTTCACCAAGCTAATAATAATACAAGCAAAAGCCCAGAAACTTGATATTTATGCTGTGCCCTATCAAGGGTGAATGCATATGCTTAGAAATATGGAAACAGTTCCCAGACCCTTATTCTAATTTATGAGAAACTGGTTGTTCAGAGCCCCCAGGTTGGGAACCATTGGTGGAGGAACATCCTCTAACACAGACATTCACGACTTTGAATGACAAGGGGTAATGAGCTGAATGTTGCATGTCAGGGAAGAACGGCTCATTGTGTTCAGTGAGAGTTCCACTCCGGAGGGGAGCTTAGGAGGCCCCACATGATGTGAGAGAGACAGGAAAGGCCATACATCCAGTGCTTTAAAAGCAATGCCAATGCCAAAGTGTCACCCACTGTTGACTGGGATGGAGACATTATTATATCTGCTCAAAGATGGGAAATTAGACACTGTTTCCATACCAGCCCCATCTGCAACTCAAACTGTCAAGCAAACAAACATGAAATGGGGAGGAGAAAGATCCTGTCTGTAAATGGAGGTCATATAGACAGAGAAGCAATTATGTGCTGGCTGAAAGGATCTCACCTTGAAACAATAGGACGTCTGGGATTTGCTCCACAAGAACATAGGGCGGGACTGGGGGAGAGCGTTGGGGTATCAATGAATCAAGATTGCAATGAATTGATAGTTATCGAAGTTGGATGACAGGTATGTCAGGGTTTCATTCTGTTCACTGTTGCATGTGTTTCGAAACTTCCACAAGAAAAACGAATTTTTTGTTATTTGTTCCTTTAAAGATTCCACCTGCCCAAATTAAATGTGATGCCTCACCTCTGTTGGGACAAAGTCAACACCACTGCAGGAAACAAAAGCATTTTTGCCACTCTCGTGGGATCCCTGGGAATAGGGCAGTGCCAGTGGTAGAGCCAGGAGGGGAGGGGCTACACAAGCTAGGAAGAGAGTCCAGAGTTCAGTCCCCAAACCAGTACTTTTAAACATGGACAAGAGTTAATTTGGAGCTTTCAACAGAACCTGTTTAAAAAAATAAAAGTCCCAGCGATGAAATATCAAGAAACTTGATAATTAAGAATGCAGAGGCTTCTAGTCTCAGCCCTGTCTGGGAACCTGCAAAGTTGCTTTCTTATTCTAAAGGCAGCATGTCACTCCCAGTGTGTGGTTGACATTTCATACAAATAAGCATGTGCGTCAACCTGCAAAGCTACAAAGATACCACATCTTGACAGCACACTAGCCAGTTATCGTTTTTTCTTCTTACCACGTAGATTTTTAAGTAAATTGGAATAGTTTAGCAGCTTAGCCCACCAAAGTGACCAGTTACTCAGAAGGTCAGGACGTTTTAGCAGGCAGGTAGCCATAACTTGCCTTATCTGATGCAATTAAAAAGAGAGAGACACAGAGCCACACGTAAAGTGAACATCTGCCAGACCGAGTTCAGTAAGACAGTACACATCAGGCCACAATGAATGCTGTATCATGAACTGGACATAGCATTTTAAGAGGTATGTAGGCAATGAGGATGTGTTCAAAGTAGATAAGCCAGGATGTAATGAAGACAAGAAACAGTAATGGATGTCCAGCTGGAGGAACTGGGGCTTGTTAAGCCTAAAGAGAAGATGGGTGAGGAGGACTGAGTGGTTGTCATCAGCTATTCAAATGTCTTCTAGAAGACACATGAGACTTGCTCCACGGATCTCAAGGAAAAAAACTAGAGCCAACACATGGAAGTCTCAGGAAGGCCAATGTCAGCCCAAAAGACGGAACAATCTTGAAAAAAAGTATAATCGTGCCAAGTGCTGTCTGGCTACTTTGGAAAATAGTGCATTTGCTGGTCCAGGAAGATCTCAAGCAGAGTTTGGGCAGATGCTTGTAAAAATGTTTTAAAGGAGATTTCAGGACCGCATGAGTATATGCATGATTTTTTTCTTTTCTTAAAGTTTGGCACCTGAGCTAACAACTGTTGCCAACCTTCTTTTTTTTTTTTCCCCCCCTTTCTGCTTTTTCTCCCCAAATTACCCCAGTTCACAGTTGTATATTTTAGTTGTGGGTCCTTCCAGTTGTGGCACGTGGGATGCCGCCTCAGCATGGCTTGATGAGCAGTGCCATGTCCGCGCCCAGGATCCGAACCAGAGAAACCCTGGGCTGCCGCAGCGGAGCGTGCAAACGCAACCACTCAGCCACAAGGCCAGCCCCTGCATGATTTTTGAAATCTCCCTCAAATGGAGCTTCTGTGCTTTCTGAAGATGAAAACTTACAATTGTCAAACCAAGGTTTTATGTTCGTTTTGTTTGTTTGAAGTTGAATAAATAATATACAAAGTTTCCCTTTGACAGGTGCCATGTATATTAAACCTTTTACAAACTGTGAATAAATAAAAATTAAACTTAACTCCTCTGCTGGCCTCAAACCTCCTTCTGCCTCACTGAGAAACCATGCCTAGGTGAGCTGTGCATCTGACTGAAGCATCCAGTGGACAGTTTCAGGATTCCCCTTTGTCCTTGAGCTCACATTTTTCACTCCTGCTATGTTACGTACCTAACAGCTCCCAAACCTGACTTGCAGGTTCCCACTGTGGATCTCTGGGAAGGCTGTACTCCGGGATAGGGTTCCACTCAAGGATGCACGAACTTTCCTCTCTGGAGCCAACAGTCATCTCAGTTTTGAAGACCCTGAGTGTTTGCTGTTGGTGCTGTTTTCTGACTCTGTCATACTTGAATCTCTGTTGGTGGTCCCCAAATTCTTGTCTGATTTCTGATCACGTATTTTGCCTTAACTTTGAGATTCTGAATATTCCTAACAGTTCAATCATTCCTCCATTTGCGAAATATTTATAGTATCCTCCATGTACCTAGAACACTGTGTTAGGCACCTTAGGAGATACAAAAAGCCATACGACTCTGGCAAGGGCCTCAATCTGATAGAGAATATGAAATGTGGACAGAAATAGCTACAAGCCACAGCACAATGTGCTAAGTGCCATAAGAGAGGTACAAACTAAGTGCTATCAGAATTCAGAGGCGGGTGAGACGCTGCAGAAAAACGAGATGTGACTGCAAGAGCAGTCTGGAAAAGCCTGATGCAACTGATGTGCTACTTTTTCAAAATCCTCATTTATAAGATACGTAAAATGTTAGATTCAAAGAAGGAGGTAGCTGTGAATCAGCAAAAGGATGTTCTGAGAAAGTATGTCTAACGTTCAACTGTAGATAAACCTCCAACATTAGCCAGAGGGGCTACTCAATGTCCAGCGCAACGCAAACACCAGAAAATCACCCTCATTGTGATCGTGGCCATTTACTCAGTCAGCCAGAAAAATTACAATTATGAAATTGAAACTACATTTGCTGCTCAAATGAGTCTTTTTAGAGATTTGATTTAGACTGAAAATTGTTCATTGAAGAGTTCCTCTGGGTAAAGGACTTCAACTGTACTTTATATTTTTAGAAACCTTCAGATTCATTCCCCATTCCAACACCCAGAGGTAGGTTACATCAGGGGGAGGCAAACTTTTTTTTTGGTGAGTAAGATTGGCCCTGAGCTAATATCTGTTGCTGATCTTCCTTTTTGCTTGAGCAATATTGTTGTTGAGCTAACATCTGTGCCAATCCTGCTCTATTTTGTATGTGGGATGCCACCACAGCATGGCCTGATGAGCAGTGTGTAGGTCCGTGCCCAGGATCCCAGCCTGCGAACTTAACCTCTATGCCACCAGGCCGGCCCCGAGGCAAACATTTTCTATAAACAGCCAGAGAGTAAATATTTTAGGCTTTGCAGTCATACAGTTTCTGTCGCAACTGTTCCATTTTGCTGTCGTAGTATGAAAACAGCCACAGACAACACACACGTGAATGAGTGTGGCTGTGTGCCAATAAAACTTTATTTATGAATATTAAAATTTGAATTTTATAACATTTTCATGTGTGACAAAATATTATTCTTCTTTTACATTTTTCCAACCAGTTAAAAATGTAAAATCCCTTCTTAGTTAGCAAGCCACATCTGGCCAGCAGGCTGTAGCTTGCTGACCCCTGGATTATGTCAATCACCCGATTTACAGATGAGAGAAAAAAGGCTAGAGGCAACTAAGCATGTTCCCAAATTGACAGCAGTTCAGTTTAGTAACGTCCATACATAGAGAAATAATGAAGCAATAGAAAAAACTGGGCCATTTACTCACTCTTTATCAACATTATTCACAGCATGGGAAAATCATATATTATCTATAAACTTTGATTCCCCGGGCTATAACAAGTAAATAATTTTTAAACTGTGCTTGGGAAGATTGGTTCATGGTAAATGATGCAATTATGGCTTAAATTTATATGTACAATGTTTTATTGTCTTTCTTAATTTTAATTTATAATGGCGGCAGTCTCTAAGTTAAAAAAATTTTGTGTTATTTTAAAGATCTTGTAGTTCATGTGATGAACCATACACTGCTAAATATTTATCAGTAAATAAATATTTCAAAAGAAATACGAATAGTTATTGATGTAATTTAATCTCAGTGCTACATGGAACGAGGATTCTACCTGCCTGTGTGTACCAAGATGAAGGGTTGGAAAATAGAGAATCAACAGCTGAAAATAAAGAAAAGCTGAAGAATAAAGCACTTGGAAAACCCAACCCCTCACTAGAATGTCACTGAGTTGAGGCTTTAAAATGATATAATAATAAATTTCAAAGACATGGAAACACATGGCTTCATAGCAAGAGCAGAAGTACACTTGTTTAAGACCTCCTGAAAGGATTAGAGCTAAAAATAAGTGTCAAAGAAAAGAATCTCCATGGTACTTACTCTTCAAACAAGTAAGTCTGTGGCAAAGAGAGCAGGTACATGTTCCAAATTCCACAAGATGATAGAAGATCAAACTAGGGTGAATGGAATTCACCAAATCTGAGAATACTTGAACTAGGTGGGCCAACCCATTGAAGAACAGAAGGGGTACATTGGAACCTAAATGAGAACCATTCCCATCAGGGAAGTGCTTGTTTGATTGTTTGATTGCTTTGGTGAGTTGTACAGAAATATAATTTTTGACTTATTTATTCCTTCAGTAGATATGGCTTGCACAATGTACAGTGGTTCTATTTCAGAAAATAAAAAATAAAAGAAAACCACAAAAAAAGAAAAAGAAAAAACTCTCCTTATTTCAAAGAGTGATACAGAAATAATAACTTTAAAATGTTAGCTAAGGATGGCCTTAGTCACACCACCATGTAAGCTGCTGAGCCTCTTTTTGGGCTAAAATACTTCAAGGCTATCTGCCAAACTGTATCCAAAAAAAGCAAGTGTGTTCCGTGCAAGTGAACACTTGTAATTGGAAAACCCCTGGCAATGGAAAACTTCCTTCTTTGTAAACTGATGTTGCATTTACATATATTGAGATATGGAACATATCCATAAATAAAGTTATATAATTCTCTATAAAGTGAATTTCTATATCCCAGTTCTTAGTCTGTTACACAAATCCTTAAAAAAATAAAACTGGCATTGAAAAATATTTAATGCATTCCTTTGTGTCCTTAGGATTTTTTTTGAGCAATTCAGGATGAGTTGAAAACTCTTTAAAAATGAACGAGAACTCTACTACAAAGTATATATTTCGTGGTATCATTAAATATTGATTAAGCAACCACCACATACAGAACACTGTATTGGTGGCTGAGAAGACTGATATTATACAATTTAGACTTGAATCTTTTGAAAGAAACACTTTCAAAACTGGTTTTTCATTCTCTTTGCCAGTCATGCATAGACGACTTTCACGATTATTGATTATCAATAGAAAAATAACAGAAAACATAGATTATCCATCTAGTTTTGCATGTTCCTCTCATGTATGAGGATATCTCTGAAACAGAGAGGTCCAAACTTAAGGGTTGGCACGTTACGTTTTTTAGTTTGCCTCCAAACTTTAGGCTGTTCATTTTTGACTTGGTCTATTGGAAATTTGTGTAGAAATGTTTCTCTTGAGATTCATAACACTTTAAAGGATGTTCCTACTAAGTGATACTTCAAACTATTTCTTAAAAGGCATATGAACCTATTAAGTCTGATAGTTCTAAGCATAGAGGCTTAGATATGCAGAATAAGATCAAAAAGAAAAGAGATACTGTGGGGGCCTGGAATTTGGCCACCCCAAGATATGTCTCTTTTGCATGATTATTTGGGGCTGGTTACTTTGCATACAGGAAAGCAACTGAAAAGTAGAATTTACTTACCCTTTGTAAGAGATATTTACATTGTAAAGGAAAGCTCCATCTGTAAAGATATCTCCCTCTCTACCAGGAAGAAGGGGCGGATGACCTTATCTCTAGAAACTCTTAATCAATGGGGAAGGCAAGGACTTAAATCTGCATTTGTTTATTGTGCTTGGCTGGTAACCTCCTGTAACTGGCTCCCCCCACCCCCAACATCCTCCTTTGTCTTTAGCTGGATATGATATTTAAGGTGGGGGCTTCAGCCATTTTGGTGAGTTGCTCAGCTTGCCTGAGCCTCTCCCATGTATACATGTTATAAAGCTTTGTTTAATTTTCTCTTGCTATTCTGTCTCACGTGAATTTAATTCATTCTCCAGCCAGACAAACCCAGAGAGGGTAGAGGAAATGTCTTCCTCCCCTACAATACTAAAAATGAGTATTTCTATATTTCAAAATTCCTCGAACATTAACTTTCTTTTTGCTCATATCCTGTTCCTTAGTTGGGATGAATTCCAGATGGGAGATTTGCCTCTCATGGTTAGCTTAGGTCCACCAGGCTCAGTTAGTCAATTCAGCAGGAGAAAGAAAATCAAGACACCTGTTTATGTGAAGAAAAATGTCCTAAATTTTCTTTTTCAGTCATTATTCTCCTATCGTGAACAGACACAGCTCCTGCCGGTGAAACGACCAGGAGTGATCCATGAGTTTCCATTAGTGGACCTTCAACTTCTCAGGGAGTTAGAATTCCCAAACATCTGCAGGAATATATTATTACAGCCATCATCACAGTGATGAGCAAGTTCTGGAATGGTCTTTGGAACTGCATCAACTGTTTCCAATTTCACAGCCTCAACATTAAAAAAAAAGTCAATGTTGGGACCCTGATTTTCTCTCATTTTATACTTTTTTTAAATGCCAGCAAACCCTTTTTCATCTTTTTATGTCCATAATGTTAACCAATTTCAATATCTTTCTTGCATGAAGAACTGTGAATAATCTAACTGGAACCTATTGGGAGATTTCACTAGAAGATTCAGATGTCCCAGGCTACAAAGAGACTTTGAATTTAGATACTTCCTTATTTTGCATTAGTGCTTGGTTAGAATCCATATTTCTCAAATTTTAGAGTAAGAAGTATGAATCTTCACATTTCCCACCAATGCCAAACTTGCTTCTCATGCAGTGTCCTTTACTCATCCATCTTGTACAGAAACCTATGAGTTACCCTGGACTACTTTGCCATCACCCATCCATCAAATCACCAAACAAGGATCTCTTTTTACATCCTACATATTTTCAAAATGTACTCACTCTGCATCCCAAATACCAAAAACTTGGGTGAAGTGACCGTCTTCTCTGACTTAACCTAGGTACTGGTGAAATAGGTGCCTAGCTGTCCTACATTTCCATTCTTGCCCTTTACCAATCTATATTCAAAATTGAATTAAATCATAATTTAAAAGATGACTATGGGATCCCTTTACTTAAAAAAAGCATGCATGTTTTCTCATTGTCATTAAGATAAAATATAAATTCTTTAACATGACCTACAAGCTGTTATAATTGATCAGTCTTCCACCTACCTTTCCAGTCTTAACTCTTACTCCCCTCTTCCTTGAGCCATCCTGAACTTTCCTTTGTTCTAATATATGTGGCTATCTCACCACCCCAGCCCTTGCATATAGCTGACTCCTCTACCTGGAACAAGATTCTATACATTCATTTATTTTTTATTTATTCAACAACTATTATGAAGCAAAGACTTGCTATTTGCAACTCTTATTATAATATACGATTATGGAAAGCCTACTACATACTAGGTATAGGAAATAATTCAATGATGAAAACAGGCATGGTTTTTGTCTTAATAGAGCTTAAGGTCTACCATGGAGAACAGTCACGAATCATACAGTGAAATGAGAGTTATGGCATGAAAAGTATAAGGTGATGTAGGATCAAATGTCAGGGTCACCAT
This sequence comes from Equus caballus, assembly GCF_041296265.1. Classification (NCBI taxonomy): domain Eukaryota; kingdom Metazoa; phylum Chordata; class Mammalia; order Perissodactyla; family Equidae; genus Equus; species Equus caballus. The sequence goes on from NC_091688.1 coordinate 17,660,878, forward strand.
ACTTAATTTAGGAGTCAGTGGAGGTTCCCTGAGGAAGTACTGTTGAAGCTAAAATCTGAAGGGCGAGTAGGTGTTAGTTGTGGTAACAGAAGAGTGTGGAGGGAGGAGGCGGTGGGGGGAGTGGTGGAAGGTACGTTCTAGTGACACAGTTAAAAGGAAAATATACAAATATTAAGAAAAAAATAGCCTTCTTTATTATAAGCACAGATATATTTGTTGAATATATTTTGTTGATAGCCTGTCTTGCCAGGGAAAAAAATTCGTAAAGTTCTCATTACCCTTTGTTGATAACTAAGTTCAGGTGGATCCTCCTTTCATAGGTGCTGTTGTAACTAAAAGAATAAAGAAGAAACATCTTGGATGAGAGAAAGAGTCTAGATATCAGGAATCTGGTTACGTCCTGAGTTTTGCTATGACCTTCACCAAATGACTTACACCTGTACCTCTGCTTTGTCTTTTGTAAAAGGAGGATGATAATATTATTCAGTTTAACTTATAGCGTAGGATCGAATAAAGATGGTGCAAATGTATAAGTACCATACTATGGTCAATGACCTTTTTTTATAGGCATTTCAAGAATATTAAACAGTTTCTCAAATTCTGACAGTTCTCTCTATATTAGTAGCAACTCAAATTCATTTTTCTTCTGACTTCTAGTTGTACCAATAGGGCTGCATTTCGAATTCCACGACATGTAGAGAGCCCTTCTATCACCCTTTAAGAGGAACCGATTTGGATCATATCTCTTTCAAAAGACCCAATTGTTCAAAGCAAAAATATTTTGAAGTAGAAAAACTAAAAAATCCAGTTTTTTTGCAATCATCAAAAAATGGGATACATTTCTGCCGTGATCAAGTCTCAATTCCTTTATTTTTTATAGCGAAACTAATCTGATCAGTCCTTTCTTACTTTTCTATTTAAACTTGCTATCTGATTTCCCAGTGGTGGGTTTATGGACAAATATAGCAACAGAAATGCAAAGAAATTTATAATGAAGTATAATTTCTGCATACCTAATAAATAAGAACTTGCACGTACAAAAAAACAACCAACAATTTCTAGCTTCACATTATCTTCTTATGTAATAGGGCAGACCCATGAAACAAAACATTGTTAGTTATGGGTTTACTTTGCAAAAACTTTTATTCATCCCTGAAAACATCTTAGCTACAGTTAAGTATATAGATGTCAAATATCTCTATCACAAACATTAATCTTTTTCCTATATGTTTCTATAGCCATAAATAGGAATAATATCAACTCCCTTTCAGAGTAAAGGGAAAAGCACATTACAAAATATTTTACTAATATTGAGAACTGTGCAAGTACTACTTTACAGAGATGAAGAGTGAGTTTTTAGTTCTGAATGCCACTTCTCTTTTTGTTTATATTCTTTCTTTCTCTTTTTTCTTTGGATTTCAAAATATAGGAGCTCTATTAAAGACATCTAATTTTAAAGTTCTGTTTGGGTCTTGTTAAAAATTTTCTATTACAAATTTCAGGCCTCTTAAAGAAACTTTGATAATTTTATTACATTAATTATTTTTGTATTATTGCAGAGAAAATTTTAAAAGCCATTTAAAAGGAGAAAATAGTTCACGGATAACTGTTTCCTTTAGAGATGGGAATAGAGCTCTTAAGGAAATAGGTATTTAGGAATCTCATTTAGCTGATGGCCAATTTAATTCTAATCTCTGTTAGTATATATTTGAAGGAAATAGAGTTCACGGAATTATGGAGTCAGAAGATTTGTGAGCACTTCTTCCTGTCTTTGGTACAGTGCAAAGGAACTGAGGAATGTGGCGTTTGCAAGAGGAACCAGGAATGTGGCGTTCAAGTCTCAACTCTGCCACCCACTCTCCGTGTCACTTAAATCACTTAAGGAAGTCAGCCTCTGAACATGAGTTTCTCACTTGTAAAGTAAAGATAATGATGCCTTTCTTATAAGCTTGTTATTAGGAATAAGTGACATAACATATATGAAAAGGCCTGGTAAACCGGAAACTGCTCTCCAAAAATAAATTACAAAATTTATCACAAGCTCAAAGTTTCCCACAAGAGAGATTCCACAAAAAATAGTTTAATATGTATTTGTGGTCTTCTTCTTGCTTCCTTTTCACATATATATCTGCTAAAACCTCCCTTAAGTTATAAGCTCCTAAAGCCACAGTAAGCACACCATATCCTCTTTCCCTTTTTCTCTCTGGATTACACATAACTAATTGACACTCAAAAGGCTTTGTTGACAGATATTCTCTTCTTCCCCAGTTCCGATATCAAGCAAACAGTCATGACTGTCAAAGAGTCTCCTTTCACCTATTCTGTATCTTAACCTCCCTGCTGTAATCCAGGCTTATTTCCACATATTCTCTTCTCTAAGCTCATGGAGAATTGGCAGGTCAGCATCCACTCAACAAAAGCCTTTATCACTGTTACCAAACTCTATTCAGCTGTGAGACAGAATCCTTAGTTCTCAGTCTAAATCTGTCCCTCTTGCAATCCAAAGCAAGCAGAATTAACGATATCCTTAGCCCCAGGAAGAAAGAAAGGAGGAGTACCTGCTGGCTCGCTAAAGATTCCTAGAGCTAAGGAGTTCCAGAGGAAAGCTCATCCCTGTCTGAGCAACGGAGAGGAATAAAGTACATCAACATAGAATGATTAGAGGAAATACGGACACAGGAGAAAAGAAGAACAGGGGTGAAGATATCAGAATCAAACGAAAGTGAAAGTAGAGTGTTCCCAGGGCACTGATGTTCCTTTTGAAGAGATGCATCCTGATGAGATGCTCTGGTCTACCCTGATGCTTGAACAAAAGTCTTTATTTAATAGGTAAGTTGGCATTAGCTCCTAATAAAACACTTCTAAAAGCGAAGGGGTGCTGAGAAAGGGATGGCTACCTCTCAGTCCCCCTCCTTGGATCCTATAAATGTGCCTCCCTGAGCAGCGCTCTACTCCACGTAGTTCTAATATTCTTTCCCCCGAGATTTTTAATAAGCAGGCCCAGTTCAACGCACCTTTTAGGTTTAAGAGAGGAATATTTTTAGTTTAAGCTACCTCACCCAATCCTTACCGATATGATGTGGCTTTCATTAAACAGCGCTAGGAGGGCTCACTCAATCCTCAGGCTCAGAGTAAACACGTGTGCCCGCAGCCAGCTCCGGCGCGCCCTGTGTTTCAGCACCGCCGCCTCTGGATAGCGCCTTGCTGGCCGGCCGGGTCAGGGCCTCCCATCCGTCTCTCATCCAACCCCAGCCCACTACCTCTCCTCTTCTCCTCATTTCCCTCAGTGCTAGAGAAAAAAAAAATACCACCATCTTCTAACCTCTCCTCAATTCCGGCTTCTAAAGTGACCTCCGTGTCCCTCCCTCAGGGTCTAAACTCGCACACCCCCGCGCCTTTGGGTCTTACAGGAGCAGCAGCGAAGCCGCGTCATTTACCCACTGGTGGCCCAAGATCTCCAATAGGTATCGATCACCTTTCTCTTGCCGCTGCTGAATGCCAAACAAGCAGCCAGGAGCCCCCCCTTGCTCCTTCTCTCTCCACGCCCCAAAGCCTCCAAGAAACAAACGCGTGATGATGCGCCCTCCACCCACCCCCCAACACACGCGCGCACACACACACATACAATCGCAAGCCGCAAGCTTTCCGGGTGCCATTGTCACCCTGGGCAGAGCCTCAGCCAACTTGGGCCCCCATCCATTAACACCGGCTCGCAAAGGGCCGCCCGCAGCGGCCGCCCCGCCCCCTCCCCTTCCTAGGCAGCGGGTCCTGGCAACCAAGCCCAGACTGGCCAGGCCCCCCCACCCCATTCACTCAGCCATCCACCTCGCGCAGGCAACACGCGGTCCATAGCCCTCAAACATTCGCCCCTGGGCCGCCCTGAACCATCAGCCAAACCCTAAATTAATCTCTTTGAAGCCTCAGCTCTGTTACTAGTGTGTTGTGTGTGTGTGTTTGTGTCTCCGAGGCATATACATCATTTAACTCCTTCGAGCTTTCCGCCTATCCTAAACAAACAGCACGTTATCTCCAGCCCCCTCCTCTGTTCTCCACGCCCAACCTCTGCCCCCATCCCGATTCTCACAAGCCAAACAGCCAAACCACCGCACCACCGCACCCCAGTTCTCGAACCTCGACCTCCCGCCCAGCCCACACCAGCACTCACTTCCAGCCCCTCCCCTCCCCCACCTCTTGGCCCCCTGCGAGCGGGGTCAGGCCCGAGCAAGTGACGCCTCGGAAGCGCAGTCTACGTCCCCTCCCAGGAGCCAGGAATAGAGGGGCTGACCTCCCACCAGCGAGATCAGCCTGCTCACCCCTCCGGAGGGGCACACGCCTTACTGTTCAGTCGCCCTGGAAAACACAGGTGCCGGAGAAAGAAGAGAGGAGGAAGCAGCCTCCGGGGGTGGGCGGGAGGACTCACCGAACATCTGAATGTGCCCTTTGGTGATGGGATTGAAGCTGCCGCAGGCAAGCAAGATAACGTGGGTCTTGGTGGTCTCGGTCATGGTGTGGGTGGGTCCCTCGCCCTGGTCCAGGGGTCGCCTCTCTTTTTGTGTCTCGATGTGTCTGCAGAGGGAGAAAGGAAGGCGAGGCTCCGGTGGTGGATGCTGTGGACTCCGAGGAGCCGCTCTAGACGCAAACCGCGTCACTCCCCGCCTCCCCTTAACGCTTGCAGCTCCGGCAAAATCCGAGACCGCTTTTGTGTTGCTCTGCTGGTTCCCTCTCTTTGCTTTCTAGCTTCTTTCGCGTCTCTCGTCCTGGTCTCCCACCCCTCCCTTTTTCTCGCCCCCACCCCTGTTCACTCCTTCACACTTTCTTCCTTAGTGTTTATCTACAAGGCAAGACATGGTACCCAAATCCAGAACCATGAATACTTACAGCATGGTGTGAGCTCTTTATATCTCTTACCTCCTTCTGATATAGTTTGCCTCCTTGTCGCTAACATTCTTCTGTCCACATCTACTTTCTCTAACATTTCCAACGCCAAAAATGTTTGGTCTTAAGAACTGTTTTCTTTCTTGCTTCTTCGGATTTTTAAGTGAGAAATGATCACTGTTCATTTCAAGAGTGTTCATTTCTGCCTTTCTTTTTCCCCTTATCTGATGATTTTGAACTATTGAACTGAGCCACATCTTGACCTAGTGGTTGCCAAAAATAGCAGGAACCTGAATCTTTCCCCTGGAGTGAGTTGAAATAATGCTATCAGATTGAGAGAAGATGGATGGGGCCAAGTTTCTAAAGCTGCCTTAGAAAACTATTTTGATCTTACATAAGCTATCAAAGTTGAGACAAAGATTTACCCATTCAACAAGTATTTCTTGAGTGCTTGCTATGTGTTTGGCTCTGTTATAAATCCTGCTGATAAAAGCAAAGTCCATGTCTTCGTTGAGTTTACATTCTACTGGAGGGAGATAGACAATAAACAAACAGAGAAGGAAAATATTAGATGGCAATTGTGCAACACACAATAAGTGAATGCAATTCACTCTCTGACAGAACAAAGGTGAGTGGAAGAGAGGGGGTTATTTTAAATGAGTAGCTAAAGAAGGCCTCTCTGGGGAAATTTAAACTAAGATTTTAATGACAAGGAGTTGCTAACACAAATATTTTGGGGCTGGGAAGGGCTTAATATACTCACAGAAATGAAAGAAGGCCGGTGTGACCAGAACGCATGAATAAGCGGAAACATGCTAGGAGAGAAGATTGGACTGGTGATGAGGACCTAGTCAAGTAGGGCTTGTAGGCTAGGGTAGGTTTGGAAGGCAAGGAACTCATTTAGGAAATTCTGCTGGTAGCCTTGGAAGTGGAGCTGTCCTTGGTCTAGGATTTATAGAGGTGAAGTTGATGAGAAGCATATGGTCTCAGGATAAGTTTTGTAAATAGACTTTACTGTCTTTGTAGATGGATTGGATGTGGAGGATGCGGGAAAGAGACATCTAGGAAAATGTCTTTGAAATTTGACTTAAGCAAATGAGTGGACTGAGACTCAGAAAGATCAAGAAAGTTTGAGGGATGACCAAGTGTTCTATTCTGATACAATAGATAGACTTAATAATTCTTTTATGTAATTGAGATATAATTGACATATATCATTGTATTAATTTTAGGTGTACATAATAATTCTGAACTTAGAGATCCACAAGTATAAAATTTACCTTTGCTGGGCTTTATGTTCTTGGATAAGTTACTACCCTATATTAGTGGGTTGGTCTTTGTTTCTTATCCAAGGGCATGTGGTAGGTGTGCAGTACATATTTGTTAAATTATGCTGAATAGCAATCAACCCTAATAGGCACAAACTTTCTAGTTTAAGTACAAGAGTCCTAAGAATTGATGTATATTTACAATGGGGTTTGTAGCTTCCCTGACTTAGGATGCAAATTAGTGGGGTAGAAAGAGCAAGAGATGTTGAAGGGAGGCTGGTGTGGGTATGCAACTCTTACATTTACTAGCTGGGCAATTAACGTAATTATAGTTGAGCAATAAATATTTATTAAGTGTCTGCCACGTGCCAGGCACTTGACTTAGGGGCTGTGAACAAAAAAAGTCCCTGCTTTAATAGAGCTCAGATTCTAGAGGAGGACAACAGACTATAACAAAAGGAATAAACATAGTGGTAGTAGGTGCCATAAAAGAAAAATAGAGCAGGGTAAGAAGAAAAGGAAAGGGAAATCCTCTTTTATTTTAGGTGGTTAGGGATGGCCCCTCCGATAAAATGGTATTTGAGCAGGGACCGGAAGGAAGTGAAGGAATGTGTCATGTGAATATCCGGGGAAGAAATACCTGGCAGAACAGTAGGTGCAAAGAGTCTGAGGAGCAGGAATGCTTGGGCGTGTTCAACAAGGATGCCCTATGGCTGGAGAAAAGAGAGTGGGAAAGTGGTAGGAGACAGATCAGAAAAGTAGGACAGATCTCATCAGGCCTCGTAGGCCCTGATTAGGGCTTTGGCTTCTTCACTGAGAAAGAGAGGAAGTCAATGGAGGGTTTTGAGTGGAGAAGTGATGTGAACTGGCTTGTACTTGAAGAGTATCAGTTTGTCAGGAGATATAAATTTTGGAGTCATCAGTAAAGTTTCATATTTAAAACCATAGGATTAAATGAGGTCACCTATGGAGTAACAGATATGTAAAGAAGAAAAGAGGCCCTCAGATTCAGCCCTGGGGCACACCAAATTACTAATAGTAGCTAACATCCACTGAGTATCACTGGAAGCCCAGGCACTATAAGCCGTTTACAGATGTTAATTCATTTAACACTCACAATAACTCTAACTTCATATACTTTTATCCCATTTTAGTGATGAGCATAAAGGAGCACAGAGAAAAGAAATAAGTGGTCCAAGTTCGGATAGCTAGTATGTATGGAGCCAGATTCAAACCCTGGTAGTTTCTATGGAAGCCCCTGCTCTTGATCCAAGGCTGCTATCTCATCTTGTTTCACTGCTAGGCTATACCAACCACTTTCGCAAAGATGAGGATAACTATACCCACCAAGCCACAGAGATGTGAGGATTACTGATAATGTACACAGGACACTTTGCATATAATAGATGGTCAATTCGTGATACCTCTTTTATAGAAGAATGGGACTTCCTAGCAGAGGTTTGAAGAACAGACTGAGAATTGCCTTACCAAGTCTTTAGGTTTTCCCTTTTTATCCAGGAAAAAGGGAAGAGTTGGCAACAAAATTCAATGTAATCTGCTGGAATAACTGGACATTCACTCAATACTACAAATTAATTTTAACAAAAAGACAGAAAAAGGGGCTGGCCGAGTGGCATAGTGGTTAAGTTCAGCACACTCAGCTTCGGTGGCCTGGGTTTGCAGGTTCAGATCCCAGCCTGAACCTACACCACTTGTCAAGCCATGCTGTGGCAGCAACCCACATACAAAATAGAGGAGGATTGGCATGGATCTTAGCTCAAGGCCAGTCTTCCTCAAGCAAAAAAAAGAGAAGGATTGGCAATGGATGTCAGCTCAGAGCCAATCTTCCTCACCAAAAAAAAATGTCCAACTCAAAATTCCCACATGGAATAGTGGTCAGTAAATATTTACTGATGAATTAAGTACGAAAATCTTTTTACCAGTCCAGAGAATAACAACGAAATGTGAATTTGTAATACAATGTGACAAATATGTTTTTAGTCTTGTGGGTTATGTCTTAAGCAAGAGTTTAAATTCTATAGATTAGATTAATTGGTTGTGATTCTAATTGTCTCCTGTAATTTTCTTTATGGTTATCTCTAATTTGTGTATACCCAAAGAGGGCTCTGGAATTGGAATATAAAAACATGGAGAGCGAGTCCTGGTTCTGCCATTTGCTAATTGTTTGGCTTTGGGCGAGTCTTTTATTGCTAAGACTATTTTGTCAACTGGAAATACCATAATACATGCCCTGTGTTCTTTACAGGGGTGCTGTATGGATCAAGTAAAACCATGTGTGAGGAAATGACTTTTTTAAAAGCATGTTAGCAGCTTTAGGTCAAACTCCACAGTTGCTACATACAAAACATCTATTGTACTTAAGTGTTTAGTTGTTTCTATTGATGGCTTTGTCAAGGATGTTTCTGGAAGTTCCAATCTTAGAGGGTAATGGCTTTGGAAATGTGTCAATAGTGTATATATCAAGCAATGAAAACAAATACCCAAAAACATACTAACAACAAATTCATTTTCAGTGAAGATTCCAAGGCTGGTTCACATAATACAGAAATATGAACATCAACTCTTGTGTAATCCATGTCCCTTAATATATATAGTGATCTATTCTCAGGGGTGCTTATTTTAACTTAGGTCATATAATTTGGTCCAATATTTCAACTTTCTAACAGCTGGGTTATTGCTTTAGGCTGAAAAGGAACCAGAGTCATTCTTCCATAGTAAGTTTTGCAGTCTGCTCCAGCCAGTTCACTTTCGAAACGGCTCAGGGGAGACAGTCCAAGCCAGAGCTTTCCCTGCTGTAAACATCTTTTCTGATGGGCAGGCTTAAGTGTCTTCTGGGTCTGATTTGAAATGTGCATTTGTAGAGTCTAGCAGAGTGGGGACATATGCTCAATTATCTCCCTATTTCCCTATTCCACATTAATCATCCATTTGCATCACAAATCAGGGTGAAACCATTCCATGTTATAAAGCTGAGTTGCAAAGTAATATTAGAGATCACCTTTTTTAGGAAGAGCAAAAAGACATACACAGAGATGTGGGTCCCTCAGTTCCCAGGGTCAAGTCAGATACTGAATATTTATTTTCTGTTTTCCTGGTAAAAATATTATTCTGAGAAAACCATGACTCTGGAATTCTCTACAGTTCTCTACATTGATATAGTTCTCTCTCCTTTGTTTTTTCCACTTGTCTTCAAGATAACCATCTTCGGAGACACAGCTAAAATGATTGGCATTTCTTTCCCCATCTTCCGCACAAGCAAATATTTTTACATCTGTGGAGTGAAATATGTCCCTAGATCAAGATCCTCCTTCCTCCAGCTCTAAATCCCCAAAATCTCACTCAGAATTATATTTTCTCTAATTATTCAAATCATATTTCACAAATGAAAGATATTTCCAGATTTAAAACCCGGTTATCAATTATAAATATAACAATACTGCTGGTACCACAGTGAAAGGAAAACAGTACACAGGTCTTTATAACCAATAAGCATTGTACACCATTAAAAATAGGGAATTTCTTCAGATAACTCAGATATCTGCTAATTTCTTCATTATGGCTTCTTTCAGATATATGGGGGAGGGACATTTACAAATTGTTATTTTCATCTTGAGACTGAAGATCTCACTACTTCTCATAAAAAGCTTGCCCAAGAGCAGAAATAGGAGATAGACAAGTCAGTTCTAACAGACTTGGAAAGAAGTATAATTGATTAAGAAGTAAAATTATTTCCTGAAATGACATCGGAGAATATCTCTGCCTCCCTCCTTTAAGTCACCCAAATGGAAAACACATTTGGCTCCAGGGAGCATTAAATAAAGGATAGGGAACATAAAATACAAAATATTTTTTCCATGACATCAATACCTCACAATTTGGTTAAGTCCGATCTACCCCAGAATTTCCATCCCATGACTCCCTAAACTTATGAGATGTGGAAAATAACAGTGCAGCAGAGCCACTCGAATAACTTGCCAGTGATAACTAAACTAATTTCAGAGGAAATGGAGGCATAAAACGAATCTGCACCAATTGGACCTCCTAACTTTAATCTTCACAACCTGTGTTCATTCCGTTGCTAGAGTTGAGGTGGCTCAAGGTTGACAGCTGTATGTTTTTAGATTTTATAAGTTGCTTGTATTACTCAGGACTATTTCAGATATTCATAACAGAAACCCTTTTCAAACTAGCTTAAGGTGAAGACAGAATTCATTGAATTTATGTGATTGGGAAGTTGTTTCATACTCTTTTATGAGATGGTCAGCTAGGTGGGGCCACAAGAGGAGACTCAGGAAAACGGAGAGGCTCAGGAAAACAAAGTTTATTATCTTCCCAGGTCCTAGAGACAGGAGGCATGACACATCACGCAGGGCCACATGGGAACACAAGGGTGGTCAGGAGGCAGAAGACAGGAAGTTGTGGTGGGGAGGCCTAGGCCATGGCTTTTGTTGAGGTTTCCACAGGAAAGGCAAGGCAGGACAGGGTATACAGTTTAGGATTGGCTAGTTTGAATAATTTTGGAGGGCTTTGGGCTATTGGGGTGGTCGCTAGTTGCCTGGCAGCTGGCCCTAGGATGATTGCTGGCAGAAGAATATTGCCTCCTGGAGTTTATGGGCCAGATGAAAGAGGTCTGGCTCTGGATTAGTTTGCATATCAAAGACATGCTCTTTGCTGGGCCCTTTGCCGTCTCTAGGAATTGGCTGCCTCAGGGCAGGGCACTGTCTCCCTATATATTTATAAACAGAAGTTTAAAAGATACATCTAGCTTCAGGACCAGCTGTATCCAAAAGTTCAGATATCATCCAGACCCCTGTCTTTCTCTCACTGTCTCTCAGTTTACTTTCCTTTGTGATTACTTTTTCAGATGGGTGCTCTCCATATCAAAGCAAGGTGGCCGCTGGCAGCCTCCAATTACATTGTCCTTACAAATCGTAATCCCATTGAAAGAGGGCACATCTTTCCCGGGAGTGCCAGTAAAAGTCTCAAGGAAGACTCTGATTAGTCCTGCACTGATCATGTGCCCATCCCTCATCAATCACGGTGACTAGAAAGAGGAAGTATTCTAATTGACCAAACCTGGGTCATTTGCCCATGTTGGGCTTGAAGGGGAAGGGAAACAGGAAGGAGGCCAACTGTACTCAAACTACTTGGGTGTGCAGGATTGTTCTAGAACAGAGTGGAGAAGCTTGGCAAAATTATGCCGCCAACGTCCCTATAAGAAGAAAATATATAGTGTAGACATAAAGTGAAACAAGCTGATTGAATCCAAGAAAATGTCTTGTTAATATTCAGAATTTAAACTCCTTGTAGGAAGTAAGCTAAGACTTAATGATTTTGGTGGGAGGGTAGGAGCTGGTGGGAAAGGAGCAAAGCTTTCTAAGGTAGCCCTGGATGATCTAGGATGCTTGTGCTGTAGCTTTCAAGGACTGAGGGTTGAAAATACTCTCTTGAGAATGAGAGCTTAATACTGAGTCTAAGATATCCTTGCTTGGCTTCTAGAAGTTTCTAAATTCCTTCAGTCTCTATCTCCCTCTCCTCACCCCTGCCCTCTCTCTCCCATCCTCTCTCTATCTCTTTCTCCTCCCTTCACATGATCTGTTGTCTGTGCCATGTATCAGCTTCATCCTTCTCTCCGCATAGCAGTTTCTCTGAAAGGTTCTTGGTTCCTGCTGCTCCATAAGAATGATTTGGGTTTTCATGGCCCAAAGTATGGCACAGGCTATACATGGCCTCCAGTTCCCAACATCCACTTACCTGAGTTTCTGTGTCTTGGGACAAACTGTAGAGAGAGAATTCTGTTAGCTCAGCTTGAGTCATGTGACTATCTTGGTCCACTCACCAGGGAGCAAAAAATAGGTCTGCCTCTGCCCACCTCATCAGTCCGGGTTATTAGGGGGCACTGTCCCACTTCTAATACTCTAAACACACCCCCAAATTAAACACCACAAAAAACAGACTCAGGAGCTAGAAGAGGAATGGTAATGATGGTGTGGCATGAAACTTTTTATTACCCCTAAGATGGCTCTGAGAGAAGTAGCTCAGATCAAAAAATTAGCCCAACAAAAGAATGGACGGTGATCACTAAACTACACTGCAGAATTTGAGGGCCACCAAAGCAGAAGCCAAATGCAAATACAGTCACTGCTCCATCTTTTTTCCCACATGGCCCTAAATTTGCAATATTAAAATCTCCACTATGTTAAATAACTAACATGGGGCATATGCTTCTGGAGGCCACTGTTACAGCACTGATCTGTTGCCTACAAAGATAACTTTGTTGAGATTTTTTTTTTAAAGATTGGCACCTGAGGAAACTACTGCCAATCTCCTTCTTTTTCCCTGTTTCTTTCTCCCCAAATCCCCCCAGCACATAGTTGTGTATTTTCAGTTGTGGGTTCTTCTAGTTGTGGCGTGTGGAAGACTACCTCAACATGGCCTGACGAGTGGTGCCATGTCCACACCCAGGATCTGAACCAGCAAAACCCTGGGCCGCCGAAGCGGAGCTCGCGAACTTAACCACTCGGCCATGGGGCCGGCCCCAAGAGATTTTTGTTTCTTAATTCAAACGAATAAAGAAATGAATAAAGGAAAACAAAGAAGGAGAATAGTTTAAAAAAAGCATACCTTACTTTCTAACCAATTAATTCCCCAATACTTCCAGAATTGTTCCATTTTTCTTTCTCTTTCTGCTACTACACAGGTTCAGGACACCTTTATCTCTCTAATTACTGAAGAGTTCTGGCTGGACTTCCTGCCAGTAATCTTTCCCTTCTCTTAGCCATTTTTCATACTCTAGCGAAAGGATTTTTTTTTCCTAAAATATACATCAGATCATGTCACTCTCTGGCTTTGAATCCTTCAGTGGCTTCCTGGTGCCCTCAGAATAAAATTCCAACTCCTAAAAATCTTGCAAGTCCCTTCATGATCTGGCTCCTAATTGCCTCCCAACCTCACCTACTCCCTTTACTCCAGCCACACTGAACTTCTTTTAGTCATCAAACATGGCCTATTCTTTCCAAGCTGACAAATACCAACCCAGAATTTACTTACTTTACTTCCTGAGCCTTCTGTGAGCTCCCTAGGTCTCATGTGATACCTCTCCTCACATGTGCTGTTTTTCTTGCGTCATAAGACCATCCCAGTGTCCTGTATTGTGACTGCCTTTTGATTTGCTCATACCCATCATCAACATTTATTCAGACACTACCATGTACCAGGCAGTGTGCTTAGCACCCTACATACATTATCTCATTTAATTTTCACTACATCTCAATTAAGGCAGTTCTTGGATTGTACCTTTCTCACAGATGAGGAAACTGAGACTTAGGGAAGTTAAATAACTTGTTCAGGTCACACAGCTAGTAAGTGGTAGAGGCAGGCTTTGAACCTGGGCAGTCAACCAGATATTTCTAATACCCTACTCTCCCAAAACCTCCATGAGAGGAGGAAGAGCTTCTGTCTTGTTCACTATCGTATCACTGGCATCTATCACAGTCTGATACATAGCCAGGGTTCAAAAACTATTAGTTTAATAAACCTGAGATGACTTTTACTTATGGCTGACTCCACTCTCTGTGCATAATTTTTTATTCCTATTCTGAGTTAGATGTCTTAAAAATTGAATAAAAGGACTGCCCCAAATGAATCCCACTGGGTATTTGTAAAGCCTGCAACTATAAGGTCTACGTACCTTTTCTTTCCCTCTCTCCTCATTGTCTCTTTTATTTTTTATTTATTTATTTTTTGGTGAGGAAGATTGGCCCTGAGCTAACATCTGTTGCCAATCTTCCTCTCTTTGCTTGAGGAAGACTGTTGCTGACCCAGCATCTGTGTCAATCCTCCTCTACTTTTTGCATGTGGGACACAGGCACAGCATGGCCCCATGAGCGGTGGGTGGGTCCACTCTGAGGATCCAAACCCGTGAATCCCTGGCCACCTAAACAGAGCACACAAACTCAACCACGACACCACTGGGCCAGCTCCTCAAGCTCGCTTTTAGACATGGCTGTGTTGTTCATTCTGTAAGATACAAAGTCACTCCCTTGAGCAGGTTGTTGTTAGCAGGAAGGAGGAATTCATTTGCAAACCCTCTATGCATGTTCCCAAATTTTAGGGCCTTGAAAGTTAGAAGCAATATTTCCCAGACTCCCTTGCAGCTAGATTTCAGGATATTAATTAGATTCTACCAGGACAGTTCCTTTGTCTGAGATTTGGAAGGCGGAAGTGAGGTGAAAGCCATCTTGCTATTGTTGTTGCTGCTAAGCAACACTGTAGATGTGTGTTTGAAGCCAGAACCCACATTCTAGCAGTCCCCAAAGTCATGGGCGTTGAGAGGCAGTTTGGCAGCCAAGCTCTGGACTGCAGGTGTCATGGTGTGCCTTTGAAATCTAGAGTCCAAAGGTGGCTCCTAACTTCAGGGTTTTTTTTAGCTCTTCCAATGAATTTTGCAGGCACTTAATTCCTTGTTTTTAATCCCTTTCTGCTTGAAATACCTAGATCTGTTTCTGCTTCCTGACTTGAAACCTGACACACTCCCTTAAATGCTGTATGTATCTGTACCCACTTTTTGTGCAGGCAAGAGCAAATTATATGTAAATGCAGTTATTTTGGAAATGTAAAGATGCAATGAATAAGAAATTGATTGACAGGAATTAGAACAATGGGTGAAAGAATTATAGGTTTGTGTGTGCATGTTTCATGAGCAGGGGAAGGGAGATGGCAGGAAGGATGAATCAAGCAGAATGATAGATGATGACAAGGAGAAGAGAGAGAGAAGGATGAGCAGAGAAGCCTAGGGCTCCACAAGGGGCTAGCAGAGCAGTGTTGGAATTAATAATAAGTTATTAGTATTATTAAGAACTTGATCCAATAACTGTTTATGTGTGTAGAGCCATTTAGAGCTCACAGTGCTCTCACATGTGTATTCTATTTGATCATTACAATGAATGATTCTGTGAGCTAAGCCTTTGCAAATCCTGTCACAGATTTTTCATATGAGGAAAGAAAGCAAGGCTCAGGAAGTTTAAGCAACTTCCTCAAGGTCACAGCTAGTAAGTGACTGGATCAGAACCTTGATTCCAAATTCAAGTGTCCTCCTCCAGGCAGCTAGCTATAGAAATTACTTTAAGAATGAGGGAGAATTGAAGAATTTAGACTGTCAAGGATGATAGGCATGCTATTTTAAATCTGAACACAAAGGCTCTAGGACCCACTTATGAAGACGTTTGCCTTTCTCCAGTTTAGGAAGTATCTTTCTTTGTTCTTTCTCAGCCACTAGTCCCTGAGAGGCAGAGCCTGAGTGGCCTGGCAGTAGAACTGAGGAGAAAAGTGGATTCAGTCTCTATACTGGGTAGGTAAAATTTGGCATTTTATAAATAGTTTTGGTTTGATGCTCCCACGTTGTAGTAAAGTCACTCTTGCACTTAAAAGTCTGGCTGAGTTCTTATTACTCATCACACAGAAAGGCACTGGGGTGAAGTAAGAGACTAAGTTTTGGTTCCACGGTCACATTAAAGACCAGGCACCCTTTGAGCGCTCCGATCGTGATTTACAGTAAATGGGACGCCTTCTTTGCAGAGGCCCCTGGTGCTGTGTCTACCTTCCACACAGCCTGCTCTCAGCTCTCACACTTCCTAGCATCTCAGTTGATCCTACTTAAAGGTGCAGGCAGGCAAGGTGTCTTTCTTGAGGGACAGAGAGCGCTGTCTCCACTGGGACAGTGATACGCAAACAGCTGCTCAGAAGTGGAGTGAGAGAGGGAAGGAGGAATAAGCTGTCATCTAGGGGAACAAAAAGAAGTTGGCTCTATACTATTTTTTCCTCTGTCTAGGGGACATTTCAGGAGGAAAAGAAGACAGTCCTCTGTCCCTAGAGTGACTGGCACCATGATAAACATAGATGCATCTGGTCCTGACCTCGATATTGTGGCAAGGGGAAAATACTTTCTTAGGGAGACTATAGGGCTTCCCCAACTTTTGCCAGGGGTAATGGCATATGCCCAAGATGAGCCCGTCTCAGCAAATGCAGGCAATAGCCACTTTAGGATTAGCTGGGCTTCAGGTTGCCCTGGGTAGAGGAGAAAATGCAAGAAGTAGGAAGGGAGGGGCTCACCTTGCCTACACCTGTCTGTCAAGAAAGAGGACCTAAAAGGGATTTAAAGAAGGCAAGAGGAATTTGAAAGCTACTGTTTGTGGATAGGTGTGTGCAACAATTTTAAAATTACTGGTAGATGCCTTCTAGAAAGAGAAGTGCAGAGGACCCTATGGAACATCGGAAATCCATAAAAATATACTCTCAGTCTTTTTTTCCCCAGCTTTATTGATGTATAACTAACAAATAAAGTTGTGTATATTTAAGATGTACAACATGATCATCTGATATACGCACACACTGTAAAATCATTGCCATAATCAAATTAATGAATCCATCCAATACACCCTCAGTCTTAAAGCTGACAGACGACCATGTGGCTATTTGAACTGAAGGTGAAAAGATGTCCTTAGAGGTCCCAAGCTCTGGAAGTTCGGAGATTTCATTTTGTAAAGGTGAGGGGGGTGCATTACATAACTCACATTTACGGCTGCTTTTCATTACTGTTGTTATCTTAAACAGCCCTTGTGCACACATCCACTAGCCTGCACGGTCAGATTTCACCCCTCTGGATGGGAGCTCTTCTCTGTCTCCACACCAGCATAGGAAACGTATTTTTAAGAGAAGGAAGGAAAAGAAACTCTCAGGAGAGCTTGAAAGTCAGATGTTTCCTAACTTCTATGCTCTAAACCTGGGCGTGTGGAGATTAGCAGGGACTGTTGTCACAATTTTTCATTTGAGAAAAGGGTCAGAGGAGTCAAAGGATTTGCCCAAGATCATTCAGCCACTGCACGTGGCAGAGCCAGGATTTGAACAAGGGCTGCTGCAGTCCAGGGCCCATTCCTATTCCAAGGCCCCAGGCTGCCTTTTTGAAGAAAGACTTGTGGATGGAGGTACACAACTTCCTTTGTCAATTGCGGGACCATGACGTAAGTGAGGTCTTTTGACTCACAAACATGATAACTAGCTTGGAGGAGGACAGGAAGGCTGCTGTGCCAGCCCACGTTGCAGCCCAGTGACATTTCCAGCTAAAGGCCGAGCACACCAACCTATCCAGAAGTGACTGCCAGCCAGAGTCCCACCAGTCAGAATTCCAGCGATATATGGGGTAGGTAAGGCAGCACCCACTGCCTACCATCACTGACGCCTTTGCGCTGCTTCCTTCCTCACCCGCCCATCTCTGCTGAGGCCTCCTTCACCTTAGTTTCCCCCTAGTTGTGAGACTTTAAAGTTCTCTGGCTCAGCTGGTCTTGGAATTTCCTTCTAGTTCTAGGATCTCTTAGTCCCGGAGCATGTCTCTCTCGAGGAAGACTTCCTGACGGAAGCTAAGTAAGCACAGGCCAGTTTTGGTGGAAACACTTTAAAGTCTTCCTTTCGGCCCTAAAGGTTACCTATAAGTTGAGGTGGTTTCCAGGATGATTTGAGCAAATTCATGACAGCAAAAGAAGTGTCATTAATGTATAGCAGAGTGTTCATTTCCTCATATAAATGGCACTGCAAGGGTACTTTGAATAATCAATCTTTGTATAATTGGAAATGATGGGTCTTCTGCTTTCTCAGCCTCTCTGGAAAAATGCAGGAGCCATACTATGGATTAAAATTAAATATGCTACCTATAAGGAGGCAATGTCACAATGCAATGGACAAGGTATTGCCTTGGTGGCTGATTATGACACATTCTTCTCTCTTCTCTTATCATTATGCTCTTCAGCAAATCCACCACACTGAAAGAAAAGGAAGTACTTTTCACATGAGAATGACCCAGATCAGATTTAATTTATCAATCTTGGGAATGGGATTCAGAGGGAGAAAAATGAAGCTTGCTTACACCCTTTCCTAAAAGTTCCGCTGAAATAAAGGGCAAGTTTGCACAAGATGGGGTTTTTCTGAGTATAAGGTGGGGCTTGGTATATTTGTTGTTTGGGGGCAGGGGGTGCGTTTCCAGTGTGTGTGAACACACGAAGAGGGAAGTGTCTTGCTAAAAGAGCATAAAAGTAAGAGTTTACCTGGAAATTTTTGTTGTGAGAGATGTGGATACTATTGAAAATAATACAACTAAGAGAAACCAAGGCAGAAAAGTATACTATATATTAGTTAAACTTCATCTATGTAAATCCACATTTATACAAGAGATAATTAGGGAGTGGTTATTTGATTACTGGTGGATTTTTTGTTTTAGAGAGTCACAAATAGTATTTCTCTAAATACCAAGATCCTAATTGGGCATCCATGTTATAAGATTTAGGAAACTAAGTTATAGTTACATTAAGAAGCCAATATTGTGCTAATTTGCCTAAATTTCCTTTAGTTGCTCCCTTGATTAACCTCTCCTCCATCCTACACACAAAAGATAAACATGTTAAACAGGGTTGCAGGGGGAGTGCATAAAAAAAACATGCTTAAGAAGCTTGGTGGATCCATTTGTATATAAAGAGTATATTTATCCCAGGGGATTCGTCTTCATTAAAGCTTAAAGCTTCCTCTGAAGGATTCCTTCCTGGCCTTCAATAGTTAGTCCAGTCCTTACTGATAAGGTCCAGTTTAAAGTGATAGACATATAAGTTACTAAAATTACTCTATTTTTTTAAATATCAAACTAACTCACTTTTATCTTCTTTCCAATTAGTCTGAATGAGTCCAATAATATATAGATTACAAAGTTAGTGAAGAAAGAAATTCCAGAGTCAAAGGAAAAGGTGATTGAGTTGCTTTTTGCACACTAGACTTGGAGGTTGCCTTTGAGACAGAAAGTGGAAAAGAGACTTTTCTTTTATGGGCGTGGTAGACACCGTTGGTTGCCAACTCTCTTTGCTTTCTTTAGGCTGTCATTCCCAGCTCTCTCTGAAGCCAGTGTAGCTATGTGACCCAGTTCTGGCCAAGGAGACACGAGGGTAAGTCGGCTGGGGTGGGAGGAGGGATTTACTTCTGGGCGTGATTTTTCTTCCTGATCAAAACAGAGATGGGGGTTCAGTATAATTGTATGAGGATGTTATCCTGGAGCTGCAGCAGCGATTTTGTTACCATGACGATCCAAGGATGAATATCCAACACTCAAGGGTGTCAGAGTGGAAAGATTAAAAAAAAAAAATCTTTAATGGCATCATCGAGCCACTTCCCAAACCTGGAACCATTTGTCTACAGATAAATGTGTTAATTGCTTAAGCCATTCTTTGTCATATATTCTGTGACTTGCAGCTATATGTATCCTGACTGATAGAATAGATTTGGCAAAGGAAAGGATTCTTCAACTAAGGTTTCTGTTACCCCATTTGACACCACTGTGTAAATTAGAAAATGTGCTTCTTCCTCTAGATAGATTTCAGGTCCCACTCCCTTCCTTTGCCACGTGCCCTGGTGCCATTACAGATCATCAATTTGCCTGCTTATGCTGCATGGAAGGGCTGCCTCTGTTCAAAGGACTCAGGTTGAAGCTGCCAATTCCAAATAAGAGGAAGAGACTAAGGAGAGTTCCTTTAGCTTTCTGTCACTTGTTGACTTCATTTGATTTTGAGATTGACTGGCTAAAATTTGGGCTGCTGTTATTGTTATTGTTTTTCATTTTACACAACATTTTTTTTTTATTAAGGTTATGAAAGTTAACATCCTTGTGAAATTACAGTTGTACATCATTATTAGTCATGTTGTAGGTACACCACTTCACCCCTAGTGCCCTCCCCTCATCCCCCTTTCCCCTGGCAACCACCGATCAGTTCTCCTTGTCTATATGTTAACTACCACCTATGAGTGGAGTCATACAGAGCTTGTCTTTCTCTGTCTGGCTTATTTCACTCAACATAATACCCTCAAGGTCTATCCATGTTGTTGTGAATGGGACGACTTTGTCCTTTTTTATGGCTGAGTAGTATTCCATTGTATATATATACCACATCTTCTTTATCCAATCATCAGTTGCTGGGCACTTAGGTTGGTTCCATGACTTGGCTATTGTGAATAATGCTGCGATGAACATAGGGGTGCATGGAACTTTTGGAATTGCTGATTTCAGGTTCTTAGGATAGATACCCAGTAGTGGGATGGCTGTGTCATAAGGTATTTCTATTCTTAACTTTTTGAGGAATCCCCATACTGTTTTCCATAGTGGCTGCACCAGTTTGCATTCCCACCAACAGTATATGAGTGTTCCCTTTTCTCCACAGCCTCTCCAACATTTGTCACTCTTGGTTTTGGATATTTTTGCCATTCTAACAGGTGTAAGGTGATATCTTAGTGTAGTTTTTATTTGCATTTCCCTGATGATTAGTGATGATGAGCATCTTTTCATGTGTCTATTGGCCATCTGTATATCTTCTTATGATCCCTTGTATTTCATTGGTATCTGTTGTGATTTCTCCTCTCTCATTCCTAATTTCATTTATTTGTGATTTCTCTCTTCTTTTCTTGGTGAGTCTGGCTAATGGTTTGTCAATTTTGTTAATTTTTTCGAAGAACCAACTCTTTGTTTCATTGATCCTTTCTATTGTCTTTTTTGTTTCAATATCGTTTATTTCTGCTCTTATTTTTATTATTTCCCTCCTTCTACTGACTCTGGGCTTTGTTTGTTCTTCTTTTTCTAGTTCTGTTAGGTGTCGTTTGAGGTTGCTTATGTGAGCTTTTTCTTGTTTAGTGAGGTGAGCCTGTATTGCAATGAATTTCCCTCTTAGGACTGCTTTTGCTGCATCCCAAATGATTTGGTATGTCGTGTTCTCATTTTCATTTGTCTCCAGATAATATTTGATTTCTTCTTTAATTTCTTCAATGATCCATTGTTTGTTCAGAAGCGTGTTGTTTAGTCTCCAC
This sequence comes from Equus caballus, assembly GCF_041296265.1. Lineage (NCBI taxonomy): Eukaryota > Metazoa > Chordata > Mammalia > Perissodactyla > Equidae > Equus > Equus caballus. The sequence continues at coordinate 17,681,928 of NC_091688.1, forward strand.
ATTTTTGCACCTTTCTCTGCTTTTTTCTTGTAGTTGATTTCTAGTTTCATAGCATTATGATCAGAAAAGATGCTATCCGTATATCTTCTTTAGAGAAATGTCTGTTCATGTCCCCTGCCCATTTTGTAATTGGGTTGTTTGATTTTTCATTGTTGAGTTGTGTGAGTTCTTTGTATATTATGGAGGTTAACCCTTTGTTGGATAAATAACTTGTTTTTAACTATAAATCCAATATTGAATTGTTCGTTATTCAATAATGCATCCCAAAATACAATTCTACGAAAATATTAGTACAAAATTCTTTTCTAAGTTTATACCACCACACCTCTGCTAGTAATCTATTGAAACTGGGCTGACAGACAATATGGAAGGAATATATCCGCTTGCAATATGAAACCTTTAGGTGACAGATTATTGAATTCTCCCACTCCTCTATCTTAACTGCTGTTGGAAGCGCTTCTTTTGTGTAGCTAGCATGATGTCATTTAGCCTTCACTTGATGTAAATAAGAACTTTACGTATTAGGTCAGCTGCTATTCATAAGCTGACACTATGTAATTTTCATCATGTTTAATCAAAATTTCAAGCTATTAAATAACTTAAGTCAAAGAATTTTGCTATGAAAATACCTTTCCAATTTATATTATCACTGCGAAAGCTTAGTTTTATCTACATAACTGGTAAAATTAATCAACATGAGCACAGAAATATATGCAGGACAATTATCATTTTGACTTTAAGAAATGTAAATTAATAGGAGTCTGACATGCTTTTCCACTCATTAAATATTATATGTTGTTACTTTAGGTGTTCATTGGCACACTCACAGCTAGAAACAAACCTGGGGACTAATACTGTATGACAAGATCTAGAATAATCATATATTAGATGATCATAAAAGATAAACAGAACATTTAAAAAATCACCTTTGAACTCTTAGATGCTTTTGAAAACTTTGAGATAATGCATTTAAAACATCTAGGCCGACAGCCTGAATAGACAAAATAATCATCACAAGTAGACTCAGATATGATATAGATGTTAGAACTAGACAGGGAATTATATATATATATACAAAAGTATTATACATGCTTTATATGTATAAAGTAAATATAAAGTTAAATATATGAAGTTAGAGGAGTCATACTTCTCAATTTTAAGGTTTACTATAAAGCAACAATAATCAAGACAGTTTGGAATTGGCAAAACGATGGACACATAGATGAATGGAAGAGAAAAGCCTAGGAATAAATTCACTGAAATATAGTCAACTGATTTTTGACAAGGTGCAAAGTTAATTCAACGAAGAAAGGGCATAGTCTTTCTAATAAACAGTGCTAAAACAATTCAACATACATATACAAAAAAGAAAAAAACTCAACACAGACTTCACACCTTGTGCAAAAATTAACTCAAAGTGGCTCATATACCTCAATGTAACAAGCTTCTAAAAGAAAATATAGAAATTTGCATCATTTTGGGCTTGGTGATAAGTTTTTAGACATGACACCAAAAGCACAATCCATAAAAGGAAAAAATTGATAAACTGAACTTATCAAACTAAGTTACAAAACTTTGGCTTTGTAAAAAAAAAAGGAAAAAACATAGTTAAGAGAATGATAAGATAAGCTACAGAGCTAGAGAAAATATTTGCAAATCACATGTCCAATAAAGGACTTGTTAGGTAGAATATAAAGAATTCTTATAGGGCTGGCCTGGTGGCACAGCAGTTAAGTTTGCATGTTCTGCTTTGGCAGCCCAGGGTTCGCCAGTTCAGATCCGGGGTACAGACATGGCACCGCCTGGCAAGCCATGCTGTGGCAGGTGTCCCACCTATAAAGTAGAGGAAGATGGGCACAGATGTTAGCTCAGGCCAGTCTTCCTCAGCAAAAAGAGGAAGATTGGCAGCAGATATTAGCTCAAGGCTAATCTTCCTCAAAAAGAAAGAAAGAAAGAAACAAACAAACAAAAAAAGAATTCTTATAACTCAACAAGAAAACAAACAACTGGTGCCGGCCCCGTGGCCGAGTGGTTAAGTTCGCACACTCTGCTTCGGCAGCCCAGGGTTTCCCCAGTTCGGATCCTGGGTGCGGACATGGCACTGCTCATCAGGCCATGCTGAGCCAGCATCCCACATGCCACAACTAGAAGGACCCACAACTAAAAATACACAACTATGTACTGGGGGTGCTTTGGGAAGAAAAAGGAAAAATAAAATCTTAAAAAAAAAAAAGAAAACAAACAACTGAATTAAAAGAAGAAAAAAGACAAGAGACATTTTTCCAAAGAAAATATACAAATGGCAAATAAGCATATGAAAAGATACTCTAAGTCCTTAATCATTAGGGAAATGCAAATGAAAAGCACAATAAGATAGCTCCACATTATCTATTAGAACGGCTAAAAAAAATCTTAATAGACAATTCCAAATGCTGGTTAAGATGTGGTACGATAAGCACTCTCAGTCATTGCTTGTGGAAACACAAAATGGTACAGCTAGTTTAACAATTTCTTAACAAAGATAAACATACACACATCATATGACCAGCAATCCCAATTGTGAGTAATTACGAAAGTGAATTGAAAACTTGTATATTCAGAAAACTGTAAATGAATATTTATAGTAGTTTTATTCATAATTACCAAAAACTGGAAGCAACTGAGATGTCTCCAAGAGGTGAACAAGTTTTAATAATCCATACAATGGAATACTAGTCAGCAATTTTTAAAAAATGAACTATTGATTCGCACAACAACATAGATGAATCTTAAATGCATTTGGTAAATGAAAGAAGCCAGACCTAAAAGACTACCCATTGTACGATTCGATATATATGGCATTCTGCAAAAGGCAAAACTATAGAGACAGAAAACACAGATAAGTGGTTGCCAGGAGTTGCGAAGAGGTTGACTGCAAAGGGGTGGCACAAGGCAAATTCTAGGTGATGGAACTCTCTGTATGGTACTGTGATGGTGGATATACAACTCTATGCATTTGTCAACAACCATAGAACAGTACACTTATTCCAACAAGGTGAAATTTATTGTTAAACTAAGAGTGAAAGTTACTGTAAACAAATTAAAAAAATCAACCGGGATGTGGGGGGATTCCAGGATGGAATGCAGACTAACAAATCTAACTGTATTACAAATATACGACATAACCTAACTGAAATGGATGGGGTAAAGGGAGCTGACCTAAGTAAATATGCAAATATGTTTTGACTTTTGACTGGCTACTGTAAGGCCGAAACAAAAGCAACTATACATAAATGCTTTATTTTAGTTGGAAAATTTTTTTCTCACAGGGGTGTAAGTTAGCAATTCTGCAACTACTTTGCATGTATACTAGGGTTGAACAAATAAGGAAACAAATTGTAGCTGATGGGAGCCAGGTTTCTCATTGTCAAAGAAAGAAGTTACAAATAAGCAGAAAAGGCAAGAATGAACCCTGTGGTTCTAGATTAAAGTTGCTGATATCAATATGAATTCACCACGTGCCTGTGTATACACAGGTAGAAAGATACACAAATAAATATAAATTTGTACATATATACCGTTTAGTAAACATACATACATTACCTTATCTATCTGCTCAAAGGGCCTGGAAGCAATGACACTCCATTAGCAATGAGCATCCAGATCTTGCTTTCTAAATATCATCCTTCAATAAAAGAAACCAAGACTCCTTGAAGAAATGGCTGATTCTATGACTGGGACAAGGAAACTACAAGCCTGGAGGTGCCACAAAGCAAGGAAATATAAAAAGATTAAAGGATAGGGCATGTTTGGGGGTAAAAAGACCACTCACACATTCTGTATGATTCTAGAAGACCCACAGGACTCAGCATATAATTGCACTAATGGCTAAAATTTACTCCAAATGGCACAGCAGGGTTACACAGCAGATCTTTAAGGGAAAATGACACATTGGGCAGAGTCTGGAGAAATCTACCCATAGGCTTTCTATACTTTTCCTCCACCCAGGAGGACATACACCAGGTGGGCTCCCTTTTCTGGCAGGGAAAATGCAGTGGCACATGTGTAACCCATTTGAGACTCAGAGTTTAGGGCTTTTATTGGGGGCTGGTCACATTGCCATTCCATTCCCTGCCTGGCAACTACCAAAATCCCAGGCTCTCAGAAGGGAGCAGGTGTTCAGTGCCTTAAGTGGGCAAAACAACCTTACCAGTGTAGAGAACTTTCCATGTCAGAGTCAGGAATTTTTCACAAGCCAAGTTCCCAGATGCCAGCCAAGGGCAACCTTTCAAGCAGGCCTTCTAAAGATAGCAGCCTCTGGCCTGCTCTGTTAACTCCTTCCTGTACAGGGCGTATCGGAAGGACATAGGAGCCAACCTAAAACCACTCCCATGGCCAAAATTGAAACAATTTGAACAACAAAATAAATAATAGTAGTATTGGATTATAATTCAAAGAATAAAATAGATATCCATGAGTCTATACTGATATAAATAAATGAATGAAACAAACAAATAAATTAGATGGTGGGGGGACCAAATCTTCCTTACAGAAGAATTCCAAATAATGAGTGTAGAAAGAATCAGGAAATTGAAAATCACCATGAGAACACCACAGTGATAATGGCTGCAAGCAAGATCCCCTAAAATTAGTAGGTGAAACCAAGGAGAAACAGAATATTTGCACAACCTCAAAGTATCTCACCAAAAAGAAAATTTATTGGTCATTGTGGTGGTTTAAACATATGTCCACAAATTCTTTGATATACATACTTCCAGGATGAGAAGTCTAATTCCCTTCTCCTTGAGTGTGGATTGGACTTAAGGATTTCTTCCAACAAACAGATTTTGGAAAGAGAAAAATAGTAACTTCACAGTAGAGAAACAAGGCAGACACCAGCTTAATCAAGTGATCAAAGTTAACATCTTTGGTAAGAAGTCACGTTGATACCATGTACCCCAATATGATGTGATGGGAACGGCACTTAAGCTCTGTGATACCATTTCCAAAATCCATGAGTTCAGTCTAATCATGAGAAAACATCAGAAAAACTCCAATTTGGGGATATTCTACAAAATATCTGACCAATATTCTTCAAAATTGTCAAGGTCATGAAAAATAAGGAAAGACTGAGAACTATCACAGATTGAAGGAGACTTAGACATAATGACTGAATGTAACATGGACTGGATCTCGGAACCAAAAGTCTGTAGGTTAGTTAATGGCACTGTACGAATGTCAATTTCACAGTGTCAATCATTGCACTATGGTTGTATAACATGTTAACCTTAGGGGAAGCTGGATGGAAGATATCCATGAGGCCTCTGTACAATATTTACAACTCTTTTGTAAATCTAAAGCTATTTCAAAACAAAACAAAAAAAATTTAAGCACTTAGGCTGGCACATACTAGTTGCTAACTAATGTTAGCTTCTCTTGATTAATTTACTTGATAATCATCCCCAGAGGGTGATAGTGCTGGGAAATCTCTCTTGTTGCCTTTACTCCAAATACAAAGTATGTTTCCAAGGATGAGTGATTTTAGTGGCACTTATAGGCTTGGGAAATTTCATTGCCCTTTAAACGAACAATATCATGATGGAAAGATACCAGGCTGACAGTTCTAAAATTTGGTCAATGTTTGACTTGCTGAGGATACCTTGGTTTTATTGTCCTCTCTGTGGAGACTGGTTTCCAGAGTGCCAGCATGACTGGAGAATTGGGTCCAGAGTGTGACCACTCGGAGGCAAGATGAGCTAGCTACACATGCCCCTGCAGCAGGCCCTAACCCTACCAGCTCAACTACCCAAGGCTGTGTTCTTAAGGCTGTTTGGAAGTGTATGACCCAAGATGCCAGAGTCAAACCAACACCGAAGACAGAAATACCTAGAAAGGAGACAGTGTGAGAAGTGTGGCAAGTATGGGCCTTACCACTGGCCCTAAGGTTTCTAGATATTACTAACTTCAATAGTGGTTAATTGAGAGGCTGGTGAAGGGTGAAGAGGCAGCTTTGGAACATGGAGTAACTGTAAGCTATATTGTATTCCTATGTATGCTTCATCTTACAGTAGAATGTTTGTCTTTCTCTCATTGGAAAAGAACTTTGTAGTTTTACCCTGGCTAAATTCCTTCCTGTTCAGTGGCGTTGGAAAGCTACAGTGAAGTCGTTTTTGCTTATTATTTATGTTCCTACCTGTTTCCCAAAAGGATCTAAGCTGGTTCATTCCTCAAACATTTTTGCTAACCCTAGGCCTTCATTCTCTTCCAGACCATCTGTTACTCTTCACCATGAAGTCATAGTACTAAATTTGTGACAGTACAATCATTTCCATGGCAACAGGATGTGGTCTTCACCACTGAATCCAGATTTCACTCTGACCAAGATCAAGCAGCAGAAAGACTGGGGAGTGTATTCCGACATTTTCTATTCTTTTTCAAGTTTAGTTTCTCTCTGAAATTTTTACTTTTGATTCTAAAATCATATACTCAGCCTGGATGTGTGTTTTTGCATAGTTTACGTATGAAGCATTGGTCCAGTAAATCATCAGATATGCAAGCTAAAAAATAATGAGTTGAGAAATATCACACAAATCTACACACACACACACACACGCACAATGATGTATAAACTTTCATGAAAGTGGGATGATTAGCAAATGCCTTTCTGGTTTGTACAGAAGAAAAGAGAACAAGGAATCCACTTAAGAGACATGAAACTTCTAAGCCTAAGAAATTTGCTTTGATGACTGTGATAAGCAGTGCAAGGAAACTGACCCTGTTCCTACTCAATGGTTTCCTTATCTTGCTTAGGACAAGTAAGACATAAAAGAGTCTTCCCGTGTACCTGCAGACCTCTCCAGAGGAAGATAGACAGAAGGGCAGCTTTATTCATATAAATGACCAACATCTGGGTATTTTGTCCATTTGCTTTAATCTCACACAGCTTACTTACAGAGTCTTTGGAGAAACTCCTTAGAACACCATTTGCGATTCCATGGAACTGAGTAAAGGGCTTGAATTTTTAAGAACACTAGTTCCTAGAGTATCAGAAGAAAATACCTGATTGGTGCATTAGCCTAGCAATTTTATGCGAAAGACCGTAACAGGCAAAGACTGCTATAATGAGGCTACGTTGGACACACCACATAATATATATATAAAAGATATGTTATATGTTAGACATCATATAATATCTTATGTGTATGTGTATATCACAGAGAAAAAAATGTAACAAGTGAGAATGGACAATATTCCCTCTTACTCTGTTCTCCCCGGCTTCCTTGTTGAGTTGATGGGATAAGTAGCGGCAGACAATGGGGAGAAATGGTGATAAAGGGTAGAAGGAACTGGAGGAGAAGCTAAAGTGATGCATATTAATTTTTAAAGGGATAAGAAATTACCACAGTGGAAAGGAGCGGAAGGGGGCAGAGAAAGGAGGGAAGCCAGAGATGAGGGGAGAGATTGAAAAGCAGAGACGGGGTGTTTGGACAGCAACTGCTCTGCGGTCTGGGGCTTTGGGGAAATAAATTGGAAAGGAGGATTTTAACAAAGTTCTACTGTTGGTTATGTGGTGTGATTCACCACTTTGCTACTTCTTCACGACTTCAGTGAAGACAAATTATTTTTTAAAGCTCTTTAAGGATGGACTTGGGATTCTTTTGAATGAGGTAAAATGTTCAGATGGACACTAAGGCTGGAGTAAGCCCTATTCTGGTTTTACTAATATATATATTTGAGGAAAATAATCAGCAGTTTCTATCTCTTACCCTCAGAGAATATGTCGGCCAGAGCTGCCCCACTCTCAAGTCATATCGTACTCATAGTGGGTGCTGGCCACAGATGGGTGGCATTCTATGGTCTGGAGTTTCTACCTTTAGTGAAATTTAATTTTAGCCTTAAAGGAGCTGGGAATTTAGTTGAATCAAACGTGGAAGCGTAGAAAAGACACTATTATTGCTTCAGGGAGGCGTAAGGCCAAGACCTGGAGCTAGTTTTTGAGGCCTAAAAGAAGGCAAGACCAGGTTACGGGGCATCATGACACCTAAAGGACAGGCCTCACTGACAATGAGATGGTGTATTCAGGTCTGCTCCAATCTGACACTGATGTCTCTGGGTCTTGTTACAGATTGTAATTACTTCAGAAAACGCAGAGCCTCCTGCTTGTTCTCCTGCATACGGGTATGGTAACAAGTAAGGAAGACCTTGCATGAAGGTCACCATCACTTTTGATGTCATCAATAGTTTCCAAGTATGACCATCATAATGGAGGATATGTAATGATTCAGGAGAGGTAACACAAGATGAAAATGATCATCAGGATAGAAGTAAGAGGCCAGGGCGAGTAGAAAGGATCAGCTATCCCCAAGACTCCTATATAATATTAGTCCCTAAGATGTGCTGTGATTTAAAAAAAGCTTCTATGGGAAGATAATTTTGGGCACACTGCATAATCCTTTTCACTTAGGGAAATACACACGATGTTATAGCCTCTGAGAAGTCCTACCAAGAAAAAAATCCTGCTTAAACTGTTGTTGCCCAAACTTATTTAATCATGGAACACGTTATTTTAGCCACATCTATTAACATCCAATGGCTAGTATTATTCAGAACATACATTGATTAGTATTGGGATAGATGATGTGTGTGAAACCATTTTATAATAGCTTATACTTCTCTTATAGCTAAAAAAAAAATACGAAAGGACATAAGTCTACTGTCAGCCTATACTCAATTACTGTGACTTTTGACCTTTCTATAATTTCAATGCAGGGCTTTACCCTACCGTACAGTCAAGGATTGCTTCATAAAAACTGGGTGAGACTTGTATTTGGCACTCAATGCAAAGTTGCATGCTTTACTTCATTTCTCCTAAATGCTCAGTACCTTCATAACGCCTGTACTCCCCAGGAACTCTCATCTGGCTAATCTCTAGGACGTAAATTTTCCTTTGCAGGGTTGTATGCATCAGAGTTTTTTTAACTCCCTCCCACCAAAACCAACGTCATTCCTCAGGAAACTTCTTTCTGCTAGGGAACCTACAAATAAACCCATCCTAACGTTACCAGGTTAGCCAGGTTACATATTTGCTGTGTAACAGGGGCTTGCTGAAAATATAATGCCTTTTTCCTGAAAAAGGAGCTTCAAGGTAGGGATTTCCAGAACTGGAGCAACTTAGCAGGAGGAAATGTTTTGGGTTAGATGGGTCTTTCATGATCCACAGATTGTACCACTTGAGGTCACCTCTTGTCTTTACATGAAGGGGACTCAATCTGCAGAATGATGCTCTCTTTGAGGGAACCATGCTTGACTATGTGTAATATTTCTTTTCAATAGTCCAAAAATTGCTGATGCAGTGTTTCATAAGTAATATTAAGTGTGGAGGAGTATCTTTTTACATTTAATGAATAAATAAATGGCTATCTGCACTGCTGTGGATTTTTTTGTTTTTAATTCTTGTTTAGTTTTGAATAGATAACACACTCACATGCTACAAAATACACAGGGCACAAAACAGCATATCATTAAAAACATGTTTCTCGGGGCTGGCCCCGTGGCTGAGTGGTTAAGTTGGCGTGCACCGCTGCAGGCGGCCCAGTGTTTCGTTGGTTCGAATCCTGGGCGCGGACATGGCACTGCTCATCAAACCACGCTAAGGCAGCGTCCCACATTCCGCAACTAGAAGAACCCACAACGAAGAATATACAACTATGTATTGGGGGGCTCTGGGGAGAAAAAGGAAAAAAATAAAAAATAAAATAAAATCTTAAAAAAAAAAAAAGTTTCTCTCCTTCCTCTGCATCTCAGTGATCCTGTTTTCTTCTCCAGAGGCAGCTATTATTACTAATTCCTTAAATATCCTTCCATGGATATTCTATGTATTTACAAGCACATACATATTTTCTTTTTTCACACAGATGATAGCACAATATACATATTCCTCTCTACTTTGATTTTTTTCACTTATGAATATATCTTAGATATCTTTCCATATTAGTCTCTGGAGAGCTAGTGGCTTGGTTATTTTAACAGCTGCATGGTGTTCACTGAATGCCTGTGTCATTTTATTTCACCATTCTATTGATATATTGTTGCCAATCTTTCATATTGTTAACAATATTGCATCAAATAGACTCACTGAATAAACACGTAGAAATGGAATTTTGTCAATAGGTAAGGGCATTTTTACTTTTGAAAGATATTTCCCAATTGCTCTTCATCACTTACACACCCATCAACTATTTTTGAGTGGCTACTACCTTAAATCTTTATCAAACCAGTATTTTATCAAATATTTTTATCTTTGACAATTTGATGGGGGGGAAGTTATATATAATTTTTATAACATGAGAACCAAAGATAATCAGGGAAGTGGCAATTCTGGATAAGCGTAAAGAGCATTAACCTATCTTTTCCATTGGTGATGTGGGACAGAATTTCCCATCTTACTGAACTCAAGAACTTGTCCGTAAGTAGACAGGTATTGAATTAAAATAATAAGTTGATCTTAAATCAAAAGTGATTTGAGATTCAAGTAGGTTACCTCAAAAAGTTAAAGACTCTTTTTCCCCGAGAGGTCCTTACACACACATAATTCTGGGCTTGACACTTCTGGAAGTAGGGAGAAGACCATAACCTCTGGAGGGGTTTCTAGCTTCATGATGCTATGACTTCTGTAACTCCGTGGATATATGAAAGTATTGAACAATGAGCAGGATACTTTCATTACTAATCCATCCATGATTACACTTTATAAAATAAAGGGAAAACATTTCCTTAATGGATCACTAAGCATAAACCAGGAGAAAAGGAGGGAGACCCCAGTTGACTCCACTTCCAATTCACTTCATCCTCCTGGTCCCGTGACCACAGCCAGGACCTTAAAATCCATTGGGGCCATTCAGCGTCACAAATGGCAAATTCACACCTGTCACTATCTGACTACAACTCCTAGCCTTCCAGCTACCTCATTCCATTATTCTTGCCACACTTGTTCTCTCAATTTATTAGGCCCCCCTCCCTTTTACTCTTCCTTCCCTACCCAAGACAACTCACACTTCTCCCCAGTGAGTAATTTATCTACATCACTATCCATTCTCACTTTCTTCTTTCCTAACATAAAAATGCAGCATAAACTCAGATGTTTATGAAATATTTTATTTTTCTATGAATAAATTCAACTTCAATTACAGACCCCATTCTGACATTGGCAGAAATATAATCTTGGCTGATTTTCTCTGAGTAGTATCTAAATTTCAGACTTTGGGGATTGTGTTATGCTATGGGGGTGGACAGGGTTTTGGGGACCCACAGCATGCAGACTGCAGCCATTGTCTAATTTCACTGGCAACTGGCAGATCACCGTCATAAGTCATCTGTCAGCCCATGCTAAGTACTGCTGGGTTGTCACCTCATTCAGGCCCTTAGGGGGATGGGAAGTCATTCTACTGCTCCACGGGCCTGGCTCTGGCCCATCTTCCTAGAGACTATTCAGTCTTTCCTTGTCCTTCTTTAACGAAAACAAAATTTTAAAGTACAAACAATAATATAAACCATCTACGTACTTATCACCCCAAATGAGCAAGTGTTACTCTTTTCATATTTCCTTCAGCACAGATAAAGGTGAAATCCCCTGTGTGCCTCTCCACAGCCTCACTCCTCCCCGACTCCCTCATTCCCTAGAGACAACAGGGATTACGAATTTGGTGCAAAGGTAGTCCATGCTGTTATGCTTTTGTCTGATATATTCGTAGCAAAAAAAAAATATATATATATATATATATATATATCTTGTATTTGTTTTTAAAAAGTGTTTACAAATAGTATCATACTCAACATGCTGCAATTTGATGTTGCAGACTGTTTTCAAGACTTATCCATGTATTGAGATAGAGTCAATTAGTTATTTTAACTTCTGTATGGTATTTCATCAAATGAATATACTATAGTTTGTCTGCTCCCTATTCATTCACCCTTTGGGTGTTTCCAGCATTTTATTAATACAAACAATACTATAATGACTATCCTTTCCTACCTCTTTCACAATCTGCTACTCCTCAGTAGCAGCAATCTCTATCTCAGTAGATGGCATCTCCAGGCACCAGACCTAGGTTCTTGGCCAAAAACCTCAGAGTCGTCCTTGAACCTTTTCCCTCACACCTCAAATCCCTGTCACCAAATTGTTCTGTATCCTGAATCCAACCACTTTTCAACACTTTCAAACAAGTCCAAGCCACCAACATCTCTTTCCTACCATGGCAATAGCTTTCTGCCCTACTGCACTCACTTACTCCACTTTACCTCACGGGCTTGTTTGCTTTCTTCCAGCGTGTCAAGCTCGTTTCTGCCTCAGATCATTGGTGTTTGCCATACCTTCTTGCCTGAAGCGCACTTTCCTCAGAACTTAAACATAGACCTTGCTCCGTCGTATTCCAAGTGTCTCCTCAAATTCGTGTTCTCAGGGAGGCCTTCTCTGTCCATCCTACCTAAAATAGCACCTCCAGCCCCGCTCCCGCTACCCTGCCACACTTTGCTCCAAGTTACTCCCCACTCCCTGAACCAACATTTATATATGAGTATATATATTTACCTACAAGTCTGCCTCACTTTTCGTAAGAGCAGTCTTGTTCACCTTTTATTTCCAAGTCCTACTATGATGCTTGGTTCAGGTAGGAACTAGATAAATATTGATTCAATAAATGAATGACTGTTTCCTTATGCATTTTTCAATATTTCTTCTAAATTATGTACCTAGAGGAGGAGATTCTGGATCACAGAACGTGTGTCTTTTCAACTGGACAAGACGTTTCCAAATTGCTCTCCTAAGTGGCTGCACCAATTCACACTTTCACCAGCAGTAGGTAAGATTTCTCACTTTCATATAACTGATAGCCAACACTTGATATTGTCACATTTAGAATGTTTTCCCATTTTGATAGATGCTTTAACTTACATTTCTCTGATTACCGGGGAGGTCAAGCGTGTTTCCTTTTTACCTATTTTTCTATTAGGTTGTTTGTCTTTTTCTTATTTATGAAAGTAATTTATATTGTCTGAATATTAATCCTTTGTTTGATATATATGTTACAATTATCTTCTCTGAGATTGTGGCTTTCCTTTCAATATTGTTTATGGGATATTTTATCAAATAGAAGTACCAAATTTGGAGGGTTCAAATTTATTAGGCTTTTCCTTTATAATTTGTGTTTTTGATGTCACATTTAAATAACCCCTCCTTCCCTTGTGATCATAAATGTGTTCGCCTATAGTTTCTCCTAATACTTATAAAGTTTTTATTTTGTTCCAGGTTTAGATCTTGAATTCACCTGGAGTTTAACTTATAGCAGTGGTTCTCAAAATGTAATGTGGGGATACCTAGGAGTCGCCAAGACTCTTTCAGGAGGTTTGCAAGGTCAAAACTATTTTTGCAATAATATTAAGGCATTATTTGCTTTTTTTCACTCTCATTCTCTTATGAGCAGTGGAATTTCCCAGGAGGCTACATGACATGTGATGATATCATCACTCTGATGGCTAATGGAATGTGTGCTTATGCGTTCATGTGTTTTATAAATTTCTTAGTTTTAATTTCTAACATGGTGTCTTAGTTGGTTTGGCTGCTATAACAAAATAACATAGACTGAGTGGCTTATAAAAGCAGAAATTTATTGTTCACAGTTCTGGAGGCTGGAAGTCTGCGATCAGGATGTCAGCCTGGTTGGGTGAGGGCCCTCTTCCTGTAGCAGACTTCTCACTGTATCCTCACATTGGGGAAGGGGCTAGGGAGCTCTGTTGGGTCTCTTATAAGAACACTAATCTCACTTATGAAGGCTAAAGGCCGCATCTACAAATGCCATCACCTTTGAGGGTTAGAATTTCAACATATGAATTTGGGGGGGGACACAAACATTCAGACCAAAGCATATGGTAAATATCAACAGATGTAACCCACATAAACAAAAACTCTGTGGAATCTTGGTAATTTTGAAGAGTATAAAGGAGTTCTGAGACCAAAAAGTTTGAGAACTGCCGGCATAAGCTATGAGATAGGGCTCTAATTTCGTTTTTCTTAGCACAGAAAGTCAGTGGCCCCCAAGTTCAATAGGTTGTAATGTTTCCTCTGTCATATGTCAACATCCCATATGTACTTGTGTCTACTTCAGTGTTCTTTATCATATCACAACACTGCAGTATCGAATTACTCCAGCTCTATAAGGAATCTTCCTATCTGGAAGGATAAATCACACCTCCTTGGATTTTTAGAATTGCCTTGGCTCTTCTTAGATCTTTCTCTTTATAATTAACTTTAGAATCCGTTTGTCAAATTCCACAGAAAGTCTTGTTTGGATTTTGACTGACATTGCACTTAATTGTGGAGAATCATAATCCTTTATGATATTGATTTTCTGTTCTGTGAATTTAGTATTAGTATCATGTATTTTTTATTACAATCTTCTTTTTTTTTGCCCGTTGGTATTTTAAAGATTTTTTTTTTTTAATTTTTCCTTTTTTTCTCCAAAGCCCCCCAGTACATAGTTGTACATATTTTAGTTGTGGCTCCTTCTAGTTGTGGTACGTGGGATGCCTCAGCGTGGGCTGATGAGTGGTGCCATGTCTGCACTCAGGATTCGAACTGATGAAACCCTGGGCCGCCGAAGCAGAGCAGACGAACTTAACCACTTGGCCACGGGGCCAGCCCCCATGCCTTTTGGTATTTTAGCCGTAAAGGTCTTGCACATTTTTGTCAGATTTATTCCTAGGCATCTTATTTTTGTTGCACTTGTGAATAGGATCTTTCCCCCACTATGACACAGGCATATGGATTTCCTGCTACTTAGGTATATAGGATTGCTATTGATCTTTCACACTGATCATGATTTGGCAACTTTGCTCAGCTCTTTGCCTAATTTGTTTTTCTTGAAGAACCTTGTAGAGATTCTAGCTGAAAAATGATGTTGTCTACAAATATTTTATACTTTTTCCTTGCTGATCATTGAATATTTTTTTTTCTCTTAAATACAAGGACCAGAACTTGTAGGATAATGTTACTTGAAGAAGTTATTACAGGCTTGTCATGTTCGTGACTTCAATGGAATTGCTTCTATAATCTCATAATTAAATGTTTTGTTACAGACTCTTCACATATAATCCACATCTAGTTAATATTCTTTGTTTGCTAAGAGATTTTGTTTTTAATTATGGTTCTTGACTTTTTAATGCTTTATCTGTATCCATTGAGACAAGCATATGGGTGTTTTCCTTAATCTGATAATAAGGTAGATTACAGATAGATTTTAAATTGCAGTACCATCTTTATATTTGAGGTAAACTTTATTTGTGCTTGATGTATCATTTTGTACACTCTGCTGGATTTGATTTCATAATTACTTTATTTAGTATTTTCAATCAGTGTTCAAAAAACTGAGATTCATCCATAATTTTCTTTGCTTACAGAGTTCTTGTCTTATTTTGGTCTCAAGATTATAATAACTTCATAAGATAAGCTGAATAGCCTTTACTCTTCTTCTGGAACAATTTGTATGAGAGAGGATTTTCAGTTCCATTAAATTTGGTAAAACTCACCTGTAAAACCACCTGGCATGGTTTCTTTGGCAAAGGAGAGTGGGAGCATAGGAAGGAAAGTATTGGGAAACTTTTGACTACTGACCTATTTCATCGATGATTAATTTCTTCAGATTTTATATTTCTTCTCAAGTCAACTTTTTAACTTGTATTTGTCTGGTAAATTGTCAGTTTTACCTCAGTTTTCAATTTATTGAGAAAAACCACTCAAATTTACAAATTTTATAATATAACTTAACTAATGATTTCTTAATCTCTACTCTACTGTATCTCTAATTATATTCCCTTTTGAATTTCTAATATTGCGTATTTATGCTGTCTTCTTTTCAATGGGGCTTGCTAGAAGTTTATTTTATTGGTCTCCACAAAGAACCAGCTTTTGAATTTATCAATCAATTTTACCTTTTTTGGGTTGACCATATTCATTTCCTAGCTCCTTGAGGTGAATGCTTAGCATATCCACTTGAAATAATTTTTAATAAATGCATTTAATGCCATAAATTTCCTTCAAATGACTACCTTCACGGCGTTATCCAACTTTTGCCATGAAGTATTTTCTCTCTTATTCTTTTCTAATGGTTTGTAATTTTTAGTCTGAATCATGAGTTATTTAGGAATGTGTTTTTAAGTTTTTGAACATATGAGAATTTCTAATTTAACTAAATTTTTATCAAAGAATTTGGTCTGTACTATCGTGATGCATTGAAATATCTAGCCTAGTATGTGGCCAAATTTTATAAATGTTTGAGATGTATGAATTCTCTATTTGTCAGGTGGAGGTTTTTATATATGTGTGTACACAATATATTATAGAAATCTTCTATTTCCTGAAGACAATACATTTCCACTGGAATAGAAGTTCAGATTGGAAAGTAATCTTAAAATGACTTTAAAATAGGGGCTGGCCCCATGGCCGAGTGGTTAAGTTCGCGCGCTCTGCTGCAGGTGGCCCAGTGTTTTGTTAGTTCGAATCCTGGGCACGGACATGGCACTGCTCATCAGACCACGCTGAGGCAGCGTCCCACATGCCACAACTAGAAGAACCCACAACGAAGAATACACAACTATGTACCGGGGGGCTTTGGGGAGAAAAAGGAAAAAATTAAATCTTTAAAAAAAAAAAATGACTTTAAAATAAATACATTCACAGAGATAAAGAAATAAAATATTTTTTTAAAAAATCAAAGCTTAAGAAACAAACACAGAAGAGATAAAGAAAAAATGAATATGAAAAATAAATAGAAAAATAGACATTGTGATAAAAAATATTCAATAATTAGGGGTCGGCCCAGTGGTGTAGTGGTTAAGTTCGTGCACTCTGCTTTGGTGGCCCGGGGTTCACCGGTTCGGATCCCAGGCGTGGACCTACATACCACTCATCAAGCCATGCTGTGGCGGCATCCCACATACAAAGTAGAGGAATATTGGCACAAATTTTAGCTCAGAGACAATCTTCTTCAAGTAAAAAGAGGAAGATTGGCAATGGATGTTAGCTCAGGGCCAATCTGCCTCACCAAAAAAAAGAAGACAGAAAATCAATAATGAGATAAACTGCAAATTGGTCACAGTCAGAGAATAAATTTTTTCCCCCAGGTTTCTTAGAGGAATAATTGACAAAATAGTGAGGTATTTAAAGTGTATATTGTGATGAATTGATATACATTGGTAAGGGAATTCCTCCATCTAGTTAATTAAGAAAAAAATTATTAAATTGGAAGATTATATTTAGGAATTCATGCAGAATACAGCATGATATAAAAGAGTAAACACATATGGCAGTTTTAAATTATGACCACAAATGCTTTGATACTCCTCCCATTAAGAGGTGGGTCTAGCCCCTGCATTCCCCAATCTGGGCACGTTTGTGACTAAGTTAGGTGGAGGTGACACTATGTGATTTCAGAGGCTGGATAATAAAAGCCCACGTAGCTTCTGCCTTGTTTGCTGGAACAGTCACTATTGGAGCTTTGGGCTGCCATATAAGTAGGATGATTACCCTGAAGCCACTACCATGTAGGAAACTCAAACCACATGGAGAAGTTATGTATAGGTCCTCCAATCTACAGCTCCAGTAGAGTCCAGCCTTTGTTACTATAGCCTAAACATGTGAGTGAAAAACCCCAGCTATTCAAGTTACTACCAGGTGTTCAAGTCTTCTTATTTGATGCCCCGGACATCATGAAGCAGAGTCAAGCTATCCCTGAAGTACCTTTCCAAATTCCTATCATACAGAATCTGGGAGCAAAATAAAATGGTTATTGTTTCATGCCACTATGCTTTGGAGTGGTTTGTTACACAGCAATACATAGACAGAACATATGAAGGATGCATCTAATTAGCAGTTTCAGAAAGAGAGAATAAAAGGAATGATGGAACTAATATTTGGAGAGATAATATTGAGAATTTTCTATAGTTCTTGAAATGAAAGCACATATTAAGTGCAAAATAATGAAAATAAATTCATACCTAGGTACACTATAGTGAAGATCCATAACATTAAGCATAAACAGAAAATTTCAAAAGCCACCAAAGAGAAAACACAGATTACCCATAAAAAGAATGGCAATGAGACAAAGAACTCTCATCAGCAACAACAGATACCAGATGTCAATTTAGTAATATCTCCAAAGCATGGAGGGGAAAATAACTGGCAACATTGATTTCTATACCTAGCTAAGCTATGATTCAAGAGTAATGATGAAATAGAGAACTTTTCTTTCAAAACTAAGTTTACCAACCACAAATTTTTATTGAATGAATTACTAAAGGATGTATTGCAGCAAAAAGAAAAGTGAATTCAGAATGAAAGTGTGGTATTAAGGAAAGAAATGGTAAATATAAGAATTGATAAATTAGATTAATAAATCTAATTATACATTGACTGTATAGTAACTGTTTTATGTTATATACTAATAAATATGGAACTAAAATTCTAGATAGCAGTAACGTCTCAATACATTTGGTAGCTAAAACACAGTCTTATTGGAGCAGAAGGATAGTTGTATTTTAAAAACTATAAATTGTTAGGAAAATAAATGGTTAAGTGTGCATTTAAAAATTTAAGAGTAGCTACTTATAGTATAGACAACATTTAATCTATAGTTTCCAAATCAGCAGAAAGGGAATAAAAAAAAGTTATCAATCCAACAAAGGCAGGAAAGGCAAACAAACCAAAAATAAATAAGTTAAATAAGGAGAAAGCATTGTAAACAGAAAATCAAAAGCACATGGTAGAGATGGTAGATATTATTTCAAATAGGTCGTACTCATGTGGATTGGACTTCCCAGTTAAAAAACAGAGACTGCCAAAAGATCAGAACAGATACTTCTGCAAAGAAGATATAGATGGCCAACAGGCACATGAAAAGATGTTCAACATCATTAACTATCAGGGAAATGCAAATCAAAACTACAATGAGATATCACCTCACTCCTGTCAGAATGGCTATAATTAACAAGACAGGAAACAACAAGTGTTGGAGAGGATGTGGAGAGAAGGGAACTCTCATACACTGCTGGTGGGAGTGCAAACTGGTGCAGCTACTATGGAAAGCAGTATGGAAATTCCTCAAAAAATTAAGAATAGGGGCCGGCTCCGTGGCCGAGTGGTTAAGTTCACGCTCTCCACTGCGGTGGCCCAGGGTTCGGATCCTGGGCGAGGACATGGCACTGCTCATCAGGCCATGGTGAGGCGGTGTCCCACATCCCACAACTAGAAGGACCTGCAACTAAGATATACAACTATGTACAGGGGGGGTTTGGGGAGATAGAGCAGAAAAAAAAAAAAAGATTGGCAACAGTTGTTAGCCCAGGTGCCAATATTTAAAAAAAAAAAAAATTAAGAATAGATCTATCATATGATCCAGCTATTCCATTGCTAGGTATTTATCCAAAGAACTTGAAAACACAAATGCATAAAGATACATGTACCCCTAGGTTCATTGCAGCATTATTCACAATAGCCAAGACTTGGAAGTAACCTAGGTGCCCATCAAGGGGTGAATGGATAAAGAAGATGTGGTATACATACACAATGGAATACTACTCAGCCATAAGAAATGATGAAATCTGGCCATTTATGACAACATGGATGGACCTTCAGGGTATTAGGCTAAGTTAAACAAGTCAGAGGGAGAAAGTCAAACACCGTTTGACCTCACTCCTAAGTAGAAGATAAAAACAACAAGAAACACATAGAAACAGAGATTGGATTGGTGGTTACCAGAGGGAAGGGGGGAGGGAGGAAGGCAAAAGGGGTGATTAGGCACATATGTGTGGTGACGGATGGTAATTAGTCTTTGGGTGGTGAACATGATGTAATCTGCACAGGAATCGAAATATAATAATGTACACTTGAAATTTATATAATGTTATACACCAATGTTACGGCAACAATAAGAAAACAACCCCAGAGACTACCAGGATGAAAAATCAAAAACCCAGCTATATGCTGTTTACAAAAGATGTGCCAACTGCCAATAAAATAACATAGAAAGGTTGAAAATAAAGGAAAAAGTTACAGCAAGCAAATGAGAACCAAAAGAAAGTTGGAATGGAGTACTGTATCAGATAAAATAGTTCAAAGCAAATAAGTATTAATAAGGATAAAGAGATATTACATAATGATAAAAAAATTACATTATATTAAAAAGTGGTAAAAATAAAAAATGCTAAAAAATTGACAGGAGTTCTATCCAGCTATCCATATAACCATGAAATAAAACAAAAAGTAACAGAATTACAAGGAAAAATAAGTAGATTAACAATTACATTGGGAATTTTTAATATATCTTTATTAGAAACTCACAGATCAATAAACAAAAACTAAGTTGAGAGGCTGGCTGATGTTTTTAGTCTTAATTTGCCTTGTGTGCAAACTGTCATTTGCAGCTCATCTTAAGTGGTAGCTTTATCTTTCTACCTACTCCAGCCCAATCCCATTTTAGTGCAGCCTCCTTGTAGATCCTGAGACCCTCTGGTCCAGAACTAGGTGTCTCAGGACTCCTGTCCCTCAGAACACTGGGGAAGATAACAGATGTGTTTACTGAGCCAGAAAGCAGACTGGCACATGTCTGTGTGCACTGATTTCTCTGCTTCCTTCCAACACTCCCACAGATGAGCTGGGGGTTTTGTTTGTTTTGTTTTTTAAACTCTAGCTCAGGGTGGAAGTCATAGCTTTTCCCAAATCCCAGTTCACAGTGAGCCTGGCTGAGGAGCCATACCCCTGTATGGGGTGCTGTTGTTCTCCATTACTCTGAAGGAGTCAAACTCCTAGCCAACTTCACCTGCTTTCAGACCCAGAAGAACATCAGGATCACAGCTCTAGCCCCATGAACCCAGTAAGAGCTGTGTTGCTTTTTCATTTCTGATGCCCAGAGAAGATAATCTCGTTAATGAATCCAGAAATATCTTTTAATTAAAAAAAGTTTTTATTATTGAAGTTTTTGGAGAAGATGTAGCAATTCATAAAGTGAGCTCATAATACCATTTAGCCTATTTTCCTGTGCCATCTGGATGTGAGGAACTCTGTGGACTTGCTACCTTCCTTGGCTTTACTGAGTAATGGGGGCTGAGGTTTCCGCTATTCTCAATGCCAGAAACCTGTTTAGAGTCTCTGTAAATCTCCGCAGGGCTTCTAGCTTGGGGTGGGAGGCAGAGTACGAAGTTCCCCTTATTTCTTACTCTCCTCTCTGATTTTCCGTATACACCAATTAGAGGAATTTTTATTTATTCTGGTGCTGAAAGCCTTACTCTTAAATCATCAGTCTTTGTCCTGAATTCTCTAGAGTCTATATAATTTTGTAACCTTAAGTTTTGAAATCCAAAAGGGCAAGAGATAAAAGAAAACTTGGGAGGGAGAGGAGGAAAATCTCACAATTACACTCATTATTATTCTACCAGAAAAGATATTTTCCTCTCTGCATTTGTGTCCTGAAAATCTGTCTTCTCCCATTTCCTCAGAAGCCACATTCCTGTCTACTTAGCCTCTCTTATCTCTTATTTTTCTATCCTGGATTCTTTCCTGCTGAAGTCTGTAATCTCTTTATAAGATGAAATCTCTCCTAGCTTTCTCTAATGATACTTTTTGTTCTGGAGAATATCAGTCTTTAAAATGGCAATACAAAGTTTCTCACGGTGTATTCCAGCCTCCTTGAACTGGGTCATTAAATGGAATCATCTCCAACTGTCACAGATTATAGGCAGCAAGACCCATGGATGTCCCATTCACAAGATAGAGATTGCTGAGTCTGGAAGTATATTTCAGAGGTTGCCAGGTCCCTTTCTTGTTTTTAAGATAGACAGGATCTTGTCTCTTCTTAATATCTCTCATGGAGAGTAGATTCTAATAGATAGGCGTCTAACAACTACTACTGCCACCAGGCAGTGTGCTTCTTTGCTCATCCACCTCTTCTTTCTTTTCCTTCAGACTTCTTTTTCTCTTTCTCTTTCCCTATTCTTGCTTCTTTCTCAGTTCAGTTTTCCTGCCTCTCTTTTTCTTCCTCACCCGTAAATAGAAAAAAAAAAAAAAAGCAAATGCTGAGGTTCCTGACTGGTGACATTCCAGAGAAATGAGGAAATACAGGTTGTCATATAATTGGGAGGGGTCAGGGGTGTGACCTAAAGTTGAGGGAAGAGAAGAAGAGAACTATAAAGCCAAGAGAAGGCGAAAAGGTTAAGTAAAGGTTAAATTTTAGACTTTTATTACTTAAATGATTCTGTGAATCCCATCTAGAGCATTCCATCTTTCTCAGGCTGTGATGGTTCCCAGGAGATGCAAAATTACCAACAAGGGTCAGTAATGACCTATTCAAAGATGATCACCCTCTTCAGTTTTTGTTTGTACAAAAGTATCAGTACCTAATATTGCATTAAAATGAGCCTTAGGAAAAGCCTATAACAAGATGTTTTTTCAATCACCAGGATGTGAAAGCTATTACATTGATCTTTTTTTTTTTAAGATTGGCACCTCAGCTAACATCTGTTGCCAATTTTTTTTTTTCCTTCTTCTTCTTCTCCCCAAAGCCCCCCAGTACATAGTTCTATATTCTAGCTGTAAATCCTTCTGGTTGTGCTATGGGGGAACACTACCTCAGCATGGCTTGATGAGCGGTGCCAGGTTCATGCCCAGGATCCGAACCAGCGAAACCCTGGGCCACTGAAACAGAGC
The DNA here is from genome assembly GCF_041296265.1 of Equus caballus. Lineage (NCBI taxonomy): Eukaryota > Metazoa > Chordata > Mammalia > Perissodactyla > Equidae > Equus > Equus caballus. The sequence continues at coordinate 17,704,654 of NC_091688.1, forward strand.
GCATGAACTTAACCACTTGGCCACGGGGCCGGCCCCTACATTGATCCTTAATCTATCTCCTTTTCCATTTCCAATGTTACTTTCAGGCTCCCGTACTGTGGCAGATAGTTCTGGCATTCTTTAAAAACCATGACAAACAGTGAAACTTCTAACAACAACAGCAACAACAATAAAACCTATTTTACTTTTGGGTTGGTGGGAAACATTGACAAACATAAGAAATAAAAGCTGCCCATAGACAGTTCTCCTCACAGAAATAACTGCTATTAATATTTTGTTGTATTTCTGACCATTTTTTATGCAATTCTATTTCATAGTTATACTTTATACATATAGTTTTGTATCTTTCAGGCATGTTTTAGTCTAGAATACTTCTAGCCATGGTTTTCCGTCACTTTTCTGGCCGGTTGAACTGTATATATTCCTTTTCCTCCTGGGGAATAGAATTTGAAAAAGCAAACTCTGCAAAATCTTATTCTGAAGGACCTTACAGTTGACTGGGATACTTAAGCGCATTATCTGATTGCACGTCTGCACGTGATCTCAAGGTGGAATGGTTCCAAAGATCTCTTCCACAGATTTATCACCCTATCACATAACTGCCTTTACTTAATTTCCCTTTAAACTTTAAATTCTGAGAGCAGACTGTGTGGTTCACCATTTGTACCCCAGTGACTAGCACATGACCCAATACATAGAAAATTCTCAATGTATTTTTGACGACTGAATGAATGAAAGAATGAATAAATAACTAAATGCTTAAATCCTAGAGGATCCATAACTCAACAAGCTTTCTCCTTAGTATCAGGATACATCCAGATTAAGGTTCCCAGAAGTAAAATATTGGTTTAGATTTAGATTTGTCTTGAAAGAGCAGAGAAAGATAGGAATTGATCATCAGTTGAACACTCCCTATCGATCCTAAACTCTTAACTCTCCCTAAGATTCCTACTGTGCTTTGTGCTAAAATTTGGCTGTCCCACAAATACTTATAGAAAGTTAATTTCAACTTCTTTCTACAGCTAATAACCTTCTGTAACATCTCGGCCACTGCTGCCTACCTTTTGGAAATGTTGGCATTCCAATATTTGGCCCTATAGGCTTTGTTCTACCACAGGGATATTGCTAAAGAACAACTAAAACCATGCACGTCCTCTTGGACAAAGGATTGGATCACTTAGGGGACCATAACGGAAAGCTTACAGCCAATGGTTGAGAGTGAGCAAGAGAGTGAGAGAGCAAGCCAGAGAGCCTTCTAGAGATGTCAGTTTGAAAGAGGGCAGGGGAAAGCACAGGCAGCTGGGTTTGCTCTTTATGAGCCTCCTTATCCTCTTCAGCTTTGACAGGTCTTGGATTTCATCTCATTCAAACACGAAACTGCTAATGAACTGAGACATCCTCTGTAAGTAGATGAAAGATGTTTTCTCTCTTGGCAATTTATAGTTGGTCATATGATACAACTGGTCGTATGGTTTTCAGGCAGTATGCTGTGTACCTCTCTCTCTACAAACGCAATTCTACAACACTTTGTGTGTGTGTGTTTTTTTTTAAACAGGTTTAACTTACGTTCATTAGTGTGAAGTTGTGTGAAGCTCTGATTCACCCTATGTGCATAATAAGAGCAGTACCACCTGTTGAGTACCTACTAAGCGCCCGGCACAGAGGTATGTTACATACGTTATCTAACTGAACTTGGAGAACCTGCTTCCAGAAACATAATTTAAATATCTCAGTTACTTTGAAATTGCATATGGCCCTTTCCTTAAGAAATTTACATTCAATCTATTTAGCCCTATCTCATTAGAAGAGAAAAAAAAAATAATACCAGAATTTATAAACACTTTTCTGGTGAGAAATATGAAAATCACTGAGCTTTCCATTCTACATTCTTATCCAATTTTCTTTCTGAATTTTGAAATCTAATTTTTCCATCTTATTTTCCAATTAGTTGATAGCCTCTCTTCTCTCTTGCCATCCTCCGCCAGCAGCGCATTCCTATTTTGCCACATAATAAAAGGGTTAACTGCTTCCCGTATTCCCAAATTAGAAAACATAAAAGTTAAATAAAAATGATTTGGACATTGAAGACTTTTTTCCCTACATTCAAGTATGAGACTGCTGTGGGATAACTGATGAGTTATCCATAATCTTATAAGTGTGCTCTTCATTCATTGCCTAAGTAAATTTCATTTAATTAAAATTTCCATCTTGTTAAATATAATAGCAGATTTCAATTCCCCAGATAGGTTGAAGGCCGATTAAATAGGTTGAAGGGCCAATAAAGTTCTTTACTTATTGCTTAGGGATTACTTCTATGTTCCATAGTAACATGGTCAGGAATTTTAAGCATTTATATGAAAGTTATGGTCCAAATTTCTATTTGTTTTTTTCTAAGATTAATTGATTCAACAAACATTTATCAAGCACCTCTTGTATCAAGCACCCTGCTGAGGGAGTGATAAGACAGAAGTGAGTGAAACAGGCATATGTCTGCCCTTACAGGGCTTACTGCCAACTGGGGACAACAGATATTAAGCAAATTTTACAAATATGACAAATGCTGTGAAGAAGAGGTCAGGGTGCCATGGGAATATGTACCAGGTAAAACTAACCTAGCCTGATTGGGATGGTGGGAGGAAAAGATTTTTCCAAAGAAGTTCAATTTCAGGCTTGAAGCATTAGAAGGAAGAGCGGTCTAGGGTGAAGAGTTATCTAGGTAAGGGAGAAGCTAGTATAAGGCTCTGAGCACAAAAGCACACTGCCTATTCAAGGACCTAAGAGAAGATCACTGGGGCTAGAGGGATGACACCAGGAAACGCTAGAGAAGAGGCTGGCAAGGACCAGATCACATTGGTCATCCTAAGGACTGGGGACTTTATTCTAAGGGCAATGGAGAATTGAAGCCAGGAAATAAAATTTTTTTAAAAGCTTAATATGGTCAAAATGTGGAATATAAGAATATATCAAGTTGCTATTTAATTTGTTCTGGAATGTGCTCATATCTTGTAATCCAATGATATTAAGGGTTTTTATAAATATAGGACAAATTATCTAGGTTTCTGATACATAGAATTTTTCTGAGAATAAAAAAGACCCTAAGGGGGCCGGCCCCGTGGTGCAGCAGTTGAGTTCACACATTCCGCTTCAGTGGCCCGGGGTTTGCTGGTTCAGATCCCGGGTGCAGACATGGCACTCCTTGTCAAGCCATGCTGTGGCAGGCGTCCCACATATAAAGCAGAGGAAGGCGGGCACGGATGTTAGCTCAGGGCCGGTCTTCCTCAGCAAAAAGAGGAGGATTGGCAGCAGATGTTAGCTCAGGGCTGATCTTCCTCAAAAAAAAAAAAAGAAAAAAACCGACCCTAAGATAGTTAAGCAAAGCAGAACAGTACTTGGGTACATATCCTTAGAATGTCTTAATGTGACAAACATACGTCCTGAGTTTCTTAGCTTTTCATCTATATCACATTTTAACTTGATTGCACATGGAGGTGGTAAAATAATAAAGGCAGGGAAAGGAGGAAGTTGTGCATGTCTGTGCATGTGTGGTTTCCCGTGGTTTCCCATGGTTTCGAAGAAAAGCAGATTTATGACAATGAATATCAGTATCATATTCTCTGCACTCAAAAATAGTAGTCTACCCTACAGAAACTAAGAAAGTGGAGAGAATAAAATATTAAAAGATTTTTTCTTTTAGTTGGATGCTTTAGGGAAAAAACAGCAGCTTCTGGGTAATACAACAGATTTTGACATGAAATATGTTGATTTTAGACTAGGGACCCCCAAGATGGCTTTGCTAGTACTGTGCTTGGAGTGGTAAAGAGATCCACAAACACTAAGGCCCTTGCACAATATAGAGTACAAGAGGCTAAGGTTTTAATTTTCTTTTTTAATGCTCTTCAGTCTTCCCTATGAGCATTTCTTCTTGTCTTCTCCAGATGGTCTGTGTCCATTAAATTAGCAGACAAAATTTCAAGGTGTAGATCTTTCCCAGAGGTATTTTCTTACTGGGAGTTGGGAGAAATTCTTGAAGATTAATAAAGTCTCCCTTAGTAAATATTAGGAGAATAGAGAACGAGAGAGAGTTCTGACCACCATTCTCCAACACCCCACTGTTTTCCAAACCAGGAGTTTCTTCTTTGGGATCTTGGACTGCAATGCTTCCTGACTGTTCCTCAGGCTCAGTGACTCCCTCTTAGGAGTGAATGAATAAACATACATTTGGCAAACTGTTTGAGAAAGGCTGCTGACCCTTGATCTAAGAAATCTTGAGTTGCAATGTCCATTTGCATGTGACTCACTATTTGAAGAGAATGAATCACTCACTTGATTGAATCACTTAGCTCCACGGTCTGAGGTGTGGTACTAAAGAGGGCATAGGCCAGCTTCACATACATTGTGTACCTGAGGACTGCAATTGATAAATCCTTCCATCAAAATAAAAACACACCTATTAAGTACCTAATTGTGCACAGGATTTGGAAACATTCCGAATATGTAGGCTAAATATGAAAATAAACCAGTGCTTGTTAAGGTTTCATGGAACAGGTGAGATGTCTATTATTCTAAAAAGGGAGGAGGCTTGCTATGTATTAACTGTCAGGTTACCAAAGCTCTGGGTAAATTTGGAATGAATGTTGAGTAGCTTCTCAGCAAGTAGCTGGTGTCTGGTTGAAAGCTGGCCAATCTGTTTACTTGGGCAGAAATGTGGTTATGTTAGGCTGTTTTTAGACATAAAAAGGTTTTTTAAAAGTTTCAACCCTCTAGAATCTGGCTCACCATATCCTGATACTGTATTCTTTTCTATAATCAGAGTCATGGATGAAGAAATCTATCTTCTAGCACTGAATGAGAATAGATTTGGGTGTGTGGTCAGACCTATGAGTATTATAGATAAAGACTAAATAAACTATTATTTTAAAAAATAATTTTATGCTGCAGTAGTTCTAAATCATTCATTTTAGCTTGATATAAAAGAGCAAAAGGGCAAAAAAAATTAACATTTATCATGAACCTGTGTTGTTAAGTGAGGCACTCACATATTCAGTCATATATATCATCATTAAAGTTTACAGGAAGCCTGTAATAGCTAATATTTCCATTTTGGTCAAGGGAGAAATTGAAGTTCAGAGACTGAGATGGCAGAGTTGGAATCCACACTCAGGTCTGCTAGCTTACGATCTTTCCTTAAAATCATTTAGGCACAAACTGAAAAACTTAAAATCAGGTAGGATTAAACAAAATCATTCTGCTTCAACTCTTTAATTTCTTTTGGTTTAGATATAATCTATATCTACTAGGGAAAAAAGTGAATAAAATCTATTGCAGGAAGATGCTTGTATTCTGCAAATCTGTTGATGAGGGGGGCAGTAGAAAGAGATGAGATTGGAAAAATGTACAGCAAGCAACATCTAAATTCTGGGTCATAATTTTTCTGAGTACTGTTGATTTTTGAAAGTTATTGTCACACGAGGGCATCAATGTCTTATAACCTGTAAAATGTAAATATGACTAGTTCTATCGAGGGACATTGTAAAGCTATTGAAGAATCTTATAAAATTCTTAGGAAAGCTGCCATAAAATACAAAGATTATTTATATTTTGGGCCCTCATCTGTGTACCTGAAGTACTTTGTTTTTACCTTAATTACTGCACTCATCATATTGCATCCTAATCTACTCTCTGGTATCTCTTCCAGAAGGTGGGTTCCTCCAAGACAGGGACTATGTCTCTTTCATTGTGACAGTGCCTGAAATATAATAAGTACTCAGTAAATGTTTACTGAGTAAACAATACAACAAAAGAATTCATGTTTCTGATTCCAGTTCCCTTATTTCCAAAACGAGAAGATAGTAATATTTTCCCAGATTGCTTATCAGGAGTGTTTTATGTTCATATACTGTTTATGCTGGAGATATGAGCCACAGACATAAAAGGTGTTATTATGATGATTACTAATTATTTTACATAAAGTTTTTATTCTAAAATCTTTTTAAAAAATCTAACCAATAAATTTCAGGAAAGAAATGTAGGGGATTTAGGGAATATGTAGTAGTAATCTCCATCCTTGGGCTCTAAGGGTTGAAGGAAAAACAGGATCCTATACCAGAAATGGGAACAATCTTTCACTAGGTGGCTCTCTTTCCCGTGAGTGGGCAAATGGTTGGTGCAGCAATGACAGGGGGCATTGTACAGCTGCAACCACGTGCGTCACACCGCCATCACAGTAGGCGCCTGCAGCGGGAGGGGCATAGTTCAGTTTCTATTTCGTTAATGAATGTCCTTGGGACTTATTTCAAAGTAGCCTGCACTTTCATTTCCCTCAAATTTGTACTGTTATTCCAAATAGATACTGGTCCAGTCTTTTAATAGTTGCAACCTCAGGGAAGGATCATGAAAGCGCCTCTTCACCTAGCACGGAAGATAGCAGGAATCCAGGTACCCAAATGGAGCCAGACCAAAATAGCCCATTAAAATCCTGATTTTTAACTATCCAGGGAGAGCTGCATTCCTGGAAGGTTTTATACCATTACATATCCTAAAGTCCTTTGGGACAGCTGCTTAAACGACTCCACAATAGGAACCGAAAACATAATTTGCAAAATGTCAAATCATTCCTTTAAACCATTAGGACAACGATTTCTCCAGCTACTTCTCACACACTCCATATTATTATTGACCCAATTCTTTATTCCTGCTTTTTAGCCCCAAACCAAACACAAAATATACACATAATAGATATTCAAAAAGATTTGCTCTAAGTATTAAAATCCTTTTCCTAGACGCCTTTCAGTGGAACTTCGCGCCAGCATCTAGGTTTTTCGTGATACTATTTTACCCAACGCTTTCATCTCCGGCTCAAAAGATGCAGAGAGACACGTTCCAAAACACTGCAGACGCATCAGAGAAGGAGGAAGTTTGCAGAGAAGGCAGGACCTCGGAGGTCTGCTTGTGATCATCAAGCGGCACCCCCACGGGGGGGTGTCTCTGAGAGGGATGGCCATCGTCAGCGTCTCACGACGTCCTGGCTCTAAATGCTGGGAAACCACTTGTTAGCCCCCTAGGATGTGTTCCCACTCTCGCTCTGGCCTCCTTGGGGCAGGATGTGGCTCCGGAAGGCCACGCGGGGAACTCCGAGGAGGCTCGGTCGCCTAGGGTGTGTGTGGGGTGGGGTTTGGGGGGATTTCTGTAAGGGGTCGACCCGCCTGGAGAAGTCGGCTGTCCCTGTCGGCAGGCGAGGAATCGCGGCTGTCGTGTGCCGTTCTCCTCCCTCAGGGACCCCGTCCTGGCGGGATCCCGCCTCCCGGAGCCCGAGGCCGTTGTGGGGAAACCCCTCGCCCGCCTCGCCGCCCCGCGCCGCCGCCGCGCCCTCTCTGCTCCGGCCCGCCGCCTGCCAGCCTCTAGGCCCTCTCCACGCCCGGCCCCGGGAGGAAAGTATGGAGGTGGTTCCCGCCCGCAGGCCGGTGGAAAAGCCCACGGTGAATGCCTCGGGGTCTCCCCTATCGCTGCGGGAAGGGAAAAGGGAGGAGGAAATGAACCTTACCGCCCGGGAGCACGACCCGGATTCCCAACCTGGGGGAGGCCTTGGATGGAAGGGAAGCCAAGGGGGAACCTTGGGCACTTTCTCGACAATCCATTCGCCCAGGGAGGGTCACCCTGTCCGCACACATTGGTTACTATGACAATACAACTACAGCCTCCAGTTGCCATGGCAGCTGCTTATCCAATCCGATTGCTTTCCTTTCTCTTCCTCCCTGGGCTCCACCCCATACCCTCCAACAGTCTCCCAGCGTGCAGAGGGAGGGGACGCGGAAAAGAGGGGGGGTCCTCAGCGTCACTCTCTAGGGCGCGAGGGAAGACCAGAGTCGAGGGACTAGGGGCGGAACTGTAGGAGGAAGGGGCGGCGTTTCCAGTAGGGAAGAGTGGAGGAAAGGAAAAAGGAAGAGAGAAATCGGGTGGAGTGGAAAGACGGGGGAAGATTTTGAGTGTAACTCCCGGTCGAATTGGGCTCGATGTTCCCAGGGAGGCTGGGGTTGCCCCCTCGCGCGGGAGGAGAGGGGTGGATTGGCCGCCAGCCGTCAAGCGCCTCCAGCGAGCCGCTCAGCAGCCGCACAAGCACCGCACAGCTAGCCGATCCCCAAAGGGAGCGCTACAGAGAGGCGGAAATCACCGGCCGCTGAACTCTCGCGAGAGGGACCCCCACTTCCTATCTCCGCTTCTCCCTCCTCTTCCCCCCGCCCCTTTCCCTTCTCCCTCCCCCTCCCCCCTCCCGGGTCGGAGTGTCCCTGCGCCCCAAGGGCCGGAGCAGCAGCGAGAGCAGCTTTCCCCGCTCCCTCCCCCTCGCCTCACTCACCCCCACCCCCCCGCCGAGCGAGGAGGAGCCGGAGGAGAGGAAGATGGCGGCGGCCGCCAGCACCCGCGGTGCCGCGGGGCCGCTCCGAGGAGCCTGAGAAACCCACAGAGGCTTCGCGGGAAGACGCGGCGGCGGAGGATGAGCCTGCAGAGCGCGCAGTATCTCCGGTGAGTGCCGAGGCCGGCCCCATACGTAGGGGGAGCAGGCCGAGGGTTGGGGCATGGAGCAACAGACACAGAGATGGTATGTCCGGGGTGGCGGGGGAGTTGCCGTGTCCTCTGCTTCCCCGGCAGGGAGGCGGGGGCTGCGAGGGGATCCGCGGGAGGGGGCGGAGCGGGCACACACATGGGTACCTGGCCCCCGCGGGCCAGGCTGAGTTCCAGCGAAGCCGGCTCATCTCGGCGCGGGGAAGGAGGTTAAGGAAGTGTGAGGTGTGTGCGCGCGCGCCCGGGGTCGCGGGCTCGCTGGCGAGGGGTGGGGGAGGCGCCCGGGGAGGCGGCGGCGACCCCGAGTGGAGGTGGGTGTGGAGTCTCATCCCGGTGGCGGGGGAAAACGTGGTTGGTGTGGGATTGGTTGGAGCGATGCACGAAGAGAAGACGCGGTGGAAGCCAGCACACCTGGGGGGTGTGGGTGGCCGGCGAGGGAGGAGGGGGAGACTGCAGGAAGCTGGAGTTTGTTCTTCATTCTCGGGGTGGAAGTGCTGAGGAATAATGTCATCTGTAGTTGGTTGGTGGCGTGGGAGTGGGGGCATAAAGAGGGGGAATGGATGAGGAAGTGAGGAAAGAGGGAGGTACTGTGGACGGGGTTGGGTTCCCCAGAAGAAACTGGGTTAGAATCAGTGTAGTCGGAAGACATCATTCTGAGAGTCGTGCATTCTTTAAGAGTGGTGTAAGGAACTTGTATGTCCGAGGTAGAGTGACTCATTGGTACAGAGTGTGTGTGAGTAGGTGATATGTGTCTGGGGTGAGGTGAGGGGGGCGATTGATACCCATTTTAGGAGGGGGAAGATGCAGACACATTGGAACCAAGTACCTGATCGCAGAGCATAATGAATGGAAAGATCAGCTGTTGTGCAGCCAGAAAGGTTCCATGGAAGCAGAATGTGAGCTTGGAAGTAGAGGTAAATGAGGGTCAAAGTCTTGATGGCAGAGAAAAGGTGGTTAGAGCCTGAAGTTAATTGGGGATTTGTTACTGCTTAGAAAACGGGAAGGAAGACCTTAAAATGGGTCCTTTTTGTCTTTCAGGAGCAGAACTAAGAAAGGCGGGCTTATGGGAAGATATTTAAAAAAGTAATTTCATACCTTGTGAAAGAGGGATTTGAATGGAGTAGAAGTCTGAAATGAGCAGAAAAGTCACTTTAGCTGTTTAGTGAAGTGAAAGTCTTGATGTGTGAGCAGATCCCTATATGTATATTGCAAGAGAAGGTATGTAGTAAGTGAAACATGAGGGTAGTTATTCTACTTATGGAAGTAATAGTTTTATTAAGCATAGTGTGGAGAGGAGAGAATAATGAGATCTTTGAATTATGGTTGATTGCCTCAGTTTAACAGGGACAGGATCCACACAAAATGTGTGCTCAGTGACTATAAGGTAGTTGGAATGATATCAAGGTACTTTTTTTCTCTATTATCCTTTTATTGTTTAACATATCAGATAAACTTAAGTGCAACTGTGGCAAAGATCTGTGGTAGATGCTGTAGAGGGAGGATATGGAAACCATTAGGACACTCCTTAATTTTAAAGAATTTGCAGTTTAGTGTATATTAGGTAAATAAATTAATAACAGCACAGAGTAGAGTAAGGTAAGTATCATAAAAGATGCCAAATGTTTTAAGAGTCCAAAGGCAGGAGATTACCTGAGCAATTGGGGGGAATCAGGAAGAGCTTCCTTTGTTCATTGCTCATTCAAACGCTTATGATTCATCAGTCATTTTGTTGATCACCAATATGAGAGGCATTGTACCAACTGCTGAGAATAGAAAATTAAGAACTCCACCTTCCTCTTAGAGAGTTTACAGTTTATTAGGCTTCAAGGAGAAAATGGCACTTAAAATGGACCTTAAGGATAAACAATATCCTGACAGGTGTGGATTGGGAAGAGGGGAATTCAAATGGAAGGATACTGAGCAGAGAAATGTGGATAGGGAGGTCTGGAGTCAGGTGAGGTGTTCAGTCCAGTTAAACAAGAATATCTGGTGATGCAGCTGGAAAAACTTAGGTTTTTCATAGGTTGTTAAGTTTGACCCCTTCCTTTTACAGATGAGGAAAGTATAGCCCAAAGAAGTTAAAATTTTTGAGGATCATATACCTGGTATGTGGAAGCTCTGTAACTCAAAATGTAGATTTTCTAACTCCAGATTATCTGTGCTCTGTGCAACATATCTGGGTTCATCCATTCTTTCCACAAATATATATTGAGAGCTTACTATGTATTCTAGGTACTGAGGATACAGTGGTGAACAAAAGAGTGAACATGGAAAGATATGTTCTAGTAGAAAGATGCAGTCAATAAACATATATGTTTATCAGGTGGTAACAGGTACTAGGAAGGAAAATAAAGCAAGATAGGACTATGCTGTTTTATATGGACAGAGTGATCAGGGAAAGCCGATTTGATAAGGTGCCTGTATTTGAGAGGTTCTTGAATATCATGAAGTGGCCAGTAGAGAATCTGAGATGACTTGTTTAGAAGGAACTTCACATGTTCATAGCTATGTATTAGGAAGATGAATCTGTAGTATAATGGTGGGCAGTTAGGGCCAGAAATAAGGTGGTGGCAATGGTACTAGAAAAGTATGATGAAAAGCAGATTGAGAGAGTGGTGGTAATTTTAATGGGAAGATCAGTTGGCTTTGAGAGGCTTCTGTTTTACTGTATCTTATATTTTGTAAATCAACATGGTAGGCAAGACTTATCCTTAGGTTGTGGAGTCAGTGGTAGACGGCTCAGGATGAGTTTAGTTCTCTCAAGAAGGGGGAAAAGAATAAGAGTGAACAAAATGTTTAAATAACCTGTATTTTCCAGCTAAAGTTGAACAGGCAAAATCGAACAGGCATAGGACCTGGAATCCCTTAAAGATTCCTGAACGCCAGACTTTTCTCAGTCTTGCGCATCTGTCCTAAGTAAATAAAGCAAGTCTTAGGGCTAATAGTAGTCTGAGACTGAGGTGGAGAGGTAATAAAGAAAGGCTTGACCAGCCCAAAGTTCCCTTTTCCTCTTCTTAAGATAATCATTCCATTTAAAGTCTGCTGTGGAGAGACTGGAGAATGTCTTCAGGGAAGCCTTATGTTCACATTCTTTTTCTTGATGAAAATGGAACCGTGGGTTTTTATAGACAATTCAAGGAGGATGCTGGGTATTGCTGAATGAGTGTGGTTGAGAGTTGGGTAGGCATTCTTTGTGACCTTGACTTCGGGAAGAGCTTTGTTGCCTACCTTTGTCGGTGGTGTAAGACCATGACTGGGCAGTTTTGAAGCTGCATAGTTGTAGATCTTCCCTCATGTAGGTGAAAATTAGTTTTGTCTCAGCCAGATAAATTTGTTAGAGTAGGTGAGCTAGGGTGTCTGGCATTGAAATGGTGGGGTGGTGGCAAACCAGGTAGCAACATGGCAGTTTGAAGAGAGTAAGAAATGAGGATATGAGGTAAGAAACATCAGTAAAGCGAAGAAAGAGGGAATTTGACATCAAGGGAGTGAAATTAGTCTTGAGTTGTAGAAATAGAGCAGAGATGAAAGAAAAGAAAACCTATCCTTTGTATGGGAAAAAAGGTGATATTCTGGGCAAGAAAAGATGATGAAATTTTTTTGGTTAGAAAGGAAGTGTCATTTTTTTGAAATAGCAGACTGACAAGACATATCCAAATGAATAAGTTAAGAATATCTTCTTACATTTTATAAGAAGAAATAGTCTTAAATAGGGGGTTTCAAGACTGAATAATTAGAAATTTATTACTCAAATTGAAGGAAAAATCAGTATTTTCTCTTTTGATTCATGACAAACTCGAAAGTTTTTCTTTTTTTGAGGAAGCTTAGCCCTGAGCTAACATCTGCTGCCAATCCTCCTCTTTTTGCTGAGGAAAACTGGCCCTGAGCTAACACCTGTGCCCATCTTCGTCTACTTTATATGTGGGATGCCTGTCACAGCATGGCTTGACAAGGAGTGCCATGTCCGCACCCAGGATCTGAACTGGCGAACCCTGGGCCGCCAAAGCAGAATGTGCGAACTTAACTGCTGTGCCACTGTGCTGGCCAAAATGGAAAGATTTTTAGAGACTTTTTGACACCTCTGTTGATTAAAAGAAAAGGGTGTGTTGAATATAGTTCATTTGATAATGCTAGGAGAAGGGTGAGGAAAGGCCATCAATGAAATAGTAGGTGAGGTATAATATCATACTTTAAAAGAACAGCATTTGAAAGAACAGAAATATGGAAATTAACATATCAAAGTTGGGAAAGCAAGAGTGGGGAAAGTATTGGAGTACCAGAGAGGGTAGACATCATCAAAGTTGTTTTGGAAGATGAGAAAGTAGAATCATCATAGCCATTGGGAATACCAAACAGGTCAAAGCTGGTTATAAAAGGTGACACAGGTGCCACTGAATGACATCTGCTGCTGTTGTGGGAGGCAGCTGTTCATACTTTGTACTTCCTCCAACTTTCCTCTTTTCCTTCCTTCACTGTTCTCTCTTTTGTCTTTAGTTTTTTCTATGCTGTAGGTTTTTCAGAGAGGTCCCCTTGAAGTTGATCCCTACTGTTAGACCCCTTTACAGGAAAGGTTTACAAATTGCCCGTTTTGTTAGAATTTTTTTGGGGGATACCTCTGTTAGTGAAGAAGCTGCATTCCAGTGGTAGCTTCTTTGTCAGAAACTTTGTTACCAGAGATAGAAATAATATAACAGCCATAAGGTTGTTTTCAGAGGCAGCAGAAAAAAGGTGGTCATTTATATACTAATTAAAATATCCGGTGTGTTGTAGGATAAAATCTGTCACTATAAATCTTGAGACAGAGGGAGATAAGGGGAGGGGATGAGGCTGGATAAAGTAGCAAGCAGGACCTTATCCTAGCCTGGGGAGAGGAACCGGGAAGTTGGTGGGAACATTTGGGAGGAATGTGTGTACTAAATAGTGTGGGCTCCAGTTTCTGGAAGAATCTGGTAATGCTGGGCTGGGTATTCACTGTGTCTAGAAGCTTCAAGAAATCCTATAGCTCATACTGATATTAATGCACGTGATCAAGAAGTCTTTCCCTGACCCATCCCCCCTCTCCAACAGGATTTAAAAATAGCTTTGGTCTCAGAAAACCAGCCAAACATGGCTGATTTACCAAACATGGTAAAATTGTTTGAAAGAAGTGACTTTCTCTTGAGGCTTGTAAAGTCTAGTTTTTGTTATAATGGTGTTCATAGCATTCTACCTGCTTGAATATTGACTGGCTAAATTATTTTGGCAGTTAATTTCTGTTTCCCTTGTGGTTTCAGTTGGATTCAAAATGTATACTTCCTGTCCTAGCCTGTGTTTCATTGCCTTCTAACACCTGCTGTGTTCTACCTTCATGGTAGATGAAGCAATTGCTGAGTTTTTGTTTTGTTTTTTAAGATATGTAATAGTAAATTCTGGACCCACTAGTGCAGCAAGTTTCTCATGAGGCAGTTTTGGGTTGGAGGGTGGTTCAGACTTTAAAAGGGCTAGTTTGTTTAATAGTGGAGAAATACTGTCTGCAGCCTCCAACTACATCTCTAACCCTGACTAGCCGTTTGTTGTTATTGGTAGCGTGAATGAGTACCTGAAAGTTTAGGTAGGTTTGTTTAACTGATTGCTCTTGTTCACTTGTGTTTCAGATAGTGGATTCTTCATCTGTCTGTGGGTATTTTGGCATGTGGTCATCACATATTGCCATTTAAGTTTTGTAATCAAGCTGTATTTTAATTTAGTTGCTGAGTTGTTGTGGATAGACTTATCAGTGGTCTAGGAGGTGGTAACTAAGAAGGGCTAATTAGTAGTTACAGGGAACTACAGGGATAAAGTTTTGGCAAACTTGTTACATGGTAAGTGAGAACTTGTAACCCACTCCTTTCTCGTTAGCATGTAAGTGGAGCTGCTTAGGAAGGCTACTTTCACCCTCCTTTAGACCCAGTTTTTAGTCAGTGGGAAGAGTAGGTGACTACTAATTGTTTAAGGAAACTTTAGGAGTCTCAGGTAGACAAGGTAGCAGTTTTGTTTGGATTTTTTCCTTCTCTGCTTCACTAATACAGAATTTCTTAACTTTATCACTTACCAACATTTTGGGACAGATAATTCTTTGTTGTGGGCAACAGCCCTGTGCGTTAGAATGTTTAGCAGCATCCCTGGCCTCCACCCACTAGATGTCAGTATCATTCACTTCCATTTGTGACAACCGAAAATGTTTCCACACATTGCCAAACGTTCCTTGTGGATGCGTATTCACTCCCAGTTGAGAACCACTGATTTAGGAAATATATTCAGGAAAGATATATATGCACAGCATAGATTCATTTTCTCGTTTTTGCCTTCTTCAGGCTATCATAGATTACATCTTAGGCTTCTCTCAACAGTTTTCTCTTAGGTAGTAATTGGTTAGTTACCACGTTTAGGCTTTACCCATAAAAACTTGTTCTAAATGTATGTTTTTTTTAATCTGTGTTTTATTTTACTGGCAATTACTGAATAGTTACTATATGCAGAGCACAATTATAGGGGCTTTACCTATGGGAAACTCAGAGATCCTGGAGAAAAACGTTCAAGTAACTATAATAGCAGATGAACTGGTAAGTGCCGTGATAGAGAAACAGAGGTACTCTGTAAGTATGGGGAAGAAGAACTTGATTCCAGCAGAGGTAGAGGTGGGGTGAGGAATGTATCTTAGAGGAGGTGAGATTTGGTCTGGGTGTTTTTGTTTGTTTGTTTTGAGGGAGATTGGCGCTGAGCTAACATCTGTTGCCAATCGTCGTCTTTTTGCTTGAGGAAGATTGTCCCTGAGCTAACAAGTATGCCACTGTTCCTCTATTTTGTATGTGGGATGCTGCCACAGTGTGGCTTGATGAGTGGTGTGTAGGTCTGTGCCCGGAATCTGAACCTGCAAACCCCAGGCTGCCAAAGCAGGGTGTGTGAACTTAACCACTACGCCACCCAGCTGGCCCCTTGATCTGGGCTTTGAAAGATGGATGGTACTTTTAAAAGTGGATGTTGGGCAAATGCACTTTTCAGGCAGGAGGAACATCTCACAGCTTCTTTATTCTGAATGCGTTTTTAAAAATTTTGTTCACATCCATTTTATATATGACATTAATATTCTGGCCAGGCCTAAGTTTTTCTTAGATAAAAGATAGGTTATAGACAGAGAAGTAGAGATGTGTAAGTGGTAGTTCTGAAGACTTGATGGCTGGTATAGGTCTTGAAAAGAGAAAAGAAATTTGGTTAGATTGAGTCCTGCAGAATCCCCTTCTTTACTTGTGCTCTTGATTATATACCATTTCTCCAGAACCTTATTTCACTTGTGCTGTCTCTCTTCTTTTAGTCTTCTTTCTAATTATTTGCTTTACTAATCTCTTTTATGGAGTAATCTCCAATTTCTTTTAAAAATCCTTTCCTGGGGCCAGCCCCATGACCCTAGTGCTTGGCTTCCATGGCCCAAGGTTTCACTGGTTCGGATCCTGGGCGCAGACATGGCACTGCTGGTCAGGCCACGCTGAGGTGGCGTCCCACGTGCCACAACTAGAAGGACTCACAACTAAAATATACAACTATGACCTGGGGGGATTTGGGGAGAAAAAGCAGAAAAAAAAAAAAAGAAGATTGGCAATAGTTGTTAGCTCAGGTGCCAATCTTTAAAAACATCCTTTCCTGTTTTCCCTTTAAGCTCTGTCCTTCCTTACCTTTCTTTTATGGCTAACAATTTTAAGTTTGCCCTATACTGTGTTTTTCCTTTTATTTACCATCTACTTTTCTTTAATCCCTTGTAATACAGCTGTTTTCCTGTAGCACTTTACTGGAATTGATATTTCCAAAGGTACCAAAGACCTAATGGCTAGATTCATCCACTGATTGTTTTTCCTTTCTCTCTGACACACTTTTGTTTTCCTTTCTCTCTGTGTCTCTCTGTTCCTCTCATATCCATTAATCCATCCGTCCCAGTTTTGGCCAAGGTATATCGCAGTCCCCGAGGATAAAAAGAGAATATACCCTCAAGTAGTTTTACTGGGCCCACAAGTAAGTACCTAATTGCTACATAGTTAGTTTGTAGCTGCTATGATGTATACACATGGGTCTTAAGGGAAGTTCTTGAGCTCTGTGTCTTGTTTTTAGCGCTGAGATTCCATGATGCTGATTGCCCTGCCTCTTATTTTGTTTTCTTTTCCTGTCACCCTATCAGTGGCAAAAAGAAAGGCATAACCCTATATTCCTCTGCTTTCTCTTCTTTCAATGTTTCTTTTCCTCAGAAGTCACATCCACTCACAGGACTTTTGCTATCACCACATCATCATTGTTTACAATCTATCAAGCATCTACTTAGTATAAATCATTGTGCTAGGTCCTGGGGAGACAGATTGGTATAAGATATCATGCCTGCCATTCAAAGAGTTTATGAACTTTAATGAAATAGGCAGAAACATAAAATAATACATAAAACAAAGTCCAGTTTAGTGGTTTAGAACATGGTCTCTGGGGCAGGACTGCCTGGATTCAAATCACAGCTCTACCGCTTGCTAGCTGTGTTACCTTGGGCAAACTACTTAAGCTTCTTGTACTTCAGTTTCCACATCTGGAAAATGAGGATAATAGTAGTATCTATCCCATACAGTTATAAAGATCAAGCAAGTTAACATGTAAAGTGCTTGGAATGGTTCTGGCACACAGTGAGTACTGTATAAGGTTTAGCTATGTATAATGCGTGAAAATTATCCTCTGGCACTGACTAATCTGATAATTTTGCACCTATGCCTTCTGGACATTCCTAATTTTAGAAGTGTTTTGTCATAGCAAACTCAGCAGTCTAAAAGTTAAACTCTTAATCCTTTCCCTTCTCCTCTCACTCTATTCTTCATGTTTTCTCTTTCTTCATTGGTGCTGCCACTCCTCATCCTCCCACCCAGGTTTAAAACCTTGCAGTCATCTTTGAGTTCTCCCAGTTTTCCTTACCCTTTTCCACACATATACCTTTTGGAAATGTTGCCTTTCTATTTTGTTTTCTTTTTAATTTCTAGCACTGTCAACTTTATACCCATACTGTTGAAGTAGTTTTCCAATTGGTAGCTTGCCTGAAGTTCTCATATGTAACAAGAAGAAAGCATTGACTTTGGGTTTTTAAACACTGCCCACTACTTTCTCTGTTTTTGAACTCGCAACATTTCTGGTCTTGATTTCTTTATCTTTAAATAGAACAGTGGTCTCATAAAATTGCTGTGAGTGTTAAACAAAATAACAGAGACTTACATGTTTAACAAATTCTAGTTCTCCTTCAGACTCCCACCACCTGTCCCTTGCCAACTAATCTTTTGCATTGCTTCTGTATTATTCCTGAAAAGCATTTGCATATGGCTTTCCCTTGCTTGAACTCCTTATTCTAGCAATCTTGGCCTTCCGTAAAATGACCCTCATCTACCTCTGCCATGTGATATCTCCTTATTTTTGATAGGAACCAACTTCCCTAGCCAGAGTAATTACTGTCTTCTAAACATGGTTTATCCATCCATTCTGGTTTTAATCTCTCTTCCCAGGCCATTTCCCCTGTAGCGAGTACCATCCTCCACTATCTTAAGCTTTACCGTCTCTGTGAAGATTTCTTGTCCACTTTGATGATTTCTACAATTTTTGAACTGTGTAGCATTTCCTGTCTCGTAGTCATATTGTACTTAGAGTTTCTTAAATTTGTAATGATCTCTTTTTTTATGTAAGTGGACTATCTCTGCAGCTAGACTGAGTATGATAGAGACCATGTCTCACCGTTTTTTTAATGGCACAATGTACATAATTGGTGTTGAATAAAAGTTTTATGCTTTTATTTTGTTTTTCCAAAACATTTATGGAATACTTATAAATGCCAGTGCTAGGCTCTGAGAATATAAAGACAGATGAAGTGATTTTTGTTCCTTAGGGTAGTGATTTCTTGGGGGAGATGGATATTTCACAGATATTTCAATATAATGTGGTAAATAGTATGCTAAATGTTTTCAAGGAATGCCATAAGTATACTGAGGGAAGTGGAACTTTTACTGCCTGTGGAGTTCAGAGAAACCTTCTGGAGTTGAACCCTTGAGCTCAGTCTTAAAGGATGAGGAGGATTAGCCAAGTGAAGAAAGAAGGGAAGAATGTAGCAGGCAGGGGGAGAAAATGAGTAAATGTCTGGGGGCAGTCTGTTTGAGGAACTCTAAAAATTTTGGTATTAGGAATAGTTGAGAGTTTGGTTGATGTAAACATTGTGATCAGATCAGACTGGCAGTCAGGTTATGTCATGTAAATTAAAGAGATTATGATTAGTCCCTATCTCATTCTTTGGGAGTCTGAGGTTCTCTTTCAACAAACCTGGTCGTTAATCTTTTGGGAGCATTTTATGTTTGAATGGCCAGTGTTGTACAGGTTCCTGCTGGAATAGGGAGACACAAGAGAAAGATATTTCTGTAATGCCTGCACTACTTCCCTTGAGATACAGAAAGATTTAAATTTCATTTTCTTACCTTTGAAAGTAGCCTCATCTTAGGCAAAAATTAGTTCTTTGGAACATTATTAAATTGTTATGGAGGAGATGAGAGTTTTAGTGAACGCATGTAATTCTGAAAATAACTTTGGGTTGATAGGACTTATTTTATAGAATCCTCACCTGTTGAGCTTAGACATGGAATGGGAGTGGAGGTAAGGGAAGGGGTTCTGTAGCGTTAGGGGGAAAATCAGAACATTAACTGAAGTCCCTTTGGATTTAGCTTTTTCAAGTCTGTCGTAAAGATAAAAAACATTGCAGACTCTTTTTGAGACTCTTTTTGATGATTAACATTTTGTTCTCACATTTCTTGAGGGCATTTTTCCTTCTGTAGTGTCTGTCTTAAGAAACATGATTCTAAAATCTATTATATTTAAAGAATTGCTATATTGATGCATTAATAGCCTCAGTCTGTTTCCTACAACTCTGCAGGTTCACTGACCACATTAAGTTGAATCCTTTTTCCTTCCCTCCTCTTCCCAAAGGCCCAGTACGTCAGTGCTGTGTTAGTTGGGATGCAGTATATTAAAATGTGTTTCCCTTATACTGCCTCTTAGAAAGGTCACGAATTATTAGTTTTTTATCAGGTGACAACCATAACCAAATTTTCTTTGAGTACTGTGCAGTGATGAGATATCGGTAGTAAGATAATCAGAGTAAAATGCAATTGGAAGATGGTCTTCAAAGAAGAAATGAGTTACAGGTATGCTTATTTGAATTTTCTTTTTTTTTTTTTGCTGGCAGAAAAAGATAAAAAGCATAGTATTAAGAGAACCACCAGAGGCTCAATTTGAATGTAAAAAGTATCTTAGGGCATCTGCAAAATTTTGTGCATGTACACACACGCCCAGTTTGTGTAACAGACTTTTCAAGTGAAATTTTGGTATTTTAATATCTAATTCTATAAAGTACATATTTCTCAAATTCTGTTGCACTTAAATAACCAAAATAATAATAGTTTGTCTGAAGTAATTATTGGTTTTGCTTTGTTTTGTTTTTTAATGAAAAAAAAGAACATTTTAAGAAGCAAAACGAATGTTAAGGCATATTGGTCATAAATTCTGGTTTATAAAAGGAAAAGAAAAGTTAACACATTAATCACTTTCTAATTAAAAAAATTATTAATTTGGTGTCTGTAAACTCATATACAGGAGTCTTTTTGGTTTCCTAAGAAAGCACCATGGTGTAGTGAGTTGAATGAGCAAGGCCTTTGAATTAAGACTGGCCTAATTTGTATTTAGGTTGTCCTGAGTTCAGATCCCAGCTTTCCTATGTATAGCAATGTGTCCTTGAACTTCTCTAGTTTTAAGTTTTCCACTCTATTTTTCTATCTGTAAAATGACAGAAATAGAATTATTGGGAGAATTACATGAGGAGACGTATATGTAAAACCCAGCATACTTCCAGTTGGATAAAGAGCCTAATTTATACGTTGTTTTCGTTTTCTGCATTTCTGAATGTATCAATATTTACCTATAAACTTGCTAATGTAGTCTTTGAATTGGGTGGGAGCAGTTATGCCTTAAATGGCTATAGGGTGGTTGAGGGGTCTTTACTGTGAAGTGGGCTACTTTATTCCTCTCAAGGACCATCTTACATTTTACTCGTGCTTTATACTTTTTAAAATGCTTTTATATAATGTCTTCTTATCCTCTTGTATACAATAACCTTGTATAACTGGATTGGCATTTTGTAGAAAAGGAGGATGTGACTCAAATTACCTGATTAGTGGCAGAATTGGGATTGACCTTAATCTGCTCCGTCTTCGTCCACTGCACACTTGGGCACTGCTCTTAAAAATGAAAAGTTTCTCTTTTGATATCTGCATTTGCCATTGATGCTGTCAAGTGGTATAATGTGTCTTAGATAGTTCACAATTGGTGGTTGCAAATTCATGTATTAAAAAGCATCTTTCTGGGGCTGGCCCAGTGGCATAGTGGTTAAGTTCTCCCACTCCGCTTCGGCAGCCTGAGGTTCAGGGGTCCAGATCCCAGGCGCAGACCTATACACTGCTTGTCAAGCCATTCTGTAGTGGCATCCCAGATGCAAAATAGAGGAAGATTGGCACAGATGTTACTTCAGTGGCAATCTTCCTCACCAAAAAAAAGCCTCTCTCTTAAAAGTTACATTAATTTTTTAAAATTTTAAGAGCTAATGTAGTCTGGTTCATGCCACTTTTAGCATCCAGGAAAGTAATACATATTTGTTTTAAATAAAATAAAACAAAACCCAGAAAATTGTTGAGTGATCATATGACAGTGAAAGAGAATGCTAATCATTGCTGGGACAATAGGCATAAATCTGGACTGTTCCGGGCACACAGGAACTTATGGTCCTTCTACCATCCAGGGTTGAGTAGCCTTTTAGTTATTTTTTATATGTATATTAACATATTCACATACATGTATACACATATGTATGTATATACTTTAAAAACTGGGATTGGGCTATATCATATGGTTTTGTAATCTTTTTTTTTCACTTAACATTTTATCAGACATGTTCATAATTTTATAGCTACCACATCGTTGGAAACATCAGCCTGCAGTTATGTTGCATGGGTATACCCTAATTTTCTATACTGATTTCCTAACAATGAAACTTTATGTGTCCAGTACTTTGTCATTCTTTTCAAAATGCTGTAATGAACATCCCTACACACCTATATCCTTGTGTATGCTTACTTGAGTGACAGGATATGCACATTTAAAAATATTTTGTTAAGGGGGCTGGCCCCGTGGCCGAGTGGTTAAGTTCGCGCGCTCCGCTGCAGGCGGCCCAGTGTTTCGTTGGTTCGAATCCTGGGCGCGGACATGACACTGCTCATCAACCACGCTGAGGCAGCGTCCCACATACCACAACTAGAAGGACCCACAACGAAGAATATACAACTGTGTACCGGGGGGGCTTTGGGGAGAAAAAGGAAAAAATAAAATCTTAAAAAAAAAAAAAAAATTTTGTTAAGTGTGGTAGGTAGAATAACATACCCTCCACTTCCCAAAAGATGTCTATCCTGATCCCCACAACCTATGACTATATTATGTTATGTGGCAAAGGGGAATTAAGGTTGCTGATCAAGTGACTTTAAAATAAAAGAGATTATCGCAGATTAAATGGTGGATCTGAGGGGGGCCAAAGTGGCTTCCTTCACGGTGGAGGGCTGCGAGCTGATCTGCCTGCCCCAGGCTTTCGACCTGTTCCTGAAGCACTTGGTGGGGGGCTTGCACACGGTCTACACCAAGCTGAAGCGGCTGGAGATCACGCCGGTAGTGTGCAATGTAATCACAGGGTCCTTTAAGTGTGGAATAGGGAGGCAGAAGAATCAGAACCAGAGGTAGAATCCTGCTGGAATGGAAGGGAGTTACCAGCCAAGGAATGCAGGCAGCCTCGAGAACCAGAGAAAGGCAAAAGCAAGGTTCTTCCCTAGAGCCTCCAGAAAGCAACACAGCCATGGTGACACCTTGATTTTAGCCCACTGGGACCCATTGAGGCTTTTGACTTTAACATTTGTAAGATGATAAATTTGTGTTGTTTTACACCACTAAATTTGTGGTAATTTGTTACAACAACAATAAGGAACTCATACGTAGTAGACATTGCCAAAAAGCACCAGAAAGCTTGTACTGTTTATTCTGGCCCTAGCAATGTTTAAAAGTACCTGTTTCCTTACGTCCTCACCAGTACTGAATTCTTTATTTAGGACTTCTCATAGCTTGTAATATGCTAACGTGTATTATGAACCTTCAAGAGGGAGATATAGCTTGGTCTTTCCCAAAGTTATGTCACATTTCATAGGACTGGTGTTTTCTTGGAACACTCATTTAAAATGTGGCTTTTTTTCTGTTCTTTTCTCTCTTAACCTTTCTCTTTAATACATTTACTTGCACATATGCGTTTATCATATCTTAGACTTTGTCACTCTCTGAATTCTTCTACCTCTGAAATCTTTTTTTCTTTTCTGCTTTTATCTTCCCCAAATCTCCCTAGTACATAGTTGTATATTTTTTTAGTTGTGGGTCACTCTAGTTGTGGCATGTGGGATGCTGCCTCAACATGGCCTGACAAGTGGTGCCATGTCTGCGCCCGGGATCTGAACCAGCGAAACCCTGGGCCGCCACAGCGGAGCGCACAAACTTAACCACTCGGCCACAGGGCCATCCCCTCCCTCTGAAATCTTAAATTCATCTGTTCCGTTTTGACCACAACCTCATCCCCATTAATCCAACTGCTTCTGTTCAAGACTTCCAGTGTATTGATGCCTTTCCTTTTTTGCTATTAGTCATTTCCTACTTTTTTCTTTTCTTCCTCCTCCTGTTTTTACTCTCCCCTCCTGCCCATCTTTAGACATCACTTTAACCTACCAGTATCCTCAGTCCCCTTGTCCCATTGTCCTTCCAGAGGTTACTTGTCTGGGAAAGTCCAACTCTGAATTATTCTGACAGTATGTTTCTTTGGGTATTATGGATAGCCTTGCTGGAACAAAATCTTACAGACTGGCCAATGGCTGTTAAAATGCATAGTCTTCCACTTCAGTATCTGTTAGTTCTTTTTCCCACCTGTTTTGCCCACTTCTTTACAGTAGTTACTTTAAACTTTTACTATTTTCTTGAAGTTTTACTACTCTTAGCAGATGGCCTTCATAGCAAACATAAAAATAAAAGCCTTTTGGTGGGACCGATCTGCCTCCTGTTCCTTCCTCCACTAGTCCTTGCCTCTATCCCTCTTCTCAGAAAGGGAAATGTTTTCATCCTCCTTGTTGAGGTTGTTTTCTTTGTTGTTTGCTCACAGACTTTTTTTTTTTAAAGATTTTATTTTTTTCCTTTTTCTCCCCAAAGCCCTCCAGTACATAGTTGTATATTCTTCGTTGTGGGTCCTTCTGGTTGTGGCATGTGGGACACTGCCTCAGCGTGGTTTGATGAGCAGTGCCATGTCCGCGCCCAGGATTCGAACCAACGAAACCCTGGGCCGCCTGCAGCGGAGCTCGTGAACTTAACCACTCGGCCACGGGGACAGCCCCGGCTCACAGACTTTTTATGTTCAACCTTTTTTTCTTTATTGGAGCTTTGTCATAAGCATTTAAACAAGCTCCCCATAACTGTCCTTCCCTAGCGGTGGTCTATCATTTATCTTCCTCATTTGTCATCTATAAAACATGGTCTGTAATGACTCTACTTCCTCAACCCATTGTTCTCTGTTTTTGGCCCCGCTAGTCTGCTGAAACTGTACTTGCCCAGGTCACCAAAGACCTCTCTATTTTTAGATCCATAGGTTCTTTTCATTAATTGAGCACAGGGACTCTTTTGCTCGTAGTTGTATCCCTAAGGCCTCCACAGTGTCTGGCACATAGTGGAATCTTAGCCTATATTTGCTAAATATTCATTCAAAGAGTGTATGAATATACTTCAGTTTACTAAAGTCTGTTATGACTCTTTGCTCTGGCCTTATGTCTTCATGTGTTTCCTTGTTACTTTTTTTTTTTTAACTCTGTTCGAATTTGATACTTTTTCTACTTGTCTTTATCTCATGGGATTTACCTTATCAATATGTTACTTTCCTTTTAAAAGGAAAAGTTTAGTGCGATGCTCCAGATGAGGTCTTTGGCCAAGGATAGCACTTATAAAAGTATAATAGTTTAAGCACAAGACTGTTACTTTCTGACAGCCATAGGCTTGAATACTGGGTGTGCGACCTTGGCTAAGTTACCTAACCTTTTTGATTCCATTTTCCTCAGTGGTAAAATAGAGATAATGTTTCTTAGGGTTTGACAAGGAATAAATGAGATAGAGTACAAGTTCTTAGCATCCTGCCTTGTACCTAGTTTAAAAAAAAAAAAGGTGGAATTATAGTTTTTAATGTTAGTAGTGGCAGTATATTATTTGTTCTATAAAAACTTCACATTTCTTATGGAGCAGTTGTCATATATTTAATAGATTTCTTTAGCTTTTTTCTTTATTTGAACTTGTATATACCAAGTTTTGGGACTGTGATAGGATCCCTGGGTCAGGGACAATCCTATGAATACACATGCGTTTGACTTATGGCCATTTTATTTTTAATCTTCTTAGAGAATTAAGAATAGAACTTATTGTAGCAATTTATTTAGATGATTGATTTTAAGGAAATTGGGATACCAAGGATGCCATGATGGATGTTATAAATTGTCTCAAGGGAAACAATTCCTTAGAAGACTGTTCTGTCTGTAGCATAATTTCCAACAGAGGGTAAATTTGTTTTCCGAGTGGCATCGTGACCTACATGCTAATGTGAAGGGTGTGTGTGTGGAGGAATGACAAGACGTAGTCTAGAGAGGTGGTCAGGTGAAAGATTATCAAATTCACTGCAGTTTGAATTTGATCCTGAAAGCCATGGCAAGTCATAGAAATATTTTAAACAGGAAATGATAGAATTAGAGGGAGAAAGACCACACTAGTGAGTTGGGAACGGTGATTAAGTGGGAGGTTCCAGGTGAGAAATGATGAAGGGTCAGACTGAGTAACTAACTTCTGTATTTCATCTTCATATAAGAACCCTGTTGAAGTAGTGTCTTTTTTGATAAGACTTGAGTTACTTTTCTTTGGTTTTAGACCCAAATGTGGACATAATTTCTTTCTTTATGTTACTCATTTCCGATCCCCAGATTCCCAAGTGAAATAAGATGAAAATAAGAGAGCAATTTAGAATCTGGGAATTATGGCCATGTACTATAAAGGGAGTTTGAAAATGGTATATTGCGATACCAAGCTAATAAAAGAACATTCAAGTTTCCTATTTCCTATTTGTTACCTCCACTGTTTCTTCATACCTGAAAATGAGTCTTTCCTCTCCGCTATTTTTGGCATTTGGTGTGAAGCTACAAGTGATGGCAGCACTCAAAAATGTGTCACCATGAGTAATTCTCTCCCATTTTAAATGCTAATAGGGAATTGCTTTCTTTTGTATGAGGATTTACCTGTTTTTGTGTTTCATTTGGGAGATATATGCAGTATATCTTTATTTTGTGGCCAGACAGATATATCCTTTAATATAAATCTTTGAAAGTTTGAAAGGGAATCTTGAGACAGTATACTTTATCTTAAATTGTTTTGGTATGTTATTTTATTGTTTTATAAAAATTACTGTTAGAAATCGTTTTGATCCGTTTGTTGATTAAGGGACTTTTAATGATTATGCTCTAGACCCTCTGCCATATGGCTCCTGGATTAGTTTCCAATTACCTGTAATCTGGCAATGCTAACATGCCTTTTGTGTTTTTTTCAGTTCTAACGTGAGGCTTACGTAGAGTAGCAGTGAGGTATGATAGTTTTGAAGAGAGAGGCTGCTGGTTTGTGCTTTTGACATGATTAATAATAATAAACCAACAATTTTATTTTGTGCCAGACACTATTCCAAACATTGTTTATTAACTCTGAATTCTCATAGCAACTCCCTGAGGTGTATACTATTGGCTTCATTTTCTAGAAGAGCAAACAGAGAGGCAGAGTAGTTAAGCCCAGCGTTATACGCAAAGTAGCAGAGTCATGATTTGAACCCAGGAGGTCAGGGTCCAGAATCCATGCTTTTAACCATACCGCATACAGACTCTGCCTCTATTAAAGTTAGTGTTTTGTTTTAATTTTATTTTTGTTTTGTTTATATATTTACTATTATATAATATATTTATATAAAACATATAAATATATATATATGTATAATCTGAACAGACTTTTCTCAGCAATCTCAACCTTCCTAATGCATTTATTTTTTGTAGAATAATAAGGGAGAGGACAGAGTAATTTTGCCAGAAGGCTTATTAAAGGGAGCAGAAGGGGGTGATTGTTTTTCTTTTACATTTGAAATAAATTCATTTAGACTGCTTTGGACTATCTTACTGATTAGTTGGCCCACTGTTCCTCTCTCATTATAGCTGTTATTTCTACAGTTTCTGTCTTCAGTATTGCTACTTAAATATAGTGTATTTCCCTGACCCTTGGGAATATTGAGAACCAGCTACTAGGGGGAAAAACAGCTCTGACCCACCTGGGCTAACAGGACAAATGGAAAATGACTTGCTAGTTTTTGTAACCTTAAGTGTGGAAGATGGGATTGCTTTTTCCTTTTTGACTTGGTAGAGTTATTACATAGAGATGTTCAGCTGCTAGCTTCTGACACTAAGGAATATAATTTTGCATGTATAAAATTCAAACCTTAGGTAATAAGTTGCTTCAAAAGGAAAATTCAGTGTGACTTTTAAAAAGTAACAGATTACTAAAGCATTTATATGTGGCCTGACGTTTTTGAATTTACCATTTTCCTTCTTAAACATATAGTCACCTGAAATTGAGAGAGTAAGTCTGTGGTTAACTCAAGAAAAGGGACAACCTTCCTCTACTTACCTCACAGTCTTAACTTTCTTCTTTTCATGTGACTTCACATTGTCCTTAAAATTTGCCTCCATCCAGAAAGTCTTTTTTTGAATTATCTTAGAATTTTGTCAGGTCACTGACCAGATGTTTCTCTTTATTCTCAGTGGCCACATTACTTTGTGTTTATTCACCATTTTGTTACTGTGTTAGCATTTGAGGGAAGGGCTTTCTCTTAGTTATCTTGGTACAAGTTTAAAACAGTATTCAGTAAATGTTCACTAGTAACGCATGAGATCATACTTATTGCAAACATTTTGAATTACGTGGCAGTCAGAATGATTGACCTATTTCAGTCCTCAAGAAATGGTAAAGTCTGAATAACTAGTAGTATTCTCCATTATGATGTAAACAAAACTAAGCACACTTGACTTAGGTGATGAAAAGAAGGGAAAACTGTGTCATTGTCTTTTTAAGAAATGCTAATAGTTTATATAGGTTTAAGAATGAGAAAATAGGGGCCGGCCTGGTGGCGCAGGGATTAAGTTCGCAAGTTCTGCTTCGGTGGCCCATGGTGCACCTGTTTGGATCCCTGGTGTGGACATGGCACCGCTTGGCAAGCCATACTGTGGCAGGCGTCCCACATTTAAAGTAGAGGAAGATGGGCATGGATGTTAGCTCAGGGCCAGTTTTCCTCAGCAAAAATAGGAGGATTGGTGGCAGATGTTAGCCCAGGGCTAATCTTCCAAAAAAAAAAGAATGGGAAAGTAAGGGGAGTATATCACTTAGGTTCTTAGTTGTGAGAAACAGAAACAACTCTGTTTCTTTATTTAAGCATGAAAGGGTTAGAGACCTAGGCGCTATGGCTGTATTAGTTTACTGCTACCTCTGCAACAAATTATCATAAACTTGATAGCTTACAACAACATGAATTTATTATCTTACCATTCTGGAGATCTGAAGTTTGAAATGGGTCCCACTAGGCTAAAATCTAGGTGTCGTTCCTTCTGGAGGTTCTAGGGTAGGGTCTGTTTTCTTGCCTTTTGTAGCTTTTGAGGCTGCTTGCATTCCTTGGCTTATGGCCCCCTTTCATCTTCAAAACCAGTAATCACATCACTCTACTCTCTCCTTTTTCATCACATCTCCTCTGAGTCTCCTGCCTCTTCCATCTTTTACTTGTAAGGATCCTTGTGATTACATTGGTCACACTCTTAATCCAGAATAATCACCTCTTCTCAAAATCCTTAATCACATCTGACATAAGTCCCTTTTACAATATAAGGTAACATAGTCACAGGTTCTGGGGCCTCTTTGGGAGGCTGTTATTCTGCCTCCCACAGCAGCTATATGTCTTGGAACACACAACCTTAAAATTCAGCCTATGAAGACATGCTGTGCAGGACCTTGATCCTAGCCATAACTTGTATCCCTGACCCATCCCTGACACTACTCATGCTTGGCCACTGACACTGAAAATCGGATGTTGTTGCTGCCATTGTCCAAGGTGGATTCACCACAGACCCCTCTTTCTCTCACTAGCTGCCATTTACATGTGGGGTTGGTGTGTTCATTAACATAGTCCGATTCATGTGTCTGCACCCTAGCTGCAAGGGAAGCTAGTAAATCTGTAGTGAAAAGTAGGTTCTGACTTATAAGTTGGGGGATTTATTTAAAATAGGAAGGGAAATTCAGATGCTAGGCTTCAAAGAAGAATGCCAACCAGAGAGACCATAAAAGTACAGTTGAGAGTTATTGGTATGAGGATTTTGTTCATTTGATAAACTCTGTGCCAGAGGTACACAGATGAATGAGATACATGCCTTGTTCTGGTGTCAGCCAGAGCAGGAGTGGAAAGCCATTTCATGTACCAGTACCCTAACATAAATCAGTGCTGTTTTTCTCAGACCCTAACTGATAGGAAGCCAACTCTTTTACATGAAGTTGTTTCATTTAGTATATCTCTCACCTGCTTATCAAAAATTGCTGTCAGCTGTATCTTTGCCTTTCAAAGAGTGATATGAGAATAGTTGGTGGAGGAGGGTAGGCCAATTTTGATGCTTTCCTCTTTCACTCCAGTAGGTTATCAGTAACAGTGGTGTTGAAATATACTTGTGCTGTCCAAAATGGTAACCACTAGCCACGTGTGGCTATTTAAATTTTATTTCATTTAAATTAAGTAAAATTAAAAATCCAGTTTCTCAGTCATACTAACCACATGTCAAGTGCTCATGTGGCTAGTGACTGCTGCATTGGACAGCTCAGGTCTATACCAGTGGTGTTTCATGTTTAGTGTATGAGGGTCAATCAGGAAATGTTAACAGGCTTTTTTTTTTTTAAACTCCTGACATGCTTTTCTTTTTCATATGGTGCTTTAGAGTTCCCAGCGTCCATTCACATGTATTATATGTTTTCACTGATAAAGCAAACCCTGCAAAATAAGCCTGATTAACCCTCACTTTTCACATAGGAAATTGAAGCTGAGAGAGACCAAAGATCAAACCACAGAGTTAGAAGGAGATTGTATTATTTAATTCTATTCAATGCAACATAAAGTACCTAGGGTGATAAGTACTGTGTTAAATGTTAGGATACTGAGGGCTGGCCTGTGGCATTGTAGTTAAGTTTGTGCACTCCACTTTGGCAGCCTAGGGTTCACAGGTTCGGATCCCAGGCGCAGACCTATACACTGCTCATCAAGCCGTGCTGTGGCGGCATCCCACATACAAAATGGAGGAAGATTGGCATAGATGTTAGCTCACGGCCAACTGTCTCACCAAAAAACCCCAAATTTTAGGTTACTGAAAAGACTTGTGGCCTTGCCCAGGTCTAGGCCTTGTTCTCAGGTTTTTGTTGAATCTTTTTGCTTGGGCTGGCCAAGGGAAGGCAAATGGAACAACTTGGGGAAGGGCCTGGTTAGTTTTCCTGAGAGTTTGTTGCCAGGATACTCTAGCTGTTGTGCCTCTAGCTCCTAGATCCTACAGCTTGGACTGGGGCCTCACCCTCTTAGGAATGGATTTAACGTTTCCCAGGGAGTCTTTCCAAGGCTGATGCTCAGTCAGTTTCAGGCTGTAATCCCACCAGGTTATATATTGACTTGCTTATTATCTCTTCCCGTAACCCCTAATCCAGAATGTAAATTCCTTGATAGCAGGAATCTTGTGTACTTTCTTCACTGCCATATCCCAGGTCCTAGAGTAGTCTAAGATATAGTAGGCCCTCAAATATTTGTTGAAGGAATTAATGGTAAATTCTATTCTACAGCTATTTCTATCAGCAAACAAAGTGGTTACTCTGGCAGGTGTCTCCCCCTCCCCCAGTCTTCATGTTTCAGGAGTTAGAAGACTTTATGTAATATTTTCTCTCTCATGTGGTTAAAATAAGTGGTCCTCTCATGAATGGTTTATACCTGCACAGTCCAATACAGTAAATACTAGCCACCTGTGGTTATTGTGCACTTGGAATGTGGCTGTTGTAACTGAGGAACTGAATTTTAATTAGATTTTATTTAATTAATTTAGAATTTAAAAATTTATGCTTCATTGAGTTGTTGAAACAATTTGGGTGTGTAAATCTACCTTTCAATAGTAATTTAATGAAATCTACACGTCATATATTTCAGTTGAAAATTACTTACTTGACAGTTGCTGTGATTGTAAAATAAACACCAGATTTTGACTACTTAGTATAAAAAAATTGAAATCTTTAATAATTTTTACATTGACTACCTGTTAAAATGCTAATGTTTTGGATATGTTAGGTTAAGTAAAATACATTAGATTAATTTCTCCTGTTTCTTGTTACTTGTTTTTAAGTAAGAAGAAATAGGTTGCATATGGTAACACATGTAACTCACATTATATTTCCTTCTCTTGGCCAGTAGTTAGTATAGGCCATGAGGAGTTTTTATCGGAGGATTTTTACTGTTAAAAATTTTTGTGTATGAAATCCTATTTGCCATCTTGAGGTTTTTATTTAATATATACTTTTTAAATACATGAATAGTATCTTAACTACTTTTATTCAACATATTTATTCAGGAAAGACTAGATAATGAAGCACTCTTCCAGGCAGTTTTGGGGGCTTTAGTATGAATTACGCTTTTGGAGGTTGATTGAAGAAATAACACCTTAGGATGTAATATGTGCTGTAAGAGGTACAGATTGAAGGGTTGGGACCTCACAGAAATGTCTGAGGAGGTTTTATGAAGAGTATATCATCTCCCTAAAATAGGAAGAATTTTATTGGGAACTGGAGAAGGATATTCCAGGCAGAGAAAATATAATAACTTTTTTTAAAAAGACACAAGAAGAGTCAGAAGTGTCTGAAGCATGGTTCATGAAGTGGAAGGTATAAGGAGACAAAGTCAGAAACTAAATTGGGGGATATTGAATGGCAGGCTGTTTAGTTGAGGCTTTATCTCTGGATAAATGGAAATTCATTTAATGTTTTTGAGCTGGAAATTGATGTGTTTAGAATTGTTTGGTATGATAAATTTGGGAACTCTGGAAGTAAAGTCATGCAGACCGTTTGAGGAAATTGCCAAAATCCATGTCAGAGACAGTGAAAGTCTGAATCAGGGTAGAGAGAGAATACACGGGTGTATCAGTGGGTCTTTAGTAACTGGTTAGATATGAAGGGGGAAGGAGAGTTATTGATGATATTGAAGTTGGCCATGGAGAAATGGTAGCACTTTTCATGGAAATAGGGAGTAAAGGTATGGGTGTTGAAGGGAATATTTTGTGAATATCTGTGCTGAGATGCCGCATAGGCATTTGGAATGGGGCCATAGCATGAGCTAGGCTGGAAATAATTGACTTCATAATTGTCTTCAGTAACAGTGAGACTTGAATCCACAAGTAGGGAAGGAATTATAGAAGTCTAAGGATATCAGGGCCAGATTCTTAGGGAACCATGTATCAGATGATAATAAAGGTCAGCTTCCATTCTTAATAATTCTGTTACTGTATATAGGTGGAAGCAGAAAGAAGAAACAAGGGGCTGGCCCGGTGGCGCAGCAGTTAAGTTTGCACATTGTGCTTCAGCAGCTCAGGGTTCGCCAGTTTGGATCCCAGGTGCGGATGTGGCATCGCTCGGCAAGCCATGCTGTGGCAGGTGTCCCACATATAAACTAGAGGAAGATGGGCACGGATGTTAGCTCAAGGCCAGTCTTCCTCAGGGAAAAGAGGAGGATTGGCAGCAGTTAGCTCAGGGCTAATCTTCCTCAAAAAAAAAAAAAAAAAAAAAGAAAGAAACAAGAAATAACCTATCAAAAAGGTGGAAAGGGCCGGGAAAAGCTAAGTTTTCCTGAAAAGCAGAAAGTTTTCCTGAAAGGGTTGCCCTAATGCAATAATTCTCAAAGTGTGATCCCCAGACCAGCAGCATCAGCATCACCTGGGAACTTGTTAGAAATACAAATTCTTGTGTCCTGTCTCAGACCTGCTGAACAGAAACTGGGGATGAGGCCCAGCAATCATTTTCAAAAGCTCTCCAAGTGATTTCTTATGTGGGCTAAGTTTGAAAAAATGCTGATACAGTATAGTATTGGATACTGCTACGAGTTCAGGAAGTATAAGGACTGAGAAAAAGCTCTTAGATTGGACAAAGTTATTATTAACTCTTGAGAGAATTTGTTTCACTAATAAGGATGGAGGCCTAAATGCAAGTTTAGAAGTGACTAGGTGACCAGAAAGTGAACCCAGTAGCTATATATTATCTTTTTACAAAGTTTAGAGGCAAAGGAAGGATGGTTGCTTGAAGGACATAGCAGGATCAAGGGGAACTTTCTTAGGTTAGAAGGACTGAAGTACGTTTTATGTTTGGGGCTTCAGCAGACTTAATGGAAAAGGGCATTTATTTTGTAGAAATTATGTTAGTCTGAGCTGTGAAAGCTTTCTGTGCAGAAAGCATTCTAACTACAAAATATTTAGAAATTGGCTTATAGGAGACTTGTTTTTAATTGTTTTATTACAAATGTATATATACATTGAATAAAATTAGAATGTTATGATAAAAAATTTTGTAATATTAAATTGCCACCAGCACTATTCACAATATCTCATCTTTTTTATGAGTGTAGAATATGCATTTATGCATGTACAGGTAATATATTTTAATAAGATTATGTTCATATGGCATATACTCTTTTAAATCACGTTAATTGAAGTAATCATTATATGTAATAAAATGCACACATTTTAAGTGTACAGTTATGAATTTTTATGAACACATACCCCTGTAACTAGCGTCCTTATCAAGATATGGAACATTTCTCAATCCCTCAGAAGTTCTGTCAGTCCCCTTCTCAGTCACGCCTAACCCTGCTTGTTCCTCTTTGCCTCAGGCAATCAATGTTCTGATTTTTATCACTATAAATTACTTTTGCTTGTTCCAGAACTTCATAAATGGAATAATACAATATGTACTCTTTTGTGTCTGAATTCTTCTGCTTGACGTGTCTTTTGAGGTTATCCATTTTGTTGCACGCGCTGGTAGTTTGTTCCTGTTTACTTCTGAGTAGTATTCCGTTGTATGACTATACTGTAGTTTGTTTATCCATTCACATTTTGATGAACCTTTGGGTTGTTTCTAGTTTTTTGCTATTGTGAATAAAACTTCAAGAAACATTCTATAAAAGTCTATTTGGACATTTGTTTTCATTTCTTTTTGTAAATACCTGGGTGTGGAATTGCTGGGTCATATAGTAAGTGCATGTGTAACTTTACAAGAAATTACCAAACTATTTTCCAAAGCAATTCTGAGATTTTGTACTCCTGCTAGCAGTGTTGCTAGCAGTGTATGAGAGTTCTGGTTATTCTACATCCTCACCTACAATGCTTGGTATTGGTAATCCTTTTGATTTTCGCTATTCCGGTGGGTACGAATTGGTATCTCACTGTAGATTTACATTTCCCAGACTACTAAAGATGTTGAGCATCTTTTCATGTGCTTATTGGCCATTTGTGTGTCGTCTTTTGTAGTGTCTCAATCATTAGCCAGTTTTTAAAATTGGATTCTCTTATCTTTGAGTTCTTTTTATATGTTTTGAATGTAAATCTTTTGTGTGTGTATACTTATATGTGTATATGTTTATATATATCGTCCAGTCTGGCTTGCTGTTTCACTTTATTCATGATGTCTTTTGAGGAGCATAAGTTTTAAATTTTAATGAATCCACTTTGTTGGTTTTTTTCTTTTCTTGAATCTTTTATTGAATTTTTTATTTACCCTGGGGCAGTGAAAATTTTCTCCTAAACTTTCTTCTAGAAATTTTATAGATTTAAGTCTGATTCAATTTTAATTAATTTTTGTATACACTGTGATATATTATTTGAGGTTAATTTTTCCAGTTTTTAGATTTTTATCCAGTTGTTCCAGCACAACTTGTTGAAAAGATTATTTTTCCCCATTAAATTGCCTTGGCACCTTTGTCAAAAATCAGTTGGCTATACACACAAACACACATTCACATGCATATATATATATACATACATAAAAAGATGAGTCTGTTTCTAGACTGTGTTCTATTCCATTGATCTTTATATATGTGCTTATACCAATAGTAGAAGGACACTGTTTTGATTTCACAACTCTATAGTAAGTTTTGAAATCAGGCAATGTAAGTTCTCCAACTTTATTCTTTTTGAAAATTGTTTTGACTATTCTAGGTTCTTCCATTTCCAGATAAATTTTAAAACTAGCCTGTCAGTTTCTACCAGAAACAGCCTGCTAACATTTTGATTGGCATTGTATTATAGCTATAGATCAGTTTGGGGAGTATTATATTGATCTTTTAAAAGAATCAGCTTTTGGCTTTTTGTTTTCTGTGTCTTTGTTTTCTGCTTTTCTTTATTTCCTTCTATTTAATTTTTGGTTTAATATGCTTTTTTTCCCCCCAAATAAGATAGACACTTAGATCCATGCTTTTAGACCTTTCTTTCTTTCTTTCTTTCTTTTTTTTTTGAGGAAGATTAGCCCTGAGGTAACATCTGCTGCCAATCCTCCTCTTTTTGCTGAGGAAGACTGGCCCTGAGCTAACATCTGTGCCCATCTTCCTCTACTTTATATGTGGGACATCTAGCACAGCATGGCTTGCCAAGCGGTGCCGTGTCTGCACCTGGGATCCGAACCGGCAAAACCCAGGCCACCAAAGCTGAACGTGTACACTTAATCGCTGTGCCACCAGGCCAGCCCCTAGACCTTTCTCTTTTAATGTAAGCATTTAAAGCCTATAAATATCTCTGACCACTGCCTTTATTGAGTCCTACACATTGTGTTTACATTTTCATTCAGTTTAAAATATTTTCTAATTTTCTTTGTGATTTTTTCTTTGACCCTATGATTATTAAGAAATGGATTGTTTCATTTCCAAATAGTTGAGAAATTTTCCAGCTCTCTTTCTGTGTTGATTTGCAGTTCTGTGATTTTAGTTCTTTTAAATTTCTGGAGACTTATTTTTTGGTCCAGCATATGGTCTATCTTGGTGAATGTTCCATGTGCACTTGAAAGAGTGTATATTCTTCTGTGGGGTAATATGTTCTATAAATGCCAATTAGATCTGTTTGGTACAACTTTACTAGTTTTCTGTCTACTTGCTCTATTAGTTACTGAGAGAGGAGTTTTGAAATCTCCAAATAATTGTACATTTATCTATTTTTCTTTTCTCTATTTTTGTTTTATTTCTTCTGTTACTTATGTCCTTTTTTTGTTTTGTTTTTTGGGTTGGTTTAAGGTTTACAATATGCGTTTTTATATTATACAATTTTATGTATAATAGAAAATTTTACAACAGTATACTTCCATTTCCCTCTCCTTTTGTTATTGTCAAACATCTTCTGCATTTATTTTAGACCCCAGACTACAGTGTTATTTTTATTAAAAGTCAGTTAACTTTTAAATGAATTTAAAAACAAGGAGAAAAAGTTATTTTATATTTACTTACATATTTATTATTTCTGGCACCTATCTCTTTGTGTAGGTCCAGGTTTCCATCTGGTATCATTTTCTTCCAGCCCCAAGAACTTCCTTTTTAATATTCCTTATGGTGTTGATCTACTGACATCAGGTTTCCTCAGCTTTTGTGTTTCTGAAATGTCTTTATTTCATCTTCAGTTTTAAAGGATATTTTTGCTGGATATAAAATTACAGATTGACAGGGTGTTTTTCCCCCTCCTTTCGTTACTTTGAAGATAGTATTCCAGTATCTCATTGTCTTCTGGCTTGTATTTCTTCTGATAAGAATTTGGCCATCATTGTTATCTTTATTATTTATCTCCTTATGTAATCTGTCCTTTTTTTCTGCCTGCTTTTGAGATTTTATCTTTATCATTGATTTTTTACCATTTGACTGCCATGCTTTAGTATGGGGTTTTCTTTTGATGTTTAAATGCTCAAGGTATATTGAGCTTCTTAGATCTTTGGGTTTATAACTTTCATCAAATTTTGAAAATATTTTGTCATTATTTCTTCAAATATTTTTTCCATAATTGATCTGAGCTAGATTTTTTTTTTGAGGATGATTAGCCCTGAGCTAACTACTGCCAGTCCTCCTTTTTGCTGAAGAAGCCTGGCCCTGAGCTAACATCCGTGCCTGTCTTCCTCTACTTTTTATACGTGGGATGCCTACCACAGCATGGTGTGCCAAGCGGGGCCATGTCCGCACCCGGGATCTGAACTGGCAAACCCTGGGCCTCCGAGAAGCCGAACATGCGAACTTAACCGCTGTGCCACCAGACCGGCCCCATGAGCTAGATTTGATATGAATTCTTATCTTCTTGGGATCTGTTGCCCAATTGAACTGGCAATTTGATTTTGTTAATATGGTATAAAGTTGTAAATGTTACTTACTACACATTTAGCAACTAAAGAGGGAATTTTTTTTCTTGCTGAGCAAAGAAGAACTTAAATACTGGATTTTGAGTGATGTTGGAATCACAAAGAAGCTACGTTGTATCTTTGCTTTTAGAGGAGCTGGATGGGAGAGGATAATAAAATTTAATCTTACTTTATGTTCAGTGCTATCTAAGAAAGTTGTATAGTGTAAAAATTTGTCCTTGAAGATATCCCCTCCCCTTTTTTTTAATCATATATTCAGGAACTTTTTCTATGAATAACTTTGGCCCTAACATGTGGTGAAAATTACTTGTGGTGATGACTTAGAGTCATTCCAGAGAACATTCTACCATTGCCATTGAAGTCTGTGTGTGTTTATTTCTCCTGTGTAATTCATGCAAGAAAATAGAGTAAACCTGTGTTATCTGGTAGTTATCTTATTAATCAAAATTTTATGAAAGTTAGGATTTTTGTTTTGCATTTTGAAGAGAAGGAAGAGAGAGTGGGAAGAACAACTAGAGAGACGTCCTGGGACAATCTATGCTAGAGGCCAAAATAAGGAAGATTTCCTGGAGAAGAATTTTTCAGGTTTAAGGGAAAGGGGATATGGATGGGTCTTATGCTGTTAAAAAGGCAAACTCTGAATAAGTTATAAGCAATAAAGTATTCACAGTTTAGCTTTGAATATCTGAATTGTTGAAAACTGAGGTCAGTTGTGCATCATGGAATAATGAATAGAAATTGTTTATGCTCTGGAATTCTGATACACCTGGATTTGAATCCCAGTCTTAGCACTTACTATCTTTATGATCTTGGGCAATTTTCCTAAAATCTCTGAGCCCTTGTTTCTTTATTTATAAAATTGGAAAAATAGTAATTATCTCAAGTTGCTATGAAAACTAAATTGGGAATAGTTTATGTAATCTCCTTGTTATTCAGTAGGCCCCCAATAACTGTTAGTCATCTTTCCTTCTGTGTATATTCACTTTAAATTTTATTCTTTCATTCATGGACTTTTTTTCCTTTTAAACATGTGCAATATTTAAACAAACCCCAATGGCATTCATGAGACTCTGTTTTCAGCCTTTTTTTTCCTCCATTGAATCTTTCCATCTTATTATTTATCGCATTCCATCCCATTAAAATATGTTATGTATCCCATCTTAAAAACTTTTTTGACTCTCACATCTCCCTCCAGCTACTGCCTCTCTTCCCTGGATAAAGATGTCTAAACTCAGTTTTAGTCTCAGTTCCGCTCCTCCTATTTTCTGTTGAAGTCAGTCTATGGGCTTGTGCCCCTACTTCTCCACCGAAATTGTTCTTGATATCCTCAATGACTTCCACATTACTAAATCCAATAATCAGTTCTCAGGCCTCATTTTACTTGATGCATCAGCAGCATTTGTTGATTTTTGCCCTCTTTCTTGAAGCTCTTTCTTTATTTGGGTTCTAGGACACCATGTTCAACAAATTTTCCTTTCACCTGTCTGGCCATTAGTTCTCAGTCTGTTTACTGTTCCCTTCTCATCTCTAGCCTCTGTATACTGATGACTCTCAAATGAATATCTGTAGTCTAAACTTTTCCTTTAAGCCCCAGACTCTTTAACTATCAGTTACATTCGTTGGATGTATACTAATCATCTCAAACTTATCATTATCAAAAATAATGGCAAGTGCTTATATAATACTGTGTGCCAAGTATTGTTGTCCCAAAGTGGACTCTTCCCCCATACCTACTGTATCATCTTTCTCTTGTTATTGAATGGCAAATCCACTATTCCAGCTGCTTAGACTGAAAACCATGAATGATTTTTGATTCTCCTCTCTCTCTCTTTATTTTTTTATTCAACAAATGTTCTTGGTCAGAGTCTGATTACATCTTACCAGCTCCACTGCTGCCTGCTGGTCCAAGCCTGTCAATGCTCAACATAGCAGCCAGGTGGAACCTGTTAAAATCTACGTTAGATCATATTGCCTCTTTGCTTTAAATCCCCAAAGTTTCCTGTCGCTCAGCCCATCTAACTCAAGTTGGATGACTCAGTCATCCAGTGGCTCACCCTGACCCTGAATGGTCCAAGATGACCTCACTCAAATGTCTGGAGCCTCAGCTGTGGTATCTGTGATAGGTGGGAAAACTGGGTCTCCTCTTTCCAAGTGGTCTCTCATCCTTAGCTTCATAACATGGTGATGATGTTACAAAGGGGTGAGCCCAAATACCCAAGTGCTTATTAAGCCTCTGTTTGTGTCACATTTGCTGAAGCCCCCTTGGCCAAAGTAAGTCACATGGCCAAGCCCAGGGTCAGTGTGTTAAGGGAGTTCACAAGGGTGCAGATGCCAGCAAGTGTGTGATTCATTGGGGGTCATTAATATAACGGTCTTCCATCTCTGTGATCTTATCAGGTTTAATTTGTTAAATTATTTGATTATAATACAGAACCCCTTTATTCAGATAGGAAAATAATAAGGAAAAAAGAAGTCTGACTAGATAAAACTGATGTCTGAAAGTATAGGCTAAATAGTAGTTCTTTGGTGGAAAAATCAGATTTGACTTTTGTATATCTTTTATTTTTTGATTTCAGAGACCGAAACAAGTAGGGAATACTGTATGTACCATAATAATGTACAGATTCTTTTATTTTGTTAAATCAGAGAGTATCTTAAATATTGTTGGTAGCTGTTTGAGTTAACTACCTTGGCCATCTTCCATGTTATCCCCCTGTTCCAAGTTGGGAAGTTGTGCTTTATTTGTCCCTAACCTAAATTTATATGGTGTTTTACCTTATATAAAGGACTGTTTGCTGTTTCTTTTTCCAGTCTAATTTTTTTTACCTGTCACTTCTCAAAGGATATAGTCACACCCTTGTTTTCTTCAAATCACCTCTGTTCTTTGTCATGTCATATTGTCGTCTCAGTTGTTTTCTCTCATTCTTACCATTTTCCAATAAGTCTGGTCTGTTATTACTTACGTTAACACTCATCTTAATTGTAGTGTCTACTCATATTTTTGCTTTCACTTTCCTATCTTTGTTTGAAATTCTGTTAACCTTCTCTTACCATTGTAAGTATGTGCAGTCTTTGATTACTTTATTATGTCTTCAAGGGTAGTCTTACCTGACCATTTATGTATTGAAATACTAATTTTATTAAAAATTGCCTTCCTTTTATTTTTCCTCTTTATTACCTGTAAGGCATTTAGTTATTCATTTTTAATGCATTAAATAAGTGGTTTATATTATCTTGTTATTTTATTTCAGGAAGATACAGGGATTGTTGTATAGATCCCAATACGAGGAAAACAAAATCTGAATATTTCAGAGACCCAAGTAAATGATCATGGACTTCTCTAATTGTATAAAATAGTAAATTTTCTGAACTTAAAAGGAAGTATGTTATTCCTGGTTATCAATAAGATGAAAAACCTTTCAAATTGTTTTCTTGGAAGACTTTTGAAGGTGTTGTCAATGTTGAGAAACCTTGAATTTTTAGGGTCTTGGCCTTTTGAAAGACTGTTTAGTCCAAATTAGCATGTTTGTTTGAGCAGCTTGCTGTCTGGCAGGCGTTGTTAGGCACCAGATATGCAAGGTTAAATAGACAGTCTCTAGTGGAGGAAATGGGTAAACAAATAACTTCATCATAGTGCAGTGAGCGCCGTAATAGAAGTGGGCATTAAGATGCACTGGGAGTGCTTGGCCGAGCCAAGGCCCTCTTACAGGAGTTGCTGACTCTTAAAATAAGAGAAAGGGTAACCAGACAAGGAGGGAAGAGGGCGGGCATTCCAGGTTGAGCGACAGAGCATGAATAAAGATACTGAAGGGGAAAAATAGCAAGGAACTGAAAGTAATTTGGTTTTGTTGGGTCATAAAGTGTAAAGTGAGGAGCTGTGGGACCTTACATGCCGTAGTAAGGAGCTTGAGTTTTATCATGGGCTATTTTCTCTCAGTCTTTCCGCTAAAGTACAGCTAAGTCACAGGAGATTGAATATATGCTTTGTAAGTATGGAAACAAAGTCCACATAGACCTTTTGCATGTTTGACTGGTGTTATATTGTTAAAAATTAAGAATAACTTTGTCTTCTATTCTAGAATTGATAAGTGTAAGTTCTTAGCTTTAATTTCCTAATTTATAGAATGAGGATAATAACGACATTTCCATCTTAGGATTGTTGGGAGGAGGAATAATATATATAATGATGATAATAATGACAACGACAGTAATAGCTAACTTTTTTTGAGGGTTGACTTACCAAGGAATGGTCCTAAGTGCTTTATTTCTATTACCTCATTTAATCTTCAGAACATCTCAATGAGGTAGGTACTTTTATTATCTCCTTCTTACTTCTAACAAAACTGGAGCATAGAGAAGTAATTTTCCTAAGGTTACATAACTAGCAAGTTGCAGAGCTTGGTTTGAACCCAGGCAGTCTGAATACAAGACACTTAACCACTACATTATACTCCCATTCTATGAGACCATGCATATAGAACATTCAGCATAGCATCTGCCACATAATAATTGTAAATGTAAGCAGTTATCAGTAGCCAATAATAATTACTTAATTTACTTGGTCCAAATCTTTGAGTTAAATATATGTCCCCAAGAAATTGTGCTGTTTTTTCTGTGGCTTAACTCTGGGTATACCATTGAATGCAGACAGTGTGACACCCAATCCCATGCTTTTAACCACTACTTTCTGCTGTTTCCTCCTTCCTTGTTGGTCTGTCTCCACAGCAGATTTTAAATCCATGGCAAGGGGGCTGGCCCAGTGGCACAGCGGTTAAGTTCTCACATTCCGCTTCGGCAGCTCGGGGTTCACCAGTTCGGATCCCGGGTGCGGACATGGCACTGCTTGGCAAGCCATGCTGTGGCAGGTGTCCCACATATAAAGTAGAGGAAGATGGGCACGGATATTAGCTCAGGGCCGGTCTTCCTCAGCAAAAAGAGGGGGATTGGCGGCAGATGTTAGCTCAGGGCTAATCTTCCTCAAAAAAAAAAACAAGTCCATGGCAGGGACCATATCTGTTTTGCTCATCATTGTATACCCAGTCCTTAACACTATATCTAGCACATATAAATGACCAAATCATTGTCAGTATGTGATTGAAGATCTAAAAAGCTCCCATTTTCAGCTGATCTTAGAATTTAAGCATTATTCATACTACCTATAATGTGATTTAATTGCTTTACGTGTTTTTTCTTGGGTAAGCAGTCCAGTTTGGACCAGCCACCTGCTCCTGTGTTCTCCGGGGCACTCTCACCTTGGTACTACAAGAACTCTGCTGGGTAACTGGTGTCTGTTTGTCCTGTAGAAGTCACTCAGCTTTCAGACAGGGAGGGAGATTAGGATACCATTTCGATCTAAAACTAGAATGTTAGAAATACACAAAACAGAATTTTAAAATGTGTATTCTAAGAAACTAAATACAAAAAGGAAAAATAGCTTTGATATTTTTCCTTTGCCTTTAACATTAAATCATTTCAAATAAAGAGAAATAATTTAATTTTCTTCAAGGGGGTTCTCTGTTATTGTGGGTTAACTCATATTTTCCTCCTCTCCTCTGTCTAGAATGTCTTAAACCATTCTACCTTATGAGAAATTGGATGTTCTTGCAGATAGTCATTGTGGGAGAAAACGTTTCATTTAAGTCCCAGATGAGGACCGGAAACTTGAAATCAGAGGAGCATCTGAAATCAAGTAATATTAGGTAGGATAAAAATTACAAGGGATTTCTACATGTTTGTATTCCTTTTAGAGATGTGTGTTAAAGTATTCATATTCTGTGAACACTAATAGAGTTAGAGACTTTCTGAAGCATTTGATATTGGCCAAGATGGGGGAGGGGAGTGCTAAAGATTTTTCTTTACTTATGTGGCTTCATGAGAGCTTTGGCATATGTTTACTTTGTCATGAACATTTATATCTTATAGTCCAAGGAAATTTTTTAAACATTTGCTAAAGTAAATTTAAGAAATTTTTATGTATGAGATCTCTGTTTATGGTAAGCATAGGGACATGTGATCAATCTTGTAGATTATCCTTTAGAATGGAAATTCCTCTGTTTTGGGTTATATATATAGCTGTTCATTTGAGTACAGGGAGCAACAGCTCTTGGTTCTCTATGTCAGCATGGATGTAGTCGGACCTCCTAGGTCGCTATACAAATAGGTATATGATAGTATGCTAGAGAAGCCCTCTCTAACCACATGGTCAGGTAGTAACTCTTGTCATAGCAGCTTGTATCAGTTTTAAGGACAGAACGTGTGAAAGTGCTTGATCTCAGAGATGTGGCTTTTAAATGAGAAGTGATAGTTGCCCCTAGAAATTGATAACATGACAGTGACTCCTATAGCCAGATCACTCCAGAAGACCCCCTTTACTCTATAACGCTTATGAGCTCTGGAACCAGACTGCAGGGTGGAACCCAAGCTCTGCCCCTTCCTATTTGTGTGACTTCAGGCAAGTTATTTAACCATTCTGTGCCCCCATTTCCTGACAGATTTGTTGTGAGAAGTAAAGATTTAATAATATACGAAAGCATGTAAACAGGACCTGGCAAATACTAAGTGATCAAACTATTATTATTGGGCTATTAGTTAATTATTAACAGATGAACTTAGAGTCTGTAATCACTTATCATGGCATTTCTATATTTATAGTTATGTAATCAAAACTAATGTTTGGAGAGAAGTGAAAAAATATAAATTCTTTCCAGTTTTTATGTATGTACCTCTGGTTTTATTTTCTATGCATAGTACGAATGTGGTCATCATGACTTTCAAACAGTTTGTCTTTTGTCACTTAGCATTATGTGGTGGTAGATGACCTAGAGTTTTTGACCTCCACCTTGGAATGTTGTCTTCTTCAACCCAGTGTGCTACTTCACAAAGGATCCTATGTCAGTAACCAGATTAGCAAAAGTAATTTGGTGGTCACCGAAGCATTCATGTCACAGTTGGATTACCCTTCCCTCTTGGAGTTATCACTTAGGTTCTTTTATCTAACTTACTTGTGGTCTTATTTGTTCCTCATAGCAACTCTGAAAGAGAGCTTGTATCCTGTTTTACAGATGAAGAAATTGAGGTTTCTTGGAAAGAAGCTCCAAGGTGGCACTGCTAATATGTAGGAAACCAAGATTCAGACCTAAGTCTTTTTTATTGTATATCATTTCCTGTTACGTAAAATTGCCTCTTCTATGATGCACATTTTACTATTCATTAATTCAACAAAATTTTATACCAGGCAGTATTCCAGGTGTTAGGGATACAGGACTTAACAATCTTCTCC
This sequence comes from Equus caballus, assembly GCF_041296265.1. Taxonomy (NCBI): domain Eukaryota; kingdom Metazoa; phylum Chordata; class Mammalia; order Perissodactyla; family Equidae; genus Equus; species Equus caballus. Next base: position 17,749,163 of record NC_091688.1, read on the forward strand.
CTCACTCCCAGTGGCTCTTCTCCTTCTCCAGTTGTCCTCTAGGTATATATCTCTATCCTTATACGCAACCATGTTGTTTTGAAATTGTCTGAATGTGTCTTTGGATCTTCCACTCAACCTTAAGTTCCTTAAAAGTAAGTAGTACCTACCATCATTAAGGCCAGCATGTGTATTATTATTTTGATTATATAGAGTAAAAATATTTACCTGTTTTAATTTGCACTTACTAGTTGTATTTCCTTTTCTGAATTAGTGGTTTGGTCCTCTGCCGATTTATCTGTTGATGCAGTCATGTACCATAGAGCAACATTTCAGTCAATGACAGACCGCATATACAACAGTGGTCCTGTAAGATTAGTACCATACAGCCTAGGTGTGTAGAAGGCCGTGCCATCTAGGTTTGTGTAAGTCCACTCTATGATGTTTGCACAACAACAAAGTCAACTAATGATGCATTTCTCAGGACATATCCCCATTGTTAAGCAGTATGTGACTGTGTCCTGATTTATTTTCATATTAATTTTTCCATTGTGCCTGATCCATATGGTTCTCAGCACTTTTTCTCAATTCTTTTTTTTTTTGCCTTTCGTAAGGTTCCCTTTCTTATTCATTTTGTAATTATCCCAAAGATTCGTCATTCTCCTCAGTTTATCTCCCTCAAACTTTCAGACACTGATCTGATCTCCTACTTTATCTCTGAAATCGAGGCAGTGTATCTGTGAATTCTCTTGACATCTCTCCACCCCACACTACAGCCAAATTCTCTTAGCACATTGCTGCGTAACCTTACTTCCCTCCAGTTTCATCCTGACTCTTTTTCAAAGCCAATCTTGCTCCTGTCTTATTATTCACATTCTCATCTCCTTCTATCTCTTCCAGACCATGCTTTATCAGTTTTGTTCTTTCTTATATCGTCAACCTATTTATTTCTCATAGCTTCGTTTCTTCATTCTAGACATGCTCAGGTCTCTCTCACTGAAAAAAAGAAACTTTTCTTTACCCCTGGCTCCCTTCTCAGTTTTCTTCACTCCCCAGTGTCTTAGGAGTTGACTTAAACTTCTCCTTCTCATTTGTTCTTCAACCCCATGCAATTTGACATTGTCTCTTCTCTGGCAAGACTATTGTTGACCCTCATTTCACCAAATCCCACATAATTTCCAGTCCTCATAGTACTTTTCTGCTTCCTTTGATATTGTTGACTGCTTTCCTTTTTTGTCTTTTTCCATACGCCACTCTTCTTTTGCCCTCACATACCTGTTTGATAGTTTCTTCTTGCTGGTCTTCATGGACTTTGTTTTATCTGCTCCTCAAAAATGAAGATAGCCACTTCCACCCTTCTGCCTTTCTGTACAATTACATTTACTCTCATGCTTTTAACTGTCACCAATGTGCTGATCATTGCAGCTCTGTATCCCTAGTCTTGATATATTCCCTGTGCTTCACACTCATCTCTAAGTGTCTGCTCACAGACCTCCACTTTCTCACATACCCAGCTATCCAAGCTAACAATCTGGCAATGATTTTAGACTGTTTCCTCTGTTTTATCGGTCCTTCTGCCAGTTGTACTTCCAGATATTTCTTGAATCTAGGTTTTTCTGTCCATCTGTATTATCACTTCCTCTCTTCCTGTCTTGCCCTTTTAAAATCCAACTTCCATGGATCTTGTTACTGTAATCTTTTAAAAATGCAGTTCTGACATGCTATGCCCCTGCTTAAAACTCCACTGGTTTCCTGTTACTTAAAAGGCAATCTCAGCTCCTTAACATGGCACGCAAGGCCTCACAGTCTGCCGTCTGCCTTGATTGTCCAGCTCATCTCCTGTAGCTTCCTGTCTTACGTTTTGTGCTCTAGTCTACCTCCTTCAGTGGCTTAGCTTTGCTTTTATTGTTGTGCTATTTTCTCTGCCTGGAAAGATAACTCTTTCTCATCCCTTGAGATTCTCAGACCAGAATCCTCCCTTAATAAAACTAGGTACACTCTTTCAAATAATAGAGATTGTAGAGTGAATGTTGTAATACACAGCATTGGAGTGTCAGGAGATTTGAAAATTCATGGCAAACTGTAAAATGCCATAGAGAGAAAGCAAGTTAGTATTTTCATTATCTCTTACTGAGAAAAACTCCTTTAGGAGTAGCATCTTCCCTGGATGTTCTTTTCTACAGGAGATTCAACAGTAGAGCAATATGATTTATTTTTTCCTGATTAATACCGTGAAACTTGGTGATGTCTTAGAGATCTGTAGATTGTGTTATGTGTGCTTGCGTGTGTAAGCATACACTCACTTTATAGTTTCTGGCCTATTATTTAGCACAAATAATTGTGATTAAGGTATTATGTTTCTGATTATAATTGATGAATGTTGTTATTATCTAAAATACTCCTTAGTACTCTGTGGAAATAAGTAAACAAATTAACTTGAAATAAAACCTGCCCTGGCTCTTATTTAAATTTCCAAAAACGTACTCTAGCGTTGCCTTCCAAAACAAAAGAGGTTGACCCACCTTTCCTTAGCAACTGTGAGTTTAGAAGATATTGGCTTTTATTTCTATGTTCTGCTCGTAGGAGAAAGCGGGTTGGGAGTTCAGGTAGAAGGAATCTTTATTGTATCTGCCCCTGATTTGGAAGTATCTTATATTTTTAAACTGTGAATCTTAATGTGTATTCTTAAGAGAGATTATCCTATGTATGTTAATCTTGCATTGTTATATAAGTGCTATGTATAATGAAGATATTTGTTAAAGAAAATAACCATTAATTTTCATTTTTTTTCCTCTAGTGACATTATCAAAAAATGGTCATAAAATGTTTAAGTATTGAAAGCCCCAGTTCTATGGGCTATCAAACATTCTAGATTTTTTTTTCTTCCAATCTTGTATAAGAGAGGAACTATGATATAATGGTTAGGAGTTAGCCTCTGGAACCCAAGTAATTGAGTTCAAATGCTACCTCTACTGCTTACTAACTTGATGACCTTGGACTTGTTACTTAACCTCTATCTCCTTGGGTTTGTTCAGCTATAAAGTGGGGGCAGTAATATTATATAGAGTGGATTAAATGATTACTTTCTGTGAAACCCTTAGAATAGTGTCTGGCAATAGTAAGTGCTATACACAGTGTTAGCTATTTTAGTACCTGGTGCATTAGAATGCATTAAATGTAGTTATAGATCTTGACGATCATGTTGTGTCCAAGAGTATTGTTTTGGATTGTTCGCTTTCAGCATATTTGATTATCCCTGAATGTTTCAGATTTTTTTCAGTCTTTTAATGACTTTTTCTATTTTCTTTTTTTGTTTTAGATTTTATTTTTCCTTTTTCTCCCAAAGCCCCCCAGTACAGAGTTGTGTATTTTTAGTTGTGGGTCCTTCTAGTGGCTACTTTTTCTTTTTTATTGCTTGATGGAAGTGCTTAATTTCTGTTATTATTTAAGAACTGAGACAATATATTGAGTGTTTTTAAAGCTTTATGTTTTATGACTATTTAATAGTGCTGTTTTATTATTGAAGACATGATGATTTTAATTCTTGGATTCTTCATTTATTCTTTTTTTTTTTTTTAAAATTGGCACCTGAGGGGCTGGCCCCGTGGCCAAGTGGTTAAGTTCTCGCGCTCTGCTTCAGCAGCCCAGGATTTCACCGGTTTGAATCCTAGGCATGGACATGGCACTGCTAGTCAAGCCATGCTGAGGCAGCATCCCACATGCCACAACTAGAAGCACCCACAACTAAAAATACACAACTATATACCGGGAGGGCTTTGGGAGAAGAAGGAAAAATAAAATCTTTGAAAAGAAAAAAGATTGGCACCTGAGCTAACATTTGTTGCCAATTATTTTTTTTCCTCCCTCTTCTCCCCCAGTACGTGCTTGTATGTTCTAGTTGTGAGTGCCTCTGGTTCTTCTATGTGGGATGCCACCTCAGTGTGGCCTGATGAGCGGTGCCATGTCCATGTCCAGGATCTGAACTAGTGAAACCCTCGGCCACTAAAGCGGAGCACACGAACTTAACCACTTGGCCATGGGGCCGGCCCCAGTTTATTCGTTCTTTTCATTAATTCCTTCAGCTTAAAGTAAGAATAAAAAGGAACTCATGTTGCCACTCCATCTACCAAGAGAAGACACTTTAAAACTCTTATCTCTTTATACAAGCATTGGCTATAAACTGTAATACTAATCTTTAACAGTATCAGCCTTTAACAAAACTAGGAGGTCAGTTGAAGTGTAGTATTTTGTTTTCTTTATAAAATAATCGAATAGCTAATTTTGTGTTAATCTTTATGAAAGCAGTTGATGTAAGATCACATATCGATTTCGTTTCTTATATATTATGTACTATTAAAAAAGAAAACTAATAACTGGCGAGGGGATTGGGATTCCTCTTTTTGTGAGTTAGTAATTCTTAGTTTTTCTGTCACCTGTCTGAGTATTTTTGGTACACAGAAAAAGGGAAGAGTTAGTGGGTAACAGTATATAAACCTCATTAGGTTTTAAACAGTTTGCAAATAAATTCCATAAAAAAAATACAGCATGGCCTATAAGTACTAACTTTCCTCTTACATAAGAGTGTATTTTTTTAACATTATGTCTTCATGAGAAGATTATAGTATTACCTAATAAAAATAGATCTGAGGAAACTTATTGATGATTCTTCATATGGGAAAACTATTTGGCTTGGGAACTTATGAATATTTTACTTCTCATTTTTTTGATTGAGTACTCCCTAGAGCAGGAGAGGCAAACTTTTCTGTAAAGGGGCCAAATAATAAATATTTTAGGCTTGGTAAGGCCATGTGGTTGTTGTCTCAACTACTCGGCTCTGCCCTTGTAGCAGAAAGCAGCCATAGACAATATGTAAACGAATGGGCGTGACTGTTCCAGTATAATTCGTTTGCAAAAATAGATCCAGGGTGAAGGAGGGAATTTCACCCACAGGCTGACCACTGCACTAGAATATGAATTTTACTTCTAGTGGTGTTTCTGATAAAAATCTCAGATATAATTTATTTTCTGTTGTGAATAGATCTTTAGCCTTGATGACTTAAATGTTAGGCTTTAGTTGACAGCATGAAACTGAACTAGATAAGTCTTTGTTAGCTTTTTATGTCATAGAATTTTTTATTCTAATTTGAAAAAATGGAAATAACCTGGACTTTGAAGTCAGAAAGAACCAAGGTTGTACTTAATTGTACCTAATTGCTTTGTGACTGAACAAGTTATTTCACATTTCAACGCTTCAATTTCCTTCTTTATAGAAAGGAAATAATAGTAGCTATCTCCCAAGGTCGTTATATTTTCCATTTAGCTATCTTTTCATCAATTCAATTAGGCAAGATTATTTTAGTCTTTAGAATGTATCTCTTTCGGAACCTAGGAAAGAGCTGTGCACAGAGATCATCACCTCTACCCTTGTCATACTGAGGGATCAGATCGCCTGGAATTTCAAAATACTTTAACATTTGTGTCAGATAGTTTTTATGACATTTTTGTACTTTTGTTAGTGCTTGAATTTTTAGTTTTACTTTTTTTTGGCATAGATTGTGATATATAAAAATAGAGAGTAAAATTTCAATCTTTGTTTATCACTGGAAGCCTATTCCAGAATCTGCTGAAATTCTGGTTCTTCTCTTACTGACACCGTATGAGAGAAGCAGATTATTTATAAATAGTTCTTGTTATATGCTCAATATGGTCTTCATTTGACTGGAAATTGCTATCCTCATTAGGCAGATGTTAGCATACTGAAATGATTTTTGTTCATCTTTACAAGCAAATCTTGCTGGGAATGAGAAGACAACCTTGAGACACATGAGCCTAAGTGTAAGGTATCTTGTATATACTTGAGTACAAATTTTTAGCTAACGTGGAAGTGTAGTAAAATAAATCCTCTGTAACTCTGTAACTAGGGACAGAATGAAAAGGTTATTGAATCCAGTAAAAATGCATAGTTAGCACTGGCTCTCTCACTATAATGTTCATAAATTAGTGCTCCCGTAGGATTTTTGAGGAGGAGGAGAAGAGGTTGTTGTGACAATGGCAGAATAGGATATGTGGTATTCATTGTTAAGTTGTATGATCTTAGGGTTTAAGGGTATAAGCCAACAACCTTGTGAGAATTTTTTTTTTAATGGCATAAGCTTAACACCCAAAGCAAACAGTGATATTTGTGTCTTCTGGAATTTCCATTGTATGGATAATGGAATTGGATGTGATGGTACATTTTAGGACTAAGTATAGCTGTTTATTTAGTATTGTTTATTTATACTGATAGTTCTCATACGGTTCGTGATTATCTCTCTGGCACTCTATTGTGATTCTGTTGTTTAAACACTTAATTATTTTGAAACGTGAATATCTTTTTAAAGGCTAAGAAAATGAAAAGATTCGTGTTAACATTTTGATGAAACTAAAATTCGCAACTGATATTAAATACCTTATAAATTATGTAAAACATTTGCAGTAAAAATTTTAGAATTTCTCAATATTCTCTAGCTTTTATGTCGAATTTTGTTTTTAAGAATGGCAATCTCTTAAGCTTGTATACTTACCTTCTTAAATAGAGTATATGAACATGATTTATCCTTTTTCTTTTCTTCAGTTAAAATAGTATTTATTGAATGCCCACTGTGTGCTAGTGCTGTGCCAGTAGGCATAGGGGTTGTGATGGCAAGCATTCTTAAAATCTGTGATGCATATTATGAAGAACAAATACGAATGCTTTGGGAGCATAAAACAGAAATATCCTTCATCTATTAGGGTTCAAGACAGGCTTCCTGAGGAAATAATGTCTGTGACTGAGGCAAAGGATGAGTAGTCATTAACCAGACAAAAGGGAAGAAGGTGTTCCTAGCAAAGGGACTCTTCTTTACAAAGGCCCTGAGTGTGAAGGCAGCAGAACACATTGGAGAAACCAGAAGTCCAGTGATTGGAGCACAGAGATCAAGGAGAGAAGAAAATAAATAATGGTAGAAATAGAGTGCAGAGACTCTTTTTAGAGTGCACATGACTACTGAAGAGTAGGACACTTTAAAAAGGTTATGTTGTTTACCCTAAGAGCAGTGGGAAATCATTAAAGTGTTTTAAATGGGCAATTGGTAAGGCCAGATTTGCATTTTTGAAAGATCCCTCTGACAGCAGTGGGGAGAAGAGTGAAATGGAGAAAATGGTGGTTTTGCAGTAATCCAGGCAAGGGATGGTTGTAACTTGAATGAGGATGACTGAAGAGGAAGTAAAGGAAAATCGACAGATTCAAAATATATTCAGTAGGTGAAAGTCTCTGGAGTTGAGAGATTACTAGGGATTTGAGAGAAAGTTGTCATAGATGTCTTCCAGGTGTCTGCCCCTCACAACTGGAAAGCTGTGATACATTTGTTAAGGTAAAAAACACTAGAAAAGAGAACCAGGGATGCAAGTGGGGATGGGTCATGAGTTCAGTTTTAGACCTCTTGAATACAGGCACTTCTTGAAGAATTTAAGAGAGAGAAAAGCGGCTAGAGGAGAACATGGGACAGAAGGTTTTAAAATCTGTGAGAGACTTGGGCATGTTTAAATACTAAAGAGAAGGAAGGATCCAATAGAGAGGGAAGTTTCAAAATTTTTGAAAGAAGGTAAGGGATAATTAAAGGAGCAGAAGTCCTTAAGAAAGGCTAGAAAGAGCATACCTAAGTAGATTACTGGCCTTAAGAGCTGCAGTACCTCTAGTGTTTTAACAAGAGAAAGAAAGAAGTGGGCTGTGAGAATGTAGTATTTAGTGACTGGGCATTGTTTTTCCTGAGCTATGAGGCTGTCCTTTGCTTAAAGGGGTCAGGGGTGAGGAACGGTGCAGAAATTAGCAGCATGAGGAGAATGGAGATTTGAAATATAATGGCTAGTGAATTGAGAAACATAGGATTTCCTGTCTGCGTTGAGGGAAAATTTTTTATTTAGTGAATATCATTTAATGTTATCTTAAAAACATCAGATTTGGAGAAAAACAGCAAGAAAGTGAACTCTACTCAGTAGAAAAGTTTATGATGATCCTGTAAACTTTTAAGTAACGGCATCAATTTGCCATGATCTAGAGCTAGCTTGGATGTTAAAGCAGGGACACTGTTTGCACTGCCACAAATAGAGCTGTTAGGCATCCGTATTGTAGTGTATGATTTTACTTAACTTTTAACTTTTGGTGTTATTTATGTTGGGTAGGCCTAGTTTGTTTCTAACTAATGTTCTTTTTTCCCTTTTTTAGGCAGGCAGAAGTCCTGAAGGCTGACATGACAGGTATTGGCTGGCTTATTTGTTTTTCACAACTTACTTTATACCACTAAATTAAGGAAAGGGTATCATCTTTCCTGTATTACTTGTAGGACTGGGCCAGTTGCCAAAAAGGATGATAACTTACTATTTGCTTTAAATATTTACTGTTTTTGTACCTTGAATTCTTACTAAGATGACTTGTCAAGAATTTTATATAATCTGTGCTACATTGAATTGAATATTACCTAATTTAATACAATAAGCATTAATTTTTATGAACTATTTATCAACAATTTAAGACATACAGAAAAATAATTCATATATCATATGAACACAAATGTCTGGTGTTAGATTCATATCTTCTGTTTATAATTCCCCAAACTTGAATAGTAGGTAAACCTTCAGAAAAAATATTTGCAGGAAAACTCTACTGAACATCCTTGAAATTGAGTGAGCTACCTTGACACCTTTCTTTTCTCTCTGTCTTTTATGTTTTGAATAATAGCTAAGATGTTTTTGAAAGATTAGCTGGACTTAGTAACTGAAAGGAACAGGTGATTTTTACTCCTAAAGTAGGAAATATATGGCAGTAACGAAGTAGTGATCATTATGCTCTCTATAATAGCCGCCCTGTAGGCCGTCCTAAAATGTAAGAGATGTATGATAATGAATCTCATTCTGATTTTTGAGGAATTTAGTTCTGCAGTGAAATCCATGAAGAAGAGTGAAACTATTGTGGTAACGAACATTCTTGCCAAAATTTACAATCAAGAGGAAATGGGCTTATTTCTTCTTTTTTCTCAACTTCTAGAATTGCAGGCAAATGTTCAAAGAATTTGTGAGTAATTTCATTGTCATTTAAGGAAAAAAGCAAAAAACCCCACCAAAAACACTCTGTATGGGTTTACTTAGTAGCACTTCAGTTCTTCCCATTATTAATATCATTGTCAGCATCTTCCATACTACGGATATCGGTGTCAGCTCTGAGCTGCCGTATTGTGTTCTTATATTGGCGTTGGAAGCATAATCTGTATTTATGACAGAAATCATGCATGGAGCAATGTCAAGCCATCTATGCCTTTTACTTTTTCTTAAGTATTGAACACCCTCTGTAAATAGGCTTAGAGTTTGACTTTTATAGGGAACATTTGACTGCCCAGAAATGTTAACTAAGATAGTAAGTCTACTCATTTAAATGATAGTCCATCTGATAGATCAGAGTTAATGATTCCTTATAATCCTTTTCTTGGCATTGATGAATTGAAGCAGGGTTGAATAAATCTATAAATCTATTTATTTAGTCATTAAAAACTTAATAAGAGACCAATAAGCTGATAGTAGGCCCTATTTTTAGTAGCCAGCAAACTCCATTGAGGATTAACTCAAATATTCAGGAGACTATTTGCAGAATAGGATTATGGTGGCTATAGATACTCACAGAAGACCTAAAGAAGAGTGAAGATTAGGCCATTGTGCATCAGCGAAATACGAAATGCAACCAGGCAACCTACCTAGCAGTTGGAAGTATATAATTGATAAGTCCATTATTAAGAAGTTCTATTGAGGCAGCTCACTGTCAGTTATTACACTCATAAGCCTAGTAATTGGAAAGGCTATTGTGCCTTGTAGGACTCTGGCAGACATTATGGCCCCAATTTGGTATTTGTGTAGTGAGAGCCTGACTTCCTGATTTCATCTTGCACTCGGTCTCTCATTTGGCATCTTGAGCAGTTTAATCACTGTCTGCTACCCAGTTCTCATTTACATTGAATGGCAAGTAAGAATTGCTCACAAAAGTGTCTTGGCAAACAGTCTTACCAATCATTAAAATAATGCTCACTGTCATGGCTTTATTGGCTTGACATATATAGAGTAACAGCAGAGTGCCCAAACAACTGCTGGATTGTGAGCTGACGTGAGGATTCTGTAAGGACAGTTGTAAGAATGATTCAAAAGAAAAAGAAAAAAGCTGCTTTGGACAAAGAGATATACTTATAAGAATAAACAGACCAACTTGGCAGTCCATCACTTCAAATGGGGTGACTTATGAAGCGTATGGCTTCCTCTGATATGAATACATGGAAATCCAAACCAAGAGCAAAGGGTGAAGCATTTATTTTTTTGGCCTTTTTCATTTCATAGTTTTATTTTAAAGCTACAAGACGAATACAGAAGCATTGTAAACCAGGTTTAGTCATTAATCAAAAGGTGGAAGTCATTTGAAACGTAGTAGTCTAAATCTTCCGTAGCACTCTATCGTATACACTTAAAGCAGGATTTTGTTTTGGGCAATGGAGAGGGAATGAATCATTGGTGTGGTATAATGGTCTTAACTAGCTGTTTATCTGTCTACTGTTTTGTTTTGTTTTGTTACTTCAGATTCTAAGCTGGGTCCAGCTGAGGTCTGGACGTCCAGGCAGGCTCTGCAGGACCTGTACCAGAAAATGCTAGTTACTGATTTGGAATACGCTTTAGACAAGAAAGTAGAACAGGATCTGTAAGTATTATCACTTGGGATGTCCCTGTAAAATCGAGAATCTCACGAAGATTTTAGAATAGAAAAGAACAATTTGGTTGTTTCTTTTTAACCTATCTCAGAGTAAGCTTTTTCAATGAAAAGAAAAAAGAAATTTTTTTAGTGGTTATGTGGGGTTTTTTGGGGGATTTTGGGGTTATTTTTGCTGAGGAAGATTTGCCCTGAGCTAACATCCATTGCCAACTTTCCTCTTTTTTCTTTCTTTCTTTTTTTTTTTGCTTAAAGAAGATTAGCCCTGAGCTAACATCTGGGCCAGTCTTCCTCTATTTTGTATGTGGGTCATCGGGTCAAGATGGCTAACTTAGTGGTGGGTCCACACGCAGGATCTGAACCTGCAAATCCCGGCTGCCAAAGTGGAACCTGTGGAACTTAACCACTACACCATGGGGCCAGCCTCATACTTGTGATTTTTTTAAACAAAATATTTGACCATTGGTATCACTTTAGATACAGTCTTAGGTGGCAAGAGGGGAAAATGTTTAGAGTAGAGTCTTATTAAGGTCTTTAGGGCATATCATAAAAACAAGTGTATGTGTATTTCAAGTACTAAGAGGCAGTATTTGGATTCTTTATGTTGTATTCAGTCCTACATTTAAGCCATGATTTAGAAAAAGAAATTCAAGAGTAGGCTTTAGATAAATCTTTCTTTGGTAAATGCGATTCTGAAAATTTCTCCCAAAAGAAAATGTGTTTGCATTGTAAGGAAAGTTCTTTTTAGTCAAATACATAGGTATTTCCTCCCCCCCCCCCCCCAAGACTAAAGAAAGATTTTGTATATTTAGGCTATTCCACTCATTCTTTCTATGAGGAGTGAGATGGCAGATGACCAGATTCTCAAGTGAGTAAACAAGTGCCTTTCGTGGAAGGCCTTGCCCTATTATTTGGAACACGGACATTAGCCTGATGGAAAATTAAAAATCAATTAAGAATATGCTGTTTAGAAATGCCCATTACCCTAAGTTGTGCTGAAGGTTAGTTTTTCCTGTCTTGTACACCTTTCTTGATACTTTGTATTTTGGGGAGATCTAGTAATAGACCTTAATCACAAGCACTCCATGTCTGTGATGTTAGAGTCAGGGTTAAGATTATCAGAAATGCTGAGGGAGTGATTACACCCTCATAAGTCATCAAAAATCCCAGTGCTCTAGAGCCTCAAAAGTTGACATTGGTAAAGAAGTAGGTACTTTCCAGGTAGGTTGTAAACCCTTTATCTGTGTTTGCTTCTTTTCATCAAGGCAGTAATAGCTTCCCTCCATCCTAGTTCTGTGTTTTTTTCTTTAATTTCCAGGATAGGGAGTGACTGACTATATTTTACCATAACTGAATTTAAAATGGTTCTCTGTACAACTTGATTAATGAAAGGCATTTTATAACGGGATTTTGGTATACCATATTTCAGCATTGTGTTGTTTCTTATTTTAAATAGCCAAAATTGAAATGTTAAAAAATGGGCTTATATTTCCAGCTCCAAAGAAAATATTAACACCAAAGGAAATAAACTATTAAATAGAAATAGAACTGAGTGCTGTGGGAAATAGATTTCAGGGAAATAAGAGATATGGCTTAATATTTGCAAAAGAACTTTTTCCCCCATATGTATCATTTGATAGGGTACACTCACTTGCTTTTTGGCACATTGTATGGAAATTTGTTAATAGCTTACTTTTACTTCGGTCTTGCCACTGTAGTTCTGATTTCGTACTGGGATTCCTAAATAGGTGGTAACTCTAGTAGCTCTAAAAGATTAATAGCTGAAGCCCCAATCTGATTATTCGAACATTTGGTAAGTGTTTATTAAGTTCAGTTGGATTCTACTGCGTGTCTAGTCTTGTTCAAAGGGGAGCATAAAGTTATTTAAATCAGTGAATAACTTTAATGCTGGTTTACTGTCTAGTGTGTTATAATTATAACGAACAGTTCTTTCTTGTTCTCAGGGGGACCAGTGTCTGCCCAGTGAGTCACTGCTATACCAAATAGAATTACATTTTGTTTTCAGCTGGAATCATGCCTTTAAGAATCAGATCACAACACTACAAGGCCAGGCAAAGAATCGAGCAAACCCGAATCGGAGTGAAGTTCAGGCAAATCTTTCTCTGTTCCTAGAGGCAGCTAGTGGCTTCTACACTCAGGTGAGTTTCTGCATTGTATACCAATTTTCCTAGAATTAGTGGTGAATATTCTCTTTGTACACATCTTGTTGTTTATAGAAGCACTTTGTATAACCACTGTGTGGGCCATTGATCACCTATAATTTCAAATGAATAGAAATGTCCCAAATTGTTTACCTTAACACCTTTCAAATAATGAAGACTTGGCTCTTAGAAAGGTCGATGTTTCAGCTAAAAGGTTGGAGGTATAACTGTGTGAATAGAAAAAGTGTAATAAAAGCAGTGCCTTAGTGAAGCAGCAGCAGTAGTTAGTTACAAACGGTATTCGAGCAAATGTGAATTTATAGGTATGGGTATAGTCATCGTGAAAGTAACAGCTATGTTGTGCCAGGTAGGAAATAGTCAAAATTTGTGATAGCAAGTGAGTTTTCATAGTATTATGTATACAGTAAAATTTGTATACATAATACAATTGCTTCAAATGCTATTAAACTACCTAAGAAGTGGATTAGCTTTTCCTCATTTTGAATAATAAGCTATTATTCATCATCCTCAGAGACTTTCCTTGTCCTTGGTTATATCCTGATATAACTTCTAAATCTGACAAGGTAAAAGAATAAATGAAACTTTTTTCTGAACAATGAATTTTCTTTATTGTAAGCAGAATCCTTTAGAAGACTCCTTCTTATCCATTAGTAATAGCATTCATAATTTAATTAATAAAATGTTCGTATAGAAATTCTTATCTTACACTGACAAGACAAGGTTTTGAGGATCTTGCACTGAAAGAAATCTTTAGGCTGTTCTTTCTATACTGCTGCTTGACTTTTGCTGCCTGTGTTTTAGTTCCATTTTGGTTGTACCATTTCTTTGAATGAAAAAGAAGGAAAGACTCTCAGTGTTGGCAGATGTCATATGGTTGGTTAGCCATCATCTTCAAGAGATTAGTTGTTTTACTTAGACTAAAACATCCATCACAGTTCATCATTGAAAGAACTCTTGTGTTTCTTATTCTCAAAATTTATTTTCAAATTAATGCTAATTTTAACAGTACAAGTTGATACTTCTGGAGAGAGGGGTTGAGGTGTGCCACTAACTAGTCCTTGAAGCAGATGTATTTTACAGGTAGCTGCTGAAAGCCTGCTGTTTGTAAGATACAATGCTAGGTACAGAGGATATGGAGGGAAAAGAGGCAGTCTTTATCTTGAAGAGCATATCCAGTCTAAATGAAGAGATGGATACGTTAATAGATATGTTTTTTGCTTTCTGAGTATAAAAACAATGCATACTAATTTCAAGAAATTTGAAAATTATATAAAAGTCAAAGAAATTTTTAATAATTCTCCCATTCAGGATAAATTACCACTTTAATATATATCTTTCTGGTGTTTTTATACTTTTGTACATATCCAGTCTTGTATCTGCTTTATAAACATAATGTAAGGTTTTTCTTGTACCGTTAAACGGTTTGATAAGGATCTTTATGTCTAAAGCATTTTCTCTAATACTGGATTAGTTCCTGGAGACCACTTGTTCATGGGATAGTCAGTGAAATCATTGGATGAGTAAAGTTTTAAAACTGTTGATAACGTTGTTTTGTCTTCCTAAAAGGTTATTATTTATATTTTTATATTTCCATCAGCAGTGTATGCAAGTGTCTATCTTGATGTACATTTGCCAGTGTTAAGTATTTTCAATAAAAGTGAATGAATGATTGAGTAATTTAAACTTGGTAGATGGAAAATAATTTTTCATTTAAAATTTAGTGTCTGGATTGCTGGTGATGTTGAACTTCTTTCATATTTTATTAGATATTTGTATTTTATATAATCATCTATTCATTTATTTTCCTATTCATCATTTGGCACCTAGTTTTTCCATGATGATTTGCCTGAACTCTAAATGGATATTAATTTTTTTCTATTATTTTTGACAAACATCTTTTTCTCCAGTTTCTTCTGTTGTCCTTTTGTTTTATTTAGAGTTTTTTGAAATACAGATAGATGGTATCAGGTTGGGGGTATTTTTGGCAATAAGTTTTTTCTTTGTCCTTAGATCAATGGATGTTTAGTAATGACAATAATAATTATATTTAAAGAAACAAATAGGTATTGCAATTCAAATCTTAAAATTTGAAAGAAACACCAAAATCCTACAGTAGAGTAATAAATAAATTATGGCATATCTGTTAAATGGAAATAGAAACTATTATAAATGATAGTTATGAAGATTGTTTCAAGAAGAGAAAATTGTATTACTATTAAGTGAAAAATCATGATATAAAATTATGTTTACAGTTTGACTCTCTGTGCTAATTGAGTAGTCTCAGCTCAGTGGGGTGTTAACAAAAGTGGTATCTTTTTTTTCCTCCCCAGTCACTACTTTCAACTATGCTTTTGTTGAATTCTAGATTTCCATCAAAATGTCTTGCACAGATTCCATAACATTCTGGTTGCTTTTAGGCTTTTGAATCATGATCCAGTTTTAAAACTCCAGTCTCATTTCTGATTCAGATCTCTTTGCCTTCCCCCATGCAATAGAAACTGGAACTATGAGCACAACTGAAGTGCGGGGGAGCAGTAGGGACTTGGTGCAGCTGGCCCTAGTGGAGGGAGAGGGAAGGCATCTACTTCTGCAGTACTTTTTTTTAAGATTTTATTTTTCCTTTTTCTCCCCAAAGCCCCCCAGTACACAGCTGTATGTTTTTAGTTGTGGGTCCTTCTAGTTGTGGCATGTGGGATGCCGCCTCAGCGTGGCTTGATGTGCAGTGCCATGTCCGCACCCAGGATCCAAACCCACAAAGCGGAGCTCGTGAACTTAACCACTCGGCCATGGGGCTGGCCCCTGCAATACATTTTTATAATAGCCAGTGTACAGATTGTACAGATTGGTTTGTTCTCTTGGAAAATGATTCTTATTCTTTTTTCTTTATTTTATTTTTTCGAGGAAGTTTAGCCCTGAGCTGAACATCCACCGCCAGTCCTCCTTTTTTTGCTGAAGGAAATTGGCCTGGAGCTAACATCCATGCCTATCTTCCTCTACTTTATATGTAGGATGGCTTCATAAGTGGTGCATAAGTCCACACTGGGGATCTGAACTGCAAACCCCAGGCCACTGAACTGGAACCTGAGAACTTAACCACTATGCTACTGGGCCGTCCCCAATGATTCTTATTTTTATGATGTGACATACATGTAATAGATTTCCAGAGGTTTAATTGGACATTGATAAACGAATCTGTGAGGAAGTAAAGCAAGAATTATCATTTTTATTGAGGGGGCATGGTATTTGCTAAAACACTTTGTAAGCAGGTGAATGATAAAATCATTCAAATGTCTCAAAATATTGTTTTATAAGGAAAAATATATAGGTAATCTAATTTTGCAATTTATTTTTTGAAATTTTTATAATCATTGATTTTTTTCCCCACCTGCATTTCATAGGCAATGGTTGAATAATTACAACAGCTGTAGAATGAACAGTAACCTTTTTTTCAGATATCAATATTAATAGGACTTTTTACTTGCATTTTTATATTATTTTGATTTGATAATTGTAACAGTTAGTGATGTTGCTAACAATAATGTTTCATACATCTTTCTTGATTACAAGCGGTGCAGATTAAGCCATCAGATTGAGAAAGTAGACCAAGTCCAGATCATTGTACAACCTTCTAGGCTAAGATGAGTTTTGAATTTTAATCTTAAATGTAGTTGCAAGCCATTGAAGAGTAGGCAAGGGGGTAACATGGTGAGATTTGCATTTTTAAAAGGTTACCCTGGATGTGAATTAGCAGGGGTCAGGAATGGAAGCTAGTTAGGATGTTACAGTAGTAATGGAAAGAAATTGATGGATTTTTGAAGTATAGCCAATAGGACTTGCTGATGGTTTGGATTGGATATGTGGAATCAGGGTAAGGGAAGAGTCAAAGATGACTTGAGTTGTCTTAGTTCTCCATTCTTAGCATTGAGTGAAGAGGTAAAGAGCAGTGAAATAGTGTAATAAGTTTTTTCACAGGATAATTGCCAAATACAGTTTTGTTCAATTTATGAAACATCTGTTTCTCTTCTTTGGTTCCACCTTGTCTCTGCCTCTAAACCAACTAGAAACACTCTCACCCAGAATCTTTGAGCCAGCAGAAACTTTTCTGATATCTCCACCCACAACTCCTGGATTCAGGCAAAAAGTTCCACATGATGTTTTAACCGTGTTTATTTACTTTTTGTGAACATTCTTTTTTCTTCTTCATAGATGCTCAGCCTTGCCTAGTTTTCCAGTCTGTTCTTTCAGTACCTAATCAGCTCAGTTCTTTATCTTCTGTCACGTTTCTTCATGCCATCTTCCACAGTCATCTGTTGTTTTTTTCCATTTTTTGTTCCTTTCCTGTGCTTCTTGCCTTCTAGCCATTCTGGGCATTAACTTGTTTACCCAGTTTTATGTTAGCAAATTTCTTGCCCATTACAAATGTACAGGTATAAGTAAAGATGAAGTAGATAATTTGTATGCTTGGTGAGAAAGGGTTCACGGAATTTATATTCAGTTATGGAGGTGGTTTTTAGGGAAAAGGTGGGACATTTCAAATCTTTCTGAGTTGGGTCCTCAAGGTGTCTTATTTTGTATTGTGAATTCTGCACGTTAGAAAGAGTGGTAATAGAGCCAAAGTATGTCTAATTCTGTAGGCTTAGTCACATCACTTGATATTTCTGTTGCTTTCATATCCTCATCTGAAAAAAGGAGTTTTATATCTATGTATACTGTATTGCTACTAGTTTAACATGAGGATAAAATGAGACAAATGTATCAAATAATCTAGGGAATAAAGTTTATTATAAATGTAGAATATTCAGTTGGCCTATGCTGTCTGTCATGTTTGATAACTCTCCCTCCCCGTTTCTCCCTTTCCTCTCTTTCCCCCCTACTTTATGTACTTGTCTTGCAGACAAAGATGCAGATTTTCTTATTCATCTCTGTGTCTCTATTGCTTACCATGGTGTCTGATACAATAATTAAATATTTGAATGAATGTATTTGTAAGTAAATATTTGAATGAATGAGAATAGAATGAAAAACTGTTTGGGGACCAAGAGTGAAACCTTTGGGGGATAGGGTGGGAGGAGAAAAGCCTTCGAGTGGGGACTGAAAAGGAATGATTGGTGAGATAAAAAGAACTAGAAAAGCTCAGTGATCAACCATAAGATCAGCTGTTTTAAATGCAGCAGAGAGGTCCAGTAAGATGATGACTGAAAGATGTCCATTGTATTTACTTATCAGATAACTGGTTGTCACATTGACAACAGTTTCACTAGAGTGGTACTAGGTGGTAGAATGGGAAGAGGGGTTGTGTGGAAGCCAGATCATAATGGATTAAGGAGTGAATCAGAATTGATGAAGCAGGTATGATACATGGACTCCTTTGAAGGAGTTTAGTTGAGAATAGGAAGAGACATTAGAAGGTTGCTAGAGGAGGAGTCTAGGGTCAACGGAGAGTGTTTGGTTCTGGGTTTGTTTTTTGTTTTGTTTTTTTTTTTCAGTTCTTGCTTGTTAGATAAAAGAGTGAGGGGATGGCAGGCAAGAGACAGAAAAGAATAAAATAGTCATGCTTAGGCAGAGGAATTAGATCTGATTAGGAGGAGGAACCTCTCATACTGTAAGATTAGAGAAGAAATGTTGGGCAAGAATGGGTGGTCTGTATAATGTCAAAAGTCCCTTCCAGATATGTAGTACCATCAGATCTACTGTGTGTGAAAAACGTGAACTGTTCTTGGGCTTAAGAAAATAAATCTCAAGAAACTCCTAAAGTCTGACAAATGTGTTGGCTTGCATTTAAGTCAGGTTTGTAACCAACCAATCTTTGATGGTTATTGTGTTATTTCTAAGAGGATAACACGCAATCTAGTTAGGGTAACACACTATCTATTTAGTAGATGGATAATTTCATGGAGTTGCTTGCTGAATGTGTCTGTATACCCTAGTCAGGTAAAGTATTTCTAAAAAATGCTGCTGTTCCTTTTGGATACACATCTTGGGTTACTCTAATACTTGAAAATTGAAAAGATATGATTTTTAATGAATGTTACTAGTTATCCTATGAAAGGTTACCATATAATTTTCTTACAGTCCTTGCTCAGATCTCTAGCAGTATGGGATATTAGATACATCTGTTAAAGTATACAGACTTTACTGGTACAACATTTCTGACTTACCAGTTCTGACTTAATAGTAAATCTTGCTCATGTTTTCCTTTTAGTTATTACAAGAACTGTGTACAGTGTTTAATGTAGATTTACCATGCCGTGTGAAGTCTTCCCAGTTGGGAATTATCAGCAATAAACAGACGCATACCAGCGCCATAGTGAAGCCGCAGTCTAGCTCCTGTTCCTATATCTGCCAGCACTGCCTCGTCCACCTTGGAGACATTGGTGAGCCTTTGGTGTGAAGGAATTGATAATACCTCCATTCTTGTCTTTGGAGTAGTCATAGAAAGAAACTCTTTTCCTTTAAACTGAGCATGCACACACAATTTAGATTGTCATTAGAAGAAACTATAAAAATGTGTTTTAAGAAACTTAGATTTTCTCAGTGTTTTGGAATTGGCAAAGGATCTTGAAGGAAGTAACTTTCACTAAGATTTAAATGTTATTCAGTCTTTATGCAGTTGTAGGCAAATAATAAACAGCAAAAATATAATCAAAGCTAAATTTTTCAAAGTGGTGCCATAATATTTTCTCAGTTAATTGCGAGGTTTATAAATTACTCCTTCTGAAGCTAGATTACCTTCTTTCCTTCCTACTAGTGCTTTAAAAGCTAATTTTTGTTTCCTTTTTAAAGTTAAATTTGTATTTCTATTTTATATGTTTTATCTGGGAGTGTTATGTAACTTACTTGTTCTTGTTCATTCCTTTAAGGTGACCTTAAAAAGGTTGTAAAACAAATTAACTATAGGATTATATTTTGACTGCCCTCAAATAACAAGGAATGGAGAACATTATTTCTTTAAGTTCAGGGATTTTAGATATCTTGATGTCATAAATCATTGACTCTGTTAGGAGTCACATCAATAAGCACCAAGTTCTGCAGAGATGCAACAAGCAGCGTATTTAGGTTGTTTTTGCTTTCAGTGTATTCTTTGCACACACCTTCTTAATGTTGCAATAGATATGAGGCATTTTTCAAAATCATTTTATAAGATATTGAAGAAATACATAATTTCCAGATCATATTGTATAGTGTTTTTTGTTTTGTTTTGTTTTTAAGTGCCATATAACTCACCCCTTCTTGTGGGCCGGCTCCAGGTCACCAGCATAGTCCGTAGTGGGAGCTGGTGATGCATGACACTGGAGGACCTGAAAATGGGGGCTAGGTAAGCTTTAAAATTGGTTACATGCTGAATGTCCCAAATAGGGAAGGCCGGATGGACACTTCACACATAATCCTATAGTTAATTTGTTTTAAAGTATTTCCTATCTTCAATGATTTTAAATTAATTTTAATGTGTTTATTATCTTTAGACTTTAAAACTATACCTGTTTTGGAAATGTTACCCTACTGATTGTTTTGTTTGTTTGTTTGTTTTTAAACTAAGTTTTCTTTTTCCTCCTCTCAGCTCGATACAGAAATCAGACCAGCCAGGCAGAGTCCTACTATAGGCATGCAGCTCAGCTTGTCCCCTCTAATGGTGAGTGGGCCTCTCATGTCAACTTGTGGTTGACTATGACACTTTATTCTTTATAGCAATGTGGAAAATAACTCAAGGCTCTTCTTTCAAGTTTTATGAAAGCAAAAGATGTTGAGTTTTGGTATTAATTGTCCTATTTCTCCTTTTAACTATACATTCTATATAACCGGAAATGAATTTTTTAAAAATAAGGTAACTGTTGTCAGTAAAGCAATATAGATATAGATCCCCTAATGTGTTCTAAAATTCAACAACTCTGGCTTCCATAATGACTTATAGAATACTTAGCTCTTTAATTCTACCATTTTCCTCCCGAAAAATTATCTATTACCTAAAAGATAGCGCTTTTGTCTTTTGATGGCCTCAAAATAGGTGTTAGCAGTGATTCTTTAATTAAAGAAATTAACAGCAGATTTTTGGTGATGTAGGTCTTTCTTGTTAAGCCATATTGAAATTCCTTCAGATTCTAAAAGGAGCTCCTTGAAAGCAGGTGGCAGTGGGGCAAACTATTCGTTTCATGTTGTCTGTGGCTGCTTGCCCACTACAGTGGCAGAGTTGGGTAGTTGTGGTAGAGACTCTTGGCCCACAAAGCTAAAAATATTTACTATCTAGCCTTTTCTGACGTCTTATTTGAACTTACAGTGCTCTCCGCCCTACTTATGTGACTTTTTAAACTAAACATAGTATGTACCGTCAGTGAAGTGTGCTGTTTTATGTTATGCCCATTTGTAATGAAGTAGCCATGAGATTTACTTTATAAAATACTCCCCATTATTAATTTAAAGGTTTAAAAACTGATCATCTGTATTCTGATAGCAAGACTTTGTGCATCTTGGGTTACTTTAGAATCTTCACTTTCTCCTCTAGGTCAGCCTTACAACCAGTTGGCTATCTTAGCTTCTTCCAAAGGAGACCACCTGACCACAATTTTCTACTACTGCAGAAGCATTGCTGTGAAGTTCCCTTTCCCAGCTGCCTCCACTAATCTACAAAAAGCACTTTCTAAAGCACTGGAAAGGTAGGGTTGACTTTTCCAAGAGGACTTTGTGTAACCCGGTAGCCTTTTACCCCTCAAATTTGGGCATACAAGAAATAATAGCCAGTTACTGATGCTTGTTTTTTCTTATAGTTGCCTAATTTCTAAACATATAGATGTATTGTAATAGTTTTGTGGGTAGTTGTCACTGAATTTCGACCATCCAGCATCTGATTTGCTCCGAGTAGAGTACAGGCTGCTGAATGCGAACTCCTCTGAGTGTGTTGCAGTTGCAAAGTTAGTCACGTACAGAGTCTTCTGTGTGTGTGTCAAGTGCTCAAATCATGTGTTTTTGCAAACTGAAGCCTCCTTTAAGAGGTTTGAGCCATTTTGCTGCCTAAGATTCATGGAAATTTTTCTTTCATTTCAGCCGGGATGAGGTGAAAACCAAATGGAGTGTTTCTGACTTCATCAAGGCCTTTATTAAATTCCACGGTCATGTGTACCTGAGTAAGAGCTTGGAAAAGTTGAGCCCTCTTCGAGAGAAATTGGAAGAACAGTTTAAGGTTAGATTTCAAAAATAGAGAATTTTCTGTCTTTTTTAAATCAGGAAGCATAAGATTTGGAGGACGCTGACTCGCAGTTTTTATGTCATTACTTAACTGTGAATTATTGGTAAAAGTTAAATTTGAAATGTATGAAATCCTTGCCTACAGCATCCCCTCAATTCAAACTGAGGTACTGTCTATATAAAGAAATACAGCAGCGGTGGTTTCATTAAGTAGCTGCTATTTGGCAGAAAGTATCAAAGTGGGGAAAAAACAACTCCTCCTTCCTTCTCAGACTAAGCCCCTTTGTTCCTCAATTTTGAAAGTACTGCTTTTGATGGTTTCTGTATTCTTAGATATGATTCTGTTACCTACTTTATAGATATCTCCATTCTGCAAGCCGAGCTCATTATTTCTATTGTGCTTTGATCCATCAGGATTTCTGGTAGTTTGAAGGAAAGAAATGAGAATTTCATTCAATAGGAATATTTTTTTTAGTGATTTGTATAAGGACATAAAATTAAGTAAACTTTGTTCTGTTTATATATATGAAAGTGATCTCTTATTAATGTATTAAATTAGCAGTTTAAATGTAATCTATAAAATATGGGAGAAGTCAAAATTGTGTTAACTTTATTTTTAATTCATTTATTCAATAAATATTTGACCATTGTGTATCAGTCACTGTTTTAGTCACTGGGACCAACAGTAAACAAGACAGTCTCTAAGAACATTTTATATTTCTTGGTTACTTCTGGGTATCTCTATATACACTTGGGGAATTGTCTATAACTGCTTTACACTTTTATAAGTATTATAAAAGTCTCATATTCCAGAGACTGTAGGACTTAGACAGTTAAGAGACATAAGTTAGCCAAATATAGTCAGTATGAAATAGTTTTTACAGATAATCATTTTTTAATTGATAGTTTTTATGTGCAAGAGATTATACTAAATAACTATAATAGAAATAGTTTGTTTTAAAATAAGCTTCTAGAGTCCCCTGCTGTTTTCTGCTTCTCTTAGTGGCCTATTTAAAATTAGACCGTGATTTATAGAGTTGGGTGCATGAAAAGAATAACTTTTTAACGCCCTAGGCTATTCAGCCTGAAAAGAACAAGTCTAAATAGTTTCATTGTAAGTTTTCAGGTGTATGAAGGATTATTTAAAAAACGTATCTGTGTCTTTCCTGAGGTCAGAAATAAAATTAAATCCTAAAATTTAAGTAGAGATCTGTAAGAAGTTGCTGAAGATTCTCTCTTTTGAGAACTTAAAAGTTGGATTGACAGCCATCTTTCTTGGATGGTTTAGGTGCAGTCCTGTTAGTAGCAGGGCATTGGACTAGATGACCTCTTGAGATTGCTTCCAGCTCTGGTTCTTTGAGAGACATACTACCTAAATGGGAGGGAGGGAGAATGTACCTTAATGAGATCTTGTCTCTGTAAGTTACTTTAGTCTAGAATCTAGTCATTTTTGCATTTGGTTCAACCTCAAACACTAATATTCTCTTCAGATATCTATTTCTGTATGTGAAGTTCTGGTGGGTGTATGTGGGCAATTGCTAAAATACACTTTGGAATATCATTTCAGTACTCTAAAGTTAAACATAGTATGAGACAGATCTATTTTAACACTTACCCAATACTGAAATATCAGAAGAACATTATTGGAGTGAAATTTTAGCATAGTTGAGTAAATACTCAAAAGTGTTTCTAAAGCCTCTGTAGATAATCAGTATCATCCACACTTCAGTGTGTCTCTCTAACTTGCAGTTTTTAGCTACTAAGCAGAAATGTTTACCAAGTTGAGGTTCATTGAAGGATTTAAGGCCTGGGATTTGGGAATTGAAATACAAGGCTTTTTATATCTGTTAAATGTGTGCTTTTCCCTAATGGTGTTTAGTCAGTATAGTCCTCAGCTGCTGTTAAAAAGCGTCTTTGACTCACAGTAGGTCAGTTCCAATTTGATTTTGTTCTTGGGGAGACCCTCTACTCACTACAATACAATCTAAATTTTATGAAATTACAACTGAATAATTACGCATTTACTTGTCAAGGTGTGGGTTTTCACTGAGTACTTCACTGAGTTTTTATTGAGTACCTGCTGTGTGCCATGTGCTCTTCTAGGCTCTTGGAGATACAGGAGAGAACAAGACAAAGTCTGGGCCTTCGTGAACTTATATTATCACTTGCTAGTCTAGGCCACACTCGTATGCGTTAGCACTTCCATGTATACACAAAAAAGTCCTTTAGAGGGCTGTGATTCTGTTCTGTAGGATGTTGCCTTCTAAAATAAATGCCAGTGGATTTATAGATACAAGGGATACATTGCTGTATTATACTCATAAGAAAAAAAGCTTTTTGAAAAATACAAATTAATATTCTCATTTTATGCCAATATTATTCATTTGTGTAAATGGTCAGCTTATCTAGAAGGTTGGATGTTCAGATTGAAGGAGAAATTCTGTGGGAGAATTCTGGAGAAAAGATAGGATTTCAGGACTTAGTGAGGAAAGGAAAGAAATTCTTGATGCCTTTGGAGAAGCAGTAAGCATTCTAGATGTATATACTGGAATGGCAGATGACAAGGAGGCTGAGAGATGATAGGGAGAGTAGAGTTAAAGTGGAATGGAATTGTGTCTATTGCCAATGATAATGTGAAAGATCTTGCTAATAGAATCATAGAACTTATTTTGGCTATTTCAGATTCTTTAACATGTAAATAGAAAAAGAAATCTCAGGGCAAAGGCAGCTCTAAATTTCTGAGATGGTGGGATCTCTTGTCACTGCTGGTAAAACTGTAAGTAAGGTTATCTATTGTCACCATAAAGCTAGTGATAGTGACTCCCTGCTGTCTCTCAAAATTTTCCCTGGGCAAGGAGGGAGGTTGAGGTTGGCTGTGGTGAAGCCAAGATAGCATCTCTAAGTAGATATCAACTTTGTTAGGAACTTGTGTTTGAAAAATATTTAATATGGGAGTTATCTAAAACAACTGCGGATATTAAGGTAGAAGGGTGTTTAAGTTGAGGCCACCAACTCAGAGCATGTAGGTGAATTCTTCGTTACAGTGCTGGTTAGCAGGTCACTACAAACACACAGTTATTAAGTAAAAGAAATTTGATGATGAAGATCTTGCATGTACTTTTCCAATAGAGGAAAATATCAGTGTAATAATTTCTAGAAGTGCCTGTAACACGTTTGTGATGGCGTTAGTCTGTCATTTACCATGTGTTTCAGAGTATATTCTTGCTATATACCTCAAATATAAATAAGTTTAAATGTATCAAGCCTTTGAAAGAGTAAATTTTATGACGTATTTTGGAAGTCATACGTTACATATCAAGAGTTCAAAAATGTATTTTTTTGTCTTTTTGTTTGAAATTCTGTTTTTCACTGTGCATCTACTTTCTAGTCATTGGTCTCAATTTAGTAGTTTAGTACATGTGCATCTCTTATAAAACAGCTTCTAATGGATTAAGATGTATAAATTTATTGATGGACCCCCAAAACTTCTTTTTTCAGATCACATTGAAAAAATATGTAGTTTCTCAGGGAAAAAAAAGTATTGTGAAAAACAGCTCAGACAGGTCTATGTTGTCTGGGTTAATTCCTTTCAAGGCAGAGAGTCAGCATGAGAGACATCAGACCACATCAGACTCGATTAAAATACTGGAGTTAAGAGTAGAACAATTTACTCATCTGTTAATTCTACTGTTACCCATGTGGCTGTAAATATAGACTGCTAGTTTAATTCTTGTGTTGAAGATGGTTCCTGTTCTTGTGATAATATGTGCAGTATTCCTGTCTTCTCTTACAGAGGCTGCTATTCCAAAAAGCTTTCAACTCTCAGCAGTTAGTTCATGTCACTGTCATTAACCTGTTTCAACTTCATCACCTTCGTGACTTTAGCAATGAGACGGAACAGCATAGTTACAGCCAAGATGAACAGCTGTGTTGGACACAGTTGCTGGCCCTCTTTAGTGAGTATTAAATCATTTAACTTTCTGTACCATTTTCTTTGGAAAGCATAATCTTAGGCATTTTTATCATTGTAACAAAGCATTAGTGATATGTAAAAAACAAAGTGTCCTGTATTTCTTAATATTGAATCAGGAGGCCTAGACCCTAAGTTCTATCCTTTTATCTGCTGACACCCACTTAGCAACTCTATAACATTTTTAACACTGGAAAGAAAATGCCTTTTTAGAAGGAAGCTGTAAAATATTTAAGTGTTAAGTAAGATACAGCAGAAGGCTCATAATCATATTTTAATTTGGACTGTTATACAGTTTCAAATATCTGATGCTTTCTGAATACATTTTTTCTTTAAGTGTCTTTTCTTGGCATCCTGTGCAAGTGTCCTCTCCAGAACAAGTCTCAGGAAGAGTCCTACAATGCCTATCCCCTTCCTGCAGTCAAGGTCTCCATGGACTGGCTGAGACTCAGACCCAGAGTCTTTCAGGAGGCAGTGGTGGATGAAAGACAGTAGTAAGTGTCTTAGAATTTCATGTTAGCTTGTGTGCTTTGTTTGTTTGATAGTCACAGAAAAGCAGAAACTGCCTTGTAAAACACAACATTTGAACAACGGAAGACTTTGTATTTTCCACCTACTCTCTGGAAATTGAACTGAAGACCTCTTTGTATGTTTTTCATTTATTTGTTTGAATTCTTCAAGTGAGGCACAATCTTAAAGATTTCTGACTCCCTGTGCACTCCCCCTATTCCTACTTGCCATCCTGGGGAAAAAGGCATTTATCACATTTCAAAATGAAATTAAAGTAAAACCAAGTTGTTTCTTATCCATTACAACATGCCTCAATTTTCTGTTCAGGTGTTAAGGGGAGAGAGTTTTACTTCATTTTTCTATACATAAGTTATTTGTTAATACTTCACAGTGACACCCAATTTGAGTTATATTTGTTTGTTTTAAGCGTAGAAGATTGAAAGTTATTTTGGCTCTCTGGATTTTCTCTGTAATCTCTACTCAGAATAACTCTGACAGTTCTTAGAAACTACTGATTTCACAGTGACAAATGAAAGCTTTCCATTTACCTTTCATTATAGGGATAAATACTTCCTTTACAGCAAGTTGCAGTGAGTAGTAAGTTCATCCCTGCATATTTTTTTTTTTTTTTTTTTTAAAGATTTTATTTTTTCCTTTTCCTCCCCAAAGCCCCCCCGGTACATAGTTGTGTATTCTTCGTTGTGGGTTCTTCTAGTTGTGGCATGTGGGACGCTGCCTCAGCGTGGTCTGATGAGCAGTGCCATGTCCGCGCCCAGGATTCGAACTAACGAAACACTGGGCCGCCTGCAGCGGAGCGCGCGAACTTAACCACTCGGCCACGGGGCCAGCCCCAATCCCTGCATATTTTGATGGTGGGTATAAGTAGAATCTCTGAAATTTCTGCTTTGTGGCTCAGCATCTACACATTGACCAAGGTCACAACCTAGAAAATGGCCAGGCTGCATTTAAGACCCTGTGATCCCTCGACTTTGTAATTCTCTTTCTTTTTCCCTCAAACCTGACTATAAGCTCCTTCATTTTTGATTTTGTCATGAATAGATTTTAGCAACATAGCACAGCATACTACACATCTCCTTTTCATGTCAGTATAGGTATTAGTAAGTAATACATATTTTTAGGCATCACTTCCTTGCACAGAATTTTTATTTCTTAACCCAGAGGCTATGTAGTTTTCTTTCCCTTGTGTAATTTAGAACCCAAACTTGTGTTTGGTTCACTAAGCTGTATCAGTAATGCTATGGAAGAATTCTGTGTTTTAGATTTGCTTATAGAGTTTTCATATTTATGGGCAGGGATTGATATTTTTGTTTTGTTTTGTTTTGTTGTTCCTGTACGGTGACCATTTTGACCCATTCTGTGCATTCCCGTTTCTTGTCATGGCAAAGGATATTCAGCCAGAAGGAATAGTTTTATTTACAAACTTCCTTTTTCCTCTTTTCTTCCCCGTCATTTACTGTTCCCCCTTCCTCCTATCAGATTTATCAGGATCTTTAGAATTAAGCCTTTACAGTTATCATTGTGTCTTAAATTATGTTACTACTCATTTTAAAGACACTAGTAGGGTATTTCTCTAAATCTGGAGATTTTCTTTATATGTCTGATACATTAAAGTGATAATCTTCATTTATGTCTTTTAAATAATGAAGAAACAATCCTTTGTTTTTGTGAACTCAGGATTTTACATATATTCAGATAATCTTTAGATTCTTGCTTCTGAACCTTTTCAATTTCTATAACTTGTTTTCTCCTGTACTTTTTTGAGAATGTGTTATCCTAAGGTAATAAATGTTTGAAGTAGTGATGTATATTTTCCTTTGTGGAAAGCAAAGTTAGTCTTAGGTGACTCAAAATGGGGTAAAGCAGTGTATCATTAAGGCATCTACTCATGCTCTTTTTCTGCAATTTGCGTTTGTTGAAATACAGAGAAATACAGATTTCTTGAAATCTCATATTTGTTGCATGAAGATTTTTCTTTTCTAATATTCTTTTTTAGGTTATGAACCTTTTTCAACTATCTCATAATATGTTACATCTGCAAAGGCTTTCAGGAGACATTTGTTCTTCACTGTTTCTTCTTATATATATATATATATTTTTTTTTTTTTTCTTTTAAAGATTGGCACCTGAGCTAACATCTGTTGCCAATCTTTTTTTTTTTTGTCATCTTCTTTTCCCCAAAGTCCCCCAGTACATAGTTGTATATTCTAGTTGCAGGTCCTTCCCGTTCTGCTATGTGGGATGGTGCCTCAGCATGGCTTGATGAGCTGTATTAGGTCTGCGCCAGGATCCGAACCGGCGAAACCCTGAGCCGCTGAAGCAGAGCGCTCGAACTTAACCACTCAGCCATGGCGCTGGCCCCCCTCTTATATTTTATATATATATATTCATTGTTTTTTTAAATAGCATTTTCCATATTTCAAAGTGTACAACTGTCAGAAATAGTTCTCTACTTCCAGTTTTTTCCATGATGTGATATTTATATGCAATTTTTCTGTCCTGGGCACCTCACCCTAGGCCTTTTATTTAACCACACTTTTCACCAGCATTGGTTGTTATATATTCCAAGAAAAGCTTACTATTACCTTAAGTAGAACACGATTACTTCAAATTTAAAGTACTAAAAATATTTTTCAATATTTTGCAAACTTTTGCAAAATTTGACTGTGTATTAGGAAACAGTTTAGAGGTAAGGATATTGGAACAGTGTGTGGACTTTATTGTGTCATAAACAAAAAGGCATTTTCATCACCTTGAACAGAGAATGTGATTAACTGTGGTGTAACCATATCCTGTCACAGTTTAAGAACTAACACTCAGTTCCACAACTGATAACTTGAGTGAAATCTCCATGGAAACATAATGTGTTGTTTCTCTGGTCACAGTTTTCTCAGTCAATATCAATTTCCGGTCTTTAAAACTAACAAATTATTTTCACCAGTTGTTAAATTCGGAGCCTGGGAAATGATCTGCAGTAGTAGGTCCCTATCCTGGAAATTTGACCCTTCTCGTGTATCTTTTTATCTAGACACCTTTGAAAATATGTTTTAGGAGATCATATGGGCTTTAAAATGCTGAAGCAAGGGAAAAATACAGAAAGTCTATGTCCTATAGATAACATTTTCGTGGCTTATTAGTGTTCTGGTTTCTCTTGTGTACAAAAAAGTCTGAACTGTTTGTTTAATTTACAGCATTTGGCCCTGGCTAATTTCTCTTCTAAATAGTTTTCATCCCCATGAAGAGGATCTTTCAAGTACTAATGGTAAGACTAAGGTCTGCCTTAACCTTGTGCTGTTGACATTGCTCCCCATCACTAATAGTGGGCTCAAGGCCCGAGAGGAACAGAGAAACTCTTTAGGATACAAAAGGTTTTTGTTAAGTGTTTGACTTTTAAGTTCAGTATCTCAGAAGTGAGTTTGAACTCTACACTGATGAAGTGGGTGGAAGGAGAGGTAATGTTCTTCCAGTTCTTTCAGTAGCTTATTCTCCTGTTTAGCTACATTTGAATAGGAGTCCAGAGAGTGCAATGCCTTCAAATTCTTTCCATCTTTTTCCCTTCCTCCTCATTCTTACTATTTTTTTTAAAAAGGACTAATGTGAATAACATTATTCTGTCAAAGTAATACCTGCTTATCATATAGAACATTTGGAATATACAAGCATAAAGAACATAAGTCATCCATAGTTCTCTCATACAGAGATACTTTTTCCGTCATATTCAAGTCATAGTGTATTTCCTTTAGGCCTGTATCTTATGTATACATATACACGTCTGCATGTGATCGGTATCAGATACAGCTTTGTACCATTTTTTAAATTTAACATTATATTGCTAGCATTTTTCTTTGTCATTTAAACATTTCAAAACATGATTTTTACTGGCTGCATAATATTCTGTCCTATGGCTATGCCATTAATTTATTTAATCATAGTCCATTTGCTTTAAAATTTTCCCCATGCTAAAAAATCCTGCACTGAACAATCTGTAGTTGACTCCTTTCTGATTATATTTCTTCCATTAGATCAGTGCTAAAGTTGTGTTAATTTGCAAATGAGTCACCTGGGATCCTGTTAAAATGCAGTTTATGATTCAGTATGTTTGGGATAGTGCCCAAAACTCTGCAGTTCGTACAAGCTCCCAAGTGATGTCAATGTTGTTATTCAATACTTTGACTAACAAAGAGATACCTAAACAATTAGGATTACTGGATCTGAGGCTGTGAATTTTTAAGACTGCTGGAAAAAAAAGTCTGTTGTACCCATCCTCCTCAGCATTGAGTAGTAGGTGAGTAGTAGGGCAGTGTCTAGGGCCCAAAGGCAAAATGGAGGATTTAATAGTTGTTATTTTGTTAGGATTACTGTAAAGAACAACAGAGAACTATGAGCATTATAGATAGTTTCTTTCTGTGTAGAAGATAATTATTTTTTGTTTATTTTTTCAGTGGGCATTATTCTCCTGAACAACAGTATTTTAATTACAATGTTTACAAATCTTGATTTCTGCTTCTCTAGTTACACCACTTCCAGAGGAGTTTGAGTTACAAGGATTCTTGGCTTTGAGACCTTCTTTCAGGTGGGTGGCAGCTGAAGGAGGTTTGTTTCATTGCCTGTGATTGCAGTATTAAAGTTAACAGGAATCACGCTTGAGTGTAGAGGAACCTTAAATCTATCCCAGCTTTGTCTTGTTTTCCCAGCAGCAAACTAATAGTGAATGTTTTTTGATGTGAAATGGATTTGTGTATGTCATGCCTTTAATTCCTGTGTTATATGAATACTAAATACTTAAAAAATATGGAGGAAAGGAAAATTGCTTCTCCCAAGTGATATTTAATCACTGAATTTTACGTTTTATACTTCTCTTGAAATTAGAGGGAAAGTCAAAAATGGGAACCAAATGTAAGTCAAAGAATATTGCTTGACATTTTTTGTATCAATAATAATGATAAAGCAGTCTAGTTTTCCAATCTTCCTTCATCTCTTTTTTTCCTCTTTCAGAGGAATAAACGACTTACTTCTTTTCAGGTCTAACCCTTTCGTCTGGGTCCTTGATCCCATCCCTTCCTACCTCGCCAAGAACCTTCCTCCGTTACCCTCTCTTTGCATTGTATTTCCATTATCTTTCATTTTTTTAACAACTAATTACTTCCTTTTAGTTTGGTAACATACAAATATGCCCTGTTCTTTTTAAAAAGTAAAATTCATAACCCCATCTTTCTCTTCATTATCAGACTTCTTAAAAGAGTAGTGTGGGCTAACCTTACTGACTCCACTCTCAGTCATTTCTTAGCCTACTGCACATTTAGCTATCAGTGCTCTCCTATTTATGAAATTCTGCTGACTTCTTTGTAATTTTTATCCTATTTGATTTTCTTTAACATTGAGTATGTTGATCCCCTTCCTTCATGAAACCTTCTTTTCCTTAGCTCTGTGACACCACTCTTCTTTTACCCTTAACGCTCAGTCTTTCACTCTTTCTTTTGTACCAAATGCCTCAGAATATTGGTACTCTCCAAGGTTCTTTTCCTTCCCCTTTCCTTCCCACTTTCTCCATTCTCCTTGGTGATCAAATCCATCCCTTTGTCTTGAGCTTTCATTTCATGGATAGTAAGTCCAAAATTTTCAGTTCTGACTTCTTTTGGAGTTTGGACTCATATTTCTAACAATATGATCTCTCTTATGCATCTCAAACTTTAACATGACCAAAAATGAACTTATGTTTTGTTATTTGGTCAACAAAAAATGATCTTTCTGTATTTATCTGTGTGCCATTATCTACCTACATGAACAAGTTAGAAATCTGAAAAATCCTTTTTCTGTTAATTTTTCTCATAAAGTCTTTGTGATTCTGTGTCCAAAATGCATCTTAGATACAGCTCCTTTCATTTATTTCTGCATGGTTCAGACTTTTATCACCATTTACCTGGAATATAGAAAAGCTTCCTAATCAAGCTTCCTAATCAACCCCCCTACTTACAGTCCCTCTCCTTCTAATAGTTATTTCTACCCTGCTTCCACAATTATGTCTTTAAAGTATAGACCTGATGATGTCCCATTACTAATATAAAAACTTCAATTTACCCACCCCCAGTTACTCTACTGTCTTTTTTAGCTTGACATCCAGATGATTAGTTTTTCAGCCACATTTTCTATCACTATCTAGTCCTTAGTTTTAAGTCATGTTTTCTGCCACTTCCACTCCCTCCCCCTCAATTTTAATATGTAGCATACTTTCACTATGTTGTATTCTTGAATAGCTCTGCATCTTTATTCCTCCAAAACTTTGTTCATGCTATACCTAGAACATTCCCTTTTCCTCTCTGCCCTTCCCTTAGCAACCTGTAAGCACTTACCCATACCTGTCTGAGGTCCAGCTCAGGTGTCACTTGCTCTGTGAAACCTTTTCAGAGCTTATGAGAAGCAACTAACCCTCCTTTTACTATGCTCTCTTATTCTTTGCATAGTTTTTATTGTAGTACTTGTCAGATTAAATCATAATTATCT
The DNA here is from genome assembly GCF_041296265.1 of Equus caballus. Classification (NCBI taxonomy): domain Eukaryota; kingdom Metazoa; phylum Chordata; class Mammalia; order Perissodactyla; family Equidae; genus Equus; species Equus caballus. The sequence goes on from NC_091688.1 coordinate 17,782,257, forward strand.
GTTCCTTAAGATAGGGACTATTTCTCATTTATCTGTGTGCTCAGCATCTAGCCTACTGCCTGGCAATTCTTAGATTCTTTAAAAAAAGAGAGAGAGAGATACAGTGTCTTGAGTTTAAGACGAAGAAATCTGAGAAATCCTTATTTTTTCAGTTGATTTACCTTCCTAATTTCATTGAGTTTTTTGCTGTATATACTTTATGATATTTATACATTTTTCTGATTTAGATTTGGCCACTTTAAAGTGGATAAATTAATAGTATTTATTAGAATAGGCATCTCAGAGACCGTGAGCATTGCCATGGTCATTTCAAGAAGCAAATTACTTAGGTAATGCAAGGTAAGTGTTAATCAAAACTTTTTTCTTACAAGAAAAGAATCTTTCCTAATGAAGGGTGGTGATTTATTTGAGCTCCTCAATTAGAAAGTGAAATATAAGTAAAAAGTATCATCTTAATGTGGTAAATTTGCATATTATCTTTGGCAGCATACATTCAAACAAATGCAGTTGATGACATCAAGTAACCAGCCTGTATGGAAACATCTGAAACCATTGCAGTTAATTAGGTGAACTTGGTTGCCTGGAAAATATCTCTAGTAGTTTAATTTTCTGTAATTTGCTCATATCAATTTTAGGAACTTGGATTTTTCCAAAGGCCACCAGGGTATTACAGGAGACAAAGAGGGTCAGCAACGACAAATACGACAGCAGCGCTTGATCTCTATAGGCAAGTGGATCGCCGATAATCAGCCAAGGTATTCCTTACTGGGTACACATACACAGCCCACACACGTTTTAGGCTTTGGTATAATGCTATTGATCATAAACTCTTATGGCAAATGTTGGTGACACAATGTCAAATTATCACCCTAAGTAGACTCTTGTATCTCTATTCTTCCCATTGCACAGCCTTTTATAGAGGAGTTGGCCTTGTCTCCTTTGTTTATCATGAGCTTCTCCTCTAGTTTATAAACATCTATGTAAATCTAATTAAGTCTTATGCTCACAGTTATGGTGATTTGTATTGACAGGAGCATGGTCGTCAGTGTCAGTCAGAACAGACCTGGATGGTGCTAGTGGCTAGTTAAATACAAAGCACATATGGTAGTTGGTATAGTGGAAAGGGCACAGGTTTTAGAGTCAGACAGGTTTGAATTCAGTTTCTAGTTCTTCCACTTCCCCAAATGTGTGTCCTTAGGATCTCCTCAGTTGATTATAACCTTTCCAAAACCAGTAATTATTTCATATTCGTTCTCATATGTGGGTTTCTATCATACTGTAAACACTTAAATGGTTGCATGTTTGAATGAACTTATTACTACCTCTGAGCTTCAATTTTCACACCTATAAAACAGGTATTATAGATGGCTATTTCAAGGGCCTAGTCTAATGCCTTGTGCTTAAAACATGCTTGGTAAATGTAGCTGTAATTATTAGAAAAAATCAGAATATGTTGTGATGATGTTAAGTGTGGTAACAAGAATCTGAGTTTCTACATAACTACTTTTTGTGTTCCTGAATCCACATTGTTATATTCTGCTATTTCCAAGTTTTTAGGGCTGGGAATGTATTGCCTGTTGGATCCATACACAGTTCGATTGTTACTGTTTTTTAGGTTTATGTTTTTCATATATGGATTTATTTTTACTTTTTTAGGCTGATTCAGTGTGAAAATGAGGTAGGGAAATTGTTGTTTATCACAGAAATCCCAGAGTTAATACTGGAAGATCCCGGTGAAGCCAAAGAGAACCTCATTCTGCAAGAAACATCCGTGATAGAGTCACTGGCTGCGGATGGGAACCCAGGGCTGAAGTCAGTGCTGTCTACAGGCCGAAGTCTAAGCAACAGCTGTGACACAGGAGAGAAACCAGTGGTCACCTTCAAAGAGAACATTAAGCCACGAGAAGTGAACAGAGACCAAGGAAGAAGTTTTCCTCCCAAAGAGGTGAGAAGGGACTGTAGCAAAGGAGTAACTGTAACTAAGAATGATGGCAAGAAGGACAACACCAAGAGGAAAACAGACACCAAGAAATGCACCTTAGAAAAGTTACAGGAAACAGGAAAGCAGAATGTGGCAGTGCAGGTAAGCTGTATTTGAACTATAACGCAGGTAGAGGAAGGCTCACACAAAAGGCAAGAGTTTTCATTTTGTTACTAAAGCCTTGAGAATTTCTGTTCTGGAAGCTTGAATGGATTCTTTGAATGCTGCATAGTAAGGTCACGTAGAGAGTTATGGTAGGTGGTTATTTCATCAACTCTTGGGAATTAGAATGTGAGTGAAAAGAATCTCAACTTGGTTTGACATTTTTGTCAATTCTCTGCAGTTTTAGTGGTTTGAAATGATCAGTTTAGAGCTGTCAATTCCACAAAGAGTTATATTTCTTTTTGGAAGGTATAATTGCCATTTGTTAGTGCTATCGTGGGAAATTTGGGGTCTTTTATAGATCCAGTAGAACCAGGAGTCTATCAAGGCTTATACAATTTTTTTTTCAGATTCCCTATACAAAATAAAATGTATTCTTGGAAAGATGAGGCTCTTTTCCTTGACATTAATTCCTGTCCCACCCAGTAGCATTATATTGCTTCACTATTATCCTAGCTCATGGGAATTTGTGAAGCAAGAACCCAAGTCTCATACTGGGAAAAAAAAAAGATAAACACTGCTCAATTATTTGTGACTTTTTAAAAAAATCTTTTCAGAGAGTTACAAATGATTTCATATAAACGGAAAAGGGTCTTTGTGGTGGTTTTATCAATACCATTAATGTTTGAATAAATATGTAAGTAGTCATTTGATTTGTTAACACGATTTGGCAAATGTCTTTGTAGTAGGCATGCGGAATCTTACATTATTGAAGGTTGCTTGCACGTAAATAATACCTTCAATGCATTTTCCTTATCGGGTTTTTTTGGGGGAAAGGGAGGAATAAGAACATAATAGTTTTATTTTAAGGTTAATAGTAGGGGAGAAACAGAGAAAAACATAGTAGAAATTGAGAAAAAGCACAGAGACAGATGGGGAAAGGCAAGGAAAAGATCACATGAACTATAAAGCTGAAGGGCCAGTGTCTTAGGAGTAGAGTCCAGCATTTCCTGTCTGCTCTGCCTCCTTTCTCTGTAACTGCCTCCCAGCAAGGTCCAGACTGAAAATAAAATCTTTCTGGTCTCTCATCCCTCTTCAGTCTGCTTATAGATGATTAAAGAAAGGCTGACAGTAATCAATATATCGCCACCCGCTGTACCTCTTCCAAAGTTTTCTATAAATCCTTCCTATTTTCTCTCACTTTACTCATCTTGAGCAGTGCTTGTGTCACCTAATTCTCTCTGGCTCCATGTGTAGGATCTCGGGGCCTGTTCCTTATTTATTCTGAAGGATAGGGTTGCAGTGTAGAGGATGGATGCCTGACTGCTCCACTTAAGGCTGCCCTGATGAAATTAAACTGAGGGCCAGAGCATCTTACCTGTGCGTTAACAGTCATTATTAATTCGTAGTTCATGTGTTATTTAATGAGCTAGACTTTGAAGGGCCCTGGGGCCCATAACAGGTGGCTTAAGATCGTAGACAGCTATTTTAACCTCTTGGCATCAGGTGTCTCATTTGTAAAACAGATGAGCTCTCAGGTCCTTTTGGTGTTTAGTATTTTTATAATTTTGTGAAAGCAAAATAATTATCCTAGTAAAACTAAGCCTATATATTTTTTATTGCTAATTAAGTAATTTGTTTTGATTTTTCCATTTTTAATTTAGGTGAATTTAAATATCTTTGGTATATGCTTTTTTTTTTTACTTAATGGGGTTTTAAATACTTTCTTAGAGTAGGTGCCTCTTTCTGATACATCTGAGTTTCAGATTATTATAGATAGTTTTGCTTCTGTTGGTCATAGGTGAAATCCCAGACAGAACTAAGAAAGACCCCCGTTTCTGAAGCCAGGAAAACACCTGTAACTCAAACCCCAAGTCAAGCAAGTAACTCCCAGTTCATCCCCATTCATCACCCTGGAGCCTTCCCTCCTCTTCCCAGCCGGCCAGGTAAATATGTGTTTTGTAATTTCTTCTACTTAATCCCATCTGTGTAGAAGTTTGTGTTCATTCATTGAGTAATTTATACTCTGTCAGAGGAACATTACTAAGCCATAATGTTATAAGGTAAAAGGAAGTTCTCTTTTCCCTAATGCTTATGAAATTATTTTTGAGCTGGTTCTCTGTAGTCTATATACAAGTTCATGTTTATCATGAAGGAATTCCTGTCACTAAACGTAGATAGCATTTAAGAAACCCCGTTTAGAACACTCCACTTACTTCAGTGGATGGAAGGAGCAGCCAATAGTCTGTATTTAATTCTTGAAATCAAGTTAAAGATTGACACTTGATCCATCTTACTTGGTGGTTGGTCCCTGCCTTTTATAAGTTTATTCAAGACCTCTTCCCCACCCCACTGCAAAATAACATATTTTTGCCTTTCTTTGGCTAAGTTTCTTTGGAACTAAAGCTATGTTCTTCTATTTTGAAGGGTTCCCGCCCCCAACATATGTTATCCCCCCTCCTGTGGCATTTTCTATGGGCTCAGGTTACACCTTCCCAGCTGGTGTTTCTGTCCCAGGAACCTTTCTTCAGCCTACAGCTCACTCTCCAGCAGGAAACCAGGTGCAAGCTGGGAAACAGTCCCACATTCCTTACAGCCAGCAACGGCCCTCTGGACCAGGGCCAATGAACCAGGGACCTCAACCACCACAGCCACCTTCCCAGCAACCCCTTACATCTTTACCAGCTCAGCCAACAGCACAGTCTACAAGCCAGTTGCAGGTTCAAGCCCTAGCTCAGCAACAGCAATCCCCTACAAAAGCCGTGCCAGCTTTGGGGAAAAGCCCTCCTCACCACTCTGGATTCCAGCAGGTAAGTTACAGTTATGGCTACTTTTCAACTCCAATAAGGATGGGGGAATAATCAGTGTTTGGCTAATTAAAAATACTAGTTAGGCTTTCACATACTTGCTTAGACTTGTAATGATTATGGGAATACAAAAGTATTGTCTTGGGCATTTAAGAAAGTTCAGATGTTTTCCTTTTTACTTTTGTAAAGGATAATAGATGTTGACTATCATTCCTTATTGCTACTACTTCTCAGCTTTATAGGAAAGTATTTTCTGTAAATAATTCTCTCCTATTTGAGCATAAGCTACAGAAGGGAAATAGAATCATAATCTTGATGAGGTATTAAGATAGCTATGACACCAATGTTAAATATTTTCATCCCCACAGCACTTGAAGCGGGAGAGGGAAACACACACTCTTTCATTAAGCCTCTTAAATAATTGAACTGAAAGAGCATACGAGTTCAGTGCCCATTATCTGTTCCCAGAAAGCTCTGTCTATTGAAAACCTAAAGGGTAAAAGAAATTGCTGCATTTTGTTGGTTGTAAAATCTCTCAAGTTCATTCTGTGATTCCTGATTATTGAGTGTAAGGAACATCGCATTTTATCCTCATCTTGATGACAGGCATCTCTTTTTTTAGTATCAACAGGCAGATGCCTCCAAACAGCTGTGGAATCCCCCTCAGGTTCAAGGCCCATTAGGGAAAATCATGCCTGTGAAACAGCCCTACTACCTTCAGACCCAAGACCCCATAAAACTGTTTGAGCCGTCATTGCAACCTCCTGTAATGCAGCAGCAGCCTCTAGAGAAAAAAATGAAGCCTTTTCCCATGGAGCCATATAACCATAATCCCTCAGAAGTCAAGGTCCCAGAATTCTACTGGGATTCTTCCTACAGCATGGCTGATAACAGAGCTGTAATGGCACAGCAAGCAAATATGGACCGCAGGGGCAAACGATCACCAGGAGTCTTCCGTCCAGAGCAGGATCCTGTGCCCAGGATGCCATTTGAGGTCTATGTCTTTTCCTTTGACGTTCTCAAGTAGATGTTTACAGAGGCCCTCTGATTCTTTGCTGCTGCAGAATGCTGCTGAGTAATCAGTGCAGCTCTCGGCCTCCTCCTCACAGTTGCACAGTGTGTTTGATTCTGGGGAGCTGAAGAATTCTGTTGCTGATTTTGAACTGTGATGGTCTGGCAGAGAAATCATGCAGAAATCTCTAACACAGCATGTTAGAGAATTCTGAGACAAAGCTCCTCTCAGTTGGGCTGAATCATCTAAGTTTAAAAATAGGTTTACTGCATATTTATACAAATTGCGTTCTGAGAGGAACAAAGTCAGCTGGTTATCTTTGATAGTGGAGTTCCCCTTTGCCTTTTTATTCATGAGAAACAGGTGTGTGTTTGTAACTTTTAAAAAGAGCTGTTTCTCTGTTTGTTAGCACAAGGCATGCTAATCACTTTGCTCCATTGCGTTGTTTTACTCACTAGCCACGTTAAGCTTCTGTGTTCTGCTCTGTTTGTCAATATTTTTACTTCTTTCTGTTGTCTTGATCTTTCACTACCATTGTCCTTGTGTCACTTTGCTTTTGTGTCTCAGAGGCTTTTCCTCTTCGCATAGTACTGGCTCACAATTAATATCTTCTTCCTCCTTAACTTTAGTTGCCTTCCGTCCCCTTAATCATGCTGCCACTCCTTTGTGTTTTGTCATCCCTTATTGCCTCTCACTGTGATCCTTTCTGTCATTAGGACCCCAAGGGCTCCCCTCTGCTTCCTCCGGACCTGTTAAAGAGTCTGGCTGCCTTGGAGGAAGAGGAAGAGCTGATTTTTTCTAACCCTCCTGATCTTTACCCAGCTCTGCTGGGGCCTCTCGCCTCTCTTCCTGGACGAAGCCTCTTTGTATGTATTTGACATAATTCTTCTTCTTGCTCTAACCCCAGCTTTTTCCCTAAGATTTTATAGTACTTGGAATGAGTGATTTCTTTTTCTGAGGCTTTCCTTTACAGAGCTGTAAAACTTATTTCCTGATCGCCCAAACTAACCTTTAAATGGTAGTAGAACATCAGAAACCTTTTAACTCCATAATTCCCTCAAATTTTAGAGCCATGGCTTTGTTATACGTGTTATCCAGAAAGCATCCTGCAGGGCTGGTCACACACAGGATGTGTTGCTGGCAAATTAACTTACTTTTCAGGTGGTACTTCCATCTGGACCCAGGAATTTCAAATGTCATTTAATCTTGCTTAGATGCAGTGAGATTTTTGCTCACGTATTCAAAATATGAAATGAAAGACGTTATTGAACGGTACATGGCTCTTTTATGTTTGGTTAACTAAGAGCCTTGATCTAAATTCAGAGTCAGATTCATAAACAGAATGAGTGAAAATGAAGAGGATTCTATTTATAAACGTTGTTGGAGTGCCATAAATGAGTGAATACAGAGATAAATAACTAGGATGATGTAAAATAAAGTCTAAGAATTGATTAGTGGTATCTTTTAAAAATAATGTTCTAAACCCAGTCTGCATTTCCAAGGATGTCATTCTGTACACTCATCAATATTTACAATCTATTTTACTAAGTGAGGGAGTATAAAAAAGGGAAGAAAGATGTGTGCTATGTGGTTTTTTCTCCTCCCTTCACTCCATCTTAATAAAATGTAAAATAGTTTTCAGTGTTACTTTCTTGCTGTTTCCTTCCCATAAACATGGGGCAAGAAAACATTCATAAGATTAAAATGCATTGATTTTACTATTACGAAAAATAAAAGCTTATAAATGATCCTCATGACAGAAGCTGCCGTCCCTGGTATTTAAAGTTCCCTAAGAATTTGCATGGTTGAGTGGCCATAGAGACATCCCACTTTTTCCCCCAAGCTGGCAGAAGTAAAAGGTCCCCTAGAAATGTGAACAGTGCCCTGACAGCACCCAGGTGGTAGGGAAGCCCAGCTGCTATCCTGTTGCCTCTACACGTTTGCTTTGCTTGCTGCTTTTTCTCCTGGGGTGGCTTGAGGGCCTGGGGGCGTGCCTCTCTATCCATCTGCTTCCTACCCACTTAGTTCCTGTTGTGTTGGCCCCGTCCATTGGAAAGGAAGCTGATTCTGGAAGGCGGGGGGAGGCCTTTTTAGTGGGGTTTTTTTTTTATGTTTAAAAAAAACTTTGACTATAACCATTCCTATATTTAACATTGTTAATGATATAATGTGTGTGAAAATGCCTTGCATGTAGTAGGTGTTTAATAAGTGCCTTGTTGACCAACTATTCAATGCCAGTAAGCATCAGAGATTCAGCTTTTTTTCTTTGTCCTAATAACTTTCTTAGGGCCAATAAATGTAAGCTTGACTTTAGGAACTATTTTAATATATACCATAAATAGAGCTGCTTAGGAACCATGTTAACAAAACAAGTTGGCAAATGGATTTGAAAGACTTTTTTTAAGTCATTAATGTCAGTGTTTTAAAAATTTGGGGAGAAAACAGTGCCAGATCTTGTAAAAGTATTTTAAATGCAGCTGTTGACAAGGGGATTCATGAGACTCATGCTTGGTAAAACACTCAGAACTGCTGTTTTCCAGAGTCTCTGGTCCCTGCCAGGATCTCTGTGCTAGATTAGAGGTACTGGTCAAGGAGGGTTCTCTCTGACTCACCTGCGGCTGCTGGAGCTTAGCTGGTGTCATGGTATTCAACAGATTTGAATTCACATCTTCCAAGCCTTACATTGTACATGATGGATGAGTGCAAGTATGCTTAAACTGTGGTCTTTCACTTTGGTTGTACAGTATCTTAAGGTTAATATTAAGAAAATGTAAGGCATAAATTAACTGCCTTTTTTTTTTTTCGGGACTGTGAAGAAATCCTTATTGGAGAAGCCCTCGGAGCTCATGTCACATTCATCTTCTTTCCTGTCCCTCACCGGATTCTCTCTCAATCAGGTGGGTAAACAGTGAAGAATCCTGCTTTGTGCTTTCATTATCAGCCAGTGTTTTCTTTCCCATTCTATTAAAGCACATCTGTTTTCCTCTGTCCGTTCTCATCTATATATTGGTTTCTTCCAGATATTTGATTTTACCCCCCTCCCTCTGATTGGGGTACACTAGCGACTTGTGTGTTGTTAAGTTTGAACACGTTAACTTCTCATTAATATTGAAATCCTTAGGACTTTGTTGTTTAACCAAATAAATTATTCATACTTTTTAACCTGGGTGGTTTAAATAGACCAAAATGAAGGATGAGGGAAAAAGCAAACGAAAAATGAGTTTAATAGGAAAACTGAAAGAAATAAATAAAAGCCTTCAAAAGTTTGTCTTGTTAAGAAAGACTTAACCTGTATCAAGCATCCATGAACCTGAATGTGGGATTTTCTTAACTCTCTTTCCTTGGAATGAGTTTGCAACTTGGTTGTCACTGTCTTTCAGGAAAGATACCCAAATAACAGTGTGTTCAATGAGGTATATGGGAAAAACCTGACAACCAGCTCCAAAGCAGAACTTAATCCCTCGATGGCCCCCCAGGAAACATCACTGTACTCTCTTTTTGAAGGGACTCCGTGGTCTCCATCACTTCCTGCCAGTTCAGGTATTGACTAGTTTTTAAATTTACAGACCTTGCATTTCCTATACACTCAAACTGATTAAGAGTTAGTATGATTTTGTAATTATAAAAATATTATTTATTTATTTTTAAAGTAACTTCTGAAAGAAAATAGGAAAAAAAGCCTAATGAACAAGTTCACATAATAAATGCCACTAAAAAAGCTTTTTACATCCTCAGTAACCAGCAGAGTTGTAATCGAGAAAAATATGGGTTCTAACTTAAGGTTTCCAGGTGTTTTGTTTGTGGATATTCATTCTTTGCAGGAAAAGTTGCACTTTTAAAAATAGAGATTTTAGCATCTCTCTTTTATAAACGGAGTCTGATTTAATAGTAATTCTTAAGGTTAGACAATTCTGTTTCTGACAGAGCAGACCACTAGATACTTAGCTGAAACAGGTGTGCGAGAATAGTGCCTGCACTTGACAGAATTGTATACTGTTTGGTTTTGCTTTTTTTTTTAAGGCAAGGAAATGTGCCCTAGATATGTGTGGTAAGACAAATTAGTGCATCTAGCGGAGTGGGCCCTTATTTTGCCTTTCCCCTAAAGCCCAGTGGTTATTTTTAGTAGAATTTAAGTGATCAGATATACAGGAAACTTGAGTTCTTGGTATGTTTGTGAAACATCTTATATTTAATGTCCTATGTTGTTATTATTTAATAGATCATTCAACACCAGCCAGCCAATCTCCTCATTCCTCTAACCCGAGCAGCCTGCCAAGCTCCCCTCCAACACACAACCATAATTCTGTTCCATTCTCCAATTTTGGACCCATCGGGACTCCAGATAACAGAGATAGGAGAACTGCAGATCGGTGGAAAACTGACAAGCCAGGTGAGATCCAGACTTCATTGCCTAGCAAAAGTGAAATAGCTTACTCCGTCCTTCCCTGGCTGTTGGCATGTGGCAATAATAGAGCATCTTGAATTCCTCTTGCCCCTTTTTATCCCTTAGCCATGGGTGGATTTGGCATTGATTATCTCTCAGCAACGTCATCCTCTGAGAGCAGTTGGCATCAGGCCAGCACTCCAAGTGGCACCTGGACAAGCCATGGCCCCTCCATGGAGGATTCCTCTGCTGTCCTCATGGAAAGCCTAAAGGTGAGTGGATTTTAGGAACAAGAACCACAAGAGATGTCTCTGCTTTCATTCACATAGCTAGGCTTATTGCTAAGGCCCTTAGAGTTAATTAATTCATAATACATATCTAGCAAAGTCCTAGAAACATGGTCTGCCTTATAAAATTCTTGAATGGGATTTTTTTTTTTAATTTGTGAATTCACTAGTGATAAAGCAGTAGCTTCACGGGGGCAGAAACACCAAGGTTTTAGTTGTATTCTAAGGTTAAGAAAATTCTGATTCATCTTGGAATGGTTGATTTAAGCATTTTCTGAGCAAATAAAAGAAGGGGGTCTAATTTTAGAAATGTTTCATTTGCTTAAAACCTTTATAATAATATTCTCTGTAGGGGCTGGCCTGGTGGCTCACTGGTTAAGTGCACACATTCCGCTTCGGCAGCCCGGGTTTTGCCAGTTCAGATCCCCGGTGCAGACATGGCACCACTTGGCAAGCCATGCTGTGATAGGCATCCCACATATAAAATAGAGGAAGATGGGCACGGATGTTAGCTCAGGGCCAGTCTTCCTCAGCAAAAAGAGGAGGATTGGCAGCAGATTACCTGAGGGCTAATCTTCCTCAAAAGTAAGTAAATAAATAAATAAAAACTCTGTGTTCCCATATGGAGCTGAGTTTTAGTAAAAAGACTTTATACAAAACGTACTTTTACCTTTGCTGGTTTAAAGTAATCTTAATGGAAACTAACTAGTCTTGAAGACAGTCTTAAGATGACTTTTTCTAATAGCTGGATTTTTTTAGGGGGTGGGGATATTGGGACATATATGTCTTCGTATTTCGCTGGGATTGAAAAACAAATTCCTTTCAGACAACTAGCTATTTGACCTCTGCTGACAAGCTCTGGGCTATTTTTCAGTCTATCTGGTCCAGTTCCATGATGCATCCTGGACCTTCCGCTCTGGAGCAGCTGTTAATGCAGCAGAAGCAGAAACAGCAGCGGGGACAAGGCACCATGAACCCTCCACACTGAGGCCAAAGTGGCAACCCCGGGAATGAAGGCTCCATAAACCATGGCATGTTGGGTTTGCAGGACTGGCCCACACAGTCCCCTGCGGGTGGCAGCCCTCTTTTCTGCTTCTTGCTGTCGAGAGGGTGTAAGTGTTCCACCAGCCCGCTGAGTGTGCACGAAATGTCCGCAGTGCAACAAAAAGAAAAAACCGTCAGGAACTCTCCGTCCCCCCGGGGCCTTCCGGAGGGAGAGGGGAACTGCTGTTTGTCTCACTCAGTTACCTGATATCACCGCCTCTCACCTTCTCCATCGTGCATGTCCCCAGCCACGTGGGAAGTGAAAGCTGAGAAGGGAAGGCAGATGGGAGAAGCCAATGGGAACTTCTCAGTCCTTTTTTCCTCTTTGGGGAATAAAATAGGAATCCATTAATGATTGCTTTGCTGACTGAGAATGTAGTTGAAATTATTCCTAAACATCTTTTATTATTGTTATTACTCTCAGAAGTAAAATATCACACTGAATTCTTCCACAGACAGATGTGCTGCTTCTAGGCAGTGTGTAGCCAGGAGAGCCCCGTTCACTGCTCCTGGGAGAGGTTGGTGGTGACAGGATGGGGAAACTGACCTCTTCAGCCCGTGGGAGTGTTCCAGAAGGGAGAGTGCAAGGCCTCAACTTTCACACAGAAGGTTCTGGTAGGCCCTCCTCTGGCCTGGAGACTCCAGCAGGAAATGCCCTTCATCTGTAGGTGCTCGAGCCCCAATCGAGGATGCAGTGTGGGTGGTGGTGCTGGGCTGGACTAGCAGATGACTGCTGTAGGATTTTAAATTAACGTTTTTGATTCCTGTACATTTTACGGTAGCATAGCAAGCAATCTCACAGAAGGCAGGCCAGTCCATTCATGGCCTGACGTATTTTAATAGGTAGAAGCTTTCAGTGTGGTCATTTTTTGTTTGGTTGGTTTTTGTGCCCCCATCCCACTTACCACCCACCTCCTCCTGTCCCTACCTCCACCCCTCTTCTACCCTATGCTGTATGCTAGTAATTGTTTTTATTCCTAATATGTGTAACATCTCGCCAAGAAGCAACAGCATGGGGGCCAGCAGTTGAGGCCCAAAAGACAGTCTGAAGAGGAAGGAAGCAGCGACGTCCACATAGCCCACAAAGGGGCCCGGCCCCTGCCCGGCCGCAGTCTCCCAGCCTCCACTTTCAGAGTGAAATTCAAGGCAACACGGACACGTGTGCATCACGCGCAGAAGAAAACACAGCGAAGTCCATTCTGGAAAAGGCGAAGGAAAGGAAAATAAACTTTTATTTGATATTTATTAGAAGGAAAGAGGACTGAAAATTTTCTTGTGTAGAAACAGAAGGACAGCATTTCTGTTAGTCATTTCCTGGAAAAGTAATATTTTAAGGGGAAATTATGGAAACAATCTAAATGTCCAATTGCTGTGCTAGTGATAGGGTTTATTTTCTGGGAGGTCTCTCCTTTGTGTGTATGTGTGAGTGTTTGTGTGCGCGCACACGCCCATCTGCTCTCCCGGAGGGGAGGGGTGATGTGTTTGAGTGTTTGGCGTTAGTGTGGGACTTAGAAGCTGGAAAACAGCTGCAGAGCAAAGCACATCCAGGAGCCCCGGTTGTCACTGGAGTCTGGGCAACCCCAGCAATGAAAAGGGGTGAGATTATTGCTCATTGCTCTTCAGAGAGAGTGGTTGGAGCCCTGTATTACATTATTGCTTTTAGTTTGACATGGTGTTTGGGTTTTTTTGTTCTTGTCTTGTTTTTTTGAAAGGTCTGAAAGGGTGATGCCCCGAACTCAATGGCAATATGAAACCCTTCGTGCTTCTCTCCAGCCCCTTCCCTGTGTCCACCTTTCTCCCATTCCCTCCCTGCCAAGCCTCCTTCCCTACCACCTTTCCCCTCTTTGTGTGTTTGAGCTCTGCATTCAGGCAGCTGCAACATTCCAGTGTTTGAACTGTCACTGATTCTTGCACCCTAGACGAGCTAACCAGGTTCACCATCTCACTCCCAGTAGTACCCAGGTCCCATCTACAGCCCCATTTCTGCATGAGAATTTGGTGTTTGGAATGTTTTCTGACTCTTGGGACAGGGTTCCTCGCCTTAGCATCCTCAGTGTTGAGTAATGAAGGGGGAGAGGAGAATCTTCATCAGAAACTGGTTTTGTGTAGTAGCCTTTCTTTTGTGTTTTCTTTCGTTTTGTTTTGTTTTGTTTTGGTCTGTCTGTGCAAGACCTGCAGCTGCTGAAATCAGCTTTGCCTTTAATTAAACCATGTTCTCTCCAACCAGATCTGTGTGTAGATTGTTTCTTTTCTATCCTAAAAGAAAATGCAACTTAAAAAGCAAGAATTTAGTCATCTAGGAGAAAGCAAAGATGGTCAGAAATCAAATATGTGTCAGGGTTATTTTTGCTTTTAGTAGCATTCCAAACCAATGTGCGTTGTATAGAAAGAGGTGGGTAGAAAGAAAATAACTGTCAAAATTCTTTTATTTAATAAAGAAAGAATGGTTCATGCAAAGGAGTTAACAACCTACCATTTTTGTCCCTATTGTCACTGTTAATAAGGCATTTCAGAGATAGTTTATCCTTTTGGCCTATAAAATCCACTAAGTCTCATCAGCAGTAACAGTAATTAGTGTTCTTAGCTTTGGGATTATGTTTCTTTGAGTTGCGTCCAAAATTTCCATGGGAGCCTGCCAGGCCTTCAGTAGTGTCCCCTGAGCCGTGCCATAGCTTAACGGTTTGTGTGTTCACACTGGTCAGCTATCCTTTCACCTAGGTGTTGACTCAATCTACACTTCATTTCCTAACTCTGGTTTTCACAAGCACCTACACACTTGAAAAATTGTTAACAAAGCCATACCTACTTTACAAGAAGAAGGAATGGAGAGGAATTAAGGCTAGTCCCTAAGGTCTGGTATTTATGGAATCCTTCACCCAGTTTAACCCTGAAAAACTGGGCCATTTGGTTAAATGGTAAATAAAACCATAGCATTCTACCATGTATATTAGTATAGTAAATATTATAAAATGTTAACTAATAGGATACTACTAACCAACTGGCTTCCTTGAACGCTGCTGCTTTTCATCACTTAAGTGTTATCCCTCTCTGAGAAGGCATGAATGTCATTCTAGGATTTTAATTCTCTGTGGAATTGAAGCTTGTTCCATGGGAGCCTAATTCAGTCTAGGTTCTGTTTAAGCAATGAGACTTTTAACAAAAAAGAAAAGTTAATTTTGTGTGTGTGCTGTCTGAATTACCTGTAAGGCTCTAGGAGTCTGTGACAATAATGGTACAGAAATAGGGGTATTTACACCTAGGCCTTGGGCCTGCACGCTGGGTGTCTTGTTTTTGTAAGTTTTTTATTGAGGTATCACACATACAGAGAAGTGAACCACTCGGTGAATTTTCACAAAGTACACACATCTGGGTAGCCAGCACTCAGAGCAAGAAACAGATTATCAGCACCCTAGAAGCCCCCTCATGCTCTTCCAGACACTTCAACCACTCTCCTCACCCCACCACCCCACCAGGGTAATCATCATCCTAAGTTCTCACATCGTTGTCTGTTAGGTTAAATTTTAACAGGGAAATGTAGATAATATTTCCAAACAGTAACTTCTTGGTACAGTGTACTGCAGAGGCGTGCTACATTTTGCAAATGATACTACTCCCTTTTCTTGAGCTTTGTAGGTTATGAAACATCCTAGACCCTTCTAGGAGTGCTTTCCAAGTCTGTAGTTGCACGTTCTTCAACGAAAGCTTTAGGGAAAATGCCAATCTTCCCTTTGCACTCCCCTTCCAGCCATTCTTCATTCACTGATAAAAGAAAAAGTATACATTGATTTCTAAAACCAATATAGAGAATGACCTCATCTAGCTATTCCACACAGATCTTTTGTCAAGTCCTCCACCCCCAAGAGTGTTAACAGGAAAAAGTCAATATTGGAAGGTGATTTGAGGTAAGAGTGAACATAGGACTTAGCCCTCTTTTTATTGGTTGCTGTCTTAGACATGATAATGAAGGAGTAAAACGCAGAAGAATCAATTAGATTTTTCAAAAAGTTGCCAGAGAAATAAGATGAAAGAAATTGAACACTGAATCTTTAGATAGGATTTTTTTAACAGAGGAGAGAGTTTTATCTGAGCTCCGTTGGGAATCTTTGTTTTGACTACTGGAAAGGAACATGCCATTGGTTAAATATGCTAATAATAAATGTTCACTAGTGAATGATCCAAGAATTGAGAGTTGGAGCTAGTGATGGGTTTAGTCCGTGTTTGTAAAATACAGGGATTTTAATAGCTCCTATTTTGAGCCTTTAATAAAGTACAAGTACCGTACTAGGATATGTATGCTCTCCGACTTCATGCTAAGTCAGTCAGCTGTAGATAGTATCCCCGTTTTACTAAGGAAGAGGAGAGCCAGCGAGATTAATAGTTTATTCAGGGCCACTCTGCTAAGAAAAAGCTTAGGTATGACCGACTCCACAGCCCAACCACCAGACCACACAGCCAGGTTAGGAGTTCATCTTTGGATGTCAGCCATCTAGATTGGACGTTAGAGCACTGGGGCTTGCAGCCTGTCTCCAGAAACTGCTTTAATTTGTGTGGGGTGTTGCAGGGCTTCAGAATTTTTTCTAAAGTTCCCCCAGGTAATCCTAATTGCACTGTCTTGATCCTTCCTACTTATAATGTGAGTCATGGAGTGGAATCCGGATCCTGGGAGCATATTACAAATGCACAATCTCAGGCCCCACCCCAAACCAGAGTCAGAATTCATTTTAACAAGATTCCCAGGTGATTCACAGTAAAGTTTGAGAAACTTTATGAATGAAACCGTCTCGTAACTGAAATACAATTGAACTAACCTCCAGACCCACTCCATGTTTGTGCTGAATTCTGTTTTCTATTTAAGCGTTAAGGATAACTTTTCAAAATATATGGGTGCTTCCTGAATTAAGCCATCTTAGACTTTTGTACATATTACAGTAAGGAATACTCCACCTTCTCTCCATATCTACTCAGAAGGTTTTTCAGTGTGTTCTCGCGTTTTTACCTTATCCCTGCCCCTCCCATCCCCCCAAAAAACTGGACAGTTTAGCTGTTTGGTTGATATTGGCACTTAAAAAATAGCCCTGGGAGTTACTAAGCCCAATTCTTCCTGTTGAGTTTCCCTTCTCCCTTGTCAGGAGATGCGCACCGCCAGTGCACCTGCTTCTGTGTTCCATTACTCATTTTGAGTTCATTGCCACACTCGTATACTCACCCTCTACCTCGTTAACTTTAAAATCTCCCACTCATTTCGTAGTCTGATGGGTTTCTCTTAAAATTGATAATAGTCTTCATTTTTCACTACTTTGCATTGCTAACATGCAACATTTCAGCCATGTGAACAAAGCTTGTGATGGGACTCTGATTTGTTTCCAGGTAGAGAAACAAGACTGTGTCAAACCCTGAGTTAGAACAGCGCTGCTCAGTGGAGTCGGTAGCCCAGCAGCACCTGTGAGCTTGTTAGAAATGCGGATTTGTGGCCCCCCCCAGAGCTGAGTCAGGATCGCTGGGAGCTGGCGCAAAGAATTTTATTTAACAAACTCTCCGAAGGATGCTTGGGCATACTGAACTTTGAGAAGCACTAAGTTAGAACCTCCACTTGCTATTTCAGTTTTTAATGTGTTTGGTTCCTAACAGAATCAGGAAAGTCACCAGAGACAGAGCAATATCTGAATAGCTACTTTGAAGGCAAAATGTATCCCTTTCCCTCACTTTTGAAAAATACGTTAATTCAGAGAACTGTGGTTTGCGAAAGATAAGTATCGTATGGCTTGGTGCAAAGGCAGAATGATTAAAGCCACCTTCCAATTCGGTACCACTGAGAATGACAATCCCTTCTTCCAAAACATAGCCATCTTTAATAATCAAAATGTTATCTAAGTCTGCCATTTGTTGCTTCCCTGCCCATCAGCTGAAAACTAGGAACGAGGTTGAAATTACTGGCTAAGGTTTGGTTTGTAGGTTATTGATGTTTTCTTCTCTCTGCCCTTGAATTTATTTCTGCTAACATGTAAATAAGTCTCTATAATCCAGAAGTAGTGCTTACCCATTGATAAAACCAGGATTATGTCCCCTTCCAGAAACTCCAGGTCTTCTGGTTGGGTAGCCTCATAACTGAAGAGTGCTACCACTTGTCTCCCTTCCTTAATCTGAGGTTCTTTTGTCAGGTTATTAGCATCAGATTTGTCACTTCCCTTGGATTCATCTGGGAAGCCTTGGTCACCCTGAAATGATAAAGGGCCTGTTAGTTTTTCTAGCTTCCTGGCTGGTGAACGTTGAACATCACTGCAGGAATCAGGGAGATGTCAGTGTAGCACCTGGGATGTGAACTCCTAAAGGCAGGTTTGTGAGCAGCGCCTAGCACGGCCCTAACACGTGCTTTATGAATACTGGATGGTCAGATAAACGAAACCAAAAGGTCGGCAGGACCACAGAGGCTTCAAATCTTACCAAAACCTACAGTAATCCTGGAAAAGGTGGAAGAGGTGCTATTGTTGCTTCTTTTCAGGCTGAGAAAGCTTGAGTCAAAAGTAAGTGACAGAACCCAAAGTCAAACCTGGGTTTCTAACTCTGAACCCAACACTCCTTCCCCAGCACCCACAATACAGGGACCTTGTTAGAAATGCACATTTTTGGATCCATCCCAAACCTATTAAATCATGAACTCCCTGCGAGTGGGGCCAGCAATCTGTGTTTTGAGAAGCAGTCTAGCTAATTCCGATACTTGCTAGAGTTTGAGAACCACTTCACAGCGCCTATGATCTTTCTAAGGCCCTGAAAAAGGCTTTACTTTTTTATGTATGTAACTACACATCTTAGTCACCATTATGGTCGCTTTTGACCCACAAATGTTGAAAAGAAGGAGAAGGATGCAGTTTCTAAAGATGTAAATCTTAAGATTTAACAAGTCAACATTAGAAAACCCTTCTAGGCTAAATTGCTGTACCTAGTGTTGAAAGTTCTAGTTTCCTAATGCCGTTTGTCCCAACCTTGGCAGATCCTCTTTAGTGAAGGGTTGTTCAGTAAGGTGGAAATGGCCCTAAGGAGTCCAAAGACCTAGGTCTGTCCACTCCACTGCTTAACAAGCTGTGTGTCCCTGAGCACGCAGCGTAACCTCTCTGAACCTCACTTTCCTCACCTGAAATTGAGACTAGAAGAATGAAATGAGATGATGTAGAGTAACAATAGCTGGCAATTATTGAACACTTACTCTGTAACAGTATCATTCCAAATATATATAAAAATATTTAAACGTGGTTAATAAGTGTTCCTGCGTAGAGTAGATACTTAATAAATGTTAGTTCATTTTCCTTCTCTTCCGGTAAGTGAATGAGAACATCCTGGCTCTCTACCTCCAAGTGTAGCAATGACCTCTGAGGCTGGATTGAGTTCCAAAAAGACTGTGGTGGGAATTGGGGGAGACTTAGCCATGTACAGCTGCTAAGAGGGTGGAAGCTCTTTTCAAAGGACAAAAATTAACAATAATAAAAACAAAAGGCTTTTAAGTGAAGTAGTTCACACTTAGAGCTAAACTACTACTTGGCGGAAGCCTTTTAAGACAATACTGACGGGATTAGTCCAAAGACGGATGGAAAACCTAGAAGGACCTTTCTAACTTTCAGGACACCCCCAGCACCAGCGCTTATCCTTCCCCAGGGTCCTGGGGCCTCTCCTCTCAGCCAGAGACGCCGGGGGTCTCAGCTCCAGTGACTCCACTTCCTGAAGGCAATTTTCTGAATCCTTAGATACCGCTGACCTGGGGTTTACTATGGGCCTTCCTCCAAGCCCATCCTCTTTAATTCTCCCACTCATTCCCCACTCCACGCCCCCCCCCCCACCAGCAAACCTTTGTCTTTGATTTGAGTGAGAGTCTACCAAAGAGACCCTTCCCCAGCTGAGCAGAAGGCCCTGCCCAGTTGTGGGGATGACGGTTTGGAGGAGGGACTCAGCCACCCACTGTGGGCCCAAGGCCTCGATGGGCTGGAATAGCTCTCCCAGTGTGGTCATTTCCATGGTCTCACATCCACTTGTGGGTGAAAAATAGCAGCTCTCCAAAGGATTCACATATGAACTGTTTCATTTGATACCCCCTAGATTGATATAACTGCAGATGGCACGGTTTAAAAATGCTACAGCAGAAAACACGGGTTAGTGGAGGAAGAACAGAAGCTCTCACAGGGACCCCGGTTAACCACGGCTTTGGTCAGCGGAGACTGCAGTCTCATTAACTCTGTGTTGGACTCTGCAGCCCCAGGACTCTGGATGGGGTGCTGATGACTCAGAGGAAGCCCACTGGCCCGCCTCGCTGAGCTCCCTGCCTGGCTCATATGCTCCATGAATCATCAGTCCAAAGCAAGACCTAACGACTTTCTCCCTGGCTCACATCATCCTAGTGCAGCAGTGTATGAAGTCTCCCATGATCTGGCCCCGTTGCCTCTCCAACCTTGTCTCCCACCACTCTCTCTGTTGTGTCCAGTAGCACTGAGCCCCTTCACTCACTATGCCGACTCTTACGGTCTTCCCTCTGTTCTCTCCATCTCTATAATGTATCCTAACCTCCACCTTGCTAATTCCTATTTACCGTTGTAAGGCTAAGCTTCCAGACAATTTCAGCATCATTTTCTCTAGGGACTGCTGACTTGTCCCACTTCCCTCTAGCACTTTGGGGTGAGATACCCTCCCACGTGCTTACACGACACAGTATGCCAGTTGTGCATCTCCATCGCTTTACTTAAGACATGCTTCGTAATCATCTGTTTGCCCTTGTCTTCTCCCCCAGAAGGGCCTGTGTCTTACTAGTTTTTCAATTTCCAATGGCTATCTAGAGACCAGTAAGTGCTCAGCAAATGTTTGTTGAAGAATAAATGTCACTAGACAAACACTGGAAACATCCGAAACGTCCACCAAGAGGTGAGTGAATAAGCAAACTGAGGTATCCATACAATGAAATACCATTTAGCAATAAAAAGAAATGGACTATTAAAACACAAAAGAATATATACATATATATATATATATGTTCTGTACAATCCACTTATATGAAGTTACATAAAAGGCAAACAAAAATGTGTGTTGACAGAAAACCGATGGTTTTCAGGGGCCATGGTTGTGGGAGAGAATTAACATCAACAACAACAAAAAGAAATGGCAACTTTTCCCTTGGAGACTAAGGGACAAGGTCCAAGAGTGTTCCCTTGTAGCTACTACTTCTAGCCTCTAGAGTTGCTCTTGACTCCCTTTATTCTTACAGGAAAATCAGTTAACTTTTCTAGACCTCAGGGCCTGTAGATAACCTGCCCTTGTACCGTCAGCACAGCGAGGTGTTCAAGAATGTGGGCAGGCTCTGGAGTCACAATGCCCGCCTGAGCCCTGGCTCCACTCTGACCGGCTGTGTAATCTTGATCAAGTTGACTCTCTTTGCCTTGTTACCTAAATTATAAAATGGGATAACAATACCTACCTCCTAGAGTTATGGGGTTCATAAACGTTAACACACAGAGTGCGCTTAGCACAGTATCTGGCACGTGGGAGGTTCTCAATAGATGCTTGCTCTTGGCAGAAGGTTGTATATCCAAATCATCTCTGTGAGATAAATGCTCACTATTTTCTTTCACTCTGACGTGCTCTCTCCAAAGGAAACTTCTGGTGAAGAATGACTATGAGCTTAGCCTCAAGCTATGACTTCATTCCAACCTTGCTTGGGCCCAACCTTGAAACAATTAAGGGTGGCAGCAGATGGAAGGGACTCGGAGCTTTCTGTGGGCTCCTGGGCCTGCTCTGCTCTTGTGGGAAACCCTCTCCTGGCTGCAACCGGGGTGAGGATGCAGACGAAAGGGAGGCAGAGCTGCGGATGGTTACCCATGTATCCCCAACACCAAGCACAATGCCAGGCCCGCAGAAGGTGCAGGATAAATGTTGAATGGTTGTGGAGGAAGCGGCCCAATTGAAACATGACCTTAGGAGCCCTTGAGTTCACCGCACTCACCACTGTGCTCTCACACCATAGGGTCAAGCAGTAGTTTTTCACTTGGCCCCAGGCAGCCTTCATGTTCTCTTGTGAAAGGGGCACCAGCTCATTGCTGTCCCTAGGCCGATAGCTGGGTAGAGATAATAGGAACTGAATCAGAGAACATCGGCACAGAACCATCCTCCTCTTCTGTCCTCCAGGCCAGCACCAGATCCCCAGCTGTACCCCCAACTGCTGCCTGCATGGAGCTCACCTCAGCTGAGTGTGTTCTGGCAGGAGTTCCAGTTTCTTAGACACCATGTCCCGCACCTGGCTGTAGGGGAGCCCAGGCTCCGTCTCCATGACCACTGTGTATTTGTAGTGCACCTTCAGCGTGTAGGGCCTGGGGACACTGATCTTTACTTCCTGAGGGGAGAGGAAGAAGAGGGAACTCGTGAGTGTCTGAGGCTTCCTCTTAGCAGCATCCTGGATCATGAGGAGTACTCTGTGTAGCAGGGAGAAGGCCAGTAAGTAACTGGTTTCACGGTAACATGAAGGGCTTTCAGAGGTCCTCCATACTCAACTGTTGCTTGGATAGGAATTTCTACTGAGTGAGCTCTGACCCACCAGCTGTGGGCTAGTAGGAAATGTGGGTCTGGCCGGGAGCGGGGGGAGAGGGTCCCTAGCCCATGGACTGTGTACATATGGTGACAACTGGTCTGCCCTTCCTTTGGGACTCTTTCTATAATCCAGGGAGACATGCCCATGGTGACAACCTAAGCTCTTCCATTCTCTACCACTTGAAGTAGTACAAGGAAAAAACTGTTACCTTGGGCTCTTCTTTTTCTTTCTGACCTAAATGGAGAAGGTAAGGAGTAAAACAAAAGAAGATGATGAATGAACACTCTTCACCAGCCCCTGCCACACACAGAATGAAACCTCTTAGCACAGGGCACCCAACTTCTTACCCTTTAATCTCTGGGGTGATTACTAACTTTAATAAACTGTGGAGGATATCTCACCCTGGCGAAATGTGAAGGCCAAAACCCTGAACGCACAAATGAACCCAGCCTCTGCTTCTGGGGAGCAGGTAGGTAATTATCAGAGGACCACCATATCCTCCTCAACCCATAGGGTTAGCAGAGATCCCAAAGGTCAGTCAGGGCTCTGTAGCAATGGAAAGCAGGCAGTGCGAGATGAGCCAACGAGCCACAAGGAGAAATATCAGAGCCATTTATTTTAACTTTGTCCTTTATTTTTGTGTATGTTTTCTAATATACATAATATGTTAATATAGCAGGATGCATATAATTTATATAAAAGTATGCATAAAGATATTCACTACATGGGGGCGCACGATCAAAAAAACCCACTGATCTCAAACTCAGCTGATCATCAGAATCACTTGGGAAGTCTTTTCTAGAAATGCAGATTCCTAAGCCCAATTCCAGTCCTGAAAAATCAGAATCAAAGGTCTAGGAATCTACAGTCTAAAAGTCTTCCTAAATTAATATGTGATACTTGATGGGCCCCTAGATAGAAAAGATAAAAACAAAAAAGCTATCAAGGACATTTTGGGGGGGCGGAATTAGAGAAATTTGAATATGAAATATACATTCTATAATATTATATTAATGTTAAATGTCCTAGATATAACAATTTGTATTGTGGTTATGCAGAAGAATGTCCTTGTTCTTAGGAGATACAGGCTGAGGCGTAGGGTGAAGTGTCATGAGTCTGGAACTTACTTTCAAGTGGCTGAGCCACTTGAAAAAGAATTTATAGAGAGAGAGGAACAGGGCAAGTGCATGGTACAAAATGTTAACAATTGGTGAGTTTAGATGAAGGTATTCTGGTGTTTATTATACTATACTTTCGACTTTTCTGTAGGTTTGACATTTTTCAAAATAAAAACGAGGGTGGGGAACATCCCAAGTGATTCTGATGATCAGGTGGGCATGACAATCATCGATCTAGGATCTGGACAAACCACCTGTTCAATGCATCTCTACCAAGCCCTTATTCGGAATCTGCTTCAACTGCCGTAGTGAAAAGCCCATTACTTCCCAAGGCAGCCCTCTCCACACATCAGGAGACAGGAGAGCCTTTCTTCCCCTTGGTCCTTCGTTCATCCCTGAGGGTCTGCACAGCAGTTTCTTTTCCAGATAGAGCCCCTCAGACATTTGAAAAGAGCCACTCCACCCGCTCTGAGGTAAACTTGTGCAATTACTTCAACCTCTCCTCATGGGACTTGGGTTCACTACTTGACGACGGAGGGGTTTGGTGACTACTTGAGTTGGCACACTCACCGCCCTCCAGAAATCAGCTACTTCACCCTAGTCCCATGAGTGTGCTGGAGCAGGTAGAGAGAAAGGGCATCTATTTTCTATGTTGTGGGTGGGTGGTGCAGGAGAGAGGGGGCTCTGGGTCTGCGTGGTCATAAGCTGAGTGGCATGCTGGGAGAAGAAACAGAAATTTTCTGGAAGGCTAGGAGAGCAACTCTCCATCAGGAAGCAGCCTGGAGCTCTCCTGCGCCCAGGCCTAGGATGTTGCTCCAGGGACACTAACCTGGCGTTGACTGGGGCCTTCCGGGAGCACCGGAACTGGGAGGAGCTGGAATATCGGACTCTGGGGAAGGTTCCTCCTGGAGGTGACAGGAAGAGACGGTGAGAACCTTCATGCAGACAGAACTTAGGCAAGGGTAGGAGTGGGGGCGGGGGGAGACTCTGCAGACCTCCATGGAAAGGAGCCAGATGCAAATGACTTCCTAAAAGTTGGAGTGGTGGTGACATTCAGGGGAGGCTAAGGGAAGTGTTGGTTAAAAGGGGAGGCAGGGTTGGCCTGGTGAAAACAAATCACAGTAGAAATGAGAATCCTAAGCCACACCCAGAAGGCCCCTGCTGCCTAATCACCCCTTTCAGGCACACTGGGACTCCAGTGGAGATGGGGTAGGCCCCTGAGCTCTTGTCTTAGCTCACCCTCTCACTCCACATCTTGCTCCTTCAAAGGAAAATTTCTACTTCTCATTTGCATGACATTTAAAACTTTTCAAGTCATCTAGATATAGTGACTGATCAGGGAGGGCCAAAACACAGAGGACAACTGGTTGCAGCCTAGAGAGAGACAGGTTCCACTGCCATCAGACATCAACATGTCTCCTCAAATCCAACAAAGACCTCTCAGCAGCGAAGGGCAGGCCTTTGAGGGGTGATGGAGGGGGTGGTAGCAGCTTCAGAAGCAGTGGCTGGTAAGCTCTCCTCTGATTCAGTGCTCTAAAGGAGACCTCAATTTTTCATGGTATTTCACCAGCCAACACATTGACTATTCTTCTTTTGAGTAAAGAATACACATCTGGGAAGACCTAACCTTCATATACTATAGGCTTTGGTCAAGTCACCCCGCTCCAGGAAGAATCATAGAGGTGGGTGGGCCCAATAGGTCCTGTTGATGCATCCACTCAGCACATCTGGGCTTTTCCTTCATCCCCAGGTTCAGCTCTGGACAGCTAGTGCCAACTTAAGGCAGGTCCAGGACTAGGGAATCTTTCTTCAGTGATTATGACAGTGCCTCTTTCATACTGCTCTTCTCCCCTCCGTGGAGAGATCTGTCTATGCGGGAGGGAAATGCGTCAGGCCTTGGTATTACATTACCTGGGACTGCTGTTGAGGATGGATCCACAGCTCAACTGGTTCAAGGTAGTTGCAGGGAACAAGCCCCTTCTGCAGTGCAACGTCACGGAATCAGAACGGGGAAAATAAAGATGTGCTCATCAGTACCCACACCATAGAACAGCCCAGAGACATGGGGGAGGGATGGGTGTACAGCCCAAAGGAAGTAGCTGGTCTGCAAATAGGGTAGCAGATACTGCCCCTCAGAAAACTCTGCCATCTGCATCTGCCATCTCCCGTGTCCAAAAACACCACCCCCTGGTCCTCTGAATACCTGCCCGTTGAACATGACGGTAGCCCAGTTATCATTGCCCTTCTTCAAGACAAAGACGATGTTCCCCGGCATGACCTGGAGCTCCTCTGGTGTCTTAGGCACAAACCCAAACAGCACACGGTGAGCTTCCCCTTCCAGAGCCCTGCAGGAGGTGGACACAAGATCCTGTCCTCTGTCTAGCCTGGACCGCCTCCCCTCCCATGGCACTAAGGGACAAGCACAGTGGACTTGGAGCCAGGAGACAAGCTCCAGGCTCCCTCTAACTCCACATCTAACTGCCTATGTGACCCTGAGCAGGGTGCTTGCCTGCCCAGGCCCCCAAGAAGACTAGGTAGGAAACTGCACACAAACGTGCCCCGTAACCATACGTGCAGTGGGTCAAAAATAAACAGAACAAAACAACACTAGACAACAAGGCCTTGCAATGCTTGCCCTCTCTTCCCTTCTGAGCAGGAAGGTCCCTGGGTGTGCTTGGTCAGCTCCCAAGTCTGAGCTGGGTTGGATCAGGTGCGTGTGGCAAAGGGACGGGTATAAGGTGGAAGAGAGGTGAGAGCCAGCTGGGTGCAGAAGGTGAATGGGGAGTAGGGAGGAGAAATCACCCAGAGCCAGCGTATCAGGCACATGGGGGAGAGGATGAGAAGCAGAGCCGGGCTGGGAGGAGGATGGGGGATGTGTAAAGAGGTGCCGAGCCTGCCTTGCCACTGTTATGCAGTGTCATTTCCCCTTTACCACTTCCTCAAGACCGACAGCTCTTCAGGGCTCTGGGACGTCCCATTTGTGCCACTTTGGAATGTGTAACTGAGAGGCTGGCCTGGAGGCCCCATCACGCTGACTTCCACGCTCGCTCCCTCCACCCACTCTGGGCCTGCTGGTGGGTTCCCTGTCACGCTTCCCTTTGTTACTTTCCCTCAGCCCTTCTTTTTGTTTCCAAACCTCGTGTCTATTTACGCAGGGGATACAGACTCCTCCAGCAGACAGACAGTTTAGGAATGAGCTAATCAGCCCCCTCATTTTTATAGCTGCTTTGGTACTTTCTTCACCGTTTTTAAACCTTCTTTATTAGGTGGGGCTTGCTTCCTTACTTAGAGGAAATTTGTCAGAAAGCTGTAGGTTATGCCATCCTTTGTTTCTCTTCTTACAGAAGAATGACTTCTTTCTCGAATCCTTCCTCTTTCTTCAAAAAACCTGTGCCCATAGGGACTGACAAACGCCCACACAGGAGAGGAGCCACCATTCTAGCTTCTCACTCTGCTCGCCTGACACCAGGGAGCTCCAGCTGCCCCTCCTCTGAGGGGCCTGCAGTAGGTTCAAAACATCTCTCCAACCAGAGGCCAGTGCTCTGAACACAAGGGGCTGTGTTCATGGGACGCCGCTGGACTTCAGCAACAGTCCCTCATTATAGGAGTGACTGTGCATGTTGACCTGGGGACACAAGGACACCACGTAGATGTGGCCAGGCCCCCATGGTCAGTCCTACCACAGTCGAGACTCCCACCCCCACGCTGTCACTCCATTCTAACCTTGAAAGCAGAAGGAACCCACACGCTAGGCTACATCACAGAAGGTTTAGACCCTGACCCCAGCTTCATCTTCTCAGCCGCTGTATGGCAGCAGTTCAGGCTTGGAGCTTGGATATTCCACATATCGACCGAAATCTAACTCACCTGAAGCTCTCTGGGGTTTTGGGTCTGGGCGGAGGCTCAGCTGCCTATCGAACATTCAGGAGAAATGACGAAGGGAAGGAGGGGGAGAGAGAACAGACTGTTAGTGGTAATTTGAGACTCCTTCCAGACCAGAAAATCAAAGAATGCATTGCTGGCTCCATCAGAACACAGCCTAGGGAGAGGGCGCAGTGCACCCTGACTAAACACTGGAAAATAACACCTCCCACCAGCTCCCTGGGTACAGGTTTCACCAGCACAGCAATTCATCTGGAGCCAGACCTGGTTTCTGGAGAAGTTTAGCTGTCACAGAGCAACATGGCGTCACAAGGGTGCTTTTGACCTTGAGCTCCATCCCTTTCCTGGGACAGTTTCCAAAAGCTCTGTTCTATAATTAATGTCTGCTATATCACATGACACTTGTGGGTATTTAAAATCCACTCAAGATCCACTGACCAGGCAAGAATCTGCTTTCAATGTCTGTTCCCCGTTCTACGCTGACCACCATGGAGTCTAGTCATCTGGGCTTCTTCCCCCTCTTGGAGTTCTCTGGCTGCTCTGAAGCCCCAGGGACCTCTGCAAGGCTTTATTTGACTTTATTGTGAAGAAGGAGATCAAAGAATCTCGAATCTCCTTCTAACCCCCTTTGTTCTTCTCACCCTCCAGAGCCCCAGCCTTGGTCACATTCTAGGCCAGCAGTCATGGTTCTCACCTGACAGACCATCAGCACCGCTCTCGGAAGTGACCAGGTGTGTGCAGACTGGAGTGGAGGCGCCACACTCGGAAAACCCTCCCTCTGCTGGGGCTGACCCACGTCCTTGCTCATCATAGCTCTATTGCAACAGAGCTCGAATTTTCCTCAGCCTGTCTAACCCGCTCCCCTTCACAAGGAAGCTCTGCCTTTGCATTTCTAGACCCACTGTCATCCAGTCCACCTGGGACCATCTCTCTGAGCCCAGCTTGGGTGGAAAAATGGTTCACTCTGGGCACCCTGCCTGTGTTCCCGGGGGAATCCTCTGCCCCAGGCAGATGGATGGAGCCAGGAGAGCCCAGGGCCTCAGGCCCCAGGCCACATGGGAGTCCCCTACTAGCCCCTGTGTCCCAGAAGAGGCATTGTTAAAAAGTCTTCCATAGCTTGCATTTCAATTTTCTGAGAGAATAGTCGAGGCTTCAGTAGAGACCATCAACAGAAGCTCTCTTAGAACTTAGAGAAGTGAAGACTGGAATTTGAGGGGAAGCAAGAGGGCTAGTCTCTGAGGACTAGAGGTTCAACCTAAAACTGCCTTCTTCCCTACCAGTCCTGGGCCCTGTGATGAGGACGGTCAGGCAGATCCCTCGGCAGCATTGAGAGGTCAGTTGAAGGAGCCCTTAAAATGAGGCAGGTGGTGCGGCACCAATATCCTCCCCAGTTGGATGTTTCACAGAGAGCTCTGGAGACCTGGATCCATGGAGAACAGGACTGTCTCACCTGTGGCTGCAGAGGGGCAAACCCCGAGAAACTGTCTTGATCCACCACAGATGCCACGACCTGAAATCGAGGAAGGAGGGCGTGAGGGTTCTGCCGGCACTGTTTCTTCACCCTTCTGGGGTTTCCCCAAGATTCCCTCCTTTCTCACACCCTAGATCCATTCTCACTGACG
Source organism: Equus caballus (assembly GCF_041296265.1). NCBI lineage: Eukaryota > Metazoa > Chordata > Mammalia > Perissodactyla > Equidae > Equus > Equus caballus. The sequence continues at coordinate 17,811,054 of NC_091688.1, forward strand.
TCTGGTTCCAGAAGTGGACAGTGGCTAAGGATTGGATGCTGACCCTCTGAGTTAGAAGTTCCAGCCACTGAAGAAACTAGTTCCCTCCCCACCCCCACTACTCCAGCAGGCTCTCTCTGTATATTTTTTTTTCTGAATTTTTTATTCAGGTGAAGTTCACATAATATAAAATTAACCGTTTTCAAGTGAACAATGCAGTGATATTTAGTACAATCACAGTGCTATGCAACCACCACCTCTATCTAGTTCCAAAACATCTTCATCACCCCAAAAGAAGACACCATACCCATTAAGCAGTTAGTCCACATGTCCCCTCCTCTTGGCACCTGGCAATCACTAGTTTGCTTTCTATTTTTGTACATTTACCTATTATAAATATTTCATATAAATGGAGTTATATAACATGTGGCTTTCTCATCTGGCTTCTTTCACACAGGGTGATGTTTTCAAAGTTGATCCATGTTTTAACTTGTATCGGTACTTCGTTCCTTTTTATGGCTGAGTAATATTCCATTGTCTGGCCATAACACATTTTGTTTATCCATTCATCAATTGATGGACAGTGGGGTGTTTCCACTAACCCAGGCTCTCTGGAACTCTCTTGAACTACTGTGCCACAACCAGCTATCCTGTCAGTAGGCAACTTCAGCCCTACTAATGTGTCAGAGTCAAGTGCAGTTTGGGAAGAGGACTATTGACTCATTTTGGATAATTTCTGAGAGAATTTGAGACCCAGATTCAGAAAGAGTCCAGTTTAAGAAGAAGTCTAGGGGCTGGCCTGGTGGCGCAGCGGTTAAGTTCGCATGTTCCGCTTTGGCAGCCTGGGGTTTGCCGGTTCAGATCCCACATATGGACATGGCACGGCTTGGCAAAGCCATGCTGTGGAGGCATCCCACATAAAAAAAAATGTAGAGGAAGATGGGCACAGATGCTAGCTCAGGGACAGTCTTCCTCAGCAAAAAGAGGAGGATTGGCAGCAGTTAGCTCAGGGCTAATCTTCCTCAAAAAAAAAAAAAAAAAAGTCGTCTAATCATTGGCTGTGGAAGTGAGACTACGAGGAGCATTAAGCCAAGAGGATGCCATGTTGGTCCATTTCCCTAACAGGTTCTCTCCACATTAGTGCACCTTGTAGTCGTTTTCTTTCCACTGGTTCAGACCCCAGGACTCAGCACCTGTGAGTAACCCTGGGGCTCTCACCCCGGGTCAGGTTGGAAGGGAGGAATGAGAGGAGCCTGGAGAAAATAAAGCATTTGCTCACCTTTCAGCAAGACCTCCACACTGTAAACCATCTCTCGCTGTCAACCAGACCACAACCCCAGGTGGGTGCCCTGTTCCCAACAGTCCCTTTCCCCTTGCTCCACGTGGCCCAGGCCATGGGAGACTCAGGGGAAGCTGAGAGGTCCCACTTACCGTCGCCTTGCCCAGGTAATCCTTCTTGGCCAGCTGAGCCACCTGCTTCTCATTTGGTCGAAACAACCTGCCCACAGGGATCACCACCGGCTCGTACAGCTTCTGTTTCTATAACACAGAGAACAGAGTATTTCCTCGGTTGTGAAATGGGAGTTACGATGCCTTACTTGCCTCCCTCACTGAACAGATCCATCAAGATAATCTCACGACAGTATTTTTTCAAAATTTGTAAGGACTGAACGTGTTACTATTTCCGGGTATCCAAGGTAGGAACAGTTGGTTTCAATTTCATCTTATAATGAGAGGCTGTGTGGACGTCTGTCAGTGTTATTTGCCCAGCCCCCTCTTTTCCTGGGGAGGCACCCCTCTTCCTCTCTGTGTGGCCGGGGTGGGGCTGTCACTCACAGCACAGGAGGTACCACAACCACAAGGGTGGCCCAGGACCCAAGCAAGGCCCATGACAGTGCTCTCTTGGGATTGCTGTCTGCTTACATGGACAGACATACAAAAACTGACTTGAGCCCCCTTGTTCCTGGTGTTCTAAAAACCTTATTTAAAACTAGCGTCATCATCCCAAATGTGCTCAGACAAACAGAGGATAATTTTCACCATTCGTTCACATAACCAATACATTTTTGCTGAGAGCCCGTCATGTGCTTGGCACTGTGCCATGCTGCTGCGAGGACTCAGTGCTGAGCAAGCCGGCATAGCTTCCCCTTCACGTGCCCGGTTCCAGCCTCCAGCCTCCCGCGTCCCCTGTGCTGCCAAGGAACCCCACTCAGCGGGCGACGTGAGGCAGGGCTCTGCTGTCCCAAACTCTGGGCCTCGGCTTCTAGGCACTTCCAGATTCAAGACGGCACATGGAACTATACCCCAAGACCAGCGTTACCCAGAGCTCAGAGAAAGTCAAAGCACGACTTTCATGGTTTCTCAATCCATATGTCCACTGAAACAACTAAAAATCCGATGAAACCCTTTCCCCGGCCCATATCACCAGCACACTTACCCAGACACATTCCATGGCTTTGTCAATTTTGGAATGTCTGGGCTCCGACTTCATGCTCGAAGCCAATGCTAAATGTTCTTCAGCCTTTTTCCATTCCTCCTTCTTGGCATACATGAAAGCAATATTATATAACACCTAGAAAAGCACAGACCACAACATAAAACTTGCGGCTGCTCCAAATCTAAGAACCGAGGAACAGCTTGCATGTGTGCTCCTGGAGTGTCGCCTGCCGACATTTCTCCCTTTCCCAGCTGTCCTGGGAATATCTAAAATATAATACAATCCATCTTGCTACCAAGTTATGTCCAGCACAAGGATGGTATTAAGACAACAGCATGTAACGCATAAATCCAATATCGTGTGCATTCTTTCAACAACCAGGTCAGTCAGGAGAAGACAAGAACTATTGTGTTGTTTTAGTATCAAGAAGAGTGACGTGCTCAAGGACCCTTGAAGAGTTGTGAATAAAATACACGTATGTGGCCTCCAAGACCAGCTCCTGCCACTGAGCCTAGGCTGAAAGACTGGACAAGGGTAGGGTGGCGAGAAAGAAAGTTCCAGATGCATTGTCCTGCACCAGCACCAACAGAACCCTGCCCAGAACACAGGAGGAACAAGACTGTGATATAGTCATATGGGCATGAGGAAAGCTCGTGGGCAAAAGTCCAGTGCACGTGGAGAGACTTGACACAAAGCCAGGGCGGCACTTCACCTGGAGGAAGGAAGTGGCACTTTCACCAATAGTCCTAATTTTCCAGGTCTTGAGTTGGGTGGTAGGTTCATGAGTGTTTGTTTTATTATTATACTTCACAACTTACACATAGAAGCAAATAATCGTTTGGTGCCTCAGCAAGATAAGAAAAACCACTTGACTAAATGAAGTAAAAAGGACTCTCAAGCAAAGATGAAAAAGCAACAGAGAGCAGAAGAAAATCAAGATGGCAACAAACAAAAAGGGTTCACTTTCCTTCCTTCCCATTTTTTTTTTTTTTTTTTTTTTTTGGTGAGGAAGATTGGCCCTGAGCTAATATCTATGCTGATCTTCCTCTATTTTGTATGTGGGAGGCTGCCACAGCATGGCTTGATGAGTGGTGTGTAGGTATGTGACCAGGATCCAAACCTGTGAACCCTGGATTGCCAAAGCAGAGCACACAAACTTAATTACCATGCCACCAGGCCGGCCTGCACTTTCCTTCTTTTTAACAACAGTGCAGCGGGTTCTGAGGGCTCCCTGCGCCATGTGTGAAGAATGAGCTGAACAGCCAGGAGTTGCTGCAAGATTTTCACAGCTGAAAGTTACATGCATCACAGCCGGAAGCCCTGGGTGCAGTAGGGCCTGTTGCCAGGGCCTCAGAGAGGGGATATTGAGGCCCAGCTAGAGAAGGGCACTGTTGGTCTTCCAAGCTGTAACACGCAGAGGCGGTACAGTGGAGAGGTGAACAGCACAGGTACCTCAGGGCTATTTTCTAGTATGTGGCCCCAGTTTCATTGTAAAATAGTGACAATAACGTTTCCTGCCTCTAGATGGTTGTAAGAAATCAATGAAATCATTCACACAAAGCACGGAGTTCAGTTGTGTGGTACATGGTGGGTGCTCAAACAATATTCATTACTATTATTACCATTATCTGCAGTACTATCTTAGGACTTGCTGGGAGGCTGAGCAAAAGAAGGGCATTCACCCCCGCCCCCGAGTCTCGCAGGCCTTCTCGGGGAAACTAACAATGCCACACGGTTGGGGGGAAGATGACAGGGCTGAGTTTTGCAGACTGATGCCATCTGGAGATCCTTTGTGATTAGAATCACAAGGCTAAATCTATGAAAAACGTTGGGCTCCTGGAAATCAGTGCTGCCTGTTGGAGGCAGTATCATTGTCATTGTTGTCATCATCGTATCGTCATCATCATCATGATTGTTGATACCATTTACTGAGCACCTATTATGGGCCAGGCACTTTATCTGCATTATCTCTAACCCTCCCCACCACCATCTGAGTGAGGGGCCTCACTCCTGTGCTTCCATACTCCCTCTGTCGCAGTTCTCTTACCCTAACCTTACCATCTCACCTTACACGTGACTGGGCTTCTGAGCACTGACACCTTGTCTTGTGGACCACTGGACCCCTATTGCCTGACACTAGCAGGCATTATCAATGTACGCAAAAACGAATGAATTGATTAATGAATGTGTATGAGATAAGAATTGAAACCTTCTTTACAGATAATGAGGAGCCTGAAGCTCAGAAATGACACATATCCTCCCTAGGATCATACAACTAAGTGTTGGGATGGGATTTGATTCCTATCTCTCTGATTCTGAAGTCCTTGCTTTTAGTGGTAGCCAGCTTCCAAGATGGCCCCCAGTGATTCTCACCTCCTGGTACTCACCCTCGTGTGTAGTTCCCTCCCACATCCAATAGAGCTGACGTGAGCAGCCAATAGGATATTATGGAAACGAGGGGCTGTGACATTTGAGGCTAAGTTATAAAAGACATTGACACTCTGCATTACTTTCTCTTGGATTATTACTTTCTTCAGGGGAAGACAACTGATGTCATGACAAGACAGGCAGCCTTTTGGAGAGGTTCATGTGGCAAAGAACTGAGGCCTCAAGCCAACAAGCAACACTAACTTGCCAGACATGTAAGTTACCTCAGAAATAGATCCTCCAGCCCCAGTCAAGCTTTCAGATGATGGCAGCCCTGGCCAATGTCTTGACTGCAACCTCATGAGAGCCTCTGAGCCAGAACCACCTAGCTCAGCCACTTTTGGATTCCTGACCCCAGAAACTGTCAGATAATAAATGATATTGTTTTAAGCCACTATGTCTTAGAGTAATTTGGTGTCCAGCAATGGATAACTAATATATTTCTCCTCTATACCAGTCATCCACCCACACCATGATTTGGTTCAGGGCCTCATCCAGATAAAAGGAACAGTGTATCAAGGCAAGAATGGATGGGTGCGGGGATTGGTGTTTCCATGGAGTTAGTGGCTAGTGCTGGCTGATGGGGACCGGGACCAAGCCCAGAAGAGATCTAGACTCCTTCCAGCTGGGCCTGTTTCTGAGCTTCAACGAGCTGTTTCCTTCTGCATAAATGCTTGGCTGACCCAGACTATCCCTGACCATGTGTGCAAGAAGAAAGGAGAACTCAAACTTCCTATTTGGGTCTCAGCCATCTTCTGTTAAGACCTTTTCCTACAACGGGTTTTATGACTTAGTGACTGAAAAAGCATGAGACTCTTTTCAAAAGATGGTGTGATTTCTCAGAAGCCAGGGTTATCTCTGGTGGGAAGGGAGGGGTGGCATCATAAATAGGGAATGACTGAAGGTGTCCCATGAGTCAGAAAGGCCTCCAACCCTCAAAGTCCAGCCTCACTTGTGGAGCGGCCCACACAGCCACTATTTCCTGCCCCTGTGTCATTTCAACTCCAACTGTGGGGGAAATACTCCTCCCACAGAATTCTGCTTTGATGTCTTTTTGGCATGATCTTTCTCTGGAGCTTCTTGGTTCCCCATGCCTTTAACCTACATAAGTGGTTCTCAATTGGAGGTGACTGGTAATGTCTAGAGATATTTCAGGTTGTCATACTGGGGGAGGGGGTGCTACTGGCATGAAGTAGGTAGAGGCCAGGGATGCTGCTAAACATCCAGTGATGCACAGGACAGCCCCTACAACAAAGAATTATCTGGTCTAACATATCAATAGTGCTAGGGTGGAGAAACCCTACTCCAGAAGCTGGCCAAATGCCAGCCAATTCCCACTGCAAAGCCTCATTTCCCTAGACTGTGAGAAGTGAAGTAACTTGCTAGCCTGCTGCATGGCTGGAAGGGGACACACATCCCAAGGGACCTGGGCAGCTGTGGCCTCTATTATTAGCCTCCAGTGACCCTGGGAACATTCGGCTTCTCCTGCCTGAGAAACTAAAGCAATGGGACTTTTTTCATCAATTCTTCTAAATAAAGATCTACAATATTTACAGGGGTTTTAGTTTTTAAAGCCACTGGTGTATATTTGGAGGATAGGACGGGAGTGGGGAGGGTTGGTTGAAAAAGTTCACAAACCTGCGAAGTCAAAGCCAGTCATGTTTCTCCCTTTTGGTAATACAGAAAATAAGTTGTCCTTCTGTGGAAACCTTTCCTAAATTTGTTCTTTAAGTTCTTTGAGCAAGAGGGGACAGACTTGTGCCAAATTATCCTCACTCTCTTTTTGGGTATCAATCAAGTACATGAGTCTGACCCATTAATCGCAAAGAGCATTGTCTGTAATTTGGGCACAGAACAAGGTTACAGTAGGCCCTGCATGGATAGTGAACCTACGATTTTGGATTTGTTAGTATAATGCTGTGCAAATAACTTGTCAATTTGAATTATGCAAATTATGAGGAACACTTTCACAGGCCAATGCAGTCGTGTCCAGCCTCCCTTCAGAGAGCTCAGCAAGCTCATTTCTACATCTCTTTGAGCCTCACATTAATAAAATGAGTGCCCTAAGGTAACTGAATACTCCACGATGATCCTGGAGTAATCACCTGAGTCTTTTCTTAAGGGAAAATCTGAGTCCCAAGGCATAGGAGACGAAATACCTTTTCCAAGCTCGTGGAAGTGTCAACAGCTGACTGTGCATCTGAACCGCCAGCTGCCCCTCGGCCACTACCCACGACTCCGGCCCAGGCTGGGCCCTCTTTCCTTACCTCACAAGCAAACAGCTTGAACTGTAGCCCCAGGATCTTGTAGTCTATCAGCTGGTTCCCTCGAAGCTGAGTCAAGGCCTCTTTAAGGTCTTTAATAGCTGAATCATATCTGCAGGAGAGAGGGAGAAAATAAACCTCTCGAGGGCATGGAGGAATAAAGGCGGAATAAAATGTGTGCCTGCCTCCCTTTCCCCATCCCTCTCACTGGGACAAGAAGCCTTTCCAATCCCTTTTGACCTGCTCTAGTTTTTCACCGACCCTGAGCCCAGTATTCCATGGAACTCAATGGGAAGGTGCCCCCTGGGGTTGTGCATCCCAGAAACACTGAGTGCCCCACAGTCTCAGGTGGTGCCAGCTATTTTCTTCTCTGTTGACTACATACAGCTCCCACCTCTCTGACGACCGGCTTGTCACTTTCCAATGGTGCCCTCATTCTCCCCCAGGAGCTCCAAGCAGAGCCAGCACCTGCTGGCCCCTGTGTCTTGTGAGCTGATTCATTTCTCACTCCCCACCAGAAGGCCAGGCCAGCCTGACGCAGCTCTGAGGGGCCCCTTCCTACAACCACCGACATCACCTTCCTGCCCAGAGCCCTCTCCTCTGACTTCTTTGGAGTTCAACTTAGCTCTTGGTTTTGTGGCCTTCTTAGTCTCCCCTCCCCTCCCCTCACCTCACACACACTTTGGAAAAAAAAAAAAGAAGCAACCACTTAAGCCAGATGGCATTTCTAACAGTACTCCTGGCACTGCCCTTTCGCTTGTTGGATTGGCATTGTGCTGACTGGCTCAACGTGCGTCAGGGCTGCTGTTGTGGGATTTGTGGCAGAGAACGGGGCTGACCTCATCAATAGTGCCCATGGGGGTGTGGGCAGGACGTGGACACACACTCCTGAGGAAGTTGCCCAGGGCTCCTTGGCCTGCCCCTGACCTCCACAGAGGCCCTGGTGGGAGGGAGCCATTGCCGGGCTGCAGGGGGTGAGAGCAGCAAAAATCAAGCTATCCCCCGGCCCCCGGCTCCCTGGCCTGGCAGGAACAAATTTGGCTGTCTGGTTGTGGCTCCCACCCAGGCAACTGAACTGAAAGTCCCTTGGCCACTGTCTGATCCAGAGCTGCCAGGGGTGGTTTCTCTTGGAGGCAAGCCTGGAATTTGCACACAGGTTGGGGGGGACCCTCAAGAGGTGATGTGGTATAGTGAAGGCACCCCAGGACAGAGGCCAACAGACGGGGACCAGATCCACCAGCTCTGCCACCAGCTGGGAGGCCCTGACAAATTGATTCCTTGGCTTCAGGCTCCTTGTCAATAATATAAGGAGCATGTTGTGTACTAGGAGCATATTATATTCAAGGATCATATAATACGAGGAGCTTTCTAGTATGTCGTTCAGGATCTGACTTCTGGAGTCAAAACCACATGGACTTGAGTCCTGGCTCTGCCACTTACTATTTAGTGACAAAGGGGAAGTTGTTTAACTTCTCTTTGGTTCCTCATCTTTAGAATTAGAGAATAATAATAGAACGTGCCTCACAGGACTGTTGTGAGAACAAATGAGAGGAAGCACTCAGGTGCTTACGATGGTGCCTGGCACACACGTAGTTCACTATTATTAATATTATATTATTTGTCCGGCTCTAAAACTCTGACAATGAAATTAATATACCAGTCGTTTATGACATGCTTCCTTAAAGCTCTATTCTGAATTAGGTATTGTCAGGAGATAAAAATACACGGTTCTAGAAGCTGGAACTCTGATCTCAGGAAAGCTTGAGCTGATGAGAAGGGTAGGGTGGCCAAGAGAGCCCTACGGAGTGTGTACCCAGGGTGGCTGGGGCGGAAGCTGGAATTCTGTCATCGTTTGGTTAGAAGTAACTCCCACAGCAGCAGTGGCTGTGGGAGTAAAGGGAGAAGACAGCCTGGGTTTGAAACAGGAGGATGGCTTTCTCCAACGAGTCCTTGTTAATAAAGATGATTGTAAAACCTGTTAAAAGCATGCAGGCCATTCCTCAAGAAGCAAGAAGCATTTCAAGTCTTCTTGACTTGAAAAGGAAATTTCCAGATCCTTTGGGGCATTTCTGTGAAGGGGGAGACAGTACGCATCCCTGTTCCTTCTTTCTAAGCTGGAAGATTAGATTGAGGGACTGGTTTCGATTCACTGAGCCAAGAAGGAGGGGCTGGCAGAAACACAGGTGTCCTGTTCCATGGCTAGATACAGTTTCGATTGTGTTGCACGGCCCCTTTGTGAGATAGCTGGAGGTCCTCTGGGGGTGCGCTTTAAGATTGTCAGCGTTAACCTACAAATGTACCTTCCTCTGGCGAGCTGGCTCAGCAGATGAATTTCAGCTGTGAAGTAACACCACCTGTGTCTACCTGGTATTGTGTGAGCCCAACAAAATCCTGCTCATAGCTCTCCCGTCCATCAGGATGTCTAAAGATCTGGGCCCAGTGGGAGGGAGAGAGAAAGACCTGATAAATTATTCAAAGTGCTTGCTTTGTGTTAAAAACAGGGTGGGGGTGCCCCTACTAAATGTCCATTTTTAAAAATATCTTTAAAAGCGTCGCCCTGACTGCCTCCCCAGGCCGCTCCTCAGCTCCCAACTTGTTTACCAGGAGCTGCCCCCCTGGGGCATCACTTTGACACACGGCTCTGTTTCCCCGCTGCATGCGGTCTGAATCAGCTCAGTATGAAAATTCCAAAATAGCACTCAGCCCTGAGCCCTGGCGGCCATGCGGCGCAGCCCCTCCCTCCCTCCAGCCCTTCCTCGGGGGTTCTGTTTGGTGCCATTTGGAACCCACAGCGTCCCCTAGGAGGCCAAGGTGCTGGAGCTTCCTGCAGGGTTCTGCTGGGCTGGGCGCCAGTACTTTCTTCACGCCCACATCCCCCTGACACCCCACCAGAGCCTTGGCTGAGCTGGTCCCCAAGCCCCCGCTCCCCCCCAGGCAGGAGGTCACCAGCGCAGCGGCAACCTTGCTGGGCCTTTTCACCAGCTCTGAGCGCAGAGGATTTACAATCCTCATTTTTGTCATACTCCCTGTAAAGATTTCTTAGTAACCACTGATGTTCCTGATCCTTCCGGTGCTAACTCCCCACTCGGTCTAGAATCCTGCTGCTCATACACTTGTATCCAGGATAATGGAGCAGTTTAGCAAGCCAAAGGAAGTCAAAATGTCAGACACCTATGACAGGGGCTGGGGGCCCTGCCCTTTCCAGTTCCAAAGACAGAAGAGAAAAGACCTCTCGGGGCCAGCCCCATCTAAAGGGTCTCGCTGTTACTCTCATGGCCCTCGGATTCATAAGGCCCAGGATCTGAAGCACAGCTTAGATCTCCCTTCCCCTTTCGGGTGACAAGGCTGAGATCTGAGAGGTGGGACCAGCTGCTCATAGTCATCGTTGAGGCACCATCTGCCTTCTCAGAAATGCACCCTAACTTTGTTCTGTGGAACTGTGTGATGACAGGAGAGCAACACAGGAGAGTGGGGAAAACAGAGGAAAAAACACCCATAACGTTATCACCCTAAAACAACCCGATTGTAATCTGAAGGATTTCCCAAACCACTCATTAAGAAGTAGTTTTTCTAGGTCCCCATGGCACTTATTTAAAAATATCTCTTATAGCACTTGCCCCAGTCTGCCTTATGTTATAGTTACTAGTGTTTGTGACCTGTTCCCCACTTTTGATTTATAAGTTCCTTAAAGTAGAGGCTATATTTTGCTTGCTTTCATTTAATTAATTCAATAAGAATTTATTAACTACTCTGCTAGATACTGAAACATAAGAGCGAATAAATAAAGATTTCTTCTCTTAAGAAGCTCACAGAGTAGTGGAGGAGACAAATATACAGGCAAATATCTGTCACAGAGTAGACAGATGCTATAAAAGGAGGCAGAAAAGAGAATGGTTGCCGCCCTAGTGGTTGAGTGTGGCTGGGCAAACGCACAGACGAGTGAGTGGGCGGGCAGTGGCTGGACCACATGGGAACAGGCAAGGGAGCCACTGGAAGTTCTTAAGCAGATCCCATTTATTTTTTAAGAAGACCACTGTGGAATATGGGCGGAGAAGACAAGACTGATGGCTGGGATATCAGTTTGGAAGTGATTGCAATAGTCCTGGTGAAAACTGACGGTCCAAACCAGGGCAGTGCTGGTGGGGATGGAGAGACAGGGGTGGATTTCAGAGATGATTAAGAGGTCAACTTGACAGGGTTTAGGAAAAGAGACATTCTGAGTTGATCTCAAGTAGAGATTTAGTAGCTGATTGGCTACGGATGGAGGTCAACACCATGGCAGAGAGTGGGAGCCCTAAGGGTTCATGTACTGATTTTCAGGGGACACTGAACCCCTTGAAATTGCACATAAAAGTATGTAAGTGCAGGGGCCGGCCTGGTGGTACGGCAGTTAAGTGTGTGCGTTCTGCTTCTGCAGCCTGAGGTTCGCTGGTTCGGATCCCAGGTGCAGACATGGCACCGCTTGGCAAGCCATGCTGTGGTAGGCATCCCACATAGAAAGTAGAGGAAGATGGGCACGGATGTTAGCTCAGGGCCAGTCTTCCTCAGGGAAAAGAGGAGGATTGGCAGCAGTTAGCTCAGGGCTAATCTTCCTCAAAAAAAAAAAAAATATATATATATATATATAAAAGGTAAGTGCTCGTGTGTGTTTTTCTGGGAAGATAGCCCATAAATTTTACCATTTAACAACCACTCTTATGGTGATAAAAGGGAAAAGGATCAAGAGCAGATCCTTGGGACAGGGGACACCAGTGCCTATGGATTGAACGAAAGAAAAGGAGGCAGCTCAGGGTGGAGAATAGTGCCTTACATTTATATTATTTCCTCGAAAGGTAGTTTTGAATTAAAGATACCATTTGGAAGACTCCTCTCAGATTTAACGATTATCGATCACAGACTAATGGAATTCTGAATTCTGAGTCTTATTCCTAGATCTTTCTGACTCACTCAAAATCTGAGCCTTTCAGAGTCTGGCACTTCCGGGCATTTTCACGTAGAAATTTCTTCTGGGAGCCTTCCCTCTTCGCTAGTTGTCTCTCCTCATTATAGACTGTTAGAGCTAATTAAAGAATGGCCTTGGCCGGCCCCATGGCTGAGTGGTTGAGTTCCCGCGCTCTGCTTTGGCGGCCCAGGGTTTCGCCGGTTCGGATCCTGGGTGCGGACATCGCACCTCTCATCAGGCCATGTTGAAGCAGCATCCCACATGCCACAACTAGAAGGACCCACAACTAAAAGTATACAACTATGTACCAGGGAGCTTTGGGGAGAAAAAATAAAAATAAAATCTTTAAAAAAAAGGGTGCCCTTAGAGTTTGTCTTTTGAGATTTAAGATCAACTACAGGATTTGTGCCCAGGCCTCCCTGCATATCCTATACATCTGGAGAATCTAGGGGATGAGAGAAGACGGATGAGAAGCAGAAGGATGTTAAGAAGGAAGACAGGCATGATGCCCCTGAAAGATAAACGCCTGCTATCTTCTCTGGATCCCAGGCTGTCTATCCCCAGATTGCCTCTGTGTCTAAGGGGATTTTTGGGGGGGAGGGGGAGACTTCACTTCTGCTCATCCTCATTCTCAGAATTGACTGTATCTACATCTTGGAAGTCCTCTGAGCGGCTTGTAGTTGCCCCTAGCAACAGCTGAGCACAGCACCTTTGATCCTAAACCCTAGGACCAAAGTCTTTCGAAGTTGCACAGGATCAGAGCCCAGCCACCATCCCAATGCCTGGACGTTCTCTGCAGCCTCCCCTCTGCCCCGCCAACGCCCTGCCTCACCTGCTGCTTGCACGTGTGCGTGTGCACACACACACACAGATACAAACACACACTCTTCACACCATGCTCCAACCATTTCTGAAAGTTCTTCATTAGCCTGAGCCAAATTCTTCTTCCCTAGAACTTGTGCACACTAATGTAAGAATTTCTACAAAGGGCCAGTTTGCCATCCCCTAAAATATTTTAAACTGATGCTCAGAAGGTTTTTCCTTGTTATTTGCTATTGGGGTATTTGGGGCAGGGGACTGGAAATTGACATTAACTTGCATTTTCTATTTATGTTTTTACTAATTATTTTGTATTGACTGTGAACACATAAAAAAAAATACAGATAGGCTGATAGAAAAAAAGGGAAATCCGTACAATTTCACCACCCAGAAAGAACTGCTGACAACATTTTGGTCTATGGCTTTCCAGACTATTCTGGGAACCAGAAATGGAATTATGTTATACATACAGTTTTGAAATCTGGTTTTAAATTTAACATCTACTGTGAACTTTTTTCTGTATTAATACATATGCTACTTATTTATTAATATGGTCTTATACATAGAATGTTAGCAGTTCATATTCTCATTTTGATGTCTGAATTAGATTTCACTGAATGGATTTCACTGCAAGAACGAAGCAAGGGTTTCCCATGGTTTCGGGATAATCTTCGTTGTGCGACAGCTCAATCCCTCCTGGTAGCAGACCACCATGGGTATTCCCTTGATGGCCAAAATATTTGCAACCAGGACCTCCCAGGCTACGACCCATCAGGGACGATTGTGGGGTACCACATCAGCTGAACACCAGGTTGTAGTGTTACATAGGCTCATGGTGAGCTGTGACACAGCTGGGTTACAACCAGTCACAGGCCTGCCTTCCCTCCCCAGCGAGGGCTTCTGCCTCGTGCTAATTATTGCACAACTGCCCCAAGAAGGTCCAGTCACGCTTCCCTACAGAGGCTGGAGGAAACCTCTCAAACGCCAAGTCTAGCAGCACTGAGACCCGCTCTGGGTTTCTCTGCATAATTCCCCAGCTTGTACGACACTGGACCGCTTACTTCTCTATCCGGTAGTAGAGCATCCCCCGTTGGAAGTAGGCCACCGCCAAGTGCTTGTCTCGGTTAATGCTTGCAGCAAAGGCCTGCGGAGAGAAGGGCCCTTAGGTGGCTGAGGAGCCAGGTGGTGGTGAGGTGTGAGATGAGCCAGAGGGTGAGGCTAGAAGGGACCTGAGAACTGTTGGTGTCTTGAATGTCAGAAGGCCAGGGTGAGAATGCCCTGTGTTGTCACTTCCTAGTGGCGTGGCAGGAGGTGATTTCTGTAATCTCCTTGAACTTTATTTTTCTCCTCTGTAAAATGGGGATATTAATATCTGCCTTTCAAGATTACTGACAGGATTAAAATAATACATAAACGTAGTTAAATATGAAAATAGCAAAATGTTATATACATTATTATTATGTTTGTTTGTTATATAAATTCATTATATAAATATTATACAATTAAAATAATAACAACTAGGAATGCACATAAAATGCCAGGAGCAAGGACTCACGCAGGAAACCAAGGAAAGGCAGAGAGAGGGAGAAGGCCAGCAGCAGCAGAACGCCAGGAGAAATCCAGAGCAGTGGGAGGAAGGCGGGGGAGTGAGCAGCTGAGGGTGCTCCAGGGGCGACGCAGCTCACTGCTGCCAAGGAGCATCCCGTTTCATCCCCGCACCATCCCTGCACTCGGACTAGCTGCCCCGCATTGTCAACCTCTTCTCCCCGACAATGTACACTTCCATGCACTTCGTCTCCAACAGCCCTTGGAATCGGTGGTGCTCAGAGTCAGCCCCTCGGCAGGCCCCTGAGAAAAGGTGGGGGCCGCCGTCCTCTCTCCAGCCCAACAGCAGCGGCCCTCGGCGCTCCTGTCGGCCCACCCTGGACCTGAGGTGGACTTGTCAGGCTGTGCAGGCATTCCAAGAGGCTTCTCTCCTCCCTCTTCTTGGCTCCCCAGCTGGTCACAGTAAGGATGGCTGTGGGAGGAACTGGCTCTTTGAGGGTGCTGGGGAGTCAGTTATCTGTCCACACCTTCTTGCAAAGACTGGCAGTAAAAGGTAAAAATAAGAACTAGTATTTACATAGTGGTGTGAAGTTACACAGCACTTTCACAGTTGGTGTCTCACTTAATCCTCATGATGTTTAACCTCTCAAGAAACTGAGACCAGAAGTCTACATGACTTGCTGAAGCCGGAAGATCCAGAGAAAGGCAGAGCTGGGATTTGATCCCAGATCTTCTGCTTCCAAACTCCATATCCTTTCTGCTTACCAGGACCAATCCAAAAGTGATTATTGATACACTCAACCCCATACTTGGGAATATGAGAGAGAAAAAATATTTGAAAAAGATGCTAAGACATCCCACACCATGCCCTTGGCAGAGATCATCAAACAATCACAGTATGACTTCCTCTGCTAGCCTCAGAATCCTTAAAAGAGTGCCCCACATCACTGATCAGAATTGTCACTTGAGATGCAACCTATTTTTCTTAAGTGACTCCTCTTAGTCTCTTGTGCAGGCAAAGCTCACATGAGAAATTCTTGGAAAGCCAAAAGAGGTGCTTTAAAATCAGGTGCAAAGCAACGAGATGGAGATCTTGTTGTCAGCAGTTCAAAGAAGGAAACACAACGAGGGGAGTCTTCATAAAGGTATTAAAGCGTGATTCCAGAATGATTTGAATGCATCGGTGAAGAAAGGAGAGCATAACCCACAGCTCGTGGTTCCCAGCCTTGCTCCCCAGTAGAACCGCCTGGGGAGCTTTCAACACCTATGGCTGTCCAGGCCCCTCCCCGGGCCAATTATATCAGGATGTCTAGGGGTGGGGCCTGGGCAGCTTCTGTTCTTTTAAAGCTCTTGTTCTTTTAAAGCTGTTGTTCTTTCTAAGGTGCAGCCAGGGCTGGGAACCACTTACTACAAAGGCCCCTCCACTCACCTTCTCTGCCTCCAGCATGTTTTCCAGGATTGTGTGTATGCAGCCGATGTTAAAGCAAATCCTGGAGTGAGGATCCTGGATGGCGGTGAAGGCATCCAGGGCTCCCTTCCAGTCTTTCTTGTCTGCTGCTAGCACCCCTTCATTCCAGAGGCTGATGGCCTCAGCCAGGGACATGGTCAGATGCAAACCAGGAGGCGGTGAGTGCTGCCAGGAGACTGGGAGAGGACCAGCAGGTGTCTCCCCGAGTAGGGCTGCCCTCAGGCCTTCCTTTCCTGGCCTGGTGCTCAAATGGGGTGCAGCCTCTCTTAAGACAACTTCTCAATGTTGCAAAGACATCCGGAAATGTCCCCACTTTTCAGCAACTGACGCCTAAGCCTGCCATGAGAGAAAGGGAAAGAGAGAGAGAGGGCAAGTGGGGGGTGGAGCCTGTAGGAGGGAGGAAGTACTTCAGATACTGCCTGGGATGGTTCAGTTCCCCAAAATGCTTCTGCTCTGTCACGCAGCTGGTCCTCTGTGTCCTCCACCTCTGCAGCAGCTTCCGGTCAGAGCAAACTCGGCAGGTCAGGGCAGGTCCCCGGGCCTGGATTTCCACACTCTCCTTAAATGACAGTGTTGGGTGAGAGAAGAGTACTCTTCAGTCTTAAACGAATTCCTTGCTCACTTTCTCATCACCTCATCCACAGTCTTGATGTGTTTGTTTTTTTATCTTGAGCTCAAATCAGCAATTAACACCTTTCTGAGGTAGGATGGTCTTGGGTGCCCATCTGAGTCTGAGATAACATTATGAAGGCTTAGGAAGCTCAGAGGGGACCAATTTCCTGCAAATGCCAAAATCAGGAGACAGATACGACAGTGAATTATAACGTCTCCATCCTTCTTTGAACAACTGAAGAGACGAGGGGTCCCACCGGTGACTGATGTGTTTACCAGTCTCCAAAAATACAGATTTAAGATTCCTTTCCTTGCTGCCCTGGAAAAGTGAAAATCAGTAAAACCTCCTTGAGGAATAATTGGGAGTAGAGGGTATGACCAGTTTCACTTACTAAAATCCTGACTTCTGTTAATATTACGTAAAATGCATGTTTATGAGGGTCAAATACTTTAGATGCCAACTCTTGCTTTGTAGCAAATGGAAGAACTCACCAGTTATCACCAAGCTTCTCCCAAGAGCCTGAAAAGAAAACTTAAAAATGTATATTCCAGGGGCTGGCCCGGTGGCGCAGCGATCAAGTTAGCACATTCCTCTTTGGTAGGCGTCCCACATAGAAAGTAGAGGAAGGTGGGCACGGATGTTAGCTCAGGGCCAGGCTTCCTCAGGGAAAAGGGGAGGATTGGCAGCAGTTAGTTCAGGGCTAATCTTCCTCAAAAAAAAAAAAAAATTGTACATTCCATTGGGCTTGTAGGATTGAGGAGTGAGAACTGAGAAGACTTGTGTCTTTGTAGATTGTTCCCTGTGTGTGGGAGGACTCCCCACCTCACTTCTTTGCCTGGCAAACTCCTACTCATCCTTCAAGGTCCACTTAAATGTCACCACCTCTCTGAAATCTAGCCCCAAAGTCCAGGTAGCAGAGAGAATTTTTTCCTCCTTTGTACTACCTCTTCCCAAACATTTACCTATATTTGTTGCAGTTTATCTCTTCATCTGCTCAACTTTCAGACCCCTTGAGAGCTCGAGCCATGCCTTTTCGTTCTAGGATCCCTAGCACCAGTACTCAATAAATGATGAGGGGCTGTATTCCAAAAAGGAATCAGAAATCACTGGCCAGTGACCTGCAGTGGCAGTGATGGCAGGAAGGGATAACGCTAGTCTATCCAGTGAATAAATAATCATAGCTCCATTAGCACATTGATTATTCCTAAGGAAACTAAGTGGTTTTGTAGCTAAGCTAGACTTTATTGAAACGTTTTTGGCCCCCTTTTTATTTGATTATCCTAGCCTGCCAGAAAGAACTCTCGGTAAGCTGACCCCCGTGACTTTCCTAGCCTTGTTTTCCAGAAGGCCCCTTCACAGAGCCCTACAAATGCTGCTGCTCCTTCCTCTCCTAGGCTCAGAAGCTAGTTCCTCACGCTGGCTCCTCTCCCTGTGCTGCCCTTCCCAGGCCTGCATCTTCTGATCCACCTTGCAGAGCCTTCAAACCTTCCCACCTTGCACACCTTCCTTCAGAAGCCCCCCTGAAGTCAGGCCCCCCCCACACACACAAGTCCCCAAACCCATGATCTGACCTTCTTCTGAACTCCCACAGGGCACTTAATTTCTCTCCACCAAGGCAGAGTTATGCATGCACATGTGTCTTAGCCCCTCGAGCACACTGCATACCTCAGGAGGAAGTCCTGGGACTGCCCCATCCTTGTGTCCCCCAGAGCACTAACAATGTCATCCATCCCTTTCTCTCTATCACTCTTGTCGCCAAGCCACCATCAGCTCATGGATGAATATATAGTCTCCTAACATCTTCTTGCCCTTCCATCCATACCCCACACAGCAGCCAGACTGAGCTTTTTTTTTTTCCTTTTTGAGGAAGATTAGCTCTGATCTCACATCTGCCACTAATCCTCCTCTTTTTGCTGAGGAAGACCGGTCCTGAGCTGACACCCGTGCCCATCTTCCTCTACTTTATGTGGGATGCCTGCCACAGCATGTGGGGTGCCATGTCCACACCCAGGATCTGAACCGCTGAACCCCGGGCCACTGAGAAGCGGAACGTGCGAACTTAACCACTACGCCACCGGGCTGGCCCCTAGACTGAGCTTTTAAAAGCACAAGTCAGATCACATCTCGGCCCTGTCTTAAAACCCTCAGTACCTTTGCACTTCTCTTAGGATGTAATCCAAACTCTTTCCCCTGCTGCCGGAAGGACCCTGCCTGCTGCCCTTTGCTCCTTCCATGCCTCTCCCTCCCAGTGCCCCGCTGCCCTGGGCTCCTCAGCCTGGAATGCTCTTCCCCCAACCCTCTGCCTGGCTGGCTCCTACTCATCTTTCACTTCCTCTGAATAGCTTTTCTTGACCTATGACCTCACTAGGATCACCCTGCTGTCTCTCTCCCAGCCCACAGTTCTCTCTGGTCACGGTGTTTGCCACAATTTCTAACCGTATATCATCTGTGAGTCTGTTTCTGTCCCCCAGTGCAGAGACGGCCATTACTACTGTGTTTAATTGCAGCAGTCATGGATACCACTAGCAGATGGCCTTTTGAGCCACCCTTCCCTCCCCTTCCTCTTTTTGGTAGAACCCCAGTTCTGCTCGGGTCTCCATTCTTCTGAGGCCATGTGCTTCAGGGGAGATAAGCCCCCAACATTGCCTCAGAGAGTGGGTTTCTGACTGGTTTAGGCAGAAGCATGAGGTATAATTCTGGTTAGTAAGACATCAGAGAAAGTTTGCTGAGGACTTCTGGGATTTTTTTTCCTTACTGATAAAAAAGACACATGGGAAGAAACAGTACTTGTTTTTTGCTTAGACAGGATTGTGAAGATGTGCCTGGAGCAGTGGCAGCTGTCTTGTGACCATGAGGAGAACCAGCTCAGAACAAGCTATTGTCTTAAGGAAATGAGAATGGAAAACTAAAAAGACCCTGGGTCCTTAATTATCTTGGTAAGCTCCTAAATTAGGCAATCTTGGAGCTGACCTGCTTCAAGATTCCTTTTTTTGGTGAGATAATAAATCTGTTTATTGTTTAAGCCACTTGAATGGGTTTTCTGTTATCTGCAGTTTAAAACATTCTGAGAGATATACCACTGTATTCTCAATACCTAGCATAGCACTTGATATAGTAGGTATTCAGTAAACATTATTTATTGAATGAATTTTGTTGAGACATTGGTTGGATAACTCAAAGTTTCAGCTCAGTGTCTTTGAAATTATTCCAAAATTCTGAATAAACAAGATTTACGTATAACTGGCTAAGAAACCACAAACTCCTGTTGCATGCGTTCATTCAGCTGGAAGCTAAGAACACTCCCAATGTTTTCCTTTCTCTCGGAGCAAGGACCCTGTAAAATCAGACTCATTATTCCTTGGCACTCAGCGTTTACCTCCTCAGTCCCACTTTTAGTGTTTTATCCTTCTTTAACTTTTTCTGCTACATGAGGCTTCTCTCTCAAGCTCCTCAAAGGGTAGAACCACATCTCAATTCTCCTTCAGTCTATCACACTTAGTGTAGTTCTAGGCACAGGACAGGTGCTCTGTAGACCCTTGTTAATTGGTTAAATGAACCAAAAGTAAAGGAAATTGAATCCTACTTGAAAAAATATAATTTGATTGAGTTTGTCAGTATCACATTATTTGCATAAAGTGGGGTACATTTATAACAGCAGGGAAAAGAATATACTTTCTATGCCCTCATCTCGAACATCAAGTAGATATTTACACTGAGTACCAGACAGCATACCCTCAGCAGGTGGGCACAGAGACCTCCTTTATTGTCTACAGACTTGGCCTGGATTTCACAGGGAGGATACAGAAGACTCAGCATGGGTCTTGTTGTTCAGCAAGGCTGGTTAAAGGCCTCAGTGCTAAGCCTTCCTTCTCCATGAAGACATCATTAGTTAGCTCGGTCTAACCTACCGTTGTATTCGTTTTCGATTGCTGCATAACAAATTACCACAGACTTAGTGGCTTAAAAGAATCTAGATTTACCATCTCCCAGTTTTCTTGGGTCAGGAGTCTGGGCATAGCTTAGCTGGGCCCTCTGGTTGGAGTCTCACAAAACTGAGATCAAGGTGTTAGCTGGGCTGCATTCTCATATGGACGCTTGATGGGGGAAGGGTGTGCTTCTAAGCTCCCTCATGTTGTTGGCATAATTCATTTCCTTGTGGATATGGAAGTCATGATGCTTACTTCTTTAAGGCCAGCAATGGAGAGAGAGTCTCTGCTTCACTGCATCTCTGACCTCTAGACCTCCTTTTAAAGACCCACCTGATTAAGTCAGGCCCACCCAGGATATCCCATTTTTGATTAATTTAAAATCAGCTCTTGAGGGATCTTAATTATCCCTGCAAAATCCCTTCACCTTTGTCATATTCTATAGGTTAGAATCAAGTCATAGGTCCTGTTTGCTCAAGGGGAGGAGAGCAAGAGCAGGGAGCACTGGGGTCATCTTAGAATTTGCCTACCACAATTATAGACTTCCACTCTCCTCCTCCCCTGCGAGGTTAGTTATCTCTGTGCTCTCAGAGCGGCTTCTCTCTACTTCTTCTATTGTGTGTTCAACCATACACGATTCTAATTGCTTGTTTAAGTGACTGTCTCCCAACTAGACTATAACTTCTAGGAGTATAGGACCTGTGCCTGCTTTTGTGCCCATCAGATGGTAGAGTCTCAGAATACATGCTAAATATCAGGGCTGTGGAAGGTGCTTTTAAAGTCACCGTAACGATTTAGTTTGGTTGATTACATATATCCATCCTGTCATCAAAATGAGGGCGTGTATAATGCCTATTTTTTTAAAGGACCCTCACATTGAGCACCCCAGAGACCAGGATCATTTTCATCTTTGTAACCCTTATACACACAATATCTAGCACCTACATAGGTAGGCGCTCAGTAAAAGTTTGATGAATGAATTAATGAATGAACACATAAGGATTGAAGCCCTGAACCCTGAGTACAACAGGCTAATACACTGGATCCTCACTATAAAATTACTCTCTGACTTTTTTTGCACCTATGAATCCTGCCCATGCTTGAAAGCCCAGCTTCATTCGTCTCCTACGTGTAGCCTTCCCTCACCTAAGTTAGTCTCGGCAGTTTTCATTCTTTTGAATTCCTACAGCATTTATGATCAAACCTCAAAACACAAGAACTCTGTGTTAATTATCTATTTTCTACCTTATCTATTCAGCTAGCTATAAGCTCTTTGAGGGCATGGAATGTGTGTTCTATTTCTTTACATTTTTTCATAGAACCTAGGACCTAACATCTTACATCAAAAGCTTAATAAATATGTGGTAATCTAAACATTTTTTTGAATTTATGGCTGCTCTGATTTGATTCTAGTCTGCAGCTCTTGTAACTTTCTCTTTCTGGACACAATTGGCCTTTCTGGTCCTCTGTCTTCTCTCCGTCGTACCCGTCCACAGACTTGGATCTAGCCACAGAGCCAGCAAGGCAGTTTGCATCTCTCCCTTGGACATGCTTAGTAATCCATGAGGCTTTCTCTCTAGGAAGGTCAGGTCCCTGGATAATTTATCTGTGGGTTTCTTCTGCATATTTCCCTCAAGTGAGCAGATCCCAAGTCAGTGGGTATCTAAGGGGAAATGCTGCTCTAAGCAAGACAGTTACTGATGCAGAAGGAATGGGAGCTGACCAGGAAGAGTTAGAAACGTACCTCACATTTAGCAAAATAGAATTTTTAAAGATTCTGTTTTGCTTCCCATGCAATGTTCCTAACAACTAAAACAGTGTCTGGACATGCGATAAATATTTGCTGAATGAATGAATGAGTGTAGAGTAGATCACTATTAGGTTGTGTTCCTCCCCCTACTTCTGCACGTCTAATCCACAGCAGATGAGTAGGCCCTGTGGACACATTTGAACTGCATGATTTCTGGCTGGTTGGGCCATGGTGGGCATCTGACAAGCTGGTCCAATTAGGTTCTATCTCCTGTGAATCAGAATTTAAGATGGAGAGACAGCAGGCTCATCTCTTTGGGGAGATGGAATCATGACGTGTAAACTTAAGAGCTGTGATTCTGCCATGAGGTCCAGGAAAACAGAGAAAGCCAGTCTGCACAGAGAGAAAATGAAGCAGATGCCCAGTGAGAATCAGACACGAGAGACAGAGGCAGTGAAACCCAATGACTTTCCAGCCCCTGATGCCAGCGTCTCCTGAGGCCCAGCAAATCCCTGCCCTTAGCCTCTGAGAGACATTTGTAGGCCCTTGTAATAAATTTCAGTGTTGTATTCCCTCCACCCTAAACAAAAGAGCCTTGGCTGATAAAAAATGAAAAATAAATGTGCGCCCTTGGCCCAAGACTTTAAAACATTCAGTTGCTAAAGAGAGATGGGAGATTCTCAGAAACAAACATAATCCTGCAGTACTCAGGGATCCTAGAGATGGAGGAAATGGAGAGGCAACGGGACTCCCCAGGGAACTCTCTCAGGAGGCCAGACATGTACAAATGATGGAGGACATGTCTCCCGACTGAGGAAGAATCCAAATGCAGGGCAGAGATCAAAGGCAGAGTACTGGGAAAGCGGAAGCCCAGAGCGAGCTGAGGCTGCAAGAAATACTGAGGACAACACAACACAAAGGGCTCCTTAGTGTCGGAGGAAGAGCAGAGAGGATCACTGCTGGGTGCAGATGGCGTCATGTTAACAGACGTCAAAGAGAAAGCAGAAATCCTCAGCTCCCGCTTTGCTCCTGACTTACACAACCAATGAAGACCCAGACAGAGGATGGGAGCAACGCTCACAGCCGCTTTAAAGAAATTCCGGGTATCAAATCCAGACTCATTAAAGCCCAGGAACCAAAAGACTTTGCAAGCATGATTTCTAAGACCTTGTCGGTAACTGAAGCACCGTGAAGACTGAGACAGAAACTAGAAAGCCAGACGGATGGGTAAGTGTGATTCTAGTTTTCTAAAAGGCATGAATTCTAAAAACGACATCAAAGACTTACTGGCTGATCCCTGGAAAGAATTCTAAAATATAGATTATTAAAGAGAGGCACTCAAAAACAAAAAGGAAGCTGGGACCTTTAGGAACTAGCATGCATTTACTAAGAACAAGGCAAGTCAAAGCAAACTCTTTTCCTTTTTTGAGGAGACTTTCCTGACAGGTGGACCCGGAAGGTGCCATGTGCAAATATCCAGAAGATGTTTGGCCAAGATATTTCTTAGACAAGACAATTTAGATGATTTAGTTAGCTAAATATGACATCCACAGAGTCCTTTTGATGCATCAACGTCAACTTGTGCTTTTAACCTTTTTATAAACAACTTGGATCAGATATACAAATGACTCAAAGCTTGGAGAGAGCATCAACATGTACAATAACAGAATCAGAATGAAAATATTGCCTGACTCAGACGGGTTCACCCACACTCCAAGTTGAAATTTGATAGGGATAAATGTAAAGATTTACTCCTAAATTTAAAACTTAACTTCCCAAACACAGGAAGAAGACAACTCTTAAGAACAGTGTGCTGGAAGAAGCCTGGCCAATTAGGTTGACTGCAAGCTCAATATGAGTTAACAGAATCATGTGGTTGCCAAAACAGCTAAAGCAACTGTAGGCTGCATTAAGAGAAGTACAACCAACTCTTGCGTCAGATGGTTCTTGACTCAACCACTCACCCAGAGACCTGAGTAATCTCTCTGTTGACCAGCACATGAGACTGGCCCCAACTCCCCAACTCAGAACACACTTACTCATATCCTCTTTTACCCACAGTGCCTGATGTCTGTCATCCAGGGCTCCCATCCTGACTTGGCTGGTCTTCACATCTCTTTTGCCAGACCCCTTGGCTGAGATCAGACAACATTGTCTGGAAGGCCCCGATTTCAGTCCTCTTTCTCATCTGGTCACAGTTCAACTATCAAAGCAGACAGAGCTCATGCATTCTTCACAGAGGGAAGCAGCCCCTTCTCTCTGGGGCTCACGTTCTTTTCTGGCCTTCAGGGCAGTCAGCAACATGGACTTCATCAGCAGATGATATGACTGAAGAGCCTTTCTTAATGATGGGGTTCTTTCACTTCCTTCTCAGCACTGGGGTTGGCTTACCTTGTCCAGGACTTTCACCTGCTTGACAGTGTACACCAAGGCCATCACCCCACTCAGGTGAGCACTGGGGTGAAGAGTCCAACCCATGAAAGCAGTGTTTCACCAAGTAGGGACACATACGTTGATGGTTCATGACACGATTTTAGATAGCACATGGATAAACATTTTTATCATAATAATTATTGTATTATTTTAATTCGTTTAATTTTTGGACAAATGATACATTCACATGGTTCAACAAATATGAAAGATTTTCCTCCCATTACTGTCAAACTCTGCCTGCCCAATAAGAACCACTTATATTAGTTTACTGGCATTCTTCTCTCAGAGAAAATTTTAAGCATATCCAAATGTAGACCCCTTGTTCCCTCTCTTTGTGCACATACCATTTGATACACAGTTCTGCCCCTTGCTTACTTCTCTTAACAACAGCTCCTTATCAGGACACAGAGAGTGTCCTCGCTCTCTGTTTATGGCTGTGTAGTTTTCCTTCATATAACCGGTTCTCTACTGAGGGACAGTCAGGTTGTTTCCAGTTACATGCTATCATAACAATGTTGCGATGAATGTTCTTGTATATACACCATTTCACACATCTGTGAACATATTAATAGGATAAATTTATAGAAGTAGACTACATGCAACAGAGTTTATTTTAATGTGTATTAGAAAAAAATATATAGCTAGCACACCAAACCCAAAATTTCACAGTCATTATCTTTTATAATGAGGCTAAAAATTTTTTTAAAGTGAATTAATAAAAGAAAAATATTAAGTAAATAACAGCAAAGGTGGGTTGAAAATATGGCTAAAAATTATGAAAGTGATATACACGGGGCTGGAGTTTGAGAAACACCGACCTAGCGTGGAACTATCAGCTTCCCTGCCAGAAGCTCCTAGAATCTCCTTTTCTTGCAGGGTTTGAAGATAGAGACAATGTGCAGAGTGGATGGGAGAGCTGTGGGGTCCAGAGACCTGGGTTCAAATCTTGACTTTCCCCCTGTGGGTCTTCCAGCCTCTCGCAGCCTCCCTTTTCTTACGTGGAAAGGCACGTTGTAGGGGAGGAGTAGTAACACAGTCAAGTGCTTGGATCGTAGGGCCTACGTGGTAAAGGCTGCTGTTACAACTCAGCCATGTTGAGTGAATTTGGGGAAGAAAGAGAAGTCAGAATCTTTGTTCTGGCTAGCACCTCTCCCTTTCCACACTGATCCTCTATAAAAACGTTTATAGTGGCAGCTAGAAGTGAAGCCAGACACGATATATAACAGGAGTGTGACCCGTGCAGTCATGCAGGGCTGCAGGCTTATAAGGTCCTCATGCTTGGTTTAATTCTCTGATATCACTATCTTGAAGTTCTTAATAGTTCTGAACAAGAGGCCCACGTTTCCATTTTGCACAGGGCCCTGCAAATTCCGTGACCAGTCCCGTACACGATGTCAGACACGCATGGTCTCCCTTCTACCACCACTCCCAACAGACTGTCTCCTCTCGCTCCTTAAACTTGCTAGGGGATGCTCCCTAAAGAGCAGGGGGATGCTCCCATCCCCTTGGGACCATCTACTGTGGCTAAAACCTGTCCCCTTCTGCTGTGGCCTGGGGCCCCTTCTGCTGACACCTTCTGTCCTTGTCCTACATCTATCACAGACTTCCCCAGAGGACACTCCCAACATCACTGCTAACTTTGGGGCCTGGTTCCAAGTTGCCCTAGGTTTTCCAGGGAGTCTTAACTGGTCAGAACCACGGTTTGGAGATGCCTCCACGACTTCTGTCCCCACCCATGCCCCTGAGCTCCATGGAAGCACTTAACCTCCTGTGGCCCTCTGTCATCCTGTGTTTTGACCAAAAATCACTGTGTTTGGGGTCGGAAATCCTGGATTCAAATCCTGGCTCTGTCATGTACTACTCAAGCAAACTTTCACAAGTCACTCCAATTCTCAGGAGCCTCAGTTTCTTCATCTGCAAAATGGTCGTAAGAACAGGGCCCAATTCGTTGGTTTGTCCTGAAACTGACATGAAATGCTACGTGAAAGTGTCAAGCAGCTGCTCACACGCAGTGAGTGCTTCAAGATTTCCAAATTTGTAACGGAAAAGTGAACAGACCGTCTTTGTTCGCTTCGTGGGGTGCTGATCCTCGGTTCTGACATTACCACCCTCCTACTCCAGGCTGATTTGAGCAAAAGTCTCACAGCGTGCTGGGTGCCACCTCCTCAGCCGGACCTGGGACTCTGAATTCCACCTCTGTCCAAACTTGAGCGCTTCTCTCTCGGCTTCTGGTTTGTCTGCTCTCGATTTCTTTCTAAGAAAGCCATTTCTTTCTTAGAATTCCTAGCACACAAGAGCTTTGCAGGATGGTTTATCACACTGAGGTACAATTAAAGCCATAAAATTCATGATCCTCTGTCCAGGGTTATTAAATCCTCGGAAGTCCCCTTTTACACAAAACACTGGACTTCCTGCTTTAGAATCTGTTGTCATTTTCCATCAAACACAGATTTTCATTCTTCCTTCTCTGCTTCTTCAGAATGTCTGCTTACGAGCCATCGGTGAGGCGGCTGTTTCTCACAGCCACGGTTCGTCCAGATCCTGCCTTGCTCTCTCCTTCCGTCCTTGTCCATTGGGACATAGAATCCTGGAAGGAAGACGGGGAAAGAAGGTGTTCGGAAGCCTGGAGAAGTGGTCCTTAACAGGGCAAGGAAACATATTAAGAGGCTATTGCAATATTTCAGGCAAGAAATAATAAAGCTCAGGCAGCCACAGGAAGAGAGGAAGAGTGTGAATAAATGCAATTTTGCACAAAGAGATAAAGGAGAGGAGGAACCAGACAACAGAGTCCCCCGTATTTCCAGCCAGAGTGACCAGGGGGTTGGTGACACTAGTGGCTGCCACAAGGGATGGAGGAAATGGAGTGGTAATCTCATCCTTTCCCACAGTTTCCTATAAATAAGTCTCAAATGATTCTTCTGGCTGTACTGTCTCGCCAGAGCATAAATCTTGAGATTGGCTGATAATGGCTTTAAGAAAATGAGGATTGCACTTCTGCAAATTCCTAATGAGGGCAGGTGGAGCTGATGAAGGACGGCAAGACAGTGCTCAGAGAGGCAGGAGAAGAGTGAGGGTGATGTAGTCACATGTCAGGAGATGAAAGGTCAACAGTGTGGAATGCCGTGGAACGATGAAGGAGGTGAAGGTCAAGGCAAGGTCATTGTCAGACCTGGGGCAGTGGATGCGGGAGGCAGAAGTCAGGTTGGGAGGAGCTGAAGAGACAACGGGAGGGTGAGGTGATAAAAGGGTAGGCTGTTCTCTTATGACCTTTGAAAAGGAAGAAGGAGAGCTCCACATTTAGTGGGCTCCATGCTCCCAACAGGTGGGAATGGCACAGGGAGGAGAGAGCACCCTGGGCTCTGTGTCTTCCTGCACTGGCCTCACACCCCGTGCAGGTTCAAGAGTCTTTCTGAAACCTTGGTCAGTCTGTAGTAACAAGTTTCCACTGATGAAACGTGGTTTTTCTTCTCCTTTCTGCATAAGCTCTAACTGCCTTCCTCCTGAACAGAACTGAGCAGCTAAATTAGGCTAAACTCCAACTCATTTCCACAAAGTTCACCAAATAAGCCAAGAAACGCCTGGGGTCCCAGAGAAGGGGTTGGTGGCAAGTAGCAGGAACTCTGAGTTCCTCAGAGCCCACTTGCAAGGGGTTGAGGTCTGAGGCCAGTGGTTTCCAGACATTTTCCACATGTGCTTCCTGGACATGAAGCTCAAATGGCGAACATACCTCAAAGGTAGCGTGGATGTGGAAGAGAAGTCATGACTGTGACAAACCAGCAAAAGTCCTGCCCTGGTAGGTGTGCAGAAGTGGGAAGGGCACGGGTCCTCCATGTTCCCACTTTATCTTAGAGGAGGTTGGGGAACAGAGAGCTGAAACCAACGACCAACTAGGAGTATAGAGTTCTCAGACCTTCATCGAAAAGTAGCAGGACCTGCCCAGCCTCTTCTCCTACAACCCCTCCATCCCAGTGTTACTGCCTGTTTGCCATTGTGGCTCCTCAAAGATGAGCCCCAGCCCATACTTGCAGCTTCACCCTGAGGACAATTGCGTATCTAATTGCTGTAGCTGCAGAGGCTGTAATCCCTCAGGGGCAGGAGGGGCCGTGGCAACAAACTCTGATAATAACCCCAACTCTTCATTGAGTTCTTATTGGTGCTGGGAAAGATTTAAGCACTGGGTGTGCATCATTTCATTTTCTCCTTACGAAAATCCATTGATGGTAAAAGGAGCTGAGTCTTAGTTTAAGCACCTTGTTCAAGGTTACAGAGCTCATAAATGAACAGGATTAAACCCAGGTCTGTCTGACTCCAAAGCCCATTTACGCCCTGTAAAGAAGAGGGAGCGAGAAATTGCCTCCTCGGAGGCATTTCACCTATTCTGAATACATTCACGCATTTCTTTTCTTTCCCAGAATCCAAAAAATGTCAAAGATATTTCAGCTATAAATTTTTTTTTTTAACTAATTAAAAAAAAAAAGCCAAGGACTTTTTCTTTCAGGATTGGTGCTTTCCTGCCTAGAAGCAGAGAATGATTTGACGTCAGAGGTCTCCTAAAACCCTGCCCCACGATCTGATAGGCTCAAGCCTTTCACTGACACAAGCACAAAAGCTGTCACTTCCTGCTGTTCAGTCACTGGTCTGGGACCTCTCAGTCCATCCATCAGAACTTGAGCCTCCCCTGATGTGAGTCTGACTATGGGAGAAGCAAGCCCTGTAGGAAGCTGGGCCAGTGGCGCCGGGGGCAGAGGGGAGCAAGGCTGGACCTCAGAGTTGGGGCAGAGGAGGCTGGGAGTCAAAGAGGTGGGGGCTTCCATCAGCACGAGGGCCGGCCAGGGCTCTCTGCATTACTGCCTTGCCCTCCTAAAATTCTAAAAGCTTAAATAAACTAGAAACAACGTTTCCTTACCCTGTGACCCCAAACAACTTTCTGTAAAGGCAAATAAACGGCAAAATAAATACAAAAACAGCCCTCTTTTTAAACAGTCTGAGACATTTGGAATCGGGAACCCCCGGCATAGTGCTGTGTCCTTCCTTTGTCAGCTGTGGTGTTTGTACCTCCCAAGGTGCTGGCCCCACAGGCCTTAGCTTTAAGCACAGTTTAGCTGAAGAGAACCAGGCCTGCAGCTTGCAACTCCATCCACCTCCTTAGCCATTGTCCTGGGCCCAGGTGCCTTCTCAGATCCCACGGGGCCTCCCAAGGGGTCCGAGAATTCTTCTCTGGCTCAGGCTGGGGCACCTTGACAGAAAGGGGGGCAGGGGAACAGGTGGCCTGCTAGTAGGATCAGGGATTTGGTGACTTCCTGCTTTCCTGAGATGATTTGTGAAACTACAAATAAAGTACTGCTGAGGTCATCTGCCAAAGCCAAGCGGAGACCAACTCTTAAACAACCAGATTTTCTCTGCCTGAGGAAGAAGCAGGTGAATCCTTGTTCCTCGGGGCTTTCACGTTAACTCTGGAAACATCTGTGTCATCTGCTGATACTCCCACTGAGCTGTTTTCAGGCCCCAGTCAGAGACTCCTCAGACAACTGCTCACTCTGGATTCCACTCCTAGCATCTCTATAGCAACCTGGGCACCAGCTGGAAGACCCAGAAACTCAGCAGCACCCTGCTTACCAGCCCTGAGGAAGTCAGTCAACAATCCACAAACAGGAAATGTCGTTTTGCCGAGGGCATTTTTTTTTCTTTCCAGTTAGAGTTCTGAGGAATAAAAAAATATGTTTAGTTGACGGTGAAGTAGGTTTAAAAATCTGATGCTTTCTGCTCAATTCTAAAAAAATTATTAACAAATTGGCTCTGTTACGTTTTTATGTCAAATATTCATGTTTTAAATTTAGCAATTCAAGGTCAGCAATTCACTTTCATTTTGTTCCTGGGGAAAAAATTCATAATGCTGCATCTCTGAATTAACCGTCTTCTAAATGACATTATAATCATTTTCTTATCAATCTTTGTACTTGCTGTTTTAAATGAGAAAAGGAAAAGGAGAACTGAAATCCAGGGTTGATGTCAAGCTTAAGTCCTCAGATGATGACAAAGCCCTACTCTGCACACTCGAGTGGCCTCTTAAGCAAGGGTTGGTCAAGATCCTCGCCCAGAAAAAGCTTATGTGTGATTGGAGATGTGAAGAACCAGGGCAACCCAGTCAGAGACAATCCCAGGCCACGTGAAAATGACCTCTACATCGTGTGGGCCGAACACCATTTCCAGAAGATGAAAATGGCTTACGCTTAAATTCTTGGGACTTTGAACAAATATATTCAAGTTAACTCTACTTTCTCGCAGAAGTAAAGTGTTCCAGAAGATCGGCTGTCGTGATGCGCCATCTTTGGTGAACCAAAGGGATTCCTTTTTCTTTTTTGGATATCTTTCAGCCACCTGACTTTCAATAAGATTTCCTGTGCTGCTTATAATACGTGAAACTATAACACCTGTCTAGATCTCAAATGACACTTCTGGATCATTTCTGAATGATCTGGGGCCCAGTTTGCTGAATCTTGAGCCAGCATTTGGTTGATTATCATTATTGCCCCTGCTTTAGAAACTATTTCCCAACCATTCAAGCAGCCGAGTTGGGGTTTCTGCACTGCAGCTGATTACTCCATGCTTCCGTTCACCAAGCACCCATTTAGGGAGGTAAAACAATAGAATCTTAGGTTCGTTTGTTCCCCGTGAACTTGACCAAAAAAAAAAAAACACCTGTTACCTTTGACCAGTTGACCCCCCCAGTTCAGTTCTTTTGAACTACTCATGCCCAGCATGAATAAAGGGGATATTTCCACTTCTGAAGGAGGCCCAGTTTAGGCCAGGCTGTGGGTGGGGAGGGAGAGAAGAAGCCCAGGTGTCAGGTGGGGAGTGCAGGCTTGGGGAAGCCCTTATTCATAGTCTCTTTTTTGCTTGATCCATAGCAGCCCCTCAGGCAGTGCTTGTTAGAGGAACTGACCCTTCTCTCCCTCATCCAGTTCCTGGGTGTCCCATGAGTCCCATTCAGGGGTGAGGAAGTAAAAAGGGCTGTGAAATGAGCCTCACTGTCATGTGGTCTCTTTTCCTAATTTGGTCTGGCAGGCCTGGGCACAGGGGCGTGGGAAACATATCTTTCTTGGCAAGGGGAGACGGGAAATCCAGAGCCTTAGATTTTTCCATTCAGTGTCTGAGCTGACACTCTGGATGAAAATCTCCAGAGGACTAGAGCTGAGCCATAACTATCTTTTTTTTTTTCTTTTCTTAACTGTCCCACTTAGAGCTCTTATGTGATTTCTAGGCTTGGAAAATGCATCTTTGTGATAAGGGTGATGCTGAACATGAGCAAAAACGTCCACTCCTGAGAACTATACTTTGGTGGCAAATATGCATTTTCCCACTAATATAGATATATAAAAAAAGGTCTGTATTTTTCCATAGTCTCTATTTTTAGTTCTCTTTTTCTTCTGATGGCAGAAAACATAATCTTATTCAGTTCCAGGCATACTCAGACACCAGATTTAAACCTACTCAAGTTCCCTACTCTGAAATCCCCAAACTTTTGAAGGGGTCTATAATTTTCTCCCTTTGAAGCTAACTACTCTGGGAGATGATGGCCTCTGGGGCCTCTCCTGTGAGTTCCCATCCAGCTGGTGTCTCTCCCTTCTTTGTCTTCTCAGGGGTGGGGAGGGTGGGAGCAGGGGAGAGAGTGGTTGGAAGGGGAGGATGGTGGAGAGCGGAGGAGACCAGCTCAGCAAACATTCTCCATCCCTCCATCCTATCTTTTGGCTTTATATAAGGACCATCACTTTCAGGGTTATAAGGGGAACAATTTGCTGTCTTTCTTCTCTGGCTCCACTATGATAATTCTTCTATGGGACAAATGGTGCCTTCCTGTTTCTCCACAGGAATGGGCGACAAGTCACAAAATAAAAGGGAGGGTGAGAGGGAAGTCATCCATTAATCCTTCATGACATTCCATTACTACGCTTTGTTATTGTGGGGACTCTCTTCTATTACGCCATCCCTTGTAGCATGGACTATCAACGATGGATGTACCATTGATGAGCAGAGGGCTCAGGGCCAACACTAGCAGCTCACTTGCTACAGGCTGGAACTCAAGGCAGAAGGTCCACAGGCCCTTTGTTCTCTCAGCATCCTGAGGAGAGGTGTGCTTGAATGGGGCAGACAGCATGTGCTGTGGGACCCCGGCTCCCACTGCCTCTATTTTCCCTTCTCTTTCCTTCTGCCTTTCTCTTTTATGCTCTCTCCTTTCCTTCTCTCTTTTGAAGTATAATTTACATAGAGTAAAATGCACATGTATTAAGTGTACAGCTCAGAGAATTATTACCTGTGTATACCCATGTATACATGACCCCCATGTCATCACCACCAGAATGATCCCTTTTTACGGGAGATCCTGAGTTCAGTCCTGAGTGTAGCTGGGACAAGTGCAGCGCACAGAATGGTCTGACTTTGGGTGCTCACTGTTTATAAGGGTTTCCGGCTTTTGAATTCCTCAACTCCTCCCACCCCGGCTCCGATGGCCAGGTTGGAAAGGCTCCACCAAGGAACCTTTGCAGGCTAGAGGGCCAGCAAGGTCCCATCCACTTGTCTGGGAAGGAACTCAATCACCAATCAACCTCTACAAAGTCCTGGGTGGGAGTATCAGTGGGTCTGTTCGCGACTCATCAGTCACATGAATGTGCTGCCCCAGATGAGGAGCTGCGTCTTGGGGGGGCATCTTAGTGACACCCTGCTTGTGGTGTGGGCTGAGCTACGAAGGTGAGGTCCACACAGCTTCATTTCCTGGTCAAGTACTAGCACAGAGACACGAAGCAGAATCAGCTGAGAATTGCTCTGAGGTTTTCTGATCACAACCATGGCCTTTGACAGAGGAATTTTTCCTCCACCTCTTTGAGATATTCCCATGATTAGTAGGGTCTTGGGTCCTCTCAAAAGGCCACAGACCGATTCATCCAGAAACTTCACTCTGAAAAATGCTCACTGCCAGCTTTGGAAAAGTTGAAATTAGTACCACCTTTCTGGAGAAAATCTAGTAACACATTCATAATATGCATTGATTCAGCAGTCCACTTCTAGAAACCTGTTCTGCTGCAATATGCAAATGTGTAGACACATCCCCCCCCCACAAATGCAAACATATATACACATTGCAGCAATGTTTTTAATAGGGAAGAATTTTTTTAAATCTAAGCTACCACCAGTAGGTGAATGATTAAATAAATTAAGACTTACGAGTGCAGGAATAGAATGAAGTAGGTCTCTATGTGCTGATAGTAAAAGATGGTCAAGCTACTGTGTTAAGTAAAACAACACAACACAAAACAAAAACCTAAAGAGTGTTTGATATCTTTTTGGTAAATTAGTAAGAATATGATATTAGCACATGTATAAGGGGGATGGAAGTATATACTGCAGTATTTTTTTTTAAAGATTGGCACCTAAGCTAACATCTGTTGCCAGTCTTCTTTTTTCTTTCTTCTTCTCCCCAAAGCCCCCCAGTACCTAATTGTACATTCTAGTTGCAGGTCTTTCTAGTTGTGTTATGTGGGACACTGCCTCAGCGTGGCTTGGTGAGCGGTGCCATGTCTGCCCCAGGATCCGAACTGGTGAAACCCTGGGCTACTGGAGCAGAGCGTGCGAACCTAACCACTCGACCATGGGGTCGGCCCCTATACGGCAGTATTAACATTGCTTATCTCTGGGCTATGGGAGCAATGCTAGAGGACTTTTATTTATAGCTTTCATATTTTGGTATTGTTGGAATTTCATAGTGACCTTGTATTACTTTTGAAATTGGAAAAACTATGGAGTTTTTTGTTTGTTCTTTTAAGAAAGGGAAGAAGTCTGAAACTGATGAGAGAGTGCAGAGAATTTTTCCCATGACTGCTTCCAGAAACTCTAGGTTAGGCTAGCTATAGAGTTGGTCCCAAGGGGGAGAGAAATAGTAAAACTGGGGTGGCATGTGAAATGAAGTCACTTCTAAGCAGAGAGACACTCCTTAATCCCGGGAGCTCAGTGGATGTAGTAGCAGCTAACTGCTCCCAATGATCCCAGCTTCCTGGTGTTCACAGCCTTGTATAATTCCCTCTCCTTGAATGTGGATTGGACCTACTGCCTTGCTTCTAATGAAGAGAATATGAATAAAATAAGAAAAAAACTAAAATAAAACAAAAACATCAACAATTAAAAAATCTTTAAAAAGTGAAAAAAACCCACCGGAATGCAGCCAAAGTGATGAGATGTCACTTCCAAGGTTGGGTAACAAAAGACTGATTTCCACCTTGCTAGCACTCTCTTACTCTCTCTCACTTGCTCACTTTGGTGAAGTCATCTGTCATGTTGTGAGCTACACTATTGAGAGGCCTGTGTGGCCAAGAGGACAGTCTCTGGGCAACAGCCAGCAAGACACGGGGGCCCTTAGTCCAACAACCTGTTTGAAACTGATCCTGCCTTAGTTGAACCTTGAGATGAGTGTGGCTCCCAGGCCAACACCTTGATCGTAGCCTTGAGAGAGACCCTGAGCCACATGACCCAGCTAAGTTGTGCCCAAATTCTTGGCCCAAGGCAACTGTGAGATAATAAACGTATGTTGTTTCAAGCCTATAAATTTTGTGGTAATTTGTTATGAAGCAACAGATAAGTGATATAGTAGGAAGCAAATGTGACCCCCTGGTCACTCAAATGGGGCAGAGGCTTCAGGGGGCAATAGCTTGTTACTTAACTCTATCTGTATGAGAAGGTCCACTTTTAAGACTTTCACTAGAATTTCCGAATTTGGAAACCAACGGTGGTTCTAGGGGAAGTAGAGAAGTCTCAGGGAATGAGGCCCTGCCTCCTTTGTACAAATGTTTCATACATCAGGGGTCTTAAAATGGGAGGGTAGAGCAGAGGTATTCGTAGCAGCCAGCCTCCAAGATGGCTCCCAATCATCCATGCCTCCTGGCGTTCATGCCCTTATATAGTTCCACAATGAATCAGAGCTGACCTGTGTGACCGGTAGAATACTGTAGACGTGACTATATGTGACTTCCAATGTTAGGTCACAAAATTACAGCTCTTCCTCGCACACTAGGATAGTTTTCTCTGGTGGAAGCCAGCCACCATGTGAGGAGACTCAAGAAGCCTCGTGGAGACACTCACATGGAGAAGAACTGAGGCTTCTTGCCGAGAGCCAGCAAAAACTTGCCAGCCTTCTGAGGGAGCCAACCTGGAAACAGATCTCCAGCCTCTGACAAGACTTCAGATGATTGTAGCCCCCACTGACATCTGACTAATTTCATGAAAGACCCAAAGCAAAAAGTGCTCTGTAAGCCACCACCAAATTCCTGAGCCATAGAACCTGCGAGAGATAATAAGTGATTTTTGTTGTTTTAAGTTACCATGTTTTAGAGTAATTTGTTACCCAGCAATAAGTAACTAACACATTCTTGGTTGTTTTTATCATTCAACGTTCATTTATTTGACCAATATTTTCTGCACATCTGCTAGATGTTGGGTAACTGTGCTAGACATGGGAGAAATACAGTAAGCGTAAACAGACAGCAGCGCTGGTTTTCATGGAGTGGACCATCGAGTAGTGACACAGGTAATCAAATAATCATATAAATAAATGTAAATTACAATAGTGCCAAGTACTACACAGGAAGAGGGCTACAGCTACTCAACGCTATGAGGGGGACCTAACCTAGATCAGAGGGGGTCAGGAAAGATTTTCCTGAGGAAGTAAACTGAATGAGGAGTCAGTTAGGTGAATGGGAGGGCAAGGAGAAGAGCATTCCAGGCAGCAAGCAGCATGTGCAAAGGCCCTGTGCTGGAGGGAGCATTGTAGAGGGACTGAAAGGAGGCCATTGTGGCTAGGGCTCAGAGAGTGAGGAGGAGCAGAGAGGCTGGGAGACAGAGGCCAATCTATGCAGGGTTTTGTGGCCATGTTAAGGAGTTTGGATTTTATACTAAAAGCAATAGGAAGCTCTTGAAGCCTTTTAAGAAGCAGAAAAATATAATATGATTTCAACTTTAAAATCTTTGACTAAAATAAAATCTGGCTGTGTACAGAATGGATTGGACGGCACCTGGGGGGAGACCAGTCAGAGAGTTGTTTCAGCAATCCAGGCAGTGTTACCATCAGACAGCATGTTTACAGTTCCCAAACAAGTCAGCCTTCTTCTTAATATTCTTTAAAAAGAGTAAATTATTTAGACATAATTTTTGGCCTCTCAGAAGCTACCTCCTGAAAAATCAACAATGGTAGGGTCAAATAGGATGACACGCAGACATATAAGATAGACGAAAAATTGAGAAATAACTCCACAATGACCCAGATTGATCAGTCAATTAATACATTAAAAAAAACTAACATTTCTTGAAAATCTAATGGATATGCCAGACATTTGACACTCCTTGTTGATTTATGTCCTTTAACAACTTCATGCTGCAGATGACGTTGTATTCACTTTACAGACGAATACACAGTCTCAGAAATGTTAAGTGACTTAACAGGCCACATGGCTTACTGGGTCTGTTTCTTCCAAAGTGAAAGCTTGTTTTAATTACACCGTATCACCTACATTTCTTAAGACTCCAATTGAAGTCCTTCCAGTAGTGGAAAAATTCTTCTTTATAACTAGACACCTAAATTCTACGTGATCACTACAATATGTACATATTTCTCCAGGCAATATAATTCTCCAAGCTAACCTCATTAAAATGGGTACAATAATACCTATATTCATTCATTCATTCATCATTCAACAAAAGGTGCCTGGTCCTTTAATAAAATATACAAGAGACTCCAATTAACGTGGAAGTTTTATAAAGTGACCAAAGATAAAGAATCCGTGGACCCTGCCCTAGAAGAACCTATGTGTGAAACACACATTTATTGTGTGTGGAAGAAGAATCCCATTTCTGAGAACTATTCTTCCTTTATGTTCCATCCATAGAGTTACAATGAAAGTTTCCATATTAGTAAAGTGTGATCCAGCCTACTCCTCACAGTTGATTGGCCCAGAGGTTGGTTCTAGACTCAAGCTGGGCTAATCAGAATCCTTCCCTGGGGTTTTAGAAGTGGAGCTGAGGAAGAGAAGGCAGTTTTGGTCTGGGTACCTGAATTTCCAAACGGAAAACTTAGGGGGCTTTTGGTGGACATGTTTTGTCACGCGACTGGTAAAGGAGAGGAAGCTGGTTGGTAATAAAACCAAGAACAGAGTAGATCTGCAGAGAAATGGAGGTATGAGTTTTAGGTGGTTGGAATGCAAAATTAAGCAGAGTTTTAGTCAATATTGTGTTGTACAGCATCAGGGAGCACAATTTACACTTACTTCCTGTGAGTGGCACCCATTAGAAGAGGACTGCGTAGCATGAATGGGGTCCCCTGAAGTTGTGCTATGAGACAATCCTACTTTTAGCTGGGGACGGGGCTGTAGATAAAGGCCAGGGGCAAATAACTCACGTATTGAATATAATTGAATGGCACATGTGCTGTCATTCTACCCCTCTGAACCCCACTGCAGACATCACTAACTCTCGTGGTCTGTCTTCCTGCTGGCCCCCAACGTGTCCTACTCATCACAACACTCCAGAGAGTCACCATGGAGCAGCACGTGCCTTGCCTATAGACTTCCTGGCTCAACAGCTGTCGCATGTCATTCCTCAGTGGCTTTGTCTCAACAGCAGATGTTTTCCCTCTGGGTAGAATAAACACTGGGAATTGTGTCTAAGTTAAGGAAATCTTCTGCTTTTTATCTGAGGACCAAGAAGATTTGGAACCAGTGTTGAATCACTTGGTGGTACCAAGATATCAGTTAATTAATTTGATTTAATACCGATAATGAACAGGATTCTAGAATGCTAATTGTGTGGTTTCTGACATCATGCTGTTCCCTCTGTCCGGTATTCCCTTTCTGATCTTGTCTATTTGGCAAACTCTTATATAGCCTTCAAGACCCAGTGAAATCGTTATATTCTCGCAGTTTTTTTTCTTAACTTTCACTCTTGAAGCGGTAATTGCTCCCCATCTGGTATTCTATATGACTTCATTCCTTTCTCTGTTCTAGCTTGTTTCCTAAAGAATTGTAACTTTTGCTTGTGTGTGTGTTCCCCAGAATCTAAGTCCTGAACGATAAGGACTGTAATTTACATGCTCTAAGTAGCCCGTGGCATGTAGATATTTGATAGAATGACACTGAAATTGTACCTCAACATGCGAAATACTTTGGGTAGTTTTAGCTGTATATCTTAAGAAAAATATCCTCCAGTCCTAAGAAAGGCAACCGAACTAGTCAATTAGGAGCTGTAGAGACTTCCGCACGAGGACACAATAATCATTAGAAATCTTAAATATGGAACAGTAATTGTTGAGAAGAAAAAAAATCAATGTTTTAAAATTTGAAAAAAATCTGAAATTTAAGATCATAAAACAACAAAGGAAACTTTAGGAAATTTTTATATTTTAATTTTGGATCTGGGAAAATCTTTCTCAGTATGACTTGAATCCTGAAAGCTAAAAATGAAAAGATGAAAAAACTCAATTATATAAAAAGAAAATAACTTTTTACTTCATAGCAAAGAGTATCATAAAGTCAAAAGAGAAAGTGTGAGAAAATATTTGACATTCCTATTACAAACAAAAGGTTTATACCCTTATGATATAAAGAGCTGCGACAAAATCAATAAGAGAAAGACCATCAAACGGGCAAAGGAAATACAGAAAAGAAAATACGACTGGCCCTTAAACATATGAAAAGATGCACAACCTCACTTACATGAAAAGAAATGCAAATACGTGATACCATTTTTTAACCTATTAGATTCGCAAAGATAAACATGTTTGATGACAAACACATAGGGAACTCAGCATTCTTCTACATTGCCAGGGGAAGTGTAATTGATATGACTTCTAAGAAAGGGAATCTAGCCTCCAGCATCTATCAAAATTATAAATGCACACACTTTGACCTAAAATTCCACTTTTAGAAATTCATCTATAAATGTGCTTGAACGTAGGTAAAATGGCTTGTGCAATGTTGTACAATGCTATTCATTGTAGCATTGTTTGTAATTGCAATGGATCAGAAACCACCTAAATCTGTAGGGAAATGGTTAGGTAAATTATGGTACATTTATTCATGCAATAGAATATTAAGCAGTCATAAAAAAGATTAAAGAAGTTCTTAATATACTGATAGAAAATTATTGCCAAAATGTACTGTTAATGAAAAAGCAAGGCATAGAACACTTTGTATAGTATGCTGGCATTTATGTAAAAAAGGGAGGGAAATATTAGATAGGTATTTGCTTGTAAATGCATACACTGTATCTGGAAGGATGTCCAAGAATTTAGTAATATTAGTTGATTGTTGAAAGGGGAACTGAGATGGGAAGGGAAATAACCATAGTACATCTTTTTTGCCTTTGCATATTGAAACATATGAACAAATTACTTACTTGAAAATAAATGAATAAAAATTAAAACGAATAAAATTATGAAATCATAGAGCAAGGAATACACTGACCTTTAACTCAGTCATCAAATTGAAGAAAATGTTAATTTAGAGGTACTTCTGGAGTCCTGATTCAATTTTTGGATAAATAAAAGGAAGCACAATGTTATTAAGTGGCACTGTCCGTTTATGGCATTCATTGCCCTAAGAGTGATGTGATTAGAAAATTCTAAGTATAAGTAGAATCAAGAAGGGTGATATAAGTTCATGGATACTATTTAATGATTTTTTACCTTTAAGGGAAAGAAAAAGTGTTGGGACACATCTCTGATCTCAGAAGATGATGCCACAGAATAAGGAAAGCTGCTCCACATAAATTCCCTGATGCCACCGTCAGCCAGATGTGAGCTGGAATTCTGTCCCTTAGCCACTTTCTCTGGTGAGTTGTAGAGCCACACACTATACAGTCTGCACATGCTACCTATCATGGCTCTAATTTCCACCTAAGACTGAAAAATTCTCTGCCTAAATGTCCACAGTGAAGTGAATTGAATTGTGACTAAACTTCATTAGATCTAAGCTATTTGAACCCAGGGGGATTATTTCAGGTTTTGTATAGTTTTCACTTGTTTTGTGCTTCTAATATGTTCTCCATTTCAGGCAGCCTAGGACTTGCACGTATAACTTGAGGATATCTTAGGCGACTTGGCTCAATCAATATTATGCAACCAATCAATACTTGTTGAGCATCAACTATGTCCAGGGATCGTGGAGAATGAGTAAGACATTCGTAAGCTATGATGGCTTCGGGAAGGCCATAGAGTCTAGAAGAAAGGTCAAGATGGTGTGTCCTGGAGAGCATTAGCTCTATGCTAGGCTGGAAAGCATGGAGTCTTAGAACGCTGGACTGTGGAGTTCAGGTGAGTCATACACTATTCAATCTGTGTTTTCATTTATATGCCCCTTGGGGAACTGTTTCATAGAGAAATAAGAGATGTAAACAGAGATAATTTATGCTTATTATCTTTAAACATCCAAGTAACATAAATGGTGAAGGAAAACAGAAATGTAAGCGTGAACAGTGTCCCATGTTGTTTGTGGTTGGCTCATCAATGTGGGGAAGCAGCGCCACCTTGAGGCCAACGATATGCTGTCTCTGTGCATCCCCAGCCTCTGTAGCTTGACTGGTACAAGAGGCATCTGCATTTGAGCACACAGACATTTCAACACTGGGGTTTTCACATATTCTATCAATGATGTTGGGCTGAGGTGGAGAGGGGATGGGGGAAAGATCTATGGCAAGAATTTGGACAGAAAAAGCCTTGTTTTAGAGCACTGCACTCTAAAATGTTCAGAGCCCCTTCGATCTGCTTTTTAATTGGGCTTCTCTTCCCATTCTCAATCACTTTGGTGCTCTTTTATACTTTTTTGTCTGTAAGGTGAAGTTATTTGTAAATCTAAAGGGAAACTAATGTACTTAACAACTGATCATGGATTTTAGGTTATTTGCTCAATTGCTGGCCAAAGCAACCTATGGAAATAAAAATCAGCACTTTCACAGTTTAGAAAGAAGCAATTTAAACATTTTGAGTCAGTTGGAGAATTGTGGGAGGGCGTTACTGAAAGTAATCTGCCTGAGCACTACATATTTATTAGTAGAAAAGACTCTGAGTGCCGAGGCATGAGCATCAGGTAAACTAGCTGGAAAAATGAGGCAGGAGGAGTAGAGAGGGAAGGAAGTGAGCAGATGTAGGGACTGAGGAGAGAGAGGGAAAGAAAACAGGGAAGAAAAGAATTACGGGAAGGGAAAGATACAAGGCAAATGAAAACAAGAAGTGGAAAGGGCAGAGGTAGACAACAGCCAGGTTAGAACTTATCCAAACCCAAGCAAACCCAACCCAAGGCTGGCTGACATGAGATGGTGCCAGGCACCAAGGACACAGCCACATATTTGTTGTTGGGCTGGTGCCTGATGAACGGTGCCTTGGTTCCTTATCCACTCAGGTCTATGATTTTGATCCCGATTTCCTCAAGCCCAGAGCTGTCTCAGGGATCTCCCATTTCCCAGGACTTCCCCTGCAGAAACTGTGATCTTCACCTGGCTTTGAAACTAAACTGTGAGGGCACTCCAGAAGCGTGGACCAAGATAAGCTTGGGGTACGTCCAAAGTGGAGCCCCAGGCAATTACATTGCACGGGGCCAAAGGGATTCTTAGGAATTCAATCAGGCAAATAATTTTTAGTTATGACCAATAATCTGTTGAACTTGGCTCACGAAATGAGATTGCAGCTCTGGTTCTTGCTAAAAGGCATTATGATAAAACTAATTAAAATAGAAGTTAATTAGTTAAAATACATCATCTATGAAAATGGGGAAAAGAGGGAACCTATTAAAAATGTTAGGTAAAGAGTGAGACACAAGAGAAACTGCATGCTTTGAGATGCCCAACCCTCTGTCACTTTTCTCTCTTCTAGTGGAGTTATGCATGTTACGGGTATTGACCTCAACCTCACAACTTTAAAAATCAACAAAAGGCAAGTAACACTCATGGCGAGAAAATAGCAATGCTCCGTGCGCTGCCGAGCATGCTTCTAAGTTGTTGCGGCATCTCTCCAAATCTTTCTGACTTCTACACCTGTCCACTTTTGCCTCTCCGAAGGGCTCTTGAGTGGATTTTACCTCTCAACAGTGCCCCCCAAGCATCGAGGTTTGAGATTTCTAGAGAAAGCCCCAATCCGTCCTGGAAACATCTGTAATGCCCCAAGCACCGGACTTGAGAAAGAAGTGTGGTATACCCTTGCAGTGAGGCAGGTGTGAATTGGAATTCTGGTTCCGGCACCTACAAACCCTGTGATCTTTTATTATATACACTAAGCTTCAGGTCTGAAGATAAAAATACACCATGGGACTGACACATAGTAAATGGCTTTTGTGTTTTAACCCACCTCACTCAGAATCTAACTTTGGAAATCAAAAGCCATCTTACCAGCACATGCTGGGGGTACTGTGCCTTTGGTTTCCTGCTATTTGTGTTATATTTATTTGTGTTATATTTCATACACTTGTGTAACTCTGGGCCACATGGCCCCAGGCAGCATCACTGATGTCGTTTCAATGTTAACAGACTACCTTTAAGTGACTAAACATAACTGACATTTCCAGAAATGACCAAAAACACTTAAAGGATAAAATCATTCATACCCGCTTCTGTGCCAAAAGTGCCTCTTGGCATTTGCATCTTTTTTTCAGCAATTCATCCTGACTATCCCCGACTCTTTCCACCAAGATGATATTGTGACATGGTCAGTATAACCCAGGCTGACATTCAGCCAAGATACATCAGTTGAGCCAGTCATTTTCAAGCGGCATCCATTCTGATTCAGTCCCTAGGCTGTTACTGTTAAATTACTATCTCCTCTGAGCTGATAGATGGCAAATTTTGAACACATCCATTCTTGTGACTATAAAATACGAAACTCCAGAATTTTCCCCAACACTACAGTTGTGAAACGGATGTTAAGAAGGATTTTACAAAAAAGCATTGCAGTATCACTTTTGCTCTCATTTTAAAGTTTGTAAGTGATTCTACCTACCTTGACTACCTCTAATATCTATTGCTTAGCTTCTCTTAACTCAGGGCCCTCTGAATGGCCTGCAAGCTTCTGAAGCTTTAAAGCAGGAATTCAGTCAGGGATGGGGGGAAAGCACACAAGTTGCTGCAAGCAGGCAAGGGAAAGAAATTGATTTGAGGTGGAAAGAAGTTTGGAAGCTGGGAAGCAATGACAGCGGCCACTAGGCTAATGTGCACATCCCAGTTCAGGTGTCTGGGCAGTGACACTGCAGGGTACAGCTGCATCCGGAGGGCTAAGGAGCCACCCCAAAGCTGCCAGCAGTGCTCTGGCATCATTAATGACTCTCTCCTCTTCTCTACCACCTTATATTTGAATAAAGTAGTTTTATAAACCTTCTGTACCAAAATTCTTCTTGTCAAGAGTATGCTCACCTGGTGGGAAAACAAACAGGAAATCTTTCCTCTTAATTAA
The DNA here is from genome assembly GCF_041296265.1 of Equus caballus. Lineage (NCBI taxonomy): Eukaryota > Metazoa > Chordata > Mammalia > Perissodactyla > Equidae > Equus > Equus caballus. The sequence continues at coordinate 17,855,125 of NC_091688.1, forward strand.
GTATACCCTCATAAGTATTAAAGAGTCAGGAAAATAAATTATTCAACACTGACATTTTATTTTCTGAACTTTATCATTTTTACAAAACAAAAAGCAGGTATCAAAAACAGCAGAGAGTTTACAGAATTTCTGCACCAGTTTTCACATAAGTCAGTGATTATGAAACTGGTGTCCACTGTAAATACTAAACACAGGCTGATTTTTCTCTTGGTCATATGCGTTCAGGCGGCTTCTTTTGGAGCTACTGAGTAATAACTTTTTATAAGCACCGGTCATTTGTTGACAACTGATTTGGTTAGTCCAACGAAGTAAACACTTTTTCCTGCGTGGCATTTTCTTTTTTTAAAAAACACTGAGCTAAAATACAGAATGTGTATGTGTTTGGATCGGAACCAAATCTTCTGAGATCCCAATTACCCTGAAGAACACTGAAGACATTTATAGGGCATATTAAATACTACTTATATACCTCATAATGTCTGAGGCAGCTACTGTGTTTCTACAGAAAACAGCATTTCATTCAGAAGCTGCCCAGAGTTTAAACTACATCATAGTTTCCACATCCTTTCTGATTTGGAGTAGTTTCTCCAAACAGGGCCATATTATTGGAACAAAAGTCGTATGCTCACGCCAAACAGGCTCTGGTACTTTACAGATACATTTGTGTAGAGCAAGACTCCTTGCTCTGGACCCTGGGTGACCACGAAGAAATCCAAGAGGCCATGATTATGGGATGCTGAGAGGAAGAGGCATACTTAAACTCACATGATCTGAAGGCAAGCAGAGACAAAGCCGGAACTTGGTAGTGGCATTCACCCAACACTTGTTCCAGAAACACATTTTGCTTAAATAAGGGAAGTATGGTCCAGTTTTGCAATGTTAATAGCTGCCAGTCTCTCAAACATATTTTTTTTTATAAAGATCATTTCCTGGCTAGCAATGAGTTAGGAAACTGGCCTCAAATCCTGATCAATTTTTTCACTATTAGTCAAAAACAAAACCAAAAAACAAAAACACCAGTCAACAGGGGTTAAAAATTGCACAATTAAACTTGAATGTAAATTATATTATATACAGACTGGTATACACGTCACTGAAATAGTTTCGAGAGCAGGAAACACTCCTGTTAAAACATCTCTTCTATATTATCCCAATTTTCATTAAAGGAAAACTGATATGTAATTTTCTTCTTTACAAATATGAAAAAGGAAGCAAGAAGGCAAAGCTGAGAGAAACAGATGCTACCCAAAGGGGAGCAGTGGCATTTGGTTATTTTGGTCTTTGTACCAGCAACTCCGACACCCGCAGGAGACATCCAGTTCCTGCTGGACTACACGGTTTTCCTCGCAGTCAAGACTCGAACAATGGACCCTACTCCTCCGGCAGCAAGTGCCTGAAAACAAACCAAAGTGGAGATGTTGACAGAATCACAAAGGGTCAATTCTCATAACAAGTAAAACATTTTTCTTAAAGAAGGAATGTGTGCAGCTATCGATTTTGAATTCACTAATTTTCATAAATGTTTCCTGAGTACCTATTATGCACCAGGCACTGTGTTCGGAACAGGGGACACAGTAACACACAAAACCTTCCGAGTCCCTGGCCTTGTGCTCTTACACTCTAGTCAGACACCAGTCTACAATCTAGTATGTTGTTTTCGAATAACAATATGTTCTTAAAGATCTGCAGCAAAATCTTCTTGCCTAAAACACCTGCTCAAATATAAATTTAGGACATCTAGTCTGCTCTCATTCTCAGCACTGTCAGGAAGAAATTCAAACTGGGACCAACCATCCTAAGTTCCATTTAGATTAGACAGACTTTGTCAGATTTTTTTTCTCCCAAGCTAAGAATATATTATTTAATAGCTAAGAACTTAGGAACTTTTTGACCTTACCTTGAAAAAATCAGAAGTCATGATTAAGTATTAGGAATTCAAAGCTCTGGTTTACTTGTGTTCAAAAACACTTACTGAATACTTTTGTGCACTGGGTAGTGTGCTAGATGCTGGGGATACAAGAGTGAGCAAATACAGCATCTCCTGCTCTACTGGAAGAGACAGATGCATAAACAGATCATTTTAATATAATATAATGTATGAAATGGCAGAGCTCTGCTTTGGGTGCTATTAGAGCACAGAGGAAGGGCATGTACCCAACCTGAGGGTACAGAGGAATGTGGAATGATCAGGTAAGGCTTCCTGGAGAAAATGATACGTTAAATGGAGAAGTAGGCAAGAGACTGACATAAAAGGGTAAGGAGACACTCAGGCAGAGAGAAAATCATGAGCAAAGGTATAGAGGTATGAAACATTATGGTGTTTTCAGGGAAAGCACATTAATACGCTCACTGCTGAGCATAAGGGGAAGAATGACATGGAAGATGAAGCTGGACTTGGGGACCTGCATTTTATTCTGCAGGTGACTGACAAGGGTAGATTTGGATTTCAGAGAGAGCATTCTGGCTACTGGGAGGAGAAGAGAGATGACAGAGGCAAAACTGGTAGCCAGGAGACTGACCAGTTCAGGAAGCCAGAGGAACAGACTGGGAGAGATGCTGCGGACACTTGCATTATAGATGTGTCTGAGTGGATGATTGGAAAGTACTTAGGGGCCAAGATTGGCAAAACTGGTGACTGATGTTAGGAAGAAATGAAGACTTAACATGTGCTCAGTTTCCCCATCTGCAAGAGGGGGAAGAATAAGCAGGCTTTCCCTCCTAGTATTTTTATGACATTACATGAATTAATATTTATAAAGTGCTTGGAATGTAGGACGTGCCCATCCAATGTTTGTCATGATCCGGAGGCTATACTGGAACTAGGTTGCTTGGGTTTTAAAGCTGGCTCTTCATCTGTAAATTGAGGATGGTAAAGATGTTTATATACCCTGTAGGGTTGTTCCAAGGATAAAAGAAAGAAACTAATAGTACAGTGGCTGGCAAACAGAAAGTGTTCCAGGAATAGGATGACCATATAAATTATTCTCCAAATTGATACACTGTCGAGTGAAAGCGAACTCTTCATAACGATGTTGGGACGACCAGCACAAACTGGGGCTGTCTGGGGAAACTGGGAGGTATGGTTACCCACGCATAAATGCTGCTCTTTTTGTTTGATAGTGTATGAGGGATAAAGTGACTTGACAAAGGCTATAGAACAAGTTTTACTCCCTATTCTTATCTTACACGTGTGTTTTCACTCAGATAGACAGCTTCCGAAAAACTGAGTTTTGGGAATTGTCAGAAGTTAGAGAATATACCCCTTGCCTGTGGTTGGTTTTATTTAAATGTTACATCGTTTATATTTATACCAACATAAGAGTTCAGTATTAAAGATTACCTTACCAACCTTTTACCTAAAGCTAAAAATTCCCCATAGCCATTTTGTTTGTTTGTTTTTGAGGGATAACATACTAGCATCTGCTTATATTGCAAAATAAAATGCACGGAAACAGAAAAAAATATTTAAGAATTCTTGATCCTATCTCTCACTTCTTTTTTTTAAAATTGAGGTAAACTATATAACACACAATTTGCCACTTTAACGATCTTTAAATGTAAAGTTCAGTGGCATTAATTACATGTACAATTGTACAGCTATCATCACTATTTCAAAACTTTTCATCACCTCAAACAGAAATTCTGTACCCAATAAGCAATAATTCTATTCTTCCTTCTCCCAAGCCTTGGGTAATCTCTAATCTACTGTCTGTTTCTGAATTTGCCTATTCTAGATATTTCATATAAACGGAATCACACAGTATCTGTCCTTTTGTGTCTGGCTTATTTCACTTTGCATAATGTTTTCAAGGTTCATTCATGCAGTAGCAGGTATCAGAACTTCCTTTTTTTGGTTGAATAATACTCCATTGTACGTACGTACCACTTTTTGTTTATCTGTTCATCTGTCAATGGGCACTTGAGTTGTTTCCACCTTCTGGCCACTGTCAAAGAATTCTTGATTTTTACTGCTTATTTTCTTTTCAAAGTTTTGATTTAGTTCAAAGTTTAAGATTATGTTTAATGAACAATAACCATTACTGAATAAATATGTGTTGCAAATCAGAATCTCTTAAGACCAAGGCTAGTAAGCATAAATCTAAACTTTCATTTTCAGGTAGTTATTTGTCATAACAAAGATGTACAACCAACAAATCAAAATAGTTAGAGGTGAAAGAGGTTGTCGTTGTGATTCTCTCTTATAAAGGAACCAGTCATATGGATTCATAGTGCATAACTTACCTTTTCGTGCCACTGCAATAACACAGCACTGCTATTGTCAGAGGGGCTCTCAAAGCCTTTATAAATATACTTCATGAGGAGATCCACACCATTCTTGTCCAGGGATTGAACTGCCTTTTCAATATCATTAGCTTTAAAAGAGATGAGTACCTTCAAGACAATGCTCCCCGCTCGATCCTAGGGCAAATAAAGAACAACATTTAGACATACGTGTGGGGGGGATTACAGTTTTAGAAAGGCCACATGAGAAGGTGACATCTGAGTTACAGACCTGAAGGACACAAAAGAGGAAACCTTGGGGGTATCAGACAGAGGAAACAACAAGCGCTGTTAGTGTGTGTTCATGGAAGAGCAAAAAGACCCAAGGTGGCTGGAGCAGAGCCGTGGGAGAAGAGGACAGGAACTCAGACAGGCAAGGGGAAGACGGATCCCCACAGCCCTGCAGGCCATGGTGAGGACTCCGGCTTTCACTCAGAGAAAGGAGAAGATGTTGGAAGGTTTTGAGAACAGTGACACAATCTGACACATTTTAACAGGATCACTGTGGCTGCCATGTTAAGCATAAGCTGGGGGGACGAGGGCAGGGGACAAGGCAGAAGCAGGACTAGTTAGGAAGATACTGCAATAATCTAGGCTGGTTTTGGCCAGTATGGTAGCAGCGGAGGGGGTCAGAAGTGGACAGATTCTTGACACATTAGAAGGTAGAGCTGAAAGGATTTGCTTACAGACAGATCCGACAATTTACCAATTTATTAAATCAATATTGAAATTTTACTTCTAGATCTTAACAACAACCTGAACAAGGAAACTGAATAGCAGTTCTAACTGGAACCACTCTTCAGAAATAAGTTATTAATAAATAAAAATTTAAGTTTTTAAGAAAACATTTTAAGTTTCAAATCTATGGTCGTGACTACAGATAGAAGACATAGTGATCTTCATTTACAATGATCTGTTTTCTTTAATAAAGGCTGCTCCAAGAGCAAAGTTATTTTTTTACCCATCAAGCCAAGCAAAGGGAACATTTAATTTACCCTTTCAACAATTCATTTCTCCTTCCATTTAAGATAAATTGATACCTTTGGCATTCCTACTGGTCAGCATTTTACAGAATGTTTCTACCACCTACTGTTATCTTCAGTTTAAAGACTATGCACTTACCCAATTTAGAAAAATATCCTAGCATACAGAGCTACATCTCCCACCCACAAACTGTGATAAAAAACCACCCATATAAAAGCAGAAGGTGGTAAAATCGAAATTTCCATGATGTTCCTCCAACTTTTAAAAACCAAAGAAAATTTTCCCCTTATACAAAAATATGTTGCCTAGATAATTATTACACATTTACTTATTACTTACTACTATTCAGTTAAGATTCTTGGGATTCCTAGGATGTATGAATAGCTACGAATGGAGGGGACCATGGTTTGGGCTCCATTTTAATAAGTAAGTAAATAGGTTCTTAAGAATTACTGAAAGACTGCCACAGGGAATGTAAGCTACACACTTTTCTAAAGGGCAATTTGGCAATATCATAGGTACTGAAAGCCTTAAAAAATGTGCATTCTAAAATCCAGCGATTCACTTCTAGGAATTTATTCAAAGGAAATAATTAAGAATTAACCAAAAATTATTCATTTCAGTACTGTTTACAACAGGAAAAAAAAGGTCAATAATCTAAAAATATGACAAAAGGAGATGAGTTACATATAAACAGCAGCATATCTATATTCAGCCATTAAAAAATGTTATAGAAATAAACCTACTGTCAGGGAAAGATGTCCATGTACATTGCTATCCAGTTGAAAAAGCAGGTTATAAAATTCCATTTTTATTTAAAAAAACACTCACAGAAAAGATCTATAAGCATATAGCGCCACCAAAAAGTAATAACTATTATCTCTGGTTGATGGGATTATGAATGATTACGTTTTCCTCCCCCCTCATCTCTGAGTTTTCCATAATAAATATTTAAGACTCATAATGTAAAAAAATCTTTAAAAAGCAAGCAAGTAGAATCTGTTTATTTCGTGAAAGGTTTGCTTATTCTTCAAGCCTTTGCTCAAATTCAACCTGAGTGGCTTCCTCTAAGACACTAATGATCTGTCACTTGAATTTAGTGTCTACCATGCAGTATTAGCATAACGCTATGTCAGAGTGTTATTTTTCCATATGTAAATTTTTACCTATCAAACTACAGGGCAAGCTCTTCTACTTCAAAGATAAGTCGTTAAAAAGTACATAGTTAAAACATTTGTCCAAACTGTGACACTTCAGAGGATTCTGGCAAGAATGCTAAGACATCAGCAGAGATCAGTGTCATCTGTGACTCACCTTCACCGCCTGACTCTTGGTGTTGATAGGGGGGTTTTTCAGAGCTGCCTGTAGGGCAGCCATCATGTTTCCTGTGATGGAGGTTAAGGGGATAGCAGCAAAGGGCAGACCTCGGGAAAGCATTATAACCACCAGGAACCACTGGTTCTTAAGACTTGACTTTATGCACAGAAAGAAAAATTCCTATGGTCCCTATGTTCAATATTGGAAAATTCAACAAGTTGGTTTCAAGGATGTCAATCAAAGGTAAAATAGTGAAAACAAAAAGAGAACATTAGAATTTTTTTCATAAAGCAAAGACCCTTTCATCTTTGGTTCTCATTAGCAAATGAACACCTTGATAACCTTTCACTTTCTAGTAAGACTCATGCAAACATTATCTAGAGTGATATTGAAAAAACTCTGAAATATGTATCAGAATTATTAGGCCCCAAAATGAAACAGCCTATCCACAAACAAAATATGTCTTTTTATGTGATTCTAAGCAGAAAAATAAAGGCTAAACTTTTATTAGAGATATAGTCTATATTAATTGAAATGCTGGCAGATTAGCAATCTGAATAACATATATTAGCAATCTGTCAATATTCATGAAGATACAATAATTCAATGACCTTTAGGTGGCAACTTAATTTTGTTTTGGATATTTTCTCTCATTATTTCATAAAGGTCATTCAAACTGTCTTAGGCCATACTTATTAAATTTACTCTCTCTTTGAAAGCACCAGTGAGCCAGCAAGTACGAGACACAGAAGGCCAATCAGAATGTCAGAATGTACAGTCATTCCCCTAAAAGGAAAACCACACGGAGTTCATTTGTTCCTCCATCTGTAGTGCCTGACCAGAGCTTGTCTCTTCTGGTTGTACCAAGAGCAGAAGAGACAGTATCTCTATATTTTAAGATGAACTGATACAAAAAGCAGATCTCCTATATGCACACAGCAGCACTATTTAAGAGTCAGAACACAGCACCTAAAATAAGCTAGTTTCACAAAACATCATTTACCCGTCAAAGGATGTTTTTAGACAGAATAATGTTCATCAATTATGTTCTGAAGAAAAAGGTCTCAGGAAAAAACCTACAGTTGGTGGTAAGCTATTATTTTCAAGCCTTGATGGACGTATGGAAACGCATGCCTTTTGTAGACTGGCTCATTTTAAAGATCCAAAACACTTCAGCATGTAAATGATGCAAAATAGCAACAGCTGATTGTGAAAGTTGTGGCAATCAAAGAAACATCTGTATGTTGATAAATGTTTAATGCTGTATTTTAGGTGCCTTTAAGACCAGATATAGTTGCTACCAAATATTTTCACTCATGTATTTCCCCATTATAATAGGACATTGATGAAGAAAGAGTCTAAAAAGCCTTCCTTATCTTATGAATACACCCAAGAAAAATTAGAAACGAGTGAATTCAGTAATTGAGAATCTCTAAAACTACAGCTTGGGTTATCGCAACATTTACACTTTTCTAAAAAAGATCTGATGCAAATACTGTTATGAATATTCAAATATGCAAAACCAAAACCCAGGAACTGACAGCCACGTTTTAACTAAAATGGAAATAACTTCAGGATTACAAAAATGATCCTGCTTTGTACAAATGACTCATCTTCTATTTTATTCATTGGGGTTTATTTTAAATACTTTCAAGGATTCTCCACATGCATTCCCCCTCTTTTCTCTATTGTTCTTTGCTGAGCAGGTAAAGGCTCCAAGCTTGCTTCATGGGAGTTCTGGTTGTTTTGGACTCACTCCTGTTCCACCGTTAACAAATACTGGGCAACCTATATTGTGTCACATCCCTTTCTCTTAAAAAAAAAAAAAAAGAACGAGCCCACGGGCGGAAAGGACACAGGGCCTCAATTCTGCAAACCGCCCCTTGTCTACCGGCAAGAAATGAACTACCCTAATGCCACCAGTACAAAACTACAATAGCAACAAAAACAAAATCCTAAAGAAAGACGCCCGCTCTTCCCAATCAGAAATCTCTGGAGCTAGCGGGACCCCAGTAAACGCCGTTCTGGGGAGGAAAACTCAGGCGCCCTGCAACAGCCCACTGAACAGCCCAGACGCTGCCCCAGCGCGGAGGGCGCGGCCGCCGAGCCCCCTCCCGGGAGGCAGGAACTCCGGGCGCCACCTGAAGAATCACGGCGGGAAAGGCGCGCGGGGCACGGCACGGTCCCGAGGGCTGGACCCTGGGGTCTCGGGGCTACTCGCTTAGAAATGGGAGAGCCCCCTGCCTTCTTGCAATAGGGAACCCCAAAGAGACAGGTTCGAACCGCGCGGGCCGCCGGGGGCAGCTCGGCGCCAGTCCCCGGGAAGGGCCGTCCCCCTCGGACCCTGCAGGCGGCGGGGTCCCGGGACCAGGGCCGCGAGGGATGGGGAGGCGGGAACGCAAGGATATTGCCGCAGGCAGGAGTCCACCTCGCCCTCGTCGGGCCCGGCCTGCCCGTCGCCCCCGTCTTCCTCGTCCACGAACTTGTTCTCGTCGTACTCATCCACGTCCACCTTCCGGAACCGGGCCGACGACACCGTGTTCTTCGACATCCCCGATCCGGACCGGGGGCAACGGCCTCCTCTCGATGCTGCCTCTGCCTCAGCAAGCCCACCGTGATAGGCACCCACAGCCCGGCGCCTTCACTTCCCTCTTCCGCTCTGGGGCGTAGCCGGCAGGCGCGGCTCGGCGGCTCTGGGCCTGCGCGCTGGCCCCGCTCCTTCCTCCTCGGCTTCTCGCTCTCCTCCAGCCTCCCACGCCGCCTCCACTCCCCTCGGGGGAGCGCGCGCGACGGAGGTGGCGCGGCGCACCCAGTGCGCAGGCGCGAACTCTCCGCAGGAAAGGGGCGGGGTGGGGAGAAGGAGGCGGGGGCGGGAGGGGCGGGACAGGAGGGAGGGCAGAAAGTGGTGCCGCGGGCGGAGGTAAGAGGCGATTGGTTGTCCAAGGGCGTCACGTGATCCCGGGGGTTTCCATAGAAACGCTTCTCTGCGGTCCAGTCCCGGGGGCCTTAGGTTGCTGGCGATGGGCACTGGGGGCTGGAGGCCTTGGCTTTTGCTGCTGCTGCCGCCGCCAACGACCTGTCATCGGGGTCCTGCGTAAGGGCCGGCTGGCCCGGACTTGCCTGTGGGGTGGGATGGACTGGTTGCCGGACCAAGTCCCCTGCAGTTGGCAGGAGTATGGGGCGGAGTGATGCACGCCCGAGCGTCCAGCATCGTTCTAGTTGTCAGAGACATCGCTTCGGACCGTGCGCTGCCGGTGGCTGCGTTCCCGAGCCGGGAGCCTCTTTCCCGGGGTTGGAACTACGCTGCGCGGCCAGTGGGAGGTCCCCAAGGACGGAGTCGAAAGGTCATATCTTATCTGTCAGTGCTGTGTGACAGCATCGCGACGGCACCTGCAGAACCTGAACAACTAGGTATCATATCCATTGGGAGGGAGGGGGAGGTGTCTGTGCGGGGGCTGGGGTCGGCTGGCAAAACTGGGGTGAACCTGTGGAATTTGGGGTAGGACCAATCATTGACGTCTTAAAATAAGTGGTTGTTTGCAGCAAGAATGCTAGAAAAGGGTAGGGGCGAGTTATGCTTCCCGGTGCTGAGAGGAAACAAAATGTGTCAGGATTAGTAAAAAGCAGACGTTTAAGATTTATATTTGTAATTCAGGATTTATAGATCCCGCTAGGCCAGTTTTTAAAATTATATTTGACATTCCAATTTCTAAGAGCAAAGCTCTTGAGGAAGTCAAGGCACTAAGACTAAGGAAATGTTAGTTGTGCTGTGGGCATAACACTGAAGTACAAATATTTTCTGAGTAAAATTAATTTGGACATTTGGCTGGACACTGCTCAGATGGCTTTATGTTATCCTCACTTCCTGTCAGATCTAGTTTAATGCCACCTCTAGCAGAAGGCCAGCTGTTGCCCTGGTAAGTACCCCAGTCCTTGGTTTCCTGTGCTTGAGTCTTGACTCTTCCACTCATAATCTATTTGATTGAGGCATACCACTTCAAATTCTGAATCTCCGATTCCTCATTACTAAAGTGGGGCTAATAATGTGTACTTCACAAGATTGTTCTGAGGATTAAATACAGGGAGTGTTTTGAAGCTCTAAAATTCTACATAAATCTAAATGCTTATTACCTGTGCCATTGATTTTGGCACTAGGCTTATAAATTATTTAATGATATATGGTATTTCATCTTGCCCCTAGAAGAGATCGAAAGATTCTGGAGGGCAGAGACTGTCATATTTTTCTTTTTGCATCTTCCTTTACATCCGAACATAAAGCTAAGCATGTGGAAGGTACTCAACACATTCAAGTACTCAATTATTCATTGAAGAATGAATAAAATGTGAAAGGCAGTACAGTTTGAGAGTCACGCTGAGAATAATGAATCAATAAGAAAAAGGAAGAGAGATCTCCAAATCAAACCTTTGTTGGACATATATGCATGCATAAGTATATATCTATATCAATAGGTATATCAATATGTATATCTATATATCTATATCAATATGGGTGCACAGAGAGAGAGAGAGACCCCTCAGGAATGACATGCACCCTTTTTTCTTAGGAGGATGAAGCAATATGGCATTTTTCTTTTCCCAGTTAAATCACTCTTCTAAAAGATGTATCATTAGGTGATAGAAGTGACATTTCTTTAAATTAGCATTCAAGTTATGAGCAAAAACATGGTAAACCTCCCCAAGGACTGTCTTAAGACAGCAAAGGAAAATTTTCTACCTGTTGGTAATATTTATTTTAAAAAGTCATATAGCAAAGTATCAGATCATTACTATGGTGAATGGCATTATATAACTTAGAATAAAGATTGGTTTTAGTATTTTTTTCTCGGTTTCAATGTTTTGCTAACTTTGTAAGAGCTAAACAACACAGTTGTTTAGGTGCTAAAGATGATTGTACTTTTTGTTCTCCTGAATCAAGATTTTCTTTGAAGAGAAGATTGAACATTAGAAGCGCCATTAAGAGCAAATGGAAACAAGGATTCAAGAGCTAATACATCCCTTCTCTTACATTTCTATTCTTTTGTATTAGGTCTTATTTAGGAAATTTCTTTAATCATTTATTTTAGAACTGGGAGAGAATCCTGGGATAGAAATCAACTTAAAACAATAGTGAGGGGAATTTAAAAAATCGAGCTGCTCAAGGGTATAATTGTTTTGATTGCTCAGAATTTTCCTTTATATGTTGAATGTGTTAAATGTAATTCTCAGCCACATAATGCATATTACATTTGAGATGTAATATTGTCGAAAGTGTCCTTTTCCGATTGCAATATTCTTTGTCTCACAATGATAAGTATCTAGTACTTAGTAGGTACCCAACACATTTCTATCCAGTAAATTAATAATCTGACAAGTTAATTTTAGAATCATATTTAGAGATTGAGTATTTTTTAATGGACACATTAATTACCTCCTTACCCCCATTAGCTAAAGTTGAAATCTTTATAGAGCTTTGGGGAGATTTGTGTGTGTGTGTGTGTGTGTGTGTGTGTGTAGAAACCTGTCCTTAATCATCTTTTAGTTAGAAAATACACATTATTCCATTTTCTTGCAAATTTCAAATTTGCAATTGTAATCTTGGTACTTAATTCATTTTAGGTAATATTATTCTCCCTATTTTAATTTTCCAAATAAGTGCTTACCCTGAAATAAAGGATCCAAAAGGTTTTAAACGTTTTATTTATTGTGTGAATAACCTGGTTTGGTTCCATTCTAAAGTAAGACTGAATCGGAATTTTCTCAAGGTTAATGCTACATGATAGTATGTAGCTCCCTATTTTCTGTGACGATGCAAAGAGTGAAGGGTCTTTCTGGTTAGAAAGGATTTTGATAAAACCATCATATAATGGGTCATTCTTTTCAGGTATTTTAAACCAAGTACTCTACCTACTATGTGCTTCTTTTCTCCAGACTTGCCACTAATTACTTAAAAAACGAATTAAGACATTGACTCCTCCAGCATGGCACTGTTGTTTTTATTTGAAATGGAAGTGAACCCAGTGTTAATCAAATATGTCAAACGTATTATTAATGTAAAATAAACAAGTAAATTTCAGTTGTAGTAATGATGATTTAATACCACTATTCTCTAGCAACATAATTACTACAATATAAAAAGATTTTTTAGCATGTTATCCATGGACTATATTACGGTTTTTATGCTTCTACTTAATATCCAAATCAACTGGTTCTGTGTTGAAACAACCAACCTTCAAAACTTCCAGCGTTTTTCTTTTTGGTGAGGAAGATTAGCCCTGAGCTAACATCTGTTGCCAATCTTCCTCTTTTTGCTGAGGAAGATTGTCCCTGAGCTAACATCTCTGCCCATCTTCCTCTATTTTGTATGTGGGATGCCGCTGTAGCATGGCTCGATGAGCGGTACGTAGATCCGAACCTGCGATCACGGGCTGCCGAAGTGGACTACGCGAACTTAACCACTACACCACTGGGCTAGCCCAAAACTTCCATTTTTTTTGTGATTAACTTTAGCTTTACATAACTTTATGATTACACACTGAAGTAGAGTAGGTAGAGTGAACTATTTTACAATGGGACCTTTATTTATTTACATATTAGTACTTCAAAGATTAAAAAAGTGTTTAATCTGTACTCTTGTCTCAGGAAAAGAGTTTAGTGCTAAATGAAAGAATAAACCTTGTTTTTAAAACATTGTTGTGAATGAGACTTTTTTCTATTTAGTTTTTTTACCTGCTTATGATAATGTAAAGGGAAACTATAGATTTTAAAATTTATTTTTCCTGTGTTCTCTCCCATTACTGGGATCTCTTATTAATGCTAATAAGTTGTTTTAAGGTTACATTTCTTGTCATAGTGTGCAATTATAACGTCTGAGAGGATGATTATTTACATCATCTTTTCCAATATTATATCATTTTTATTTATTTTTCTTGTCTTACTGCATTAGCTAGATTCTCAAAAACAGTGTGGAAAAGTTGAGTGATAGTAAGCTGTTCTGTGTTTCTGTGTTCTGTGTTTCTGTGTCTCTGTTTTAATGGAAATATCTTTGGTATTTCACTAGTTTATATTTCTTGTTGCTTTTTGATCTTTAGGAATGACTACTGAAATTATCAAATGCTTTTTTGGGGGATTTAATGATAAAAATCATATAGTTCTTGATCTTTTAATTTATGAATGTAATGAATTATATTTATGTATTTTTCTGCACTGAACCATTCCCATGTTTCTAGAATAAACTCTATTTGGTTACTGTTTTAATTACTTGCTAGATTTGATTAGTTTATGTTTTGTTTACATGATTTCAGAATCCATATTTATTAGTAAGATTGGTCCATTGTTTTATTCTTTGTGCTATCTTTATCTGGTTTTGATATTAAGCTTAGTCTAGCTTTGTAAGATGAATTGAGAAGATTTGCATCTTTGTTTCCTATACTATAGAATAGTTTGAATAACAGAAAATTACTGTGCTATTTTTTCTTTGAAAGTTACAGAATGTGCTTGCAAAATTATCTGGGTTTGCTCATATTTTTAGAGGTAGATCTTTGATCATCTTTATCTTCTGTGGTTGGTGACTTGCATTTCATGTAGATTGCCAACTTATTGGCAAGAAGTTGCACAAAATATTTTCTTATAATTATTTTAATATTTTTCATGGCCATGGAAAAATATTACTTTTCTCATTACACTGTTAACTATTTAAGCAAAATATTAAAATTGACATTTTTTCTTTTTTCTCTTCCTAACCTGATTGTCACAAATTCTAGTAGCATGTTTTTATTTCTTATAGAAAATAGCCATCACAGATTCATAGTTTTGATAAAAGTTGAAAGATCCTACAATTCCTATCCTTTTCTACTGTCTCTTCTTATCCTATTAGTATTTTATTAATAACAGTAACCACTTGAGCATTTATTGTATGTTAAACACTTGGTAAATAAGCCCTTTACTTCCATTATTTAATCCTCAGAGTAGCTCTAGGGCCTAGGAATTAGTGTTCCCATTTTATGGATGAGAAACCTAGAACTCGGAAAAGTTATGTAACTCAGCCAACCATACTTAACTGGCAAGGAGCAGACCGGGGTGGGAATTAGGTCCGTCAGATTCCAAAGCCCGTGCTTTTAATCACCACTGCCCAATTCCAGTAAGTCTTTCTCATTATTCCCAACTATAGTACTTACCTTTGTGCTAAAAATAAGGATATCACTAAATACCAAGGGTCTAAATAAACCCACACGATAGTTTGAAATGACCTATAAATAATGAAATTAAAAAGTCTCGTTATTGTAATGATTTTTTGAAGTCTCTTTGTTTTTCAGATATTTCTGTGACCTTTTCCCACCTTATCTCAGTTTTTTGAGACTAGACATAAAGCCTATTCCCTAATGTTTAGTCTACCACAAAAGATAGCACTTTTTTTGGTGTATGGAGAGATCAGTGTGGGTTGATTAATAATTCCTCTTAGTTAAAAAAAAAATTGTGGCAGGGGCTGGCCCCGTGGCTGAGTGGTTAAGTTCGCGCGCTCCGCTGCAGGCGGCCCAGTGTTTCGTTAGTTCGAATCCTGGGCGCGGACATGGCACTGCTCATCAGACCACGCTGAGGCAGCGTCCCACATGCCACAACTAGAAGAACCCACAACGAAGAATACACAACTATGTACCGGGGGGCTTTGGGGAGAAAAAGGAAAAAATAAAATCTTTAAAAAAAAAAAAAAATTGTGGCAGAATACACGTATCATAAAATTTGCCATCTTAACCATTTTTAAGTGTGCAGTTAAGTACTATTAAACCCATTCACACAACATCACCACCATCCAACCATCACCACCATCCAAGTCCAGACCTCTTTTTATCTTGCAAAACTGAGACTCTGTACCCATTAAACAATTACTCCCCATCCCCCCTCTCCCCAGCCCCTGGCAACCACCATTTTACTTTCTGTCTCTATAAATTTGGCGTACCTTATGATAAATTCTAGGTACCTTATATAAATGGAATCATACATTATTTGTCTTTTTGTGACTGGCTT
Organism: Equus caballus; assembly: GCF_041296265.1. Taxonomy (NCBI): domain Eukaryota; kingdom Metazoa; phylum Chordata; class Mammalia; order Perissodactyla; family Equidae; genus Equus; species Equus caballus. The sequence continues at coordinate 17,870,728 of NC_091688.1, forward strand.
ATTTCACTTAGCTTGATGTCCTCAAGGTTCATCCATGTCGTAGCATGTGTCAGAATTTCCTTCCTTTTTAAGGCTGAATAATATTCCGCTGTATTTATGTACCACATTTTCTTTTTCCATTCATCCATTGATGGACACTTGGGTTACTTCCACCTTTTGGCTATTTTGAGTAATGCTGCTGTGAATATGGGGGTACAAATATCTCTTTGAGACTCTATTTTCAGTTCTTTTGGATGTATACCCAGACATGGTATTGCTGGGTCATATAGTAATTCTCTCTTTTTTTTGAGGAACCAATTCCACTCAATTAACTAAATAGGGCAATAAAGCAATGTTCCATTGCTTCAGATACATCCCTGAGAGTCAGGTAAAATAACCCCAGGGCTTCTGTTTAGTATGAGGTCCTGGGTAACAGGGAGTCGGGGTGGGAAGAGGGCCACAACTCTGGGATCTAGAACCTACTTAAGTTCTCCCCACTAGCCCACCCAGCCGAGCTGGCTCCCATAGACTAGAGGATGCCATTGGTACAGTGGTTTGGGCAGAATTACAGAAAAGCCTCAGGACTGGTTCTAAGTGGATGGTGATTTTCCCAGGCTTTGTAGGGCGTCCACATTGTTGTTATTTTGAGAGGCATTAAAGCATCGTGATTAGGAACATGGGTTCCGGAGCTAGACCTCCTGGGTCTAACTCTCAACTCAGCCTTTACTACTTGGGCAGTTAACTTAAGGTCTCTGTGCCACAATTTCTTTATTTGTCAAATAGTTGTTATAATAATATCTACTTCATTTGATTACTGGGAGGATTAAATGAGTTAATATTTGTAAGTGCTTACAAAAGTACGTGACATATAGCTCTCACTAAATGTTAGGTAGTAATAATATTATTTTTAATTAGTATAAATTACCATGTGGCTTTCCTTAAAAAATTGCACCGTGACTCAAAGAAGATACATAATGGCAGTTTAAAGAGATAAGATTTGCTCTCAGGCCCGCAGGATTAGATGGTAGTTTGATGAAACATTCACATCTAAAGAAAATTGATGCTAGTCATGATAGGAATTGGTTATAGAGGTTCAGGTTATCTCTTCCAGTCTTGGCCCACCTAAACACTGTCCAAGGGGTGGGTGCCCTTGTGCATGCCCCACCATCCCATACCAGTGGCAGATGTCTGCTCCTGCTCCAATAAGCAGAGTGTGATAGAATTAAACATTGGACTCACAGAATGAACCCCTCTACTCCATAAAGCCATCTTCTGATTATAATTTGGTTTCTCCTGTAGTTTATTTACATGGAGAGGCCATACAGGCTGGAAGACTTGAATATCTGGTTGCATTTCCAGTTGTAAGTCTCACTGGAAATCAACACATTAACTTTCTGCTTTTACATGTTAGTGTCGGGAGCTCTGTTAATCCACATCTGCCCCTGTTTAATAAATCCATTTTGAAAAAAAGAAAAATCCATTCTTTCTGTATTGACTAAGTAGGTATTTGAGGCTACAAAGCTGAAAGCCAAATCCTGGACCATGGCAGATTCACTAAGGTAATGTTCCCCTCCCACTCCCCTCATCAGTTTCTTGGGATATATCCCCCTGCCTTTTTTTTTTTTTGATGAGGAAGATTAGCCCTAAGCTAACATCTGTTCCAATATTCCTCTATTTTCTGTATGTGGGATGCCTCCACAGCATGGCTAATGAGTGGAGTATGTCTTCGCCCAGGATCCAAACCCCACGAACCCAGGCTGCCAAAGCTGAGTGCATGGAACTTTAACCACTTGACCAGAGGATGGGCTCCCCTGCCTCCCCACCTCCCCCCAGCCACCTTTTTTAGATCACCTCACCACTAGCTGCTTCAATTTATTGGCTTCTATTTTCTTTTAATTTATTGGCTTTTAAATTCTTTGAAATTTCCATATGTTCAGTGGCAGTGATAATTCTTCAAAACTGCCATTGCCAGTTTGCCAAAGAGAGCTGGAGCGTTCCAACTTCTGCTCTCCCGGCCAGGAACCCATTGTACCCATTGTATGGTGAGCAGGAAGTCCTGACCACTGCACCGTCAGAGGTCCCTCTGGAACTATTGCTCTGCTATATGCCATCTTAGAGCAGATAGAGGTGAAAGGAAACTTAAAGATGAGCTAGCTCATATCTCTTGTTTTTACAAATGAGAAAATAGAGTCTACTTGCCTAGGGCCATATATCTTTATGCTCTCTTAACAGTCTCTTGTCCAAGGCTTGGCTGTATTAGCCTGGCGACAGGACCTGTCAGTAATGTTCTTCCTAGCCCCAGTCTTATTTAACCAGTAAAAAATTCAACTGCCAGGGGCACTTTTCTTTCTGATGGTTCTGGCGACATTTCTCTCTTTGATAATACCATTGCCATCCAGGTTCATATTTGAAATACAAATTCATCATAGATTTCAGACTATGTTTCTAATGGGTCCTTTGAAACCTGATTGAAGTTGTCATCTTTTTGACCACTTGGAGATAGATTTCATGGCAACTAGTTGGATCTACTTTTTATAATGATCAGGGATGCTAAATTTGTCGTGTTGGGGTCTTTTTTTTTTTTAACTCTAAGTCGCAAATTGTAGACATATTATTTCATGATCTAATAATAGACTTCAACCTCATTAAATAATAATCACTATATGCCCACAGCACAATTATATTCCAATAATTCTGTAAAAATTTTCAGGTCATCAATAGAAATTCCTTTAAAAATTTTATTCATGTTTATTTTAATCACAATAGAAACTTCTATTCTAAATATTTTTCTTTTCTGTTTTTCTTTCCTTCCTCCTCCTCCTTCCGCATGGAGTATTATGTCCTTTAAGTTTTTTGTTCTAATGGCAAAACTATCTTATTAGCGTAACATTACTTTTTGCATATGTTAAGAAAAAATTTAGTAGCAAGTTACAAATGAACGTACATTTTTCTTGTAATGCATTTTTACATATTTCCAGGAGAGAAGTGAGGCCACAAATGTGAATTAATTAAACATAAGCAAAGTGCTTCAATGTACATGCTCAGAGGGTTAGTTAAGGAACACTTCCTGGAAGTGTGTTTTGAACAAGATTTTAAGAGAAGCCATAGATATGCGCTGGTGAAAAAGAAGGGGTCAGAGAAAAAAAAGAAGTGAAACATACAAATTATGCTTTGCGGAGCTATATAAGAAGAAGGGGGAGTGGATGCCAACAACAAAAAAATGTGCTTTGCAAGATGGTTAAGCAGGCACTTGGCTGGAATGGAGGAAGGATGTTGAGGAGTAGTGACTGGTGAAGTTACTGGGATGTAGTTTCACAACCTTGCTACCCACATCTTGCCTGGATACTCTGCTAGATCCTAAGGGAAAACCAAAGAGGAAGAGACAGTGCTTGACCTATAGAAACTTACAGTCTTGCTAATGAGACAGGGCCCCAGGAAGGCCGAGAAGGAGCCTTGAAAGCCAGTAAGAAGGGCTTGCGTTTTGTATGGTGTGTGAAGGGAGGAGCCTCTGGAGATTCTCATGTGTCATCCTGCCTCCATCGTCTGCTCAGGAGGGAGAGGTCTGAGCTGGGAAAGATCAAACTGAGCAGGTGGCTAGGTTTCAAAACTCAATTTTTGTAGCTGTATCTAATCAATTAGCAGAAGGGCTTTTTCCCCACACAAAACTATTTTGAACCACTTTAGAAAAAATGGGCTGCCTAAAATTGTCTGTCCACGATTAACAATTAATGGAAAATCACTGGTTTGCTTTCACAAACAGCACTTAATGTCAGTAACTTCAGGCTGTTTTCCAATTTTACAGTAAATTTTTATCCTGAAACCAATTTAGGAAGCTATGTAGTCCATGGGCTTTTTTAGTGGAAAGGTGATATGGGTAGATTAGAATAATGACATTCCTTTTCCACACCAAAGTATTAGCAAGGTACTAATGACTCCATTTTGATACTGTCACTTTCAAAATAAAGGAGAGAGATCAAGTTGCTTATGGAAGCATTTTGGGTTATGTTAAAAATAGTGTAGCTTTTTGATAGTTGAGATGGTAAATAATTCAGGTTTTGCTCTTAGTATATCAATTTATCTCCATCTTGGATCAGTCCTAAGAGAGAAAGTTTCCAGATTTTTGTTGGCTTTCTAATAAGTCCTCTGGGAGTTATTTGTTCTCTTGTTGTAGGAATGTAGATCTTATTTTTTCCCTTTCTTCTTCTTCTTCTTCTTTTCATCTGCCTCTTTGCTACTTGCAAACTGTTCTGTGATTTCCACTCTTTCCATGGGCCTTCCGATGGGAGGCCTTCCGAGGTCCTTGGTTTCCTGGAATGATATTTGAGGCATATTTAAATGCCTTACAATATTCCTGGGTTTATATGGGTTTTGATCCACATGGATTGGTGGTAGGTCTCTGTAAGGCACCAGCACAAAAACAACAGGAACCCTAAGATCTGGGGTCAGGTTGGGTTGCACTTGTCCACTTGTCACTTGAAAAGACTGTCCGGGAAAGACGTTGTTTAAGGGGTCGCTCCCTAAAGCTTTTATGTTCTGAATCTCTTTCGTCTGGGGAAGAATGTCAGTGAAATAAGGTTTGACTCCTGTTATGGCATTGATTTCATATGCATTGTGCCTGTCAGCCAGTGCTCTCCCAGGCAAAATGGGCTGGAAAACAGTTGGTCCTGAGACACCACTCACAAAGTTGTTGAGGAGGGAATGCCAAATCCCACCACTTATCGGGCTCAAAGTGACCTGTGGCCATAAGCTGGCCAGGCTCCGGAGAGCTTCGCGGTTCCATGCTGAGGCAGGAAATTCAGTCTCAGTATGATACAGCTGAGAGAAGTAAATACTGAGAGTGACATGTGGATACATTATCAGGAAATTGTACATTTTGCTGATGCAGCAGTGGTTAGCTTCATTACAAGGGGAGTTGTTGGAATACAGAATGATATGCCTGATGCTGTCGTTATTGTGTATGGCCGAGTCAAAATAACCATTCAGCTCGAACAGCATTGATTCTGGATGGGTGTTACTCCCAGAGCAACTGCTAGCGTGGCCCTTTTGCACCAGGCTTCCAGAAGTAGTTTTTAGTTCATAAAATGTAAGGTGTTTTGTTTGAGGGTACATTGGCCCATAAGGGAATCCGAAAATCTGATAAAATTCTGTGTAGGGAACTCTTGCTTCTTCACCTGTCCGAATATGGTAAGGACAATTGCAGCAATCTAGAGAGAAGCTTAGCCAGTAATAAGGTTTCACTATTGTTCCACGATTTGCTAGGTATTCCTCATATAAAGGCTCCATTGCTAGTTTTATTGTCTTCTAGCTGCAACCCTAAACGAGAAAGAGAAATTATATGTAAAACCAGTGCAGGAAAAACTAAAGACAATGCATTAATTTATTGAGCTATACTTTTCTTTAAAGGTGGTAGCACAGTAACTACAGTAGCATCTTTATTCTAAAAGATAGTGATATCTATCCATAGGTTAGAAAGCTCAGGATTCATCTTTCTTCATTGAGGCTCCTGGGGAGTGGGGAGGAGACGAAGACAACAGCGTAACCCAGCTTGACCTGTTGCATGGATTCTGAGGCAGTAGAGCAAATGGGTTAGCAGCGCAGATTCTAGAAACAGGCTGCCCTGTTCCAAATCTGGGCTCTGCCACTTACTAGCTTAGTGACTTGTGGCAAGTTTTTTAACATCTGGGAGCCACAGCTTCCTTGTCTGTAAAATGAGGATAAGAAGAGTTCCTACCTCCTAAGATTGACTTGAGGATTGAATGATTGAATAAATATGAAATGCTTTCTTATGTGCCCAACACATATTAAAGACTCAATACATATTAGCTCTTGGTAGTATTGGTGGAAATCCCCGGGTTATCTAGATGATTCTTGTTTGTGAAAGCCCAAAGAAATCAGCAGGGCTTTTGCATTTTGTTCACAGTGTTCTTCCTTGGTCCCTTTGCTGGATATGATAGTATCTAATGTATTGCACAGAGGTTTTGAGTGTGCTTGCATTTAAATCAGCTATTTCTTCAAATCATTGGCAATAAGTTGGAGGTGGTTATCCTTTTGGGAATAGGATCGTGGGGTCTATTTTGCTTAAGGCACTTTTGTAGAAGTGCCACTGGAGTATTCTTTGGGTGGTGAACTCATTCACTGACATTTGAGCGTTTTATCTCCAGTGGGTGGGTCTTATAAGAACATTTTGGAAACTTTGTTATTCTGGAAAGCAAATATCGTTCTCAGGATATTTTGAATAAATAGAGTCTGGGATGTTAAACCCAAAAAGTTGAGATCTTTAAGTAATGATTTTTTCTTTAAAAAATATTTCTTTAGTTATCATTGTTCCCAAGCAGCAACCTAGGTCTTTTTTTTTTTTTAAGATTTTATTTTTCCTTTTTCTCCCCAAAGCCCCCTGCTACATAGTTGTATATTTTTAGTTTTAGGTCCTTCTAGTTGTGGCACGTGGGACACCGCCTCAGCGTGGCCTGATGAGCAGTGCCATGTCCTCGCCCAGGAATCAAACCAGTGAAACTCTGGGCTGTGGCAGCGGAGCGTACGAACTTAACCACTCGGCCACGGGGCCAGCCCCAACCTAGGTCCTTATAATGTAGTTTTAAAAACATTTTAAGATAACTCTTTATTATACAAGTTTTACATGTTTCTTGTAGAATATTTTTTAAAATACTGCTACATAAAGGAAAAAATAAAAACTCATGCCAGTTTGTATCGGTTTACATTCCCATCACTAAGTCTGTTCCCTCCAGTCTTTTTGCTAGGTATGTTTGTTATGCACAACATAAATAAAATCATGTTCTATACTTTGATTTTTCCCTTAGTATTATATCATGAGCATTTTTCTGTTATTAAAAATTCTTCAAAAGACACAACATTTATGGCTAATTAATGTTTTATTACATTACTATAACATTTAGATTCTTGCTTCTTTTTTGTTATAAATAACACTTTGATGCACATTTCCATACATAAATCATGTCTCTGATATGAATTTTCTTTAATGTAGATTGCTAGAAGTGGTATTATTGGATCAAACTGTGTCAGATTGCTTCCTAGGAAGGTGTACCAGTTTTATCATGTTCTCTCCCGGTGTTGTTTGTCACCCACTTTGCCAATCTGAGAAGTGAGCATAAGTATCTCTTTGTGGTTATAATTTGTACCTTTTCAATTCCTAGGGAGGCTGAACACTTTTTCACATGCTTGTTGGTCTGTAGTATTTATTCTTCTGTGAAATATATGTGATCCCTTATCATTTTTTTGTTTGGGGTTTTCCTGATTGATTTGCAAGAACTCTTTATGTATCAAGAATATTAGCTGTCATATTTGTTGTAAATATTTTGTAAAGTATTTGTTTATAGAGTCTTTTAATTATGCAGATGGTATTTTCAATTATACCAAATTTTACATTTTTATGTGGTCTAATCTTTACCCTTATGATTTATTTTTACTATTGTATTTAGAAAAGACTTCCTCATCAAAGATGAATTAAGTAGTCCCCATATCTTCTCCTAGTATGTATGATTTCAGTTTTTACATTTAGCTTTTTGTCCAGGCAGCAAAACGGACAAGGCATAAAATTTAAAAGAGATAAACTAACCATTGCAACAAAATGTATTTTTCACTTTTCAAAATCTAATTTATCATTTCAGAAGTATTTATTACCGCCTCTCATATGGAAGCGTTTGATCAACTTCTGTCTTCCTCACCCCAGAGCACCCCAATCATTGCTGCGTTTGATGCAGCCTGATCTCCAGGCTGAAACCTGCAAGTCCCTTTGCTAATCCTGTCCTGGGCAGAAAATATTTTAGAAGCCTCAGTCCAGCTGTAGATGGAATATGACTTTATGCGTGTCACCACTGTCCAAGTGGCAAATAGCTGTGCAGTAACTCTGGGCACCACATACCTATCAAATTCCAGATTTCTCCTAACCTCTGTCACGTCAGCTTAGTCTATAGGATTGGGCGTTTACCTCAGTTTCCTCCTTAGTGCTATAATTTCCTGATGCAACTGAATTCCTGCCCTAAGGCTTCCTAGACCTTGCATAGCTTTTCCTTGGGGCCCTGCACTCTTTTTCTGCTTAACCCTTGCAGTGGACTGATCACCTGAAACCTGACACCATCTCCTGCTTTATCTTAAGCATTGCCTTCTCCCTGGATCTCCTCTCTCAGCCTTACTCGTCAGACTGGATCTCTCTGAATTTCAAACTTGCTGAAACCAAGCCCAAAGTGTCACTCTCTTTTGAATATTGTGCCCTGGGTATGGTCTGTGTGGGGTGGCACACCTGATACCCAGGTTACTACGCAAATTACAATTTCACGCCACCCATAGAAAATTTACAGATTGATTTGGCTGAAATGTTATGGAAGAAGAACAAGGAGGCCCTTCTTGCCTTTACTTTTTTTGGTGGTTGGGGGGATGGAGTTAGCTATTTATAATGGTCCCAGGATTACCCTTTTGGGAAGTAGAAGTCTTCTGTCTTTCAAGATAAAAGGCAGTATGGAAACTCCCGATTGCTTTTCTAAGCACTCCTTCCTTTGTGCGCCCTCTCCTGCAGCTATTTTAGCCATGAATGGTACATCATTGCTCTAAGGAGATCTTGAGGACTAGCGGCCTTTGCACATAATGGAGGGAGCTGTGGAGTTTCATTCTAACTGATAGCTTTTCATTTTTCAAAACCACCTGTGTTTCCCTGTTAGTGAAGTCCTCCCTTTTCAGAGGGTCTTTCTGGCATCGTTCTTTTATCCCCCTCAACTGAAGGGGAGGTAGGAAAGAACTCTTGCCTCCTCTGAACTCTTACAGAATTTATGGTTTATATCATCAGTTTGTCATTGATCACAGACTATCTTGTATAGTTAACTTTTGGGATTTGTCCTTTCATTCTCCCCTAACAAGGCAGAGATGTGCCCTGTTTATCCCAGGGCCTCCCTCAGGAACTTGATTGGTTCCCAGGCCAGGTTGCCTAAGACTTGTTTCCCCAGCCTCCTGTGCCCGTACCACCCAGTCCTTTCCTTCTGCTTTGTCTGTGCTTGGGAAATGCGTGTTGCCCCCCATAGAATAGATCTACTGGCAGTAAGAAATAGAGATCTGCGAACCCAGCTCCTTGCATCCGGTTGTGAGTGGCCCCTGGACTGTGGCAGTGGGAGGACAGCTTTCCTTAGCTCAACATAAATGAACTGTACGTGAGGACAATATGCTCTCTTTTCACCCAGCTAGGATTTAGTGCGTACTGTAAAGCACAGTTTGCACTGGAGTAATTGGAGAATGGCGTTCGCCCTTCCCAATCTGTGCGCAATCTGTTAGCATCTAAAAACAAATGTTAGCAGTTATAATTACCATCACTTTGTCTCCAGGCTTGGATCGCATTCCAGGTGTTCCAGGAGATGGTCCATTTCCTTTTTTTCCTCCTTTAAGTCCCACGCCCTGTGTCAAGTCGCTTCAGAGGGCAATTGTGCTGTGAAGATTCACTTCCTATATCAGTTCAGGACTCTTTCTGAACCGTTTGTGTGTGTCAGTTCCTTTGGACTTTGCTGTCCCGAGTTAGAAAGAACTTGCTGAGGTGTGGCTGCCTCTAAGAACACTGTTGAATGGGCGCCATGGTAACGTTCGCAAAGTAGCTACTGCTAGGATACGGCTCTGACACTTATTACTTTATTTGCATTTCAAACCACCTGTTCCAAAGATGAAAATATACATGAATGCATATTCCAGCCTGGATAAAAGCGTAATATCTGACTGTTTAAGTGAATGTGTTGGAGTTTTTCTCTTTCTGGCTGTAAGAATCAAATTCTGGGGTCGTGCTCCTCAGTGCCTTTGTCTGATCTAGAATAGGTGCCAGGCTTGGTGCGTGGACAGGATTTGTTGGTTCTGTTGCCTGTGGAGGCGCCGGGGCCTCTCCTGGGGAGGATCACCCTTTTGTGGGAGGGGGGCCCCGCATGAGAGGTAGCAGAGACTTCACCAAAGAGAGGCGCTGTCTACTAAAAGGCCCACACGTCCTGAAGGGGAGCTCTTCATTTTGTCCAAACCTAGGTTATTAGGCGCCAGCTGTTTCGCTCCTCTTACAAATGCCCTGGGAGACTCTTGCTCTTGATGTGTATGTGGTTCCCTGCAGTTGAAGACAAACTCTGCCCTGGATCAGTTGCAGCCCTTTTGGCCCTTTCTCTGGGGCTGACGGAGGAGCCACTCGTCCTTCTGCATTCCTTTCCCCTGCCGCCCTCATCTCCACCCATCTCCTAGGACAGTAGACAGTTGATAGTCATGATCTGTTGTTTGTGCTCACTCTGGGTTATTCCCTCTTTCCTCTTAGGCCACTTGAAGGAGCGAGGGGTGATCCCTCTTGGGTGTTTTCATTAGTTACCACCCAAAGTTCTTACCATATATACTACTCTAAAAATAACCCATCAGGGTGATGGAAGTACCTAGAAGGCTTCCTGCAGCAGCTCACAACCTTTAACTTGTTTCTTGGACTTAAAATTCCAGTCTCTCCAACAGCCACAGTCCTGTCTCCTCTAGGGGCTCCTTCTAGCTCAGATATTTTGTGTTGATCTCTGTGGCTTTTAATGGTCTCAAGTGTATTCATCAACTCCTCAGCTGTTTATTTTTCAGTTACATTTTCCTTCATGCTGTCTTCAGTGCATGCTGACTGTCATATCCCATTCCTTCCCCCACCGTTTGCCCCTGATCATGCCTTTGCTGTTTCTGCTCCTTACTGCCATTTTCATAGCGTCTCCTAACTCAATGAACTTGTAAATATAAAACCAAAAGTTGATCCTCAAAGTTCATCTTTTATTTAACCTTAATAAATGATATTCTATTTAAAAATACTACCTTAAAAATACGCGTCTATCCACTAGTATATTTACCGATTGCATTTTAGGATGATTTTAGGGAGAGGCAATCCTAAGTAGCCACCATTTTTTAAAACAGCTCTATTAAGTTATAATTGACAAATAAAAGTTGTGTATATTTAGGGCTTCCACTTGATGTTTTGGTATACTTAAACATTGTGAAAGGATCATGACAATGAAGCTAATTAACATATCCATCACCTCCTTTATCGTTTTTGGACAGTGTGTGTGTGTGAACACTTGGGATTTACTCTTAGCAAATTTCAGGTATACAATACAGTATTGTTAACTGTAGTCGCCATGCTGTACATTAGATTTCCAGAATTTATTCATCTTGCATAACTGAAACTTTGTACCTTTTGACCAACGTCACTGCATTTCCCCTCCCCCCAGCCCCTGGCAACCACCATTCTACTGTACGCTTCTGTGAGCTTGACTATTTTAGATTCCACATGTAAATGACACCATGCAGTATTTGTCTTTCTGTGTCTGGCTTATTTTGCTTGGTATAGTGTCCTCCAGGGTCATCCATGTTGCCACAAATGGTAGGATTTCCTTTGTCTTTATTTTAAGGAAGATTAGCCCTGAGCTAACATCCACTGCCAATCCTCCACTTTTTTGCTGAGGAAGCTTGGCCCTAAGCTAACATCTGTGCCCGTCTTCCTCCACTTTATATGTGGGATGCCTGCCACAGCATGCTTGATAAGCGGTGCATAGGTCCGTGCCTGGGACCTAAACTGGCAAACACTGGGTGACCTAAGCGGAGTGTGTGACCCTAATGGCTGTGCCACCGGCCGGCCCCAGGATTTCCTTTTTAAGGGTGAATAATATTCCATTGTATGTATATACTGCATTCATTATATCCATTTATCTATGGATGGTCATTTAGGTGGTCTCCCTATCTTAACTGTTGTGAATGATGCTGCAGTGAATATTGGAGTGCAGATATCTCTTTGAGATCCTGATTTCAGTTCTTTTGGATAAATACCCAGAAGTGACATTGCTGGATGATATGGTAATTCTATTTTTAATTTTTTGAGGAACTGCTAAACTGTTTTCCATAATGGCTGTACCGATTTGCATTCCCACCAATAGTGCACAGGGGTTCCCTTTTCCCACATCCTCACCAACACTCGTTAGCTTTTGTCTTTTCGATAATGGCCATCCTAACAGGTATGAAGTGATATTTCATTGTGGTTTTAATTTGCATTTCCCTGATAAGTCATGGTGCTTGAGCACCTTTTCATGTGCCTGTTGGCTGTTTGTATGTCTTCTTTTGAGAAATGTCTATTCAGGTCCTTTGCCCTTTTTAAAGTCAGATTGATTTTCTTTTGCTGAGTACTTTACATATTTTGGATATTGTGTTTTCTTCTAGTAGTTTTACAGTTTCAGCTTTACATTTAGGTCTTTAATCCATCTTTTTTTTTTTTGAGGAAGATTAGCCCTGAGCTAACATCTGCCACCAATATTTCTCTTTTTGCTGAGGAAGACTGGCCCTGAGCTAATATCCATGCCCATCTTCCTCTATATGTGGGACGTCTGCCACAGAATGGCTTGACAAGCAGTGCGTAGGTCTGCACCTGGGATCTGAACCTGCAAACCCTGGGCCGCTGAAGCAGAATGTGTGAGCTTAACCACTGTGCCACTGGGCCAGCCCCTTTAATCCATTTTTAGTTGATTTTTGTATGTGGTGTGAGATAAGGGTCCAATTTCATTCTTTTGCGTGAACTACCATTTTTTAAGCCACCATATTTTACATCTGTTAGGTGTAGGAAAGCTCCAAAGGAAGGTTGACTTTGCAGAGCTCCATTTAGGTTGCACAGAATGGCTTCTAAAACTGAATTTAGTTACAAGGAAACGAAGGACCATGATCATGGTTCCTGCTCACAATTCTCTTTTTTTTCTTTCTGGGTAATTTGTCATTTATCTATTTATTTTTAAATTATTTTATTGAGGTCATATTGGTTTACAACACTGTGATTTCAAGCGTACATTATATCAGTTTTGTGTATAGACTGCATCGTGCTCACCACCAATAGGCTAGTTTTTACCCGTTACCATACACATGTGCCCCTTTACCTCCTTCACCCCCCTCCCCCCACAATTCTTATTGCTACTTCGGCATTTACAGGAAGGGAGAAACTTTGAAGAAACATCCAGTTTCCCAAACAGACTTCTTCGTTCTGTCTTCATTTATTAACATGCAATGTTTCATCTTCATTCAGATGAGTTATGATGTATATTATGTATATAAATATGCAGTTATTATGAAGAAGTTTTACAAAGGCCAAACTCTCCTACACTGATATAGATTTTTAAAAGACCTTTTCAGTTTGACACTTCAAAAATTGTTTCTAATCTCTGTTCTGGCATCCCCGTTTGGGGTACTGTATCCAAGATAGCTTGGGTGTTGCTAGTTGCCGCATGTAAGGTGACTTTCTCTTTGGGTGGCAAGATGTAAAAGAATTTATATTTTATTGCTAAAATTTTTAACTTTTATTTGAATGTACTGTGTCCAATTAAATATGTAATTCATTGCTTTTGTAGAAGTTTGGTTAGCATTCAATAACAACACCCACATTCATGTAGCAGTAACAAACTACCCAGAAAATGGAAACTGGAGAAGAAAGCAAGCATGAAATAAAGAAGAGCAGAGAATCCAGTAGATTTCACGGAGCTCACTAAGGAGTTAAGTGGGACGGATGGACTAAGATAAATGTTAGGGTTGAGAGGAAAGGGAGACAAAAAAGCAGAGGCTGGATCGCCTAGCTTGGGGGTCATAAGCAGAATGGCCACAGGGTGGCAGCACAGTCTTTGCAGTGGGAAACTTTCTTTTGGCCCACCTGTTAGTTTGCTAAAACCAGACTTTCTCTTAGAATTCCTCCATGTTGGTCTTCCCCATTATCCTAGGGAAACACCCACAAAATGTTTAAAATGAAAAGTAACTCCTAAAACTTCAGCTGAGGAAAAGTGCAGGATGAAGGCACCATCTTTACTCTCAGAGTCTGTATAGATGTTTTAAAAAAGGTTTCAGACTATCTGTGGGGAAGGACTAATTTAAGTTTCCAAACTATTATATACTGGTAACTTTGTAAAATTCAGTGAAAATGATTTTATAGAAAAATGAACAAAAAAGTCATCGAAAATATAAGCCCATTTAAAAATAATTAGTTCAGGGGCTGGCCCTGTGGCTGAGTGGTTAAGTTCACGCGCTCTGCTTTGGTGGCCCAGGGTTTCGCTGGTCCGGATCCTGGGCACAGAAGTGGCACTGCTCATCAAGCCATGCTAAGGTGGCATCCCACATGCCGCAACTAGAAGGACCCACAACTAAAATATACAACTATGTACCAGGGGGCTTTGGGGAGAAAGAGGAAAAATTGAAAAAATCTTTAAAAATAATTAGTTCAACAGATATAAAATTTTTAAATTGCATTTCAATAAATATAAACAGAATGCTTGTCTATTTTTGCTTTTATTGCCTGTCCTTTTGATGTCATAGCCAAGAAATCATTGCCAAGACCGATGTTGTGAAGCTTTTCCCTTATATTTTCCTTTCAGAGTTTTATTGTTTCAGATCTTACATTTAAGTCTTTAATAGATTTTGAGTTGATTTTTGTGTGGTATAAGATAAGGGTCCAGTTTCATTCTTTTGTGTGTGGATATCCAGTTTTCCTAACACCATTTGTTGAAGAGACTATCCTTTCTCCCTTGTGTAGTCTTGGCACTCTTGTCGAAGTTCGGTTGACTGTGGGTTTATTTCTGGGCTCTCTCTTCTGTCCCATTGATCTATGTGTCTGTCTTTAGGTAAATATGAACAGAACAAACATAACATAGGAAAAAAGAATTACCAAAATTATACATGTTGCTTATTGAAAGAATATGTATAGATGATTAATATGGAGAATCACTATTACTATTATATTCTACAATTATATTAAACAAAAAATTTATGAAGATATAGTACAGCTCCATAGTCAATGTCCTATATATATGTATTTTATGAACATCACATATATCCATTCTTAAAACTTTTATTGTGACCAACCACCTTGCTTCTTGCCTGTTACTTTAATCTAGGTTGAACTGATGACAACGCTATCTGCAGGGTATAATGTATATCCAAACTGTTTTAATAGCATCATAATAGAGAAAGCTGGTTTTAAGAGGTATGTTGCTAGGAAGAGAGGAAGAGATTTTAAAGCAACTTCACAAGCTCAAGATATCTCATTTTTAACTTTTTAAAAAATGAAGCAAGTGATGTTGTATTTTCACAATTCCTCAACGATGCTTTATCAGTAACCGGTTCCAACAATTTGTCCTGTAAAGTTATATTAAATTTAAATTATCTTCAGTGAAAGGAATGGTTTATGGTTCCATGAATTTCCTATGTATGGATCTTCTTTTGATGGAGAATAAAAATTTTAGACCTCCTATCAATTCTCTCAGGTATTTGGTAATCACTTTTTGCAGCTGTGCAATATCAGAATTATTACCTGCTGCACTGATGGTAGTTTTTAAATTACAAAACATGACATAACAATCTGTGGAAACGCTGTTCTTCCACACTTTCGATATTTATTTTGACTTTTCAGTCATCTGTTCCTGAAAAACATGTTGCATTTCTTCCTTGTTTGAAAATATTAAGATTATTAACATACTGAAGATTTCAGACAAATAGGCAAGTCTGGCTGTCTAATATATATCTTTAAAAAGTTGGGCCCAAACTCATTTCTTATCCAGCAGTAACTCTAGGAGTTTTTTCAACAGTTCAAACATTTTCTATGGAACTTTCTTCCTAGAAAACCATTGTGTCTAGCATACAATAATAGTTGTTTATGATCACCTTCCATATTATCACATAAGGAGAATATCTCAAATGTAATGCATTAGCCTTTATGTAATTCATAGTTTTTTACTGTGTCACTAAGCACGTGGTTTAGTTCAGCTGACTTTTTTTCATACTAAGATTTTCTCATTGAAGAAAGCAGTGTGTGGCTTTACATTCTGGCTCAAGCTCTTTAATCGGAGCAATTACTCTAGAACCTTCTCCTATGCAAGATTTAAACTCTAAATCGCATTTTCTGATATAGATCCTACAAGGTCATATCAAATTTCTATAAAACACTCTCAATTTCTGTACTTGCTGTGTTCACATTGGTAACAGTTCGTGGATAGGTGCTGGTTCACAGACTTAGCTTTGAGTGACATTGCTTTTGTGAACTTCTTCCAGCCCACTGAAGTCACTATTAGGTAGTGATCCTTTTTTTCCCCCCGAGGAAGATTAGCCCTGAGCTAACTACTGCCAGTCCTCCTCTTTTTGCTGAGGAAGCCTGGCCCTGAGCTAACATCGTTCCCATCTTCCTCTACTTTATATGTGGGATGCCTACCGCAGCATGGCATGCCAAGCAGTGCCATGTCCGCACCTGGGATCCGAACCGGTGAACCCTGGGCCGCCGAGAAGCAGAACGTGCGAACTTAACCGCTGCGCCACCGGGCCGGCCCCTAGGTAGTGATCCTTAAGTTCACTAAATTTTACTTAAGTTAATTCCTCTGGCTAGCTTGTAATATAAATGATAAGGAATTTAAATGAAAATATCAGTTATTGAACAGAGATTAATATTTACTGAATGTGTGCTCTGTGCCAAAAATTCTACATGCCCTACATCACTAAGACGTGGGTATTATTACAATTTCCATTTTACAGATAAGGAAACTGAGGGTCAGAGTGTTTAACTAATGTTCAAGATAACATAGCTAGTAATTGGAAGAGCTGGGATATGAAGCCAGAGCACTCTAAAACTCTTTTCTGTATACCATCCCTCCATCACATCCTGCTTTTTGAACAAAAAGAAAATTTCAAGTTTGTGACCCAGTCTAAAGATAAATGGGAAAAATCATATTTCAAAAGTGAGAAAATGATAAGAAAATATAGGAAAAGGGTGTCATGCTATGATGATAGGTATGTGTGGGAAAACAGCTGGAAATGTTTCTGGCAAGAAGAAAGAATTTTTTTTAAATCAACTTTATTGAGGTATAATTTACATATAATAAAATGTACCCATTTTAAATGTGCAGTTCTATGAATTTTGACAAATGTATATACTCATTACCACCATTTCAATAAAAATATAGAACGTTTCCATCAACCCCAAATTTCCCCTGTGTCCTTTCCTTTCACATCAATCATCCTCCCACATGGCTCTAGGGTGGTGCTATCTATTTGCTGTTACTATTGATTAGATGTGTTTTTTCCAAAGTTGTACATAAATGGAATTATAAAGTATGAACTCTGGCATCTTTTGCTTATTGCTCAGCATAATGTTTTTGAGATTCATTCATGTGATTGTGTATATCAGTAGTTCATTCATTTTTAATATTGAATAATATTGCATTGTGTGGATATACTATAATTTATCTGTTCACCTGTTGATGGGTATTTGTATTTCTAGTTTGGGGCTATTATGAAAAAAGCTGCTCTGAACATTCATGTCCAAGTCTTTGTGTGGACATATGTTTCTATTTCTTTTGGACAGACACTTAGGAGTGCAATTGCTAGGTTGTATGGTAAATACATCTCAACTTTCTAAGAACTGCCAAACTGTTTTTCAAAGAGGCTTGTTATTTTGTATTCCCACTAGCAGTGTAGGAGCATTCCAGTTACTCCACATCCTTGTCAACACTGGGTATTGTCAGTGAGTGGAAGTATTTAACATATTGATTTAGAAAGGCTAGTTTCCTTTAAGCTTGTTGTTTGACAGGAAGGGAATGAACAGTGGTTAGGATTCTGTAGGACTTCTCTTTCTTCATTTGGATAGCTAATCTCCAATAAGTCCCAAGGGCACCATACTCATCAAGAAATTTGGTATTTAGCTTGTCAGTGTTTTCAGCTCCTCTTGTCCCAGTCTCTTCTAAATGAAGTCACTGATAGTCTTGAGCTGAGCTCAGTTTGATCTTGTCCCTGAATTAGGGCAGAGTATGTGGAAGCTGAGAGAAAATATGTCCATCGACTCAGCAGAGGATGCCGTGAGCTCTGAAAATCCTCGAAGTGGTTGCTGTCAAGAAGTCTGTTGTCAGTCTAATGGTTGTTTCTTTATAGATGATTTATTTTTTCCCTGGTGACTCAAGACACTTTCTTTGCTTTTTCATGCTTTATAGTTTCAATATTATGTGTTTAAGTGTGGATTTAGTTTTATTTATCCTTCTTGTAACCCGAATTTGGTGATTCTTATTTTTTGTTAAATCTGGAAAATACTCAGCCATTATCTCTTGAAATATTCCTCTCCTCCGTTCTCTCTTTTCTCTTCTTTTGGAACATTGATTAGGTATATGTTGAACCTTCTCATTTATCTTACGTGGCTCTTAATTTGTCTATTGTAATTCCCATTGTTCATCTTTCAGTGCTGCGTTCCAGGAGTTTTCTCCTGGTAAATCATCTAGTTCTCCACTTTTCTCTACAGGTCTTTTTATCTGCTGTTTAACCCACTTATTGAGTTTTTTAAATCAATGAGTATCTTTATCATTTCCAGAAGTTTTATTTTGTGCCTGTATTTTCCTCTGTTTTCATAGTTTTGGGGTTTTGATCTAATTATTTTAAATGTTCTTATTATATAGTCTGTAACAAATAATTCTATTACCTAAGGTTCTTAGGGGTTTAACTCTGCTTTTTGTTCTTTCTGCCCACTCTTGCTTATGGTGGATTGTTCCTTTGGGTGTTGTAAAATTTCCTTTTTTAGGTCATGCTTGGTGGGGATCCTATGATCCCCGCACTGGAGGCGTATCTCTCTAGAGCAGTGCTTCTCAATCTTTGCCGTACGTTAGAATCACCTAGTGAGCCTTTAAAAATTAGGATGGCAGGTTGAACCCCAGACCAGTTAACTCAGATACTCCCAGCAGGAGACGGAGGCATCACTGTTTTTAAAGCTCCATAGTCAAGGTTGAGAGCTGCTGCTCTAGAGAGAATTTGCCTTTAAGTTTTACAGACACTTCGAGTGTGTTTCTAGCCCTGGCTCACTTCAGTATCAATTTGTCAGTTCTGGGTTCCTGAACTAGTTAGGCAGTATAAATTTTTTTTCAACAGTACAAAAACATTTTTAGTAGAGATTATCAACAAAGCCAGTTTGATTCTTTTTGTTTGTTTGTTTCCAACTTTATTGGGGAATAATTGACAAAATCGTATATATTTAAAGTGTAAAACATGATGATTTTATATACATATACATTGTGGAATAATTACCTAGATCAAACTAGTTAACACATCCTCACATAGTTAACTTTGTGTATGTGGTGAGAATGCTTAAGATCTACTCTCAGAAACTTTGCAATACCATATTATTAACTATGATCACCATGTTATACACTATATCCTCAGAACTTATTTATCGTATAACTGAAAGTTTGTATTCTTTGACCTACATCTTCCCATCCTCCCCAACTCTTGGTAACCATCATTCTATTCTGTTTCTATGAAATCAGCTTTTTTTTTTTGAGTCCACATATAAGTAATACCATACAATATTTATCTTTCTCTTTCTGGTTTATTTCATTTAGCATAGTGCCCTCAGGTCCATGTTGTTGCAAATGGCAGGATTTTCTTCTTTTTTATGGCTGAATAATATTCCATTGTATATATTTATACACTACATTTTCTTTATCCATTCATCTGTTGATGGACGTTTGGGTTGTTTCCGTATTTTGGCTGTCGTGAACAATGCTGCAGTGAGCATGGCAATGGAGATATCTCTTTGAGATACTGACTTAATTTACTTTGAATATATACCTACGAGTGGGTTTGCTGGATCATATGGTAGTTCTAGTTTTAATGTTTTGAGGAACCTCTATACTATTTTCCATAGTGGCTGCACCAATTTACATTTCCACCAACAGTGTTTAAGGGTTCCCTTTTCTCCACATCCATGCCAACATGTTATCTTTTGTCTTTTTGATAATAGCAATCTTAACTGGCGTGAGGTGATATCTTGTGGTTTTGTCTTGCATTTTCTTGATGACTAGTGATGTTGAGCATATTTTCATGTACCTAATTGACTATTTTGTTTGCCTTCTTTGGAAAAAATGTCTATTCATGTCCTTTGCCCATTTTTTAATTAATTTTCTTTTTGCCATTGTGTTGTATGAATTCTTTAGATATTTTGGATGTTAACCCTTTATCATATATATGGTTTGCAAATATTTTCTCCCATTCTGTTGGTTGCCTTTTCAACTTATTGATTGTTGCTTTTGCTGTGCAGAAGCTCTTTAGCTTGTTGTAGTCCCACTTGTTTATTTTAGCTTTTGCTTCCTGTGCTTTTGGTGTTGTATTAAAAAAAATCATTGCTAAGACCAATGTCAAGGAGGTTTTCCCTATGTTTTATTCTAGGAGTTTCATAGTTTCTGGTTTTACATTTAAGTCTTTAACCCATTTCAAGTTAACTTTTATGAGTGGTATAAAATAGAAGTTGTTTCATTCTTTTGTATTTGAATATCCAGTTTTTCCAACACCGTTTATTTTTGTTTTTTAAATTTCCATGTGTACTTTTTAAAATTTCAAATGTTCATCATTGTATTTTGATTTCTGTGTTGATTACATCGTGTTCATCACCCAAAGACTAATTACAATCCATTATCATACACATGTCCCAACACCATTTGTTGACGAGACTATCCTTCCCCGTTGTGTGTTCTTGGCACCCTTGTCAAAGATTAGTTGACTGTTAAGCATAGGTTTATTTATGAGCTTTCTATTCTGTCCTGTTGGTCTATGTGCCAGTACTGTACTCTTTTGATTACTATAGCTTTGTATATAGTTTGAAATTAGAAAATGTGATGCCTCTAGCTTTGTTCTTCTTTCACAAGATTGCTTTGGCTATTTAAGATCTTTTGTTGTTCCATACAAATTTTAGGATAGTTTTTCTATTTCTGTGAAAAATGCTATTGGAATTTTGATAGGGATTGCGTTGAATTTGTAGATCACTTTGCGTAGTACAGACATTTTATCAATGTTAATTCTTCCAATTCAAGAACATAGGATATCTTTCCATTTATTTGCTTTTTCTTCAATTTTTTGCAAATATTTTCATCAAAGTCTTATAGTTTTCAGTGTACAGGTCTTTCACTCCCTTGGTTAAATTTATTTCTAAGTATTTTCTTTTATTTTTTAAATGGCTGGTCTGTACTTTTCTTTTTTTTTTTTTTAAAGATTGGCACCTGAGCTCACATCTGTTGCTAATCTTGTTGGATTTTTTTCTTCTTATCCCCAGAGCCCCCCAGTACATAGTTGTATATTCTAGTTGTGAGTGCCTCTGGTTGTGCTCTGTGGGACGCCGCCTCAGCATGGCCTGATGAGCGGTGCCATGTCTGTGCCCAGGATTGGAACCGCTGAAACCCCAGGCCACTGAAGCGGAGTGCACGAACTTAGCCACTCAGCTATGTGGCAGCCCCCTTTCTAAGTATTTTATTGTTTTTGATGCTATTTTAAATGGTATTGCTTTCTTAATTTCTTCCGATAGCTCCTTGTTAGTGTATAGATGTGCAAATGATTTTTGTTGTTGATTTTGTATCCTGCAACTTTACCAAACTCATTTGTTGGTTTGAACAGTTTTTTTGGTGGAGTCTTTAGGATTTTCTGTATATAAGATCATGTCATCTGCAAACAGATGATTTTACTTCATTTCCAATTTGGTAGCCTTTTATTTTATTTTTTTCTTGCCTAATTGCTGTGGTTAGGACTTCCACTACTCTATTGAAAAGAAATGATGGGAGTGGGCATGCTGGTCTTGTTCCTGATCTTAGAGGAAAGGCTTTTAAGTTTTCATTATTGAGGGTGATATTAGCTGTGGGCTTGTTATATATGGCCTTTATTATGTTGAGGTGCTTTCCTTCTATACCTAATTTGTTGACAGTTTTATCATGAAAAGATTTTAGATTTAAAAAAAAAATCAAACTGGGGTTTCTCCAAGATTCTCTGAGATTGAAGGTAAGTATATTTTGCTGGACTTGAAAGCTCTGGTTCTTTTTTTTCTCTCCCCTAAACCCCTGTGCATGGTTGTATATCCTAGTCAGAAGTCCTAGTTCTGCTATGTGAGCTGCCACCAGAGTATGGCAACTGACAGGTGGTGTGGTTCCACCAATGGGAAACAAACCCGAGGGCTGCCAAAGTGGTGAGAGTGCTGAACTTTAACCACTACGCTATCAGGGCTGTCTCAAAAGGAATTGAATTTTGTCAAATGTTTTTTCTGCATCTACTGAAATGATCATATGATTTTTACCCTTCATTATGTTAATGTGGTGTATTGCATTTATGGATCTGTATGTTGAACCATCCTGGCATCCCAGGAATAAATCTCACTTGATTATGGTGTATGACTCTTTTAATGTGCTCTTGAATTCAGTTTTTAGTATTTTCTTGAGAATTTTCACATCTATGTTCATCAGGGATATTGACCTGTAATTTTCTTTTCTTCTAGTGTCCTTATCTGGCTTCAGTATCAGGGTAGTAACGCTGGTCTTGTAAAATGAGTTTGGAAGTGTTTCTTCCTCTTCAATTAGGTAGTATAAATTTGAACCTTGTGTTTGGGGAGTCTTTTTTCCTCCCACCAAGTGTTTGCTGAGGTAGACATGTTCCTTGTCATCTCTTTTTATTGAGAGAGTAGCCCTTTGAGGGTTTATGGGGGCAGAATGGGGCTCTGTGCCACTTCTTCACTTTGAGCAAAGCCCAAAGCTTCATCATCTATTTCCATATGACTGTAAAAACCCAAGCTTCTCGCTTACGAGTATCAACAAATACTCTCTGGACAGCCTAAATATCAGTGCCAATGTAACACATTTATGTCTGCGTTCTTCCCTGGTTTTGGTTCTAGAATTTCCCTTACTTTCCCTTTGACTCAGCCATGCATTTAGAATCTTTGTTATATTTCATCCAACAATTCTAGGTTTGTCTATGTACTTAGATCACAATGTTGCTGGAAATAGAAGTCTTACTTACAACTGTTAGTCTGTACCTTCAAGGCCATGCTCTGCCTTTGAATTCATCCTTCTGTTCCCAATGTCTCCCTGAACCAAGTGTGAGTTTCTGTGTCTTTGGACGTGGTACATTGAGTTTGCAAGCATCCACCTGGGAGACAGACCTGTGGACCTTGTATGTGTTTCCCTAAACTGTGCCTGGCCTGGTCTTGGCTTCATCTTGCTCCAGTGTATGTTGCCAAGGTCCCAGGATGCTTTGAATTCAAACCTACCTGAATTCTGTCAACCTTTATTCTTTTTCTTCTATATCCAAGTCTCTGTCTTCACTGACTTGCCAAACATAACTCAAGTTTCAGTTTATTTCCTGGATTCCTCTTTCCACAAAGGACTCTATCCTTGATTTGAGAGTTTGTAGTGTGTTTATTGCAATGTGGGAATGGGTCCAACTCAGGATTCAGATTTCTAGGATGCCCAGATGGTCTTAGCAAAAAAGCTTCTAACTTTCCACCTCATTTAAAAAAACACTTGACTTATTGAGTATGTAAATTTCAAAGACTTTCTATTACATGTTGATCATGTATGTACCTATAGTATTAATTGAGGATCAACCCTAAATTATTCGTTTTGTCAGAAGGAGGAATTTACAGTTGAGGGTTCCCTTTGATTTACTTTTATTTGCTTAATTCATGAGCAGCTATCTCCCTGTATACCAAATACAACCAGCTGTGGCTAGATTGTGACTGTTGTAGTCTGTGCACCGTTTTACTCTGAGACCTCATAAGGAAATTGAGTTTGGTGAAAAGCATCCAGAGAACTCTTGGCAGTATCGGGTGGATCATTTACCCCAGTGTGGAGTTTTTTTAGGAAGCCCTGCCGAGATCACCACTGAACCATGAGTCTTACTCAGAGAGCAACCCCCTAGCTCTGTGCCAGTGGTGTTAGCATTTGATTATGAACATGGCTTTGAAGATTGAACAAGATATCTGGTGGCCAGAGAGCACTGTGCGCTTGTAATGAGCCCACAGAAATTGTGGGTTGAATGTTTGGTCAGTAGTCTAGTAAAATCTTTAATCTGTATCAATTGTATCCTTTGGGGTTCATGTTCGTGTCCTTCTTTCAATCATTTTGTCCTTATTTGGATTTCTCTTCTTACTTTCTCTCTTCCCTTTCTTGGCAGTATCTTCAAAAGGAGTTAGGAGGGTCTCCCAGAAGTTGCCTTTGAAGATTGTTGCTATGTATATACCTGTCAAAAAGGATTGACCAAACGCTGTTGAAAGCTATTTTACACATTAAGTCCTGAGCCAGTCTCAGCTCTTCTGTTCTGATCTGATCATCCAGAATGATCTGAAAGAAAACCATCAGAGCTAATTATAGAGCCCACAGTGATGTTCAGATACTTTTTTTCTTCATTTTCTCATGCTGGATACTCAGGAATCTTGCACTCTGGATGAACCCAATTTACATTTTTTGGGGGGATTGGGAAAGTAGAGTTTTGGACTTTATTTTGAAGGCAAAATTCTTTAATTTACTTAGGAAACACCAATTCTTTATGGTTTTATTTCTCCTTCTCTCTCTCTCTCTCTTTTTTTTGAGGAAGATTAGCCCTGAGCTCACATCTGCTGCCAATCCTCCTCTTTTTGCTGAGGAAGACTGGTCCTGAGCTAACATCCATGCCCATCTTCCTCTACTTTATATGTGGGATGCCTGTCATGGCATGGCTTGACAAGCAGTGCATAGGTCGGTACCCCAGATCTGAACCGGCGACCCTCAGGCTGCCAAAGCAGAATGGACGAACTCAACAGCTGCGGCACTGGGCCGGCCCCCTTCTCCTCTCTCTTTTTTCATTTTTCCTTTTCTTTTCTCCCTTCCTTCCACCATTTTTCCCTCCCTTTTTTTCTTTCCTTCCCTTCTTCCTTTCCTCCTCCCTTCCTTCCTCTCTTCCTTGCCTGCCTTCCTTCTTTTCTTCCTTCCTTCCAACCTTCCTTCTTTCCTTATGTCTTGGGAGCTTAGAACATACCTAAATATTTTAGACAATGGATATTGTTGAAGGGAAAGTCTTATTTACAAAACTGTGGTTTAGAATAATAAGACCTCAGCCTTGGAAAGAAAACTTCATATTTTCCTATTTCAGTTATTTAACTAATACTTGAATCGCCTCTACTCTATCCACAGCCTCTGATGGGATACCTATGTCACCTACAGTGATGGGGAGCTCCCTTTGTCCTGAAGTAGCCCATTACAACTTCGAACACCTTTGACAATTACTTAGTTATTCTATATCTTGAGTTAAAATATACTTTCCTGTAACATCTATCCACTGCTCTTTAGTTTCTCTCCTTGGGACCATGTAGTGCAGTATTTTTCAAATTTTAGGCTGAAATCCAGCCTAATTCTGTTTCTAAATAGAATAGAAAATATCAGAGTGTATCCCAAGTAACAAGGTTTTCATGAAACCTTTGTCTTGATGGCATAATTAAGTTATTTAATTATATAATTAACTACATATGTGAACTGGATCTTAATGGTTAAAAAAGTTTGAAAGCTGCTGGATAGAGTGTGTCTGTCATCTTCCCCGTGGCCGTCCATCTCGTTGAGCTGTTCTCATGCCCTACCAAGTCTTTTCTTCTCTGTGCTGAACCCTTCCTTCCACTCGTCCGTTGGTGTCATGGTCTCACATCTCCTTGCCATCCTTAATACATCCTAGTGTACCTAGTTTGTGTGGAAAATACGGACCTGGAATCAAAACAGTGTCACGCTCTGTGCTCCAACTGAAACAGAGGCAAGCAGGGCTACACAGGGGCCACTGGCTTTGAGGTCTATCTCTTCAGTTAGTATAAGCCTCATGGCAAGCTGAATAGTAACCTTGGGCAAGTTATTTACCTCTCTGTGCCTCAGTTTACTTATCTGTATATAGGATAATACTTCATTATATTTTTGTGAGTATTAAATGTGTTAATATATGTAAGGGACTTAGAATAATTCCAGCCATGTAGTAAGTACTTAGTGAGCTAATATATTTTTAAACCTATTACAGCAAATTGTTGATCCATTTAACTTTTTATCAACTCAGATGTCTCAAGCTTTTGGTGTGTGCTGTAAATAATGCGGTGGCATGTCCCCATTTGCCATGGGCAGCCCCAGTTTGCACCTGTTGTCCTAGCGTAATTCATACTGCCCCGTTCTACACTCAAAGGTGGCCCAGGTAGAACTTTGTGTTTGATTATTCTAAACTATGTTTTTGTCGTAGGAATTAATATTTTCCCAGTTATATGCCACCCCAGTTATAAACCACATCTTCTCTCACTAAGTACTTGATCAGTTATGGACTTATGTGGAAGATCTTGCTTTTTTCCTATTGAAACTTCACCTCAATTCTCCACCCACCACCCCACTTTCCTTCTTTGATAAGTGGCAGAACCAAGATTGAAGCCAGAGTCTGAAGGCTAGGCTTTTCCCTCTGGGCCCAATTACCTGGGTTTTATTTGGCCCACCATTCTGTTCTGTGAAGACCTTTGGATTCTGATTAGTTCATTCAGGGTATTTACTAATCCTCTCAATCTCGTATTATTCATATGTTTTTTATTCATTCAACAAATCTTTAGTGAACTTCCGCAGGATGCCTGGTCCTGTTCTAGGAGCCAGGGATGGAGGAGGGGACTGCAAAGGTTGCTTTGTGTTCTAATTCTAGTAACATGGGGTTACCAGAGTAGGATTTACATAAAGCCCTGAGGCTGGTCCTTAGATACTTCCTTCTGGATTAAAAATCTGTATCCATTAAAAGTAGCATTTGACAATCATTTAACAGATAATGAGTCTGTTTGTATTATCACTCAGTCTATATTTCTTCCTCTTGTCCAAAGGATACTATAAACCTACTGTCAAAGCCCTTTTTCTTGTTATACCACATCTGTCATATTTCCTAAATTTATTTGTCTGCTGTGAAAGAAGGAAATGGTATTGTTTGGACTAACTCACCCTTAGTGGTGGCCACATAGCGTTCTTTAAGTGACCACATATTTTAATAGTTTGTGCTAGAGTGTTGTTGTGCTCTAGTAGTTTGTAGAACTTGGATTTTATATCGTTTTGAAAACTGGGATTTTCCTTCCTCTCGCCAGCTTCTTCTCACGTTCGCTAAAATTCCTTAGAGATACCCACGGTTGGCTCAGTGATCTCGTTTGCTGAATTCTTTCCATATCCTAGCATATAGTTTGGCCAGGCCAGGAGACTTAAGCTTCTTTAGAGAAGCTAGATGCTCTCTTAAAATCTTACTCATCTTTGGTTTCAGTTCCCTCTTATGAATATATGAATGAATTCCTCCCTGAAATTTGGACATGGTAACAGTTGCTATTTATGAAGGCTTTACTATGTGCAAAGCACTATTGTAAGCGTTTACACACATATCTCCCTTAGTCATGCTGTATCATCGTGACATAGGTATTATCTCCACTTGAGAGATGAGGAAAGCAGGTCACACACAGTGAGGTATAGAGAGGGAACTTGAACCCAGTCTGTAGTGCCAGGATGTCTGGAGAACGGGGTACCCTCAGGACTAAAATTTGGACAGAGATTCCTGATAAAATAGACTTCTAAAACGGAAGACTTTCTTCTAATGTGATAAAATTAAGTTTGCATTTGTAATTTATCATTTTGTTGATAATTCATAGTCCTTATTTTAACATAGTAATTATTTTACTTCCATAAAGATGAAGCTTATTAAAGCAGATGTCGATGAGGAGGAACTTTGGGGGGAAAGCAGTAATAATTTGAGGAAAACTGTCCAATTTGTTTTCTTGCAAAGCATCCACAATGTCTCTTTGTTTGCTTTTCTTCGCAAAATGAAGTAAAGAATTTGTGCAGCTGTGTGTGACCTCCCAGGCGGTGTAACACAGTTTGCTTTCTGTGGAATAGATTGATGCGCCACAGTGCCTTCTTTTGAATGATTTTCTCATTTTCCAAGATTCATATTCTTTCTTGCCATGATACCATGATCAGTGAGCTTAATTTTCATCAGTTTGTATCAGGCTACTTGCAAAAAGGATTTGAGGTGATGTCGGTGTCTGTAGACTTACTAACAACATGAAAAAATATCATTTCCGTATTACTAACATTATCTGATACTAAACACCAGGCCCTATAAAGACAGGGCCCCACATCTCTTCTGTCCACTGCTGCATTGTTAGCTCTGGCACTGTTCATGGCACATTGCCACGTTAGTTGAATAAATGAAGGAATTGGTAAATGGCGATCTCCACGTTAGCTTTAGAGATTTTCTGTACCACTTGTATTTCTTTTGTTGGTGGTGAGTTGAGAAGCTCCTTTGCGTCTCTTTTTAGAAGGAGCAAGAGTCTTTACAAAAAGGTGTAGGGGCCAGCCTGGTGGTGCAGCGGTTAAGTTCGCACCTTCCGCTTCAGCGGCCCAGGGTTCACTGGTTCAGATCCTGGGTGCAGACCTACGCACCATTTATCAAGCCATGCTGTGGCACGCGTTCTACGTATAAAGTGGAGGAAGATGGGCACACATGTTAGCTCAGGGCTAATCTTCCTCAAACAAAAAAAAAGGTGTGATGTTTGAAAGGGCAAGAGTACTTCCTAAGATTTTCGATTTTGAAGAAGTTTAGTTAGCTTGGTGAAGATCCAGTCTGGGCACAGGCTGTTTATGTGAACAAGAGGAGGAGTAGAGGAGAGTATTTGCAAGGGTGGAGCAAGAGACCTCTCACTGTCTCTATTAGTCCCCCTTTACAAGCCCAGAATAGTTACAGGAGCTGCTGGGGTGGGGCACTGGCTGTATTGACAGTCTGCTTTTGAGTAGAAAGACCAGGAGACTTCAGTCCAAAGTGGACAGAAGAGCCTTTATCCACAGGGTCTAAGCACAGCGTAGACATGAAAGGCTAAACCCATAATTTGCTCCTTGCTCCTCCTGCGCTTAGGATGTTAGTGGCAAGTTGCATTAGCAGAGTTGAAGACTGAGTCTTTCCTTTGGAGAACCTTATTTCTTTCTACTTAAATTATAATTATCATCTGAAAGTATACCAGTGTTTGATTTAAATATTTTTAGATTTACATTTATGTTTATATTTATATGTAGTTATATATTTAAAACCTCATCTAGTGAACTTGAGTTAGAGGAATAGCAATTGGGGAAAGGTATATAGTAAAGTAGAGAACACCCTATATTGGCCTTAAGAGGTTTTTCCTGTTTGCAATGTTTAAAATTTCTTTAATTGTTCAAGAACTTTAATTTTGTTAATAACACACATTCTTAAGTTTAACATAAAACCTGGAAGAGAAATCAACAGCCTGGTTATGAATCGGCAATGCCGTCTACTGCTTACTACCTTGGGTCACAATTGGAAGCACCAGCAAGGGACATGGGAGACTAGGAAATTCTCCTCTCTGTTAAGGGACTTACATAGAGAGTAAAAAGTATTTCTCCCCATGTTAAGACTTTAGGTTTGTATAATTAGAAGGGATCTTCCTTTTAGTTGAAACATGGCAAAGACTATAGTTTTCTTCAAGGCCCCTTAGTGTTGAATTTTCAAAAACATACAGTAACGTTAAAAACAGCAGTTATAATTTCGTAAAGATTACGTAAAATCTTTTCTGTGACAGCAGCTCTCTAGGTGTTCCAACAAAACCTTGGATTATAGGTTAAATTGGATAAATCTGTAACATAAATAGGGTAAGCAGACATAGGTAAGCAAAGCGTGTGAAGAATGGGATCAGACAGTAATCTTGCTCCCTCCATGCTTGTTGTACGGTAACACGGTCATTTTGTGATCCTTAATTTGTCTGCTACTTTGAAAAATTCTTTCCAACAGTTAACAACTATTGATGAGTTCAATCAGAAAGAAAAGTCTACCTATTCGTTAGTTTTAAGTTTGTACTAGGTAAGTGGGATCTTTGAAATTTCTGGAATAATTTTATTTTAAAACCTCGGCACTTGTAAGAATATTCATTTGATTCTTATTTTACTTTTTTACTTTACCAACACACATTAGAGTTGAGCAAGAATCATCATCGAGACCAGTTTTATCAGTTCTTTGGTAATTCCAAGGCTCACATTGGAGCTTCCTGAAAATAGTTCACGAGTTTCTGTTTTTTCCCCATTAGTTATACATGCCATGCCAAATCAACATTATTTTTAGAAGTCGCAATTTTTTATTATACTACCCTTTTGTGTAGCTTTCTTTTTCTAATTATGAAAGTAATATATGTTAATGAAAAAATTTCAAATATTAATCATTCTCTGTAAACTAAGCTCCTGGAAATTTTCACTGTTAATAGCTTGGCATAGTATTTTCAATTGCTGCATATGTTAATGAAAATCTTCTCTCTTTCCAGTGGACCAGAGGTAGGGGTACCCCATCTTCATTTTCCTCAGTGGCACTTTCTTCTAGGGAATTTGCTGGCAATTTGTTTTGCTCCTTTGCTAAGGTAACTGGTAATTTATTACCATGGTCAGGAAATTTGCGTTTCCATTCTTGGTATTACTGTTTCCATCCTTCTGTAATGGTTAATTTCTTAGGAGCTTGACAACAACACATACTTGTGTAGTGCTGTGCAGATTTCCTAGCATGATCAGATGTGTATCAACCCAACATAGAAAGGTTGGAGAAAGGTGAAAGACTTTGCCCAAGTTAGCTAGCTAATAAGTGACAAAGCTACGATTTGAACTCCTTCTGATTACACGTATCCTGAGGTGAACTCATCTGGTCTCATGACTTTAAATACTATCTGAATTCTGATGATTCTCAAATTTGTCTTTCCAGCCCTGACTTTTCCCCGTAGCTTCAGACTTGTATATCCAACTGTCTTTTTTTTTTTTTTAACTAACGTGTCCACTTTGATGGCATCTCAAAATTAACTTAGCAATAAAGAAAGATCCTTGATGTCCCTACCCCATCCTGTTTCTCTTAAGGTCTTCTCCATCTTAGCTAATAGCATCATTAGCCATTCATTTGCTCAGGCAAAAGTCTTGGAATAATCCTCAATTTCTCTTCTTCAAGCTTGACGTCAAATCCATCAGCAAGTGCTAAATCTAACTATTTTTCTAGTAGCCTACTTTAATCTCTTATCTGGTTTCCCAACTGTTTCTCTCCTTCCATTCTGTCCCCCATTACCTTGTTTTATTTTTTCATTGTACTTAATTATATATGATATTATCTGTTTATGGGTCTGTTGCCTGTGTTAATCCTTCTAGAAGGTAAACTTGACAAGGCAAACAAAAAAAGTCTGTCATCACTGAATCCCCGGGGTCTAGCACACTATGGCAATAACAGTGAGTGTCATGTTGAATGAATGCATGAATGAACAAGCAAATGAATGAAAGAAAAGAAGAAATATTGTGTTCCTTCAGTATCTGGAGATTCAGGAAAAATCACTCCTTTGCTGGTTTTCTCAGGGCTCTTTTCTAAAGTATTGGAAGAGTTGAAAGACTTTTATTTAATATGTTCTTGAGATTGATATTAGAGTCTTATAATCTTAAATGTATGGTATCATTTGAACCTTGTTATATGCGTCTTTTGCTCCCTGAGATCTTTCTGAGAGATTTTCTGTGGAAACCTGAAGAGGAAACCAATTATAATGTTTTCAGGGAGAGGCCTGGCCCCATAAGTGAAGCGCACATTCAGTGTGCGCTTCAGCAGTGATATAAAAAAGAAAAAAGAGGAGTGAATGCAAAACATCTTTGTCTGCTTTGGACTGCCCTTCTTCCAGGAAGGTTAACTTTGAATAAAGAGGAAATTGATATTGGGCTGATTAATAAATTTTTAAAACTGGAAACTTGAAGGTCCAAGGATCCTGAAATACTATATTAAAAAAAAATCAATAACTATTAAGAAATGCAAAGTGAGGGAAGGGAAGGGTGGAGAGAGAGATTGATTGGTCATTCTATAGCTGGTGTAATGGAAAAATTTTTTGTATCAGCAAGATCTGATCTGGGCTTTGATTCTAATCTTGCTGCTAACTGGCCACGTGTCCTTGGACAGGTTGCTTCTGGAATCTAGGTTTGTTATCTCTGTTGGAGGGAGGTTTAGGATGATCACATGAGAGGAACTTGGGAAAGAATTCCTATAAGTATAAAGCATGATACAAATATAGCCTTTTATCCTGATTATCATTATCTCACCATTCCAGTATGAGGACCCAAGTCGTTATTCTCTTGTTATTTTCATCTTTGGGGTTCTAGAACTCCAAGGGCTGTGAAAAGCCAAGATCTGAACTCAGAGTTCAATGAAACAACTCGAAATAGTTTTAAATAACTTTTTTGGGAAATTTTTGCCTCCTTGTTTAATTGATTGTTCGTGTGTATCTGAGATTAACAACAATAACACCTTTTATGTAGCACTATTGGTGAGGCTTTCTGTCTTTGTTATAAATTTATAATAGGATCTAAGGATCTCAGATATGAAGTCTTCTTTGGATATATCAGGGGAGAAAGAATGAGGGCTTTCGTGTCTTTAAAGGCAATTCCAGGGTCAGGTCTCTGAAAAAGTATTAAGTGCCAGGAATGGCACCTCTGCAGCCATTTGTTCTTGAATTTTTTTTCAAGCCAGACTATTGATACATTTTAATACCATTAGTGTTTCTTAAATAAAATTAGTTTAGCAGCGTTATTAATTTTTGTTTTTAAAATACAAGGCAGGAAGAAGAGCCTTCAGCAGTGTTATTGCATGTGTTTATTAAATGAGTCCCATTTCCAGATATCAGAAGGCATGTTTTTAAGTGTTCTGGAGAAAAGTAAATTTTTTCTTAAGTCCGAGCAGATTGTTTTGTTTTAGAAATACTGAAGATGCAATATGTGAATCATATTTGGATTTTAAAGCAGGATATTAAACTTCACAGTAAAACTGATTCCATGGTTGTTAAAGCCCAAAGAGAGGTTTATAAAGCCAGCAGACAGCGAGGCTGAAACTCACTTGGAGAAGTAATGATGCAGGAATGGAAATGTTGAATAAATAACTTTGAAACCATTTTTTTTCTTGATGTTATTTTATCCCTTGAAGGCAGACAGATCACTAAAATTAAAATTGTGTTAAAAATCTTCTCTATAAAAATATGTAACCTAATAAAATGAATGTTGAGTCACTCACCTGTATTTCTTTCCAAATCCATAATTGAGATTTGGGTTGGATTTCCAAACTAAAAATATTAAATCTACTTAGTATTTGGAAATTCATATTTGCTAGGCAATGCACCTTAGTCAGTCTTTTAAAATAAATCCCATCACTTGGTTCATGTAAATCACCCTGCAGGTGAGGTGAGCTGGCCTTATTGAAATGGAGACTCAGCCGGGCTGACTAAGGAAGGTGAGGAGGGGGTAAAAGAGACCTGTTATTTCCATGCATTTGTGTTTTTTGCATTTCTGTTACCCTCCTGGGATGCCTTTCCCATCCTCGCTCATCTGGTAAATTCATACTAATTCTTTCAACATCCATTTCAAGCATCCTGTTCTCAGTGATGACTTTACTAACATCTCCAGACAGATAGTTGCCTTCTCCTTTTCAACTGCCACCTTCTGTGTACCTCTGTTATTGCACGTGGCACATCATAAATCATTTACTTACATTTCTGTCATTTTTGTGTCTCCAATGCTTATCTTAGTGCCTAACACATAGTAGGGACTTAATAAATGTTTGCTAAATGAATGAACAGAATGGTGAGTGAAAGCCGCTGAGCTCTGCATAACCTAGATTCTACTCAAAAAGATATGTTTCTTGGCTCCATCTTTCTCCTTGGGCAAAGTAGGGTGTAGGACAGAAGCTACCTATAGGATAAGCAGATGGCTGGATTGATCATTCAGTAAATATTCATTGGGCTTCTGGCACTACGTGTGCTACGTGCTGGGGAGGAAATTGCTGAGATGTAAGGTAGACTCTGCTCTTAGAGGTTTACCAGTTAGATTTAGAGGTATAACTTACCTGTATGAATCATTTACAGGGAAATTGAATGCTAAATTATAAGACTCGATTCTAAGTGTCTCAGGAAGCCAGAAAAGGTAGAAACCATGTGAGCTGAGGGAGTTGTGGAAGGCTTCATAGGGGAGACATGAGTTAATTTGGGCTCTGCAGTATTGACCGAAGGAAGGGCTGAGGAGGTGGGAAGCCTTGGGCCCGGGGAAAGTTGAATGCTTGACTGTGTGGGGATCAGCTTGTGGAGCAGGGTTTCCCCTGGGGACTACAGGCCCTTTGTCTGCCCCTGGAGAGGCTAGAGGGGCTTCGAACCTCTGGAATTATTTGAAAAATGTTGTTTGTGTGTGTATTTGGGCTTTTTCCAGGGATAGGGTTCAGCTTTTAAAGGTGTAGATGTAGAATTTTAAAAGAATGCAGATTTTATAATTTTAATCAAGAATAGGTAGCATTTTAACCAGCTGTCTTTTTATGAGGTCTTAAAAGGAGGGAAAAAGGGAGAATTCAGGGACAGGGGAGGTAAGGGAAAGAGAGAGGAAGGAGGTTCAGGCTAATGCTTGAAGAGGCAAAATAACAATATACGTATTAATACTTATTAATGATATTTCCCTGAAAGTGTGTCAGTAGCCATGAGGCATCTTTAGTTGATTATCAAGAGATCATCTAAGCAAAGAAAGCCAATAATCTGTGGCCAATACCGCCTATTTAAGAGAAAAAAAATACTGTACTAAAAATGAATGAAAATGTTTCCCATTGTTGCCCAGTTGAAGATATACTAGATCAAAAGGCAGACTATTCTTTTTTTTTTTGAGGAAGATTAGCCCTGAGCTAACATCTGCTACCAATCCTCCTCTTTTTGCTGAGGAAGACTGGCCCTGAGCTAACATCCGTGCCCATCTTCCTCTACTTTATATGTGGGACGCCTACCACAGCATGGTGTGCCAAGCGGTGCCATGTCCGCACCCGGGATTGGAACCGGCGAACCCCAGGCCTCCAAAAAGCAGAACGTACGAACTTAACCGCTGCGCCACCAGGCCGGCCCCCCTTATTTATTTTCCTTTCAAAAGCAGACAATTCTGTTGACTTGGCTGGGATTTATTTCTTTGTTATTTGTCAGTGTCTTTAATTTAATCAACTAAAATTGGGTTTTTTTTTAAGGGATTATTCTATTTAACCTTTTGAGTTTAAGGATTTATCTCAATGAAAAATCTGTATTTCATCATAAAGATTGAACATAATGAACTTGACTTGATTGCTTTCCATAGATGCAGATTCTAATATTGGATGCTCAATATATAGAGAAAACATTCAGATTGGACCCCTTTTTCAGCCATTGCCAACTGGAGGTTAACACACTCACATATCAGGG
Organism: Equus caballus; assembly: GCF_041296265.1. Taxonomy (NCBI): domain Eukaryota; kingdom Metazoa; phylum Chordata; class Mammalia; order Perissodactyla; family Equidae; genus Equus; species Equus caballus. The sequence continues at coordinate 17,905,778 of NC_091688.1, forward strand.
GCAGGAATGTTGGATTTCCACTTCTGGTTTAGTGAGCCTTTCTCTATCACAAAATGCTTTGAAGTAATAGCTCTGTCATGTCTCAAGTGTGAGTTAATGAGGAAGGAAAGAGACACATGAAAAAGTCTGTTCATTTGTTCTTTGCCTTGTTCCAAAAATGATTACAATGAAGAAGTGTGTCATATTATTGGTTTATGAGATTGATAAGAACTTAGTAACTGAGGAGCAAAGAAGTTCTAAGTTTATGCAAAAAAATAATGCCACAGGAGATTTTTCTATAATTCTTTCTTTAGGAAATTAACTAATTTGATAACAGTTAGAAAAGATAGTAATGTTGAGAGAGGGAATAGATATATAAACCTCAATTGTATGTCACACATCAGTAAGCCATAATTTTACATAAAATTCAGTTTAATTGGAAAGGCTGAGCACAGTTGATGATTTTGGTGTGTATATATATATACATATATTCCCATATACATATGTATGTATAGATACATACATATGTATATGTATAATGTTAGAATCATACAATATAAATTTTAGTGTGATATATATCTATTGTAATATAGTAATATATACTTTTTTAGTTCTTAATATCTTGTACTTTAAAAATTTTAAAGTCATGCACACAGCAGATACATATATGTGGACATTTCAGATGATTGTCCTGCAAGCTGGGAAACGTAGTGTCTTCAGAACTTGCGCCTTGCTTTGGGACCAGGTTGGACAGAGAAAGTATATTGGCCTAATAATGGGCCTTTCCTGGGGCTTGGGGCTTGAAGGCTGGAGGTTGGCCCAGGTGAAATAATTAGAGAATCCAGAAGTGCACAGTGTGCAGTCCATGTCCAGAGTGGAGCAATGGATCAGAACTAGATAGAACGTATACATCGTCAATTCTGAAAGTGAAGCTGGTTAAAGGGCGTTCGAGGGCAGGGTGAATGAAGGCTCACAGGGGAGTGAGAGCAGGTCCAGGCCTTCGTGAACAGGGTTGGGTTTTCTGGGCTTCCTGTCCCAGGTTGATGGCTGGAATTAGAGGGGAGGTTGCAGATGGTTCACCAAAGTTTCATGCTGATTAACATAAATTTACATTTTATTTTGAATAAATTTTGATATGAGTTAAAATAACTGCCTTAACAAGATGTATAACTTTCAAGCTATAAACAATAGCATTTCTAGTTTGTTTGGGAATGTTGAACAAAGAAAATGTTACCAATCTATTTATGAAGAACAGATCCATGGTTGCTGTGGTTAGGAGTGGGGGGAGGGTATGACCGCAAAGGAACAGCACGGGGACGTTTCCTGGGGTCATGGTACAGTTCTGTATCCTGATGGTGGTGGTATTTGCACAAATCTAAATATGTGTTAAAATTCATAGAACCGCACACCAAAAAAGTCCATTTTGCTGCATGATAATTTTAAAAAATAAAAAATAAAGCACAAAATGCTGGCAGGAAAATGAAAATTTTTTTTAGTATATAAGAGGCAAACAATGGAGCCGAGTACAGCAAAACAGTCCTAGAAAGCCGTGGGAAAGCAGGGGTCCTAAACAAGTGGTTTGCATGTTTCTAGCTCTTTAGAGGGCACACTTCAGAGTTGTTACACGGAAGCCGAAAATTATTTGGTCCACTAGGTTTTCTTTTATCTCTCTCTCTCTTCTTTAATAGACCTAACTTCCTCCCTCCCTCGCTCCCCTCCTCCCTTCCTCCCTTTCTTCCCCCTTCTCTTTCTTTTTTGAGTTAAGTTCATGCTATCTGATATGAGGAAGTGGCATTCTAGATTACGTAGAAGGACATGAAATGAAGCGGGGGGATGAGAAGCTGGTCTAATTCTGCTCCAATCTTGATGGTGGACAGTTGAGCCAGGATAAAACCCAAACTAGGAGCCCTGGTGCTCATGAGAACTCACCTGCAGTATCCAACCCAACCTGTAGGCCTCCGTAGCTCAGACAACATGAAGCATTGTTCTGAAGCTGAGCATGTGGTTTCAGTTAGAACTGAGCCAGGCTCTTGAAGTTGGATGCAGTCTAGAACTGACCAGAGGGCCCTTGGAGTAGCCTTGAAATCGATCTTGACCTTTTAGTGTTCTTTGGGTTGGACCTTCCAGGAATATTCTTGTCCAAAGTTAGCTTTCTGTCCCTTTGAAAGAATAAATTTGTGTCTTGGGCATGGACCAAATTTAAATCAGTCTTCTAGAGATTTTGAAGGGCTATTAAGGCGAGACATAGGAGGACAACATGGCTTCTTCTGTTAATACTGTCTCTTTAACTTCTCGTTTCCTTGGTAACCTTATTTCTGATTTTCTGAATGGGTGTTCCTCTGGTCATTTGCCCAGGAAACAGCTCTAGATGAGAGACCATAGGAGAGAGTTCTATATCTCTTGGGAAGGGAAAGGTTAACTTTTATTTCTAAGAGCACTGACTGCATGAATTCTTGGATGCAGTGGTTCCCAGGAGAGTGTGGTGTGCCGAGCTGGGGCTAGCGTATGTAGCTCCACACAGGCAGGAGTGGGCTGTGCAGCACTGACTATTTACAACAGCTTCCTGAGTCTGCTAATACCAGGTTGAATAATAAAAGATTAGTTTGAAGTTCTTGACTCACATTCTTTACATTAAACATTGGTAACCACTTTTTCTTTCAATCTTTCCTCTAGGTTATTCTGGATTTTAAAACTCCAGCTATGAGATAATGTCAACTGAAAGTCTTGACATTTGCCAACCCTAGCCACAACCTTGCTTAAGATCATTTCAACATAAAGCATTGGTCTTTTAGCTAGTCTGAAAATACATTGTAGTACGTTGCTAGGGATAGATTTCTTGGAGTTGAATCTTTGAGTATCGGATTTGTGACTTGAGCTCACTGTCTGATTTATATACCCTATGGTCATATCAAAACTCAGATTTGCAAATCTGGGTGCTGCTGGGACTGTGGGGCTATTGTGCCTGACTTAATTGCATATTTAAATGTAAGGCTAGAGCTAAAGCTAAAAAAGCAGATGGATTTGGAAGAGGAGACTGTCCTGTTTTGAGGTCGTGTGTAAAGCCAAGAAATTGCTGGAGCAGTTCTGACAGGGATTTCAGGAAAATAGGTTTGTAATATTTCCACTTCTCTCAGCTTGCAGTCTGGCTGCAAATGTAGTAAGATCAGCCTTTTTCCAAAGTTCTTGGTATTTCTGCAGCTGCTTTCAGAAAGCCTTGAAAAGGGAAAGCAAAGGAGTCCACAGAATCTCAAGCATCCCTGCTCCCCTCCCCAAAGCTTTGGATGATCTAAGTGGCAAGAGTTGAAGCCACGTAAGTGAAGGTGTGCATGACATAGTGCATGTGTGGAGGCTGTGCTTCCAGATGTGACATCATGCTGATGGCACCTGAAAGCTGCGGAGGGCATTGGCTCTACAGCAAGCATGCCAAAAAGACCTTTATAGGAGCTCTGCAAGTTGCCTTTCTACTTTCTATTTTTTAGACATTTTTTGTTCCATTCACTTGATTCAGCTAGACTACCTGTCTAGGTCAGTAAACATCTCAAACTTTCTAATTGGTCCAGTTAGTCAGTGTTAATGTGTCACTTACTATCACTACTGAGAGACTGTATTTGCTAGTACTTTTAAAGCATTTTTAATGAATCCTTCCAGAATTTTCATTCTTGGTCTACAGTAGAAGACTAGGGTTCAGAGAATTTATGTGATTTGTGCACTATAGGACAGTGTATTTTATATTGTTCGCTGCCAACTTTCGAAGCTCTCTGTATATGTAATGTGTTCAAGGAAGTTTAAAACAACGGGAATGATTGGATTGTATCAGTGATTTTTAAATATTTTTGGTAAATGAAACTTATGTGAATGCCCAAGATGTTAAGCCATAGGTTCTATTTTATTAGCACAAATTTATTTTACAAGTTCAGTTTTCTAATAACTACCTATTTTCAAGTTAGCCGGTAACGCTAACAGACTATGATGAACACAAATATTAGAAATCTGGGTTTATGTAGTCAGCTGGAGCTTCAACATCTGATATATTTTTAAGTTTTCTCGATTGCCCAGTACTGAAAAAAATTCAGATTAAGAGATAAATTCTTGTAAATGGATATAATTTTCTTAACTGTTAAACCTACTCAGAATAATCGTCAATCAGATTAACCTAAGAAGGCTCACTCTTTCCAGTCTCTCTTAAATCCAGTCCAGTCCCATCTACTGAAATTGTGCATGTCAGGGTCGCTAGACCTCCAAGTAGCCAAATCTATCTGTAAGTTCTCAGCGCTCACCTCATGGGACCCTTCAGCTGCATGCGATACTCTTGATCACTCTCCCTTTCATTTACTTTCCAGGTGCCCACCCTCTCCTGGCTTTCTACTCACCTCACTGGCCACTTCTTAGTTTTATTTCACTCCCTCCTCGTTGTCCTGACTACTTTGGAGTCTGAGCCACACAACGCTGAAAACTATTTGAAGGACTATTTTCTCCAATTTCCCAACGGAAATAACTAGTACTGTTCTAGATGTACAGGAGGGAAGTTAATTTGTTACGTACAGTCAGTGTCTTAGGGGATTGTCTTAAGTTTTTCACAGAGCCTTACTTGAGAAGGGTTGCCGGGCTCAGTCCACAGACGTTAGAGATCTGATCTAGTTTCACAGCCTTAAATTCCATCTGTATGTTGATGACTCTCCAATTTCCTTCCAGTGCAGACCTCTACCTGAACACGAGGTAGAGTATTCTATCCCACATCTATTCAACATCTTGTCTTAAATATCTAACTGACATGTTAGCACATTCAAGTACAAAACCTGACCTTTCTCCCCAGAGCTAGTCCACTCCTAGTTGTCAGCTATCAGGCCCCAAATTTTAGAGTCATCCCTGAACTTCTTTCTTTCTCTCGCACCTTACATCCACTCCTTTTGCAAATCCTATTGTGTCTACCTTCCAGCTACATCCCAAATCTGACCAGTTCTTCCAACTTTTATTTCTACCACCCTGATCTAAGCCACATTATCTCTTGAAAGATTGAAATGTTTTAGTAGTCTTCCAACTGGTCCCCCTGCTTTGACTGTTGGACCCCTCCAATTTATTCTAAACATAGCAGCCAGAATGATCCTTGTGATGTCAGTCCTCTGCTCAGAACCCTTCAATGCCTCCCCGTTTCTCTCAATGTTAACAGCTAAAGATCTTACAATGGTGTGCGTGATCTGTATCGACTCTTCCCTCCACTTTGCCCCAGTCTTCTTGCTGTTCCTACAATATACTGGGCAACTTCCACCTAAGGCACTCCCTCTGCCTGGAAGGTTCTTCTCCTCCCTCTTCCCCATTCCTGAGGGAGCTTACTTCCTTGCTTCTTTCAAGTCTGCTCAGATGATAACTTCTCAGTGAGGCCTTTCCTGACCGATCTTTTTAAAATTGTGAGCCCCCATCACTCTCTATCTGTATTCCATTGCTTTTCCTCTCTATTGTGCTTCTCACTTTCTAACGTTCCATATGGTTTACTTGTTCATTTACACTGTCCAGCTCCTCTCAATTGTGCAGGCTCCTCGAAGGCAAGGATTTTGTCTGTTTTGTCCACTGCTGTATGCCAAGTTTCTGCACAGACTGGGTGCACAAGAAATGGTTGCCAAATGAATAATGGTCAGTCTTCAGTGTGAAGATACATGATGAATGGAAGTTTAGTCAATTTAAATTCTCCTTGTATTGCACCAAATACCTCTTAAATGCATCTTATAATATTATGAGATGTTCAATAATGTCATTTAAAAAAGTCTCAAAAACCTCAATGCCAGTCTCTTAAATATTTACTCAAAAATGCAAAACTGTCATTGGTTTTGTGTGTTGAGGCCAACTTTGAACTTTTAATTGCATGCTGATACTTCATCTGCAGTTCTAAGCACCATGCATTTCAACCCTAATCTAACTGAGCATATGAAAAATATCAGCAATATTACAAATGTCCCAGATTCTCTTTATTAATCTTCAGTATCAGACCTTGGAGATCACCCCGTTATTAGTGTGAACCCTCAATTTTTGAGGGGCTGATGATGACGTTTCTGAGAGAACAGAAGGTGTGCTCCATTTGCCTACCTTCCTTCCTTGCCCCATATCATGTGATTGGAAGAAATGGAGTGGCAGAGCGGGATAGCGCTATAATCTATCAGGAAGGGCCTCAAGATCTATCTCAATCTCTTGTGCAACCAAGTTTATTCAATGGACATGAGTCAATGAGAATTGAGATAGGGAGCAGTTTCCTGCCCCCTCCCCCCATTGCCTCCAGTAATGTTATGCTTCTGCTCTTCATTTTTCCACCTCCTGTTTTTTCTGGGTCTTTTCTAGGATTAGTGGTGGAGGTAGGAGACTAGAAAAAAGGAGCAGAATCCTTTTGCTTATCTGGGTGCTGCTTATCCAGCTATCTTGTGGTCCTCGATGCTCTCCATGTGTGACATGTGTATGTGTCTTCTCTCTTGTGGGTTGCATTTCTGGGTTCTTTAGCAGCCTTTCCTTGGGGACCTTTCTGCTTCATTATTCTTTGACTCCCCCCTGAGCCCATGCTCCTGGAGGTTGACCCTACAACCTGTTACTGAGTCAGCCCTTTTAGACAGGATCTGCTCAAGATCTCTCAAGCCTGGCCACTCTTTGCAATGTCCACTTGGATACTAGGGAACTCAAGCATCTTCATGTTGAGAGTGTAGCTGGCCACCCTCCCTCTGCACTCTGCTTTTGCACATTGGCTCCAGTCAACCTCTTCAGTGGGAAGCAGGCCCAGGCTCTGTTTCCACAGATACCTAGATTCTAGGGGACACCCATCAGTTTCTTCCATCAACTGTCCCTGGATGCAGTGCAGTGAACATTTGTCAATGGAGTCTGCAGTCACTCCCAGCCTCAGAGAACAGTTTTCTGGGAGTCCTCCAACTACCCTCCCCCCCCACCCCCATGCCCCACTGCACTTAATGGGTGTGTAGGGGGTGTGTGTAGGAGTGACAGAGGAGCACCACAGAGAGGAGTGAAATAGTACAACCCACTCTTTTGGGGTCTCTCCAACTCCCTCTTACAGTTACTAAGGCTGAATGGTGAAGGTCTGGGGGCTCCTTATGCTTCCCCTTGGTAAGCCTTGGAAGGAAATTCACTCCACATCCTGTTTTAATGATCTGGGAGTCTTGCTCTGCATTCAGTTGAACCTGTGGTGCTCAGTGGATTCAACAGCTTCTTCGAGCTTTGCCCTGGGGTGGTCTGTCTGGTAACTCATTAAGTATCTCTCAGATATCCACAGTGTTCCAAGAACTCTGGGAATGGGGGTGGGGGGAGGCAGAGAAGAAGCAGAAGATGTTTGTAGTTGACTCGTCTGATAGCAAATAGATACTATTACAAGTTGCTTTATCTACCCAAGAACTAAATGGTTAGCCACAGATGCAAAATGCTGTGTGGTCTCGTGTCTCTCAGTTTTCTCATCTATAAACCAGAATAGCAGCTCAGATTTACTTGGCAGGGCTGTTCTGAGGATCAAAGTACCCTAAATCATGTAATTAAAATGATCATAAAGTCTGTTCCAAATTTGAAGAGTCATGGAAATGGGAAAAATACTTACCAAGAGACGCAGTGAGGGGCTGCGCTCGAAATGTCAGCCATTCCTTGAGCAGTGGTAATTTCTTGGCAGGAAGGGGCCTGGGAGGGGCCTTGGCAGACACTGCACAGAGCTTGTTTAAGAAGGCCTGATTGACACATACTTATTATTTTATCTTTATAAAGCGGCAGTGTGAGGCCTGGGACAGCGGGAGGAGGCCGTGAGGTATTCACTTGACAGCCTGCCATTGTCAACTCTTATGGGAGGGAGGGAGACATCAGTGCCTAGAAGGACAGCCTCGGGTTGTAAGCGGTTCATTTTCAGTTCAGCTGTGGTAACTCCTGCTGGTGATTTAATACTGTGATTTTAAAACCCTCCATCTGTGTCTGAGTGAGTGTGTGTGTGTGTGTGTGTCTGTGTCTGTGCATGCACACGTGTGTTCCTGTGAACAATTCCTATCCACTCTCTTTGTGATTACCAGCGGGCCACATTCTTCATAGGTTTTTGAGGCTTGATGTTAAGCAGATTTTACCGGGATGAGCCGGTTTTGTGGACAAGGAAGCTAACATAGTAAGTCACATGATAATTTACTTTATGTCTCATTGTCGTGGGTGTTGGTTCGTAGCAAGGGCAATAGAGGATGGTGGTCGAATATGGCCCTTCGCCTCAATCCCTAAAGTAGAACGGAGTTGTGGAAATCCAGTTTTCTGGTGCTGCAATAAAGAGAGGTTTTGTGACGTTCTTAGAAAAAGAACAAATTGGGAAGCCCCTGTTGAACCTTAATTTTGCCACTGCTACTTATGGAAGATCCCACGTTCCAAGCCTGTGAGATACTCGTCCCTGCTAAACCGCCTGCGAGGAGGGAGTTTTTATGGGTTGGCGTTGAGCAGTCTGCAGCGCGGCCGTGACCGGCCTGGCCTTCCTTTACCTTTGACGACTGCCAGTGGGATGGATGGAGGTTTTTAAAAGAAGCTTCATTGCTTTTGTTTTTTTTTAATCTACAAGTATTTCGCCCTATTTTTAAATGACCCTTTTGACTGAAATCTTATCTTACAAATTCCAGGATAAGCGGTAAATTAGCCACTAGAATGTGATTTCCATGATTCAGGGATTTTGCACATTTTATTCAGCACTGTATCCCCAGGCCCTGGAACTGAGTCTGGTATACAGAAGGTGCCCAATAAATATTTGTTTAATAAATGAGTCAATCAAAAAAAGGGATATGGCCTATGACTGGGAGTGAACTCAGGGTCTTGGTTAGTCCTTGCCCTTTGGAGTCACCTGTGTGAGTGTCGCAAGTGCTAAAATCTTAAGCCACGAGAAATATGGAGTGTGTTTCCACCACAGTGATTTTCTGTGAAAATACTACCCAAAGTTTCCCTCCATCCCTTTCTGTAAATATTTCTTGAATGAATGTGTATCATGGGTGAGGGATTTTTCCTCCTTTCAGGCAGACACTCATTTATTATTTCATACAGATGTCCCATGTGATGTTTAACTTAACCTGACTACATTTTTCATTTTTTTGCATATGAGTCACACTCAACCCTGTGCCAGAGAACAATGCAATTCAGCTTTCTGATGACCACATGCAGTTTTTGAAAGGTTGTTTATCTTATTCTTTTAAACTGAGGACCACTTTAGTGTAAAAGATCAGACAGAGATCTATTCCACGTACTTCTCCTTTGTCAGCATACACAGAAACCCACAAGGCTACAAAATCACAGAAACAAGAAGTACACTCTAGAATTAAGGGACGATGACGCTTTGGGTGAGACATCACTGAACGAATAAAATTTAGAGTCAATAGTAATCTTAGCCCAATTGTGTAATTTAAGCCCCTTGGTTTGCAGCTGAGGAAGCCAAGGCCCAGAGGGGCACGGAGCAGGGAAGTATAGGAACTGGAATAAAGACTTAAGCCCTCTGACTTACAGGAAATGTTTTCCACAGTACTGCAGCAGCAATCCACAGGGAGCCAATGTCTTTTTATTCTTTTAATAACTATATATCAAATGATTAAAGCCAGAAACACGAGTACAGATGTTGACAGTTTTTGTATTTGCACCATGCAGCCCCCAGGCCATCCGAAAGAGCTTCGTGGGCCCTTGTCAGTGAGTCTTGGAAGGCCCTTGAACAATCGCTGCTGAAGGCTGGGGATTGGCAGTTGGAGGCAGGCTGGTGAGGATGGAAACGGACTGCACTGGGTTCTGATTCTGCCGGAAAGAAACTACCCTTTATTGGGCCCCTGCTATGCTATATGCTTTTTACCTTGTTTAATCCTAATTGCCATCTTTGCTAGGAGGGTATGGTTGTTCTTAAGAATGAGGAAACTGAGGTTTAGAAAGGTTAGCGAACCTACTTAAATTCCGATAATACAGCTAATAATTGGCAGAGATGCCTTTGAACCCTGGTCTATATAATACCACCCAAATTTACTGCTCAATTTCCCTTCTGGGCCTCACTGTGAAGAGAAAGTATTTGGATGATCTTTGAGATTCCTCCTAGGTCCCGAATTCTCAAGATTCTATATTTTATCCTCTTCTTTTTACTGATGTTTAGCTTTGAAGATTTAGTTTACCCTCTTTCCACCCCCTCTCCCCACCCACCCCCCGGGCTGTGCACATAGATTTTCACACATCCATCTCCCAGGGTAGTGTGGTAAGAGGACCTGCTGGAGACTGCTGCACTTGTTTCTTTTAGGTGTAAGCCTTGTTTCTCAGGATACTATCATATCACTATCATCTTAAATAATTAGGTGGTGTGTGCTATTGACACTTTATTTTCACATTACAACACCAAAGAGCTAAGAATCGCTACTATTTTACCAATGAGTCCGTGCAACCTTTAGCACACAGACTAGCCTATTATCTCCATAAGCTAGAACTATTACCTTCACATGTCAAGAGAGGTTGAAGTGATGCAACAGGGCAAAGGAAAGGCAGGGTGGTATCTATGTGAAACCTTGTGTATTAGTTAGGGTAGGCTAACTGTTACGATGAATGGACTCCAAAATTTCTAATGCCTCAAGCATAGTAGAAGTTTATTTCTTGCTCATAAGAAGGATTTTATGAGCCAGGTTAGGAACGGCACACATCATTTTCATCAAATTCCTTTGCCTGGAACTCAGTCACATGGCTGCACCCAACTGCGAGGGGGCTGGGAAATGTAGTCATTAGCAGGACAGCTCACTTCCCAGCGCTGACCCTACACAATGGATGAGGAGCACAAATTTTCAGAGGGTAGCTAGCCTTCTGTCACACCCAGGACCCAGATGAGAAGATCCGTGCTCTGGTACTGGCTTTCCTATTAACTGGCAGGTAATCTTTTCTTATCTGTAAAATGAGAGAGTTAAACTGTTGATATGCAAGATACACTTTTGCTTTAGAATTCTACGGCTTTATGTTGATCTTAAAAAAAATTCTACTGCGTGCAAAGGCAGCTAGTTCTTTGCCTGAATACAGTGAAAGACCTGGGTTAATGCAGCAAACCTTCTCCCAGGCTGAACTTCGTTCTGGCAAAGTTGGGAGCCGAGTTTAGGGTCTCCTTTGATCCTCTGCTGGCTCAGTTATTATTCACTGAGCACAGTAGGCATTGGTTCCTGGAGGCAGTTCACTGCACAGCAGGGTGCTCCTCGCTGAGGGGTGTGCCCCTGGCATACACAAAGATTTTCCAAGGGATAAGGTGTTACAGAGTTTTAAGGGTCTCAGTTATCTTTAACTTTTATATGTTGATATGTTTCCTGAAACTGATCAAAGAACACCTACAGTTAAGGAGTTTGCCAGTTCTCCATTCTCCTTCTTTCCAGAGAAAAGTCTGCTGCTTACTCATCCTGACTCTTACATAGTTGCTTGTTGTGCCAAGTGTAGAAATCTCTAGGGCACCAAGCAAAGCGGTTTTGGGAAATAAGTGGCATCACTAACATTGAAGATATTAAATGTACTTCCTCCATCCATCTCATTAAGAGAAACATTGTCAATAAAAATTTTACTTTATATGTTTAATAATTATTTATGAAAATGTTTATGTATTTATGCTGTTTTAATCAATTATGTACTACTAATAATTGAAAATACAGCAACTAAGACAATATTAACTTATAGCCTTTTGTCACAGAAATTTTAAAAATTATTTTTGATTCATATATAAAATACTTTTAAATTTAAAACTATTTTGGGGGTCAGCCCCGTGGCCGAGTGGTTAAGTTCACAAGCTCTGCTTCAGCAGCCCAGGGTTTCGCCAGTTTGGATCCTGGGTGCGGACATGGCACTGCTCATCAGGCCACGTTGAGGTGGTGTCCCACATGCCACAACTAGAAGGACCCACAACTAGAATATGCAGCTATGTACTGGGGGGATTTGGGGAGAAAAAGCAGAAAAAATAAAAGAAGAAGATTGGCAACAGTTGTTAGCTCAGGTGCCAATCTAGGGAAAAAAAGCTATTTTGCATTAAAATAAAATTCTGTAGCAAAGGTGAAACAGAAATGCAATTTCAAGGAGCTAAAGGAACAATTATGTGCTTGGGATATAGTGATGATTGAGACAGACTCTGCTCTCTTAGATCAATATACTAGTGGGGGAGATGGAATGCAAATGAATAAATTAGTAAATGTGCAAGACAGTTTCAGATCATGATAGATGCTATGAAGAAAGAAAACAGGGTGGTCAAGGAAAGCCTCTCAGAGAAGGTGACATTTGGTATAGGTACAACAGAGGTGGTCTCTCCTTGAGAACAGATACATCCTCCCAGCTGGGGGCAAGGATAGGGTGGGAAGGGGAGCAGAGCTTATTTCCATTAAAGAAGATCTGTGTACACACATTTTAAATGGATGCTGATGAGGATCAAATTGCTGTGGTATTTAAATTCCACTAGATACACTTAAAAGAGTGATCTAAGTTTTATTTTTAAATATTTCAAATATTTCTGTACTTACCACATACCAAATATTATGTCATTTGCAACTATTTAAACTTACAATAAAAATTTTTTGATATCAATGTAAAATGTATGAGTGCAAATAGTTTATCAGAATTTTTTGAAGGATACATGAACAAAGAACTTTCAAGACCTTTGTATGGTGGCTTAGAACATGAGCTTTGAGTCCAGGCCACTGGGGTTGGAATCCTAGATCCACTATTACTGGTTGTGTAATGAAGACTCAGTTCTGTGAGCTACAGTGTCCGCATCTATGAAATAGTACCTTACCATAGAAGAAAATTTGAAGTTTAAATGAGATAATGCATTTTAAAGTGCTTAGCTCAGAATAAGGGCTCAAAAAGTGTTATCTGTTTTATCTATATTAGAGCTTTACTCTCAGCTGTGTAAGGCCGAGGGGCCGGCCTGGCAGTGCAGTGGTTAAGTTTGCGTGCTCTGCTTTGGCAGCTCAGGGTTCACAGGTTTGGATCCCAGGCATGGACCTACACACTGCTTATCAAGCCATGCTGTGGCAAGCATCCCACATATAAAGTAGAGGAAGAAGGGCATGGATGTTAGCTCAGGGCCAATCTTCCTCAGCAAGAAAGAGGAGGATTGGTGGTGGATGTTAGCTCATAGCTAATCTTCCTCAAAAAAAAAAAAAATCAGCTGTGTAAGGCTAATCCAACTCTGTTGTCTCTCATCTGGTTGCAGAGCAAGCTGAAAGGTGCATTTTCAAATCTAGCCCTTTGCTGCACTAGGGTAGCACCTGGAGGTAAACCATACTCTTCACGTAATTCTTTCTTAAGTGCCTCATATGTCACAACAATCCAATGCAAGTTATTATTTTTCCCTAGTGTACTGACATGGAGGCTGATGTTCAAAGGGTTGAATAACATATCCAAGGTCACTCAGCTAGAAACGGTATGGCTTGTAATTGATGGAGCTGCAGTTATAACTCAGGTCTTTATAATTCTAAAACATGTTCTTTTATCAGTATCCTATACTGCTTCTCTTCTTTACTGTCCTGCTCTTCTCTACCCCGAGCTCTGAGGTCCAAGGCCATATGGTGTTGCTATTCTAAATGCTAGTGCTCCTGGCCGAGTAGTTAGTGTTCGTTGTTTGACAGTCCAAACAGCATATGCTGAGACACTTGCCGAGAGAGCAGCATCCTTGCTGGTCTTGCTCTCACTACATTGGTGAAGAGAGAAGTCTTGCTGAGGAAATTAGAGACTTTTCCTTCTCTCTTCTCCAGTGCACGTCTCCCTTTCTAGAGTGCAGTGAGATGCAATCATGAGAGGAATAGCTTCTCCCTGAGGAGAAGCTGAGGGCTTTATCTCCTGCTGCCCTGAAGTGGCTTTATCTTTTGGGTTTCTTTTTAAGGCCACAGGGGGTTCATGTGACACACCTGGGGTTTACAGGGAAGAAGTCACCGTTGCAAAGGAAAGGAGACCTTCAAAACACATTCATGTGGTCTGGCGGGGTAAAGGGAAGAGAAGCTGAATGGAGATGGCATTAGAAGAAGAGAGGATTTAGAATTAACTGGGGGAAGGAATGAGAAAAGAACCTGGAAGATGAGTGTAAAGTATGATAGAAAAATAAGCCTTAAAAAAAAATAGAGTCTGCTAAAAGCAAAAGGAAGGATTCACTAAGAAATATAGCAGAAGGAAAAATGTGAAATGAAGTAAGGGAAAAATACAGCTGATAAATCACCAGGGAGATATAGCAAGCCCCTTAAAAATTATTAATGGAAAGTTTAATGCCAAAATATGAGTGTAAAAAAGTACTTACAAATACAAAGCTTGCTTGTGTGTGGCTTATAAAAAATACTGCAGAAGAGCCAGCTCCTTTGCCTCTGGCACCCACACGAGCATGTATGCCCTGAAATGAAATCTTTCACACCTCCCCTGGACTCCCACTGCGAACACAAGCTTTGTTGCCATTTTAAAATTTCATTCCCAGTGGCCCCAAACTGTATACTATGCACCTGTGAGAACTCACCCAGAGGTGCTGCCAACATGCCAAGGTCTGCATCCTTGGGCCACTCCTTCTGGCAAAGGATAAATTTGCTCAAGCTGTCCATTTCCCCTGTCATAATGCTGACTCATCCATATTACAAGTATTTAATTGGCAACCTCCCTTTATTCATTTGAAGGCCCTTCAAATCAGAGCCTGTGGCTGTTTTGCTCGTGGAATAGTCACAGTACTAGTGTATGGAGAATGGATTGGATAGAGAGGGTGTAGGAGTTTATGTAGAGCTACCAGGTGAGAAGCAGTCTTGGTGAGAATTAAAGGTGACTTGATTTAGGGAGTTGGAAGCTGCAGCATAGGGAGGTGTCTGTTTGAGACTTTTAAGAAATATGTGTGATGACAGAACAGGACTCAGTGATTGATTGGATATGGACACTGAGCAAGGTGGGAGTGTCAAGGATGATCTAGACAGAACTCTGGATGGCTGGAGGTGTAGTTGTCTATAACAGAGGACACTGGAGGAGGAAGAAGTTTAGGAGGAAGATGAAAAACCTGAGATACCCAAGTGGAGAGGTTGAGTTGGCAGTTAGATATATGGAGCTCAGATCCATGTCCCCTCGCCACCAGTTCTCTAGACCTAAACTCTTTCCTGATCCCAGATCTCTACTTCCAGCTGCTTACTGAACATTTTCACCTGGAAGAGCCACTGTCTGCTCACAATCATCATGTCCAAATTCAATTTATCACCTTCCTCCAAAGCTCAGTTCTCTTCCTGTAATCCCATTCAGTGGGAATTATCTTTTCCTGCTTCCTCTGTCTCTCCCTGACCTGCAAATCCAATCCACCTGTGTTGTGTCAATCTCTTCGATTTGTACATTTCTTAACTCTATTCTCTTATTTCCATTTCCATTGCCACTGTTTTGCAGATGCTCATTTTGCCCCTGCCTATTTTAATAGTTTCAAACTTGTCTCCCTGGCACTATTGGTCCTCAAGTTCCAGTAAACTTTCTCACTGCCACCAGATTAAATCTTTCAAAGGCTCCTCATCAACAAAAAGCATAAATTTCAAACTCCATAGTATGTCAGAAAATGCCCTTCCCCTTTTGGCCTCTGCATATACCAATCTTATCTTCGTCCTTCTGCCTCTCAGTGACCCAACCTTTGGATATCCTGTTTTTATCCAAATGTGCAATACTCTCCAACTTCTGTACCCTTATGCATGTTGTTTCCTCTCTTCAGAGTGAACTTTCTCCACCACAGGCCACCTTGCATTCGATTTTCTCAGCTTGGAATATGTCCCTCCCACCTCACTCTTTGGTCAGCTTCATGTCACCTTCTCATAGAAACCTCCACTGTGCCTGCAGTTTAGTTTAGCTCCCCTGCTTTCACTCTTAAAGAGCCTCTTCTTTCCCTTCAAGACACTTATCACAATGATGTATTTACTTGTGTCAGTCATTTAATGACTGTCTCTCTGACTAGATCGTAAGTCCATATGGGCAGAGTTTGTGAACACTTTGTTTACCATTGTGATTCCAGTATCTGTGGTTGCAGTTGAAGGAATGGATATAGATGAAATCATTCAGAGAGAATTTCAAGTGAGAAAAGACAGCCAAGACAGAACATGGGGAACACCACTATTTAAGGGGCTAGACATGAAAGCAGATCCCATGAAGAAGTCTGAGAAAGAACACTGCAGAAGGTAAGAGAACAGGGCAGAACAGTGTTATGGAAACCAGTGATGAAGAAGATTTCATGGAGGGAACAATTAGGAGGACAGGGCCAAATGCTGCAGAAATCCAAAAATAAACATTCAAGAGCATTCATTAGATTTGTCATCTAGAAGGTCATTGGAGATCATGATGGAAGTAATTTCGATGGAGTTGGCTAGAAACCAGATTTCAGGGAGTCAAGTTAATGAGAGTTGAAAAGTAGAGACAATGAATGCATGTTTTTTAAAAAGCTTATCTCTGAATTGAAGGAGAAAAATTCATGGAGGTGGTTAGAAGAGAATATAGAATTGAAAGGGGATTTAAAAAAATATATATGTTTATAAGCTGTAGGCAGGAGTAAGCAAAGATGGATAAGTTTAATTATAAGCAAGAGATAGGATAATTGATGGAGAGTGTCCCAAAGGCCATGGAAGATTTAGAGCACATGTACGGAAATAAGCTTTGTGTAAGAGGAGGAATATCTTTGCTTCTGAGGGTGGAGTATGCAATAAGTAAATAAAAATTTGAAAAAATAGAATAATATGCATGTAGATGTGTTTATAGGTTATTAAGCAGATAAAGATGCCAAGGAAATTTCTGCATTGTGATTCCTATAACTATATGAAGGAAGAAGCAGGATCAACTATTCTTCATAGAGAAAGATGATGACGCCATGATCAAGCGGGATTTATTCCAGGGATGCAAGGATGGTTCAACATCCACAAATCAATCAATGTGATACACCATGTTAACAAAATTAAGGGTAAAAATCATATGGTCATCTCAATAGATACAGAAAAAGCATTTGACAAAATTCAACATCCATTTATGATAAAAACTCTCAACAAAGTGGGTCTAGAGGGAATGTGCCTCAACATAATAAGGGCCATATATGACAAGACCACAGATAACATCATAATCAATGGTGAAAAGCTGAAAGCTTTCCCTCTAAGATGAATAAGATAAGAATGCCCACTCTGGCCACTTTTATTCAATATAATATTGGAAGTCATAGCCAGAGCAATTAGGCAAGTAAAAGAAATAAAAGGCATCCAAATCAGAAAGGAAGAAGTAAAACTGTCACTCTTTGCAGATGGCATGGTATTATACATAGAAAACCCTAGAAAAAGCTGTTAGAGCTAATAAATTCAGTAAAGTTGCAAAATACAAAATCAATATATGAAAATCTGTTGCATTTCTATACACTAATAACAAATTATCAAAAAGAGAAATTAAGAAAACAATCCCATTTATAATTGCATCAAAAAGGATAAAATGCCTAGGAATAAATTTAACCAAGGAGGTGAAGAACCTATATACTGACAACTATAAGACATTAATGGAAGAAATTGAAGATGACACAAATAAATGGAAAGATAGTCTGTGCTCACAGATTGGAAGACTTAATATTGTTAAAATGTCCATACTACACAAAGCAATCTACAGATTCACTGTAATCTCTATCAAAATTCTAATGGCATTTTTCACAGTAATAGGACAAACAATCCTAAAATTTATATGGAACCACAAAAGATCTTGAATAGCCAAAGCAATCTTGAGAAAGAAGAGCAAAGCTGGAGGCATCGCACTTCCTGATTTCAAACTATATAACAAAAATATTGTTATCAAAACAGTATGGAATTGGAATAAAAGCAGATAGATCAGTAGAACAGAATAGAGAGCCCAGAAATAAACCCACACATATATGGTTAATTAACTTATGACAGGAGCCAAGAATATACAGTGGGGAAAGGACAGTCTCTTCAATAAATGGTGTTGGGAAAACTGGACAGCCACATGCAAAGGACCGAAACTGGGGTGATGTCAGCATCATGGCTCAGTGAATTGTTCCCTTTGTCTCTCCCCTCTAAGTTACAACTAAACAGACATTCATTAACCAACAGAGGATTCCCTACCCAGTACAGTGGGATGCCTGAGAGATCCACACAGTCATACATCTGAAGGTGAGTGGACTAGCTCCCCATGAAGCAATGGAACTAGGTGAGTGGACCCCTCCCCGGTGGCAGCAATCCAGGTTGCAGGTCCTCACACAGTGGTGGTGTGACTGTAAGAGGAGGTGGGGGCAGCCCAGCCTGTGCAAGAATGCTTTCAGAGTGGTAGCCAGGCCCACAGGGGTGCCCACTGTGCTGTGGCAGCCCTGTCTGTGGGATTGTTTCCCACCAAGTGATAGTGACTGAACCCCTGCAAAGGAGTCCTGCCCACCAAACATAGCAGCTCAGCCAAACCACCCACAGCACAGAGCTGTCCTGCATGTATGAAAGGAAAGTGCCCCTCCCCTCCCACCTAGTGCAGCAGCTCAGCTAGTTCCTTGCCAAGCGCAGCAGCCCCAGCTGCATGAGGGCAGCCCACCAGCAGAGCACAGAGGCCCCACTTGCATGTGTGTGTGTGACCTGTCAAGTGGCTGCAGCTAGCATCCAAATGCAGAGCAGCCCTCCTGGCACAACTTCAAGCAGACAGGGTGGGATCAGAAAACACAGCTTTAGCCTCCTGCCAGTGGTGGCAGGTGGAATCTGTGACCTGATACTACCACAAATGCTCCAGCAAAGGATCAATTCATCAAACACCATGAAGAACTAGAGTAACACTTCAGAGCAGAAGGAAAATGACAAGTCTCCAGAAACCAATCCTGAAGTCACAGAAATTTACAGTCTAAATGACAGAGAATTCAAAATAGTTGTCATAAAGGACGTCAATGAGTTACAAGAAAACTCAGAAAGACAATTCAGTGAGCTCAGGAATAAAGTTAATGAGCAGAAGGAATAATTCACCAAAGAGATTGAAACTCTGAAAAAAAAAAAGACACACAAATTCTGGATATGAAGAATACAATTAAGGAGATTTTAAAAATCTAGAAACCATAAAAAATAGAACTGACATTATGGAGGACAGAATTAGTGATTTAGAGGATAGAAATATAGAAATGCTTCAGGTGGAGGAGGAGAGAGAATTAAGACTTTTTAAAAATGAAGAAATTCTTTGAGAAATATCTGACTCAATTAGGAAAAGCAACATAAAGATTATGGGTATTCCAGAGGGAGAAGGGAGGGAGGAAGGAGTAGAGAGCTTGTTCAAGGAAATAATAGCTGAGAACTTCCCAAACCTGGGGAAAGAACTGGATGTACAAGTACCTGAAGGCAATAGAACTCCTAATTACATCAATGTGAAAAGACCTTCTCTAAGGCATACGCTGTTAAAACTGGCAAAAGTCAATGGCAAAGAAAAATATTAAGGGCAGCAAGGCAGAAGAAAATAACTTACATAGGAACCCCTCTCAGGCTTTCAGCACATTTCTCAACGGAAACCTGAAAGGCTAGGAGAGAATGGAATGATATATTCAAAATACTGAAAGACAGAAACCTTTAGCCAAGAATACTCTATCCAGCGAAACTATTCTCCCGATACGATGGAGAAATAAATCTTTTCCAGATAAACAAAAGCTGAGGGAGTTCATCGCCACTAGGCCTGCATTACAAGAAATGTTCAAAGGAGCCCTCCCATCTGAAACTAAAATGCAAAGGTTTACAAAACCTTGAGCAAAGAGGTAAATAGACAGAATCAGAAAATGGCAGCTCTCTGTCAGAACAGGTTAGTAAACAATTATAACATAAAAGATAAAGGGAAGGAAAGCATCAAAAATATCTATAAACACTTCATTTTAATCATAAACTCACAACATAAAACAGAATAATTTGTGACAAAAATAACTTAGATGAGAAAGAGGAAAGTGATGGAACCTGCTTCGGCTAATGGAGATAAGAGGTTATCAGAAAATGGACTATCTTATCTATGAGATCTTTTATTTAAACCTCATGGTAACCACTAAACAAAAAATCAGAGCAGAGCTACAATTCATAAATAAATAGAGAACTGAGAAAGCCATCACAGAACACCACCAAACTGAAAAGGCAGTCAGAAATATGAGGGAAAAGAAACAATGGAAATATAGAACAACTGGAAAACAAGAGATAAAATGGCAGTATTAAGCCCTGATCTATCACTATCACTCTAAATGTAAATGGATTGAATTCTCCGATCAAAAGACACAGGGTGGCTGGATGGATTAAAAAACAAGACTCAACAATATGCTGCCTCCAGGAAACACATCTCAGCCCTAAAGACAAACGCAGGCTCAGAGTGAAGGGATGGCAAATGATACTCCAAGAAAATGGCAAGCAAAAGAAAGCAGATGTTGCCAGACTTAGACAAAGCAGACTTCAAGATAAAAAAGGCAATGAGAGACAAAGAAGGGCAGTATATAATAATAAAAGGGACAGGGGCTGGCCCCGTGACCGAGTGGTTAAGTTTGCGCACTCCGCTGCAGGTGGCCCAGTGTTTCATTGGTTTGAATCCTGGGCACGGATATGGCACTGCTCATCAAACCAAGCTGAGGCAGCATCCCACATGCCACAACTAGAAGGACCCACAGTGAAGAATATACAACTATGTACTGGGGAGCTTTGGAGAGAAAAAGGAAAAAAATTTAAAAAAATAATAAAAGGGACATTCCACCAAGAGGACATAACACTTACGAATATATATGCACCTAATACAGGAGCACCAAAGTACATAAAGCAAATATTAACAGATCTAAGGGGAGAAATTGACAATAACACAATAATAATGGGAGACCTCAACACCCCACTTACATCAATGGATAGATCATCCAGACAGAAAGTCAACAAGGAAACAATAGTCTTAAATGAAATACTAGAGCAGATGGACTTAATAGATATATATAGAATATCCCATTCAAAAACAGCAGAATACACATTCTTCGCAAGTGCACTTGGAACATTCTCAAAGATAGATCATATGTTGGGAAACAAGGCACGCCTCAATAAATTTAAGAAGATTGAAATCATATCAAGCGTCTTTTCTGACCACAATGCTATGAAACTAGAATTCAACTACAAGAAAAAGGATGGGAAAGTCACAGATATGTGGAGACTAAATAACATGATACTGAACAACCATTGGATCAATGAAGTAATCAATGGAGATAACAAAAAATACCTGGAGACAAATGAAAATGAAAACATACCAACTCTTATGGGATGCAGCAAAAGTGGTACTAAAAGGGAAATTTATAGCAATATAGGCTAACTCAACAAATAAGAAAAATCTCAAATAAGTAATCTTAAACTACATGTAAAAGAACTAGGAAAAGAAGAACAAACAAAGCCTGAAGTCAGCAGGAGGGAAATAATAAAAGTTAGAGCAGAAATAAATGAAATAGAGACTTTAAAAACAGTAGAAAGGATCACTGAAACTACGAGTTGGTTCTTTGAGAAGATAAACAAAATTGACAAACCCTTAGCCAGACTCACTAAGAAAAAAGAGAGAAGGCTCAAATAAATAAAAATGAAAGAGGAGAAATTACAATGGCTACCACAGAAATACAAAGAATTATAAGAGAATACTATGAAAAATTGTATGCCAAAAAGTTGAGTAACCTAGAAGAAAGGGACAAATTCTTAGATTCATACAACCTCCCAAAATTGAATCAATAAGAAATAGAGAATCTGAATAGACCAATCATATGTAAAGAGATTGAAACAGTAGTCAAAAACCTCCCCCAAAACAGAACTCCAGGACCAGAAGGCTTCTCTGGAGAATTCTACCAAACATTCAAAGAAGATTTAATACCTATCCTTCTTAAACTATGCCCCTAAATTGAAGAAAACAGAATGTTTCCTAACCCGTTCTATGAGGCCGGCATCACCCTGATCCCAAAGCTAGACAAGGATAATACGAAGAAGGAGAATTACAGGGCAATATTGCTGATGAACACAGATGCAAAAATCCTCAACAAAATATTGGCAAATTGAATACAGCAATACAATAAAAGGATCATACACTGTGGTCAAGTGGGATTTATACCAGGGATGCAGGGGTGGTTCAACATCTGCAAATCAATCAGTATGATATACCACATTAACAACATGAGGAATAAAAATCACATGATCATCTCAATAGATGCATGGAATGCATTTGAGAAGAACCAACATCGATTTATGATAAAAACTCTCAATATAATGGGCATAGAAGGAAAGTAACCTAAACATAATAAAGGTCATATATGATAAACCCACAGCCAATATCATAATTACTGGTGAAAAACTGGAAGCTGTCTCTCTGAGAACAGGAGCAAGACGAAGGTGCCCACTCTCACCAGTCCTATTCAACACAGTACTGGAGATTTTGGCCAGAGCAATTAGGCAAGAAAAAGAAATAAAAGGAATCCAAATCAGAAAGGAAGAAGTAAAACTCTCGCTTTTTGTGGATGACATGATTCTGTATATAGAAACCATAAAGAATCCACCACAAAACTATTTCAAATAATCAACAACTTTACAGCAAATTTGCAGGGTGCAAAATCAACTTACAAAAATCAATTGCATTTCTATACACTAATAACAAACTAGCGGAAAGAAAACTCAAGAATACAATTCCATTTACTATCACAGGATAAAGAATAAAATATCTAGGAATAAACTTAACCCAGGAGGTGAAAGACCTATACACTGAAAATTGTAAGACATTATTGAAAGAAAGCGAAGAAGACATAAAGAAATGGAAAGATACTCCATGCTCATGGATTGGAAGAGTAAACAGAGTTAAAATGTCAGAGTACTGAAAGCAATCTACAGATTCAACGGTACCCTAATCAGAATCCCAATGACATTCTTCACAGAAATAAAACAAAGAATCCTAAAATTTATAGGGAACAACAAAAGACCCCAAATAGCTAAAGCAATCCTGAGAAAAAAGAACAAAGCTGGAGGCATCACAATCCCTGACTTCTAAATATACTACAAAGCTATAGTAATCAAAACGGCATGGTACTGGCACAAAAACAGACACACAGATCAATGGAACAGAATTGAAAGCCCAGAAATAAAACCACACATCTGTGGACAGCTAATCTTTGACGAAGAAGCCAAGAACATACAATGGAGAAAGGAAAATGTCTTCAATAAATCGTGGTGGAAAAACTGGACAGCCACATGCAAAAGAATGAAAGTAGACCATTATCTTACACCATACACAAAAATTAAGTCAAAATGGATTGAAGACTTGAATGTAACATCTGAAACCATGAAACTCCTAGAAGAAAATAGGGTCGTAAGCTCCTTGACATTGGTCTTGTTGATGAATTCTTGGATCTGAAACCAAAGGCAAAGGGAACGAAAGCCAAAATAAAGAAGTGGGCCTAACATCAAACTGAAAGGCTTCTGCACAGCAAAGGAAACCATCAACAAAATGAAAAGGCAATCTGCTGAAAACATTTTCAAATCATATGTCTGATAAGGGGTTAATATCCAAAGTATATAAAGAACTCATACAACTCAATAACAAAAAACCAAATAATTCAATTAAAAAATGGGCAGAGGATCTGAAAAGAAATTTTTCCAAAGAAGATATACAGATGGCCAACAGGTGCATGAAAAGATGCTCATCACTAATCATCAGGGAAATGCAAATGAAAATCACAATGAGATGTTATCTCACACCTGTTAGAATGGCTATTATCAAAAAGACAAGAAATAACAAATATTGGTGAGGATGTGGCAAAAAGGAAACCCTTGTTCACTGTTGGTGGGAATGTAAATTAGTGCAGTCACTAGGGAAAACAGTACGGAGGATCCTCAAACAATTTAAAATAGAACTACTATGTGATCCAGCAATTCCACTTCTGGGTATTTATCTGAAGAAAATGAAAACACTAATTCGAAAAGATATTTGCACCCCCATGTTCATTGCAGTATTATTTACAGTAGCCAACATTTGGAAATAACCTAACTGTCCATTGTGTCCACATTAACTAGAATTATTGTGGTGATCATTTTGCAATATATACAAACATTAAATCATTGTGTCATAGATCTGAAACTAATATAAAGTTATCTGCCAATTATGCCTCAATAAAATAAAAAAAGAAATAATGATGACACTGTGAACCCAGAATGAATTTTGGATTGCAGGGTTAGTTTTATTCCTGGTTTACCCAGTCTCTCATCCATTCTCTTTTGAGAGTTTATAGTTTTGCTAGAAAGAATTTTGGATGTTGGAGAGTTATGCCTGTGCAAAGCCCACCTTGGACTTAGCAAACTAAGCCTATGATTAAGAACACAGTTTCAGCTGTCTTATGAACCTGGGTTTGAATTCTGGCTCTGCCACTATAACCTCTCATGTGACCTTGGGCACCTTGCTTAACCTTTCGAAGGCTTACTTTCCTTATCTAAAAAGTGGGATACAAATATCTGCCTTGCAGATTTGTGAGGATTACATGAGGTAACTCAATAATGAGATTTTTGAATTGGAAATTTGACAAGGATTTCTTCTCCCTTGTGGTACCCAATCATTTTGGCAGGAAATTTCTTTTAAGCTTCTAAGACAACAGCAATATATAAACTCTGCAATCGCATGCTAAGCACCAAGAAGCCTGCAGCACTGGAAGAAGTTCACTGAGTTTAGCAGGGATGTTGGGCAGAATCAATGGAAAGTTTGGCTTGTGCTTTTGCTGTTTGGCCAACTTATGGAACAATTTGCTAGGAATTTGCTGAGATGCCACTTTTAATTCAACTCTTAATTCCAAGGCCAGGACTACTCCAGTCTTTATGCTCATGAGGCAGCACCTCAGTATGTGTGAGAAACAGAGGGCAAAAGGAATCCATAATCATCAAGTTGTGCTGAGAACATGTTTAGCTATTTTCTCTCTTAAAAATATTTCTCTCTGAATTGGTCTGGATTCTGTACAGAATCTCTAACATAACAGAGCATCTCAAAAAGTCTCTAACATGTCTAAAAAATGTTCTAAGCAACCAGTGTTATAATGAAGAGTTTGTAAATTAACCTATACATAAACCAGCATGAGTTGCATGGTAGCGGTGGTGATGGTCTTGTTGAAGGAGTATGGGGCATAGGGGATTGGGAAGAGGAATCTCAATCTCCTTTAAAAATAAAGACATAGTGTAGACCATTTTTTCTTGAGTACTCTGAGTCTTCAAGTTTGAAGGAGTCTTTATTTTCTAGAGAGACATCAGTGTCTTTGAAAATCTTCTATTCAGTACTCTACTATGAAAATTTTCTTTACATTTTAGATAAGTGGAAATAGCCAAAAAGAGAAGAGTTTATTTGGCATGGTACAAGGAGGAGTCACAAGGAATAATGATGAAATATTAGGATAATTCAGACTGATGGTCAGAAAAGTCTCCCAAGAGCAAAGAACATTAGGTAATTGAATACTATCAGAGAAGTGCTGAAAAAAATGACTTAAAACTAATTATTGTATTATTCAGATGCAAATGATTCTTAGATTCCTTGACAGGCTTTCATTACATTTTGGCAATAGAGTACTAACTCCTCATTTATTACCTGTTCAAACATTTTACAATTTCTTCAAATATTAGGTGATTTATTTCATTCTTCATTTGATTTACTGGTTAGCAATTATATTTTTGGAACTGTCTTATGCCATATGGAGTTGTTATACAAATAATAGGTACTTAAAATATACTAGATTTTTTTCAAGCAAAAACCACTACATAGACTTCCACTCCTAGCCATGGGAGAAAATAGGATCTCCATTTAACCTGCCACCAAAAACAACTAGAAAATTGGACAAAATGTATGCTTTCAGACATCAGACAACAGGTAGCATAGGACTATGATTCCTGAGAAGGGAAACAAATGATGTGAATCCAGTGATTGTCCTGGCCTTTTCCCTCCAGGCATTTTCTGGACCATGGTACAAGGAGTGGGAACCAAACACAACCCTGCATTTTATTGAATTGAGAAGATAGAGATTAGAATTCAGGTGGGCCGAGGCAGCTAGAATTTGTGAGACAGAGTACTGGAAGGGAGGGAGCTATGCTAAGAAAGAGCACCAGAAATTTGCATATATATCCCCTTCAGTCTTTGGCTGAATAGAAATCTGCACAAATGTAGGCTGAAACTTGCAGCAAAGAAAAATTTTTAGGTATATATAAGCCAAACAATTCCTAGCAGTCACACCAGATGAGGAATAATTTGAGGTTTTAGCACCCAGAGTAGAGAGACCTCATTCCACACATGGAACATTTAGTAGAGACTTTATAAGACTTTGGTGTTAGTGGTGGGGCTAAAATAGCGCCAAAATAAAGGATAATCTAGAGCCACAATAAAAAGTTTAAAAATAAGCATCAAAAGAATCAAACTAATCCACAAAAGACTCAATTTGCTATCAGAACAATGTCCAACATTTAAAAAAGGAATTAAACAAAATATAGTATTTAACAATGCAAAATCCACAATGTTTGGCATCTAATAAAAAATTACAAGACATTCAAAAAGCAGGAAAATGTGATCCAAAGCTAGGAGAAAAATCAGTCAATATCAGTAAGTCCCAAAATGACAGAGATAATAAAACTAAGAGACAAAGATATGAAAACATGTTGTAAATACAAACAATATGATCAATTATTAAATGGAAAATATGAACATGATGAAGAGAGAAAAGGAAAATATAAAAAGGAACTAAAGTTGTTTTCTATCTGAAATAAAAATTTCACTCGATAAAGGGATTAACAGCAAAATAGATATGACAGAAAAGAAGATAAATGAAGTTGAAGATAAAGCAGTAGAACCTCTTGAAGACAGAGCAATAGAACCTACCGAAAATGAAGCTTACACACAGAGATAAAAAGATTGAGAAAAATAAACACACCTGTGGGGAAATATCGAACTGAATAACTTGCAAACTGGAGAATTCATTAGGAGAAGAGCAAAAAAAGAGAACAGAAATAATCACCAAATATTTTCCAAATTTTATGAAAAATATAAACTCACAGGTCTAAAGAGCTCAATGAACATGAATCAGGATATATACTGAGAAAACCACACCAAGAACCTTATAATCAAACCACAACAATCTACTGATGCTGAGAAAATCTTAAAGGTAGGTAGAGGGGGGGAAAGGCACATTATACACAAAGGAACAAAAGATTAGAATTACAACAGACCTTTCTTCAGAAACTATGCAAGTCAGAAGATGGTAGTATATCTTTAAAATGTTAGAAAAAAAGTTTGTTAAGCTAGAATTTTAGACCCAGTGAAAATACCTTTCAAACGTGAAGATAAAATGAAAACTTTTTTCAGACAAAGACAAGCTGTGGGTGTCTTGGCCAGCAGACCTGTACTACAAGATTTGTAGTTCTTCAGGCAGAAGGAAAATGATAACTGATGAAAATGTGGACTACACAAAGGAATGAAGAGCTCTGAAAATGATAAATATGTAGGTAGACATCAAGAACTTTTTTTATCATTTAAAAATTTCATAAAGGATAATTGACTGCTTAAAGCAAAAATTATAATGTATTTTAGGATTTATAAAACAAAAAAGCAAAATGTGTGACAACAATAGCACAAAAGACAAGATAGGGAAATGGAAGTATATTATTGCAATATTCTTACGTTATGTGTGAGGTAGTATAATGTTATTTTAAGGTAGACAGAAATAAGATAAAGATGCATATTGTAAACCCTAGGTGAACCTTTAAAAATAAAGAGGTATAGCTAAACCAATAGTAGTGATAAAGTGAAATAAAAAAACTATTCAGTTAATCCAGAAGAAAGCAGAAAGACAGGAAAAAAAGACAAAGAACAGATGAAACAAATACCAAACAATAGCAAGGTGGTAGATTTAAACACAACCATATCAATAATTTCATTAAATGTAAATGGTTTAAACTTTACAATAAAAAGTCAGAGATTATTAGACTGGATTGTAAAAACTCCAACTATATGTGGTAAAAATTCTGCTTAATATAAAGATGCAAATTAAAAGGGAAAAGTTGAGAAAAGATAAAGCTGTTTTAACTATATTGATCCAGAAAAAATTAATAACAGAAAAACAAATGTAGAATACACATCCTTTTCTAGTACACGTGGGACATTTACCAAGACAGAGCATATGCTCAGCCATTAGACAAGTCTCCAGAAATTTTAAATGATTGAAATCATCTGTAATATGTTCTCTGATTACAAGGAATTAAATTAGAGATAAATAAGGGAAAAATACCAGGCAAATCCCAAAAACAATTGGAAATAAGCAGTATACTTCTAAATAGTGCATAGTTCCAAGAAGAAATCACAGGGAAGTTAAAAAATATTTTTGGTTAAATGAAAAGAAAACTCACATTATCAAAATTAATGAAATGCAACTTAATGGGAAATTTATAGGTTTAAAAACATATTAAAAAGGATAAAATGCTACAAGAAACAATCTAAGGTTCCACTTTAAGCTAGAAATATAAGAACAAATTAAACCCCAAATTAGTAGGAAACAATAAATCAATGAAATAGCAAACAGAAAAATAGTAAAGAACATCAATGAAATCAGAAGCTGATTCTTTGAAAAGATCAATATAATAAATAAACCTCTGGCTATATTGATCAAGAAACAAAAAGGATACAAATATTAGCAATATCAATAATGAAAAAGGAGATCTCTCTAAGATCCTACACGCATTAAAAGGGTAACTAATGGAATATTATAAACAACTCGATGTCAATGAAGTCAACAACCTGTATGAAATCAAAAAATTCCTTGAAAGACAATCTAAATTATTTCAAAATCAATAGCAAACCTGAATATCAATTAAATACCTTAATTCATAATTAGAAAATGTCCCACAAAGAAATTAGTGGGCCCAGATGGCTTGACTGGTGAATTGTATGAAACACTCAAGGCAGAAATACCACCAATCCTATATAAACTGATTTTGAAAATATAGTAGGAGAAGAACTTCTCAGCTCATTTTATGAGGACGACATTATCTTGATATCAAAAACAGACAAAAATATTGCAAGATAAGAAAACTATGGACCAATATTCCTCATGAATATGGATCAAAAATCTTTAGCAAACCAAAAATGAAATATATAAAAAGCATAATACACCATGACCAAGTGGTGTTTATCCCAGGAATACAAGGTTGATTAAAAGTCAGTTAATGAGTTCATCTTGTTATCACAATAGAGGAGAAAAACTGTGTGGTCATTTCAATTCATGCAAGAAAGGCATTTGAAAAACTTCAACATTCATTCATGATAATAATCTCCCAGCAAACTAAGAATAGAAGGGAACCTTCTCAATCTGATAAAAGGCTGGTGATTGCACATCTCTAGAATATACTAAAGCCACTAAATTGTGCACTCTAAATTGTTGAATTTGTGGCATGTGAATTATATCTCAACAAAACTGTTTTAAAAAAAACTATTGCTAACATATCACTTAATGGTGAAATCTGATGCTTTTGCCCTAAGATCAAGAACAAGATAAGGATGTTCACTTCTCTCCCCTTCCCCAGCATTCTACTGGACATTCTTTCCAGTGCAGTAAGACGAGGAAAATAAACAAAAGGTCTACAAATTGGAAAGCTACAAGTAAAATCATCTTTATTCACAGTTGACATGTTCAAACATGCTGCAAATAATCACAAATCTACAAAAAAACTATTAGAACTAATAAGTCATTTTAGCAAGATTTCAGGATGAAAAATTAGTATGCAAAAGTCAATTGCATTTCTATATATTAGCAATAAACAAGTAGAAATTGGAATAAAAAATAAGACAATATCATTTGCAATAGCACCCCAGAACATGAAATACATGAAACTTCTACCTTGAAAACTAGAAACATTTCTATGAGAAATTAAAGAAGACCTAAGTGGATTGATTTACCATATTTATAGCTTGGAAGACTCAATATTGTTATAATTTCAATTCTCTCCAAATTGATTTCTAGATTAAATGAAATCCCAATAAAATCAATATTGCTATTGAGTCAGTACTATTAAAGTGTCACTTTGCTCCAAATTGATTTGTAGACTCAATGAAATCCCAATAAAAGTCCCAGCAGGCTTTCTTGTAGAAATTTCAAACCTGATTCTAAAATTTGTATGGAAATCTAAACGCCTGGAATAGCCAAAGCAATTTTGCAAAAGAGGAATAAAGTTAGAGGACTTACACGTACTGATTTCAACACTTACTATGAAGCTACAGTGATCAAGACAGTGTCTTATTGGCATAAGTTTAGACGTTTAGATCAATGAAACACAATAGAGAGTCCAGAAATAGACCCACATATGTATGGTCGATTGATTTTCAACAGAGATCCCAAGACAATTCAATATGGCAAGGATTACTTTTTCAACAAATGGTCTGTAACAACTTATTATCTATGTAGAAAAAATGAACCTCAACCCTTACTTTATCACACACAAAAATTACCTTGAAATGGATCATAGTCCTAAATGTAAATGCTAAAACTGTAAAACTTCTGGAAGAAACTTTGTAACCTTTGGATAGGCAAAGATTTCTTATATGGGACACAAAAAACACGAACATAAAATGTTTGAATTGGGCTACATCAAAATTTAAAACTTCTGCTCCTCATAAGATACCAGTAAGAAAATGAAAATGTGGAGGCAAGCCTCAGACTGCGAGAAAATGTTATCAATATATATATATCTGACAAAGGACTGCTTTCCAGAATGTATAAAAATCTCTTACAACTCACTAATAGAACCAATGAAAAGTCTATAAAAATGGACAAATTTAGGGACTGGCCCTGTGGCGTAATGGTTAAGTCCAGTGCGCTCTGCTTCAGGGGCCCAAGTTCATGGGTTTGGATCCCAGGCATGGACCTACACCACTTGTCAAGCTGTGCTGTGGCAGTAACTCACATACAAAATAGAGAAAGATTGGCACAGATGTTAGCTCAGGGCTAATCTTCCTCAAGCAAAAAAAGAGGAAGATTGGCAATAGATTTTAGCTCAGTGCAAATCTTCCTCACACACACACACAAAAAGACAAATTTGAACAAACTCTTTACCAAAGAAGATAGATAGTCAGTATACCCATGAAAAAATGCTCAATATCATTCACCATTAGAGAAGTGAAAATTAAAACCACAGTGTGATATCACTACACCTCCATTAGAGCATCACTGTGGGTATAATTAAAATGATCAAGAATATCAACTGTTGGTGAGGATGTATTGGCAAGTGGAGCTCTCATACACTTCTGATGGGAATATAAAATTTTACAGCCATTTTGGAAAAGAATTTTGGCAGTTTCTCCTAAAGTTAAACATATCCTTACCACATGATCAAGCAATTCCACTCGTAGGTATTTATCTAAGAGAAATGAAGGAATGTTTCCACATGAAGAGTTGTATACAAATTTTCCTCTCACCTTTACTTAAAGTAACCCAAACTGGGAACAAGGCAAATGTCCATCCACAGGTGAATGTATAAATAAAATACTTAACAGTGGAATACTATTCAGCCATAAAAATGAGTAAACTACTTAGACATGCAACAACATGGATCGATCTCAAAATAAGTATGGTAAGAGAAAAAAGACAGACAATTTTTGTAGATATTGTATGATATTCAATGTCACAAAACTCTAGAAAAATGTACCAATTATTTACAAAAAGCAAATCTGTGGTTGCCTGGGTACAGTGATAGGGTGAGATCAACTGGGAAGAGGCCTAAGTGACCTTCTGGGGTGATGGAAATGTTCTAGCTTTTTATTTTAGTGTTGATAACATGGGTGTACACATTTGTTGAAAGTCATAGAATATACCCTTAACACACGATATGTAAAATATACCCCATTAAAATTGTCTTTGTGTGTAGTAGTTGCTCTGTTTTGAGTCACCGTGGGGCAAAGTCTTTGAGTCAGTGTGGGGAAACTTTATAAAGGTGTTGACAAGTTCTCCATTGTTAAGCCTTTTTCTGTATTGGGCTCTGTGTCAGACATTCCTGTGACTTTTGCATTTCTATTTAAGCTATGATAGGGCATTGTGGGTTGAGAGGAAAAAAAAAAATAAGTAATGAGAAGGGACAGAAGATTTGTAAGTTGATTTATTCAACAAATATTTTGAGCACCTTATGTGTGCCAGCTTGTGCTAGGTACCCAACATATCAGTGAGAGGACAAATAGTCCTTGACCTCTAAGAGCTCACAGTCTGCTAGGGTGCAGACTAAAATACAGTATAACGACTGCTGTGATAGAAGTATGAACAACTTACACAGGGAGAGTAGTGAACTCTCCCCAGTGGGTTTGGGATCGAGGAGATGATATTTGCATTTGCTTTAAATTTAATTCTCAGTGGTTAAAATCATATCCTTTGGAATGAGACAGATACAGATTGAGATCCTGGCTCTGCTACTTACTCTCTGTGTCAAATGAGAATCAAAATAGAGTGCCATGAAATAACGTATCACAGTATCAGGCATGGATATGGCAAATCAGTGAAACCTGTTATGTTAGAGGACATAGGCTAAGCTGCTGTAGCAAAGGCAAAGAGAAGGGGAGGGGAAGAAGAGTATTCTGAGTAGAAGTCACCACATAAACGAAGGCTTGAAAGGTCACTGTTTGGAGAGGAGTGAGCAGTTCAGTGATGGGGGAGAGAGGGGAACTAGAGTGGGGCAGAGGGGAAGATGGGACTTGAAGGTCAGGATACAGCAGACCGTAACAAACTGTGTTAAGGACCTTGAATTCTACCCTGTGGAGGTGCATTCCTATTGCAGGTTCCTAAGCAGGGCGGTTTCCTAAAAGAAGGTTTTTAGGAAAACTACCCTGGTGACAGTATGAAGGATGACTAGGAAGAGCCAAGGGGCAGAATGTCTAGTAACTTGGCTATTGTGGTAGTTCAACCTAGAGATAACGAAAGTGTATATCAAGATGGTGACTCAGTCAGCCTAGAAATCTGTCAACAGGCTGCCTGGGTGAAGGGGGATTAAAACTCTCTCCTCCGTTTCCTGGCCACGGACCTCCAGAGTTGTTTAGATTCTACTCCAGTTCCTACTGGACCAATTAGTCAAAAATAAGTTCTGTATTCTCCAAATTAAAATCTGGCAACACTAGCCTTCTGGGTAGAACAGTCTAGAGAGAAGGCTCTGATCTGGGAGGTCTCGAAGACGTAATCAATAGGGCTTGGTGACCTCTTGCATAAGGAGCTTAGTCACAGGGAGCAGTTGAGGATGACTCTGAGATTGCCAGCTTGGGTATTTGGGTGGATGGATTGCCATTAGTAGAGACAGGAAATTCATGAGGAAAAGGTTTCTGTAGTCAGTTAAAAGGTGTGGAAAGTGGAAAAGGTATTTGTGGAAGGCAGTGATTTTGAAAGTGTTTTTGTGGAGTACTCTTCTCGGTACAGTTTTTTTGAGTATCCTTCAGTATATATACAATTATTTATAAATTGTATACATGTACTATTATTCTAACATTTATATGCACTATAAAACATACAAAATAGAAAAAAAGAGGAGATAAAGATATAAATCAAAGTTGTAATTTTTTTTCTGCATGCCAGTACATAGTCTTGGGTGCCAAGTGGGGTGTGAACAACCCACTTTGGATTTACTGGGGTGCGACAGCCACTGTCGGGCCTGGCTGCAGCATTGTGGAGTAGCGAGGTGGCGAATCTTCTTCACCTTGGGGAAATCTCATTCACTCTTCCTTTCTTCTCCTTCTTCTTTCTTTCCTGATCTTTTTTGTTTTTTCTGGAATAGATATGCCAATTATAGTTCACTGCGAGCAACATTTGTGAAACTTTCTTAACATCTCTGGTGCCTTGCCCTAGAAGATCATTCTAATTCAAATGAAGCAAGATTTAACTGTCTTGGCACAAACTTTGGCTGTGATACAAAGCAACTTCTCCTTTAAAAACTGGCGAAGACCAAGAGAGAGGGGTTCTCTGCTAGAGGTCCCCAGCTGGACCCCCGAGGAAGGTGCTCACGTGGTCTGGCCTAGCAGAGAGGATGAGCAAGGAGTTTAGCTGACTCTGCTCCCTTTCTCCCTAAGATAGTGATGAGAAAAAGGGGAGTTAGTGTGTTAGGTTGGCTCACTGGCTCAAACTAAAGCACTGGGGACTCGGACATTTAAAATTGATGTCACTGCTAATGTGCTGCTCCAGTGTATCTGAAGTGCTGGCCTTCTGTTTCACTTTCCTTTTCGGTTCTGTGAGCCCAGCTATGACAGCCTGTTCTACCCAGAAGGCTAGTGTTGCCAGATTTTAATTTGGAGAATACAGAACTTATTTTTGACTAATTGGTCCAGTAGGAACTGGAGTAGAATCTAAACAACTCCGGAGGTCTGTGGCCAGGAAACAGAGGAGAGAGTTTTAATCCCCCTTCACCCAGGCAGCCTGTTGACAGATTTCTAGGCTGACTGAGTCAACGCACTTATTTCTTAGGTAAGTGCTCCAATTTGTTTGGACCTGATTTCACTATACTTCATCCTTTTCATGAGGTTATAAAGCAATTAGGTTGGAATTCCTTTTTAGGGCACACGAAAGAATAAAAAGATAAACCCTCACACTTTCTTTCTGTCCAGACTGAAGTGGAGGAATGGAGTGAGTGCACTGAAGTTGTGGTCCTGAGCCCGCTTAAGCTTCACTTGTATGTCAATCATTTTTCAGTCCATAATGAAGTTAACAATTAAAACCTCTCTGGTGTCCAGAGTCAGTGTCAACCACAGTCACGTGGAGCAATGGGCCCCACGACTGCGTTCGCTTGAGCTGTAAATCATAAACCCATCACCCTCCAGAGCAGAAGCAAAAAAGAAGTCAGTGAGTACTGTAATGGGTTCCAAATGTTGTTTTAAAGAAAGTCTTAAAAAATAATTAGACTTGGGGCTGGCCCCGTGGCCGAGTGGTTAAGTTCGCGCGCTCCGCTGCAGGCGGCCCAGTGTTTCGTTAGTTCGAATCCTGGGCGCGGACATGGCACTGCTCGTCAGACCACGCTGAGGCAGCGTCCCACATGCCACAACTAGAGGAACCCACAACGAAGAATACACAACTATGTACCGGGGGGCTTTGGGGAGAAAAAGGAAAAAATAAAATCTTTAAAAAAAAAAAATAATAATAATTAGACTTACAGATCACCATTCTTTTGTAGCAAAAATTTGCATATGTGAATAAGTGAAAGAACTGACAATGTCAATTTTTTGCTTCTGTTTCTGCCACTTCTTAAAAGTCGTGGAATGATTGTTTATTTAGCTCTAGAAGGGCAGGGCTGGGGAAGGTGACAGGCACCAGAGAATGAGGAGGAGCTGCAAAGTAGACCGTGAAGGGAGACAGGAAGAAGCTGACTCTCAGCTTTGGTTGATAAGGAAGCACAAATTTCAGATAACCCCCTTGTCCCTTCCCCTGCTACCTGAGTGCAAAGAGTTAGTGTTTCTTTCATTAAAGTTACAAAGCCAAAAATTAGCATGGCTACAATTCTGTGAAAGCTTTGAAAGGCCAGGACAATGGAAAGGGAAGCTTTGTTCTGAGTGAGATCTGCTTTCAAATTTGTATTCTGCTGTGTGACCTTGGGCAATTCACTTAACTTCTCTGAGTTTCAGTGTCACCTGAATGGGGAATTAATGCTTACCTCAAAGAGCTCTCAACAGGTGTAATGCACTTGTGCATCTCTGTCTCCTAACACTTATCCTATCATTTTGAGATGTATCTGTGAAATATATCCTATGATTTTGAAATATATCTTTTTCTCTTCATGTGCTTGTGAACTTCCCAGTGATTCAGATTAAGAACTCCCAGCGTGAAGGCCAGTTAAAGGAGGACACACATGCTGATTTATCTTTATTTCCCCCTGCCTCACACACACCTGGCATGACGATTAGGCTACAGCTAAGTGAAATGTTAGGGACTTCCCTCACCTCCAGTGCATAGCAGGGTGCCGGGTGAGGTTTAAGCAACCTACCCATCCCGTCCCTGGAAGTTTGCCATCTTGTTGCAGGAAGTCAGATTGGCCCATTGACACCCTCAGCTAGGAAGCCAGGGATGCTAAATTGTCTATTTGCACAATTGCTATTGTGCTCAGAGGTCTGAATACAAGAGCCAGTCTCATTCAGTTTCTAGTTTCGTTTATTGGAAATAGCAAGGTCAAGCTGCAGCAATGAAAAAAATGGAGAAAGTGGAAAGTCCTGTAAAAGTTTAAGGAGGGGAAAATAAAAGAAAGAGAAGAGAAACTGCATCCCAGTTGGAATGAAATGGTGACACAGAATGAAATGCTCTTATTTCCCCTCCAACAGAAACTATGGTGAATTTCATACTGACTCTGAAACTAAAATTGACACCTAACCAAGTAGGCTAGCCACACATTCCATCCGTCCCTCATTTGTTGGTATCAAAATCAAGACATTTCACAAATTTTGCTATCAAATACTGTATATGTGTGGAAAAGGGGTAGATAAAATGGGCCAATTAGACCACAGCCACATCTGTCAAAACTCTAACCCTTGACCTTAGTGAAAACAGAATCTGGGATCAAACACAGAAACCCTGCAGATGTACACAAGTCATTTAATGCAGCCTTTGAAAAGACTGTGACGGATGGCTGGTGCTGTTCTGAAGGCCTGATGAGAAATCCAGGCTTGGCCCTGCTAGGAATATTTGCAATTTTAAAGAAAAAGTAGGTTCTAATACAGTAACTATTTAATATATCCCAGCAAGGTCCTCCCCACAGGCTGAGTTGAAAACACTCCTGACTCTGTTGCTATGCAAAGCAGCTTTCAAATATGTTTTGGAAACCTGTTTGAGATTTGAGAATAGAATTTGGTTTTCAATTGCCTCATTTAGGCTTAAGAGCTTTTGGTTCATTCCAAAATAATGTGGGGGTTCTATCCTTGCTGGGCAGTGGAGGGTAAATTCAATAGCTGCCTCTCATCCAATATACACATGAATATAGGATGCTTCTCTATGGTACACCCTTACAGAGCTTCACATGAGAGGGAAAAAAAATGTAGAAGAAATAAGAAAAAGAAGTTGGAGTGTCCTTATACAGTTCACTAAAAGACTATTTGAAAATAATGATTGAGTCTTTTCCAAGATACGTGGAATGTGACAACCATAACTGCATTTACTGATGAAAATGTCATTGTGCTACAGCAAGCTCAAGCCTTTGGGAGGGTTTCTTAGAATTCCGAAAGGTAGGGCTTTGACATTTTGTTGTGTTGGCTCTGGGCACACGGGTCACCAGGGGATCTGCCCACGAGATCTGTGCAAGGGTCAGAGTCGGGAAGCAGCATCTTTAGTGGTTTCTCCTTGATGTCATTGTCTCTCAGTGTTCCTGTGTTCATCTGGGTCATTGAGTCTTTCATCCCACGTGGGATAGGTTTGCCATTTTATATCGCAGTTGCAGATCAAAAAAGGTGAGAAGAAGGTAAAAAATGTGAGCCGGCAGTAGAACTCACCCTAACGCACAGCACACCGATCCCTCCCTCCCCCATGCTGGATGAGTATTGGACCCATTCCTTTGGCCTTAGCACCACTTATGAGCATTTAATCCTATTTAAGAGATCAATATCAGGGAAAGAACAAAAAAGTTAAATGGAAATGAAGATGTTGCTCTGAATATAAAGCTTCTTGCACCTAGTTAGTCTAGCTGATTGGTGTCTGGGTACTCAGCAGTACCAACTAGGTTTAGCAATGACTACGTGAAACTAATCAGCGTCCTCCATGTGGGGCAAGATATTATCTGAGCTAATGAAAGAGGAATTATAATTAAGAATGTATGATGTATGTAAAAAATCATGGTGTCCTTACTGCTTAGAGACTGAGAGAGAGAGAATAAGGATTGGCCAGCACCAGCTCACTGTACATGCCTCTCCTAGAAGGATTTTCTTGGAAGAGATTTCTCACCCATCGGGACCTGCCGTTATCCTATGGCATTAGCCTATGGCCTGGTAAAGTGACTGTAAATAAATAGATTAGACTCTGTTTTTGGTAAAGTAAAAGATTGAGAACACACTGCTCTTTAACGTGAGATATGGAAAGGCCAATCTACCTGGAAGGTAGTTAAGACGATTTTGTGTGTTAACTGATAAACTCAACAGGCTTTCTTTCCTGAACCTAACATTTTTAGATTTTTGCATTCCTGTCATGAGAAGTCCACCTCTGAATCCTTTCAAGGGCTGAGATTCCCGGGAATTCAGACTTTTCCACATTTACCTGATGCTATTTTCTAAGTGGAACATTGACTATTAAAGTCGAGTAGTGTCGTATGGTGGCGAGGACACAATTCTGGGGTCAGCACAGCTTCAGGAGAAACTCTGACGCTTGTTCCTTAATCTCTCTTGACCTGAGCTTCTCCTGAGGCTGTTCTGAGGACAAGCTGATGCCTCTGAAGTACAAGCCCGGCCCCTGGCACGGTGAATGCTGCATCTCCTGTGGGGTGGGGAGCGTGTCCTTGTTGGGACCTGAAACATGGCTCTGACCTGAACCAGCTGGATTTCCTTCAACTTGAAGATAAAAATTAGCCTGTGACTGTTGAACTGGATGATGCTCTCCTAAGGGTCTTTGCATTTTGCCCTCATTCAGCCAGTTAAAGCTGGAGTCCACAGAATTGTGAAACATTTGAGCCTGGGACAGTCACGTGATTTACAGTTTCATCTCATTTTAAGCTTTCAAGTGATATAATCACTGAGTTTTTTATTGTAATAAAGATGCAGGCCATGAAAAATTCAGTTCTTTAGAATTCTCTCTCTCTCTTAGAACACCGAAGGATTCTTTGTGATCTCAGCCTGTCTTCTGTTTCAGTATCCTCTCCCTCCCCCACGTCTGTCTTTGCAGATTTGTTTCTAGACTGCCCATGCTGAATGGAGACCAGGAGGGCAGCCCAGCTGTTTTCCTTGTGTTGGCTCTCTGAGCTGAGCAGGAATTGCTGAGCAAAGAGCAGCATTTCTCCAGGGAGGTTCACAAGGGTAGTACAAACTCAGTCTGGGTTTTTCTTTTTTGGAATTATTATTAAAAACTTCTGCCAAATACTATCAGTGAGGGGGGGAAAAGTACACAAAGTCTGAAGTGTAGTTGGACCAGCCTTTTAAAAATATCAACTTGAATGAAGCAAGAATGCCTTGCACTTCTTTAATTTTCTACATTTAACAGGAGACAGTTGCTTTCAGAGAAAGTCACTTCTGACTCCACAGACTCTATTGTGCAACCTTGCTCAGCATTCACTAAGACAGTATATAATTAAAATTCCTTTGAAAATGGTTGCCCAATGATTGACGTTTGTTCCAAAACACATCGTCATGGTAAATGCTTTATCTCTTATTCCAGTGGGGTTTTTTTAATAGAAAGAAAATAAAATGATATTTTTAGAAGAGTGATTGAGTTTGTTTTTTTTTAATTGAAGCCGTATAATAAATATATGTCCAGTCTTGCTCTCAAGGAGCTGGCAGTGGAGCAAGGGAGACCGAGTAAATTAAGGAAAGCAAAAGAAAGCAATACGCAGAATCTGAGTGGCCTTATATAGATTAGAATGCCGTTGATTCCAAGGGGGAAGACATAATGAGGATCGGTTTACTTCCGAATACATTGTCATATACTGTCACTTTAACACAACCAACTTTTATTATTGCTCTGAAACAATTGGACGTGCCACTTTTCCCGGGACAAATGCTGCCCAGCGCTAGGACTCTCTCTCTGCCATGGCTTCCTAGAGTCCTCTCTGTCTGGTGTCTGTCTGTGCCCCAGTCTCCATTTCTGCACAGGAAGTCTAGATTCCAGACAGCTGCTTCTGTCTCTGTTTTCAGAAGGAATAGACTGGTGAGACCACTATGATGCACCCCCACATTTGGGAAGGCTGTATCTTAAGACCTTCTTGGCTCCCCCAATTTGTAAATACCACAAGAGCAATCATGATTTGAGAAGTCGACCACCGATCCAGGATTTGGATGCTAAGGTTGGGTGAGCACACCCAAACAGCAGCATTGCAAAGACTCAGCAAGCTAAAAATTGACTACATGTCAGGGAATGTTGGGTTGTTCCTGATTAGTCAAAACTCAGACGTTATATCCATGAATGCCAAGGGCCGTTTTAATATCATGCTGTTTGTTGGACATTTGAGTAGTGAATGCATGCATAATGTGGAAATAAATACAATATGTGAATGGCCCACAGAAATCACAACCTTCCACTGTTTTATTTAGTTGTGTAAATTCCTCAGCTCTACTGGAAAAGTAATTCGATGCACATTAGTTTTGCTTCCTACGTTTAGAGGGAGGTGAGTGCTGTATTTATATCTGTAAGGGTCTCAGCAGTCTTGTAGACTGTCTATTCTTGTTAAGGATGAGGAAACAGAGGCTGAGAAAGTGGTTTGTCGAAGGGTGACTTAGAGAATTTACTGTAACCTCATGATTTGAACCCAGGTCCTCTGACTGGGATTTTGGTGCTCTTTGTTCTATGCTATTCCGAACCTTTGAGTAAACCAAAATGCAAAGACTGTTCTTGATAGACAGCCTTTTAGGTGGAAGAGTTGAAGATAATAGGAGAGAGAGATACACAAACCTGTCTTATCTGGACAGGAGCTCAGCTCGTTAGGAAGAAGAACAGGGATGAGAGAAGGCAGGAGGAAAGGATGGCAGAAAGACAAATAATCATGGGAAGAGACTGGAACAGGGCAACTGCCAGACATTTTCAAGATTAGAAGAAATCTGAGTCGAGTTAAAAAAATCAAAAGAATTCTTCAGGCAGAAGCAAGAGTTTATGTGTATAAAGGGAATAAAGCAGAAATACGGTATTCTTAATACATATGATAGAATCTGCAGGGGCAGAAGAAGAGCGTGGCCCTGATGGATAACGACGAGAAACACCAAACCATTCCAGCAAGGCTCTGCATATTAAACACTTTCTTTTCCTTCCAAAAATATGTAAAGAGGAGAGGGAGAAGAAAAGAGAGAATGATTTAGAGGGATGTCTCATACATTATTTACTTTCATAGGAAGGAAAGTCAAATTCAGTAAAGTCCAGATTGATTTATTAAACAAAGTCTAGCGTGGGGATTAATAAAATAAATACAGATTTCAGTGAAATTGGGCCCTAGCACTTATTTTTAAAGCCATGTTTCAAAAAGGTTATTGATAGGAGTTATGGATAATTTTTATCAAATGGCAAGAACAGACACTAGTAACAGCAATTTTTTGTGTTCTCAGACTGTCGCTTAATACTGATGTTTTTAAGATTAGCCCCTGAGAAGCTGCCTATTTACTTTTGGTACCTAATGAGGATTTAAGATATGAAGCCATCAACTGGGCCTTTTGTTATGACCATAGAAAATATTATAACCACCAGACAATGATTGTTTTTGAAGGAATGGGAGAAATGTTGTTATTATTATATATTATATCATAAGCATTGTGTAGCAAATATTTTAAAAATACAGACCTTAAAAGCACAAGTTTTAAGGAAATACATATTTTCTCATTAATAGTAATCATATAGTTATTTTTTGATTATATAATCATAATCATAAATTATTTTCACCAATTTCTAACTTATCAACTTCTTATAAGACAGCTAGGGTTTATAAATATTTATTAAAATGGTTTTTGGATTTAATGTAACTTGAAAATAAAAAAACCTTTCAGCTTTGGTGGGAATGTCAGGGCTCTAGGATTTGAAGGCAAAATGACCTCAGAAACCCTTACATGGCTTTTCTCATCTGCAGATTGTTTCTCAGTGTCAGGCGAAAGCATCTTTCTTCCATCCTGTTGGACTTGTCTTCCTTGTTCTTATGTTACTTCTCTGTTTTGCGCAGTAGAGATACTGTGTAATCATGACCCTTTCACAATTAGAAAAAACAGTCCTCAAGCACTTGTCTTTTTAATTTTTGAGCAAAATTTTCCTTCTGTGTTCTCTGATCAGACATTTGCCATTCTATACACATGGCTCTCTTTCTCCACATCTCTAACTTAAGGATGATCTCACTATCCAGTGGTTTGAAAGAAATTCTGTTTTGGATATGAGGTGTTTTAGGATGACAGTCCTTCAAAACTGATTTCCAAAAGAGCTCATAAGGCTTATGGTGTTTTAGACCAATGGTTAAGTAGCGTTGAAGATTCTGCCTGTTAGGTTTACAGTGATTTCATCTTATCTGTTCAATGGACTTGTATTAGCGGTATTTGCATGGAAGTTGGCTTATAAATCTTGACTGTGTGTGTTTTAAGAATGAAGACAGTAGTTCAACTCTAAGACGGGCGGCGTTTCAGAGGTAGAAGAAGGTCCACCTATGCCTCCTGTTTTCATTCTAACAAAAAATGGCTCCGCTATATAGACTTCTAGCTCATTTTAGGGAACTAGGAAACCTGTAATGCATGTATTGTTCAAAGAAGGTATGGATTGGAACTTCACATTTGAAGAGGAAAAAGATGGGTCAGCAGCAGTATTGGCTATATAATTTTGGGGCTGCAAAATGAAAATGCAGGGCCCCTTGTTCAAAAATTAATAATTTTAAGACAGTGACAGCAGAGCATTCAATCTAGCACAGGGCCCTTCTGAGCACGGGGCCCTGTGTGACTGCACAGGTCACACCCGGAAAGCCTGCCCTGGTCAGAAGTTGAGAGGGGAGTAAAAAGGAAAAGGGAGGATCTGTTTTCCCATGATGTTTCCCTCCTTCTGTCTATCCCACTCTTCCCTGTGTACTCATCAGATGTGACCATTCTCAAGGGGGCTCTATTGTTCCAGTTAGCTAAGACATTGCCACTTCAACTCTAGTCCATGGGGGAATGGGCATGAGAGGGAGGTCACATTCCCCCAGTGATGGGGTGGGGGTAGGGGGTTGAAGGTCTTCTGAACTGTCCTAAGAAGAGAGCATGAAGTTGGGAACTCTACAACTTTCCAGCAGTGTATTAAAGTTACTTAACCTCTCTGAACCTAATTTGTCATTGCTGTAAAATGGTGATATCTACCTTGCAGGGTTGTTGAATGGATTAGAGAGAATGTGGAAAATACCTAGCACAGTGGCTGGT
This sequence comes from Equus caballus, assembly GCF_041296265.1. Taxonomy (NCBI): domain Eukaryota; kingdom Metazoa; phylum Chordata; class Mammalia; order Perissodactyla; family Equidae; genus Equus; species Equus caballus. The sequence goes on from NC_091688.1 coordinate 17,948,732, forward strand.
ATGCAATGGGAGCTCATATATATTGGATATATGGTCATTTTTTTGTGAGTGAGGAGATGTACTGAAGATGGGTGAAAGGGCCTTGAGTCTCAGATAGGGTGGTGGATCTCAAAATGCTTGGAGAGCCTTGTAAGAGCTGGCTGCCTCTCTGCATCCATCCTTACTTCCCAAGTGCTTTGAAAGGGTTTAAAACTCAGAATTGCATCTTCTTCCCAAACAGGGTAAGCAACAATCTGTGGGAAGTCAGTGCACAGTAGAGTTCAGTCTCTAACACTGAAAATTTGCCAACTTTCACCCACACTGCGGAGATGAGAAAGCAGCTGTGGGCAGACAGCAGAGAAGAGCCCATGGTCACTGGGATACATTACACTTACAGATGGTCCATTGTTCACCCTGAGATGTTGTAGTTTGTCTATTTTATCCAGTTATGTTTCCATGACATACAAAGGATACAGCCAAAACTATTTCATGTAGTTTTTCCACTTTGTTTTGATTTATTATTTGTTGTTTACAGTATTATCTCCAGTAACAACAATGGAATTTCCTTCCCTACTAATCTGGCCTGTTTCCATTTTGCCTGTTTATTTTAATTTCCTTTTTTTTGGACTGAAACCTTTACATGACTCTCCTTTGTTTATTTCCTTGCCTGTGTGTGTCAGCATCATTTATTAGCACATCCACTCAGAACTTTGAACATGAATTATAAAGGGTCTGTTTCCTGGTTGCTAGTGGGAGTGTCTGAAGTGCTTCATGTCTCTAAGTACTGCACAATGGCTGGGTTAGCAGCTGGCTCATCGCTGCTCTCTGAAGCAGATGGCTTGCCCTCCATGGCGTACAGATGGAGCATGTGAGGCAGAGAAGTAACTCTGCTGCGGAAGGTGCTTTTCTCAAATCCTCTAACCCATCACTCCTGCCTGGCTCATCAATGCGGATTTCCATTTACTTTTTTTTTTTTTAAGATTTTATTTTTTTTCCTTTTTCTCCCCAAAGCCCCCCTGGTACACAGTATATTCTTCATTGTGAGTCCTTCTAGTTGTGGCATTTGGGACGCTGCCTCAGCGTGGTTTGATGAGCAGTGCCATGTCCGCGCCCAGGATTTGAACCAACGAAACACTGGGCCGCCTGCAGCGGAAAGCGCGAACTTAACCACTCCGCCACGGGGCCAGCCCCTCCACTTACTTTTATTTGGGCAGTAGGTTGTGTGAGCATAAGACCTGCTTTTTTGCAGAAATGCTCAATTCCTTGAAGACATTTCCATGACAACTAGTCTGTTGTTAACTATTGAGTAATTGCAGCTTGTAATATTAGCTGCTTGGGGTGCATGATAAATGTTAGACTTGGTCCTTTTTTATGAAGAACTTACAGCCCACTAAGTCAATAAAAAGGTTAAAGAGGGGCTGGCCCGGTGGCGCAGTGGTTAAGTGCGCATGTTCCGCTTTGGCGGCCTGGGGTTCACCAGTTCGGATCCTGGGTGTGGACAACGCACCACGTGGCAAGCCATGCTGTGGTAGGCGTCCACATATAAAGTAGAGGAAGATGGGCACAGCTGTTAGCTCAGCGCCAGTCTTCCTCAGAAAAAAAGAGGAGGATTGGCAGATGTTAGCTCAGGGCTAATCTTCCTCGAGAAAACAAAACAAAACAAAAACAAACAAACAAAAAGTTAAAGAGAAGAGGGAAGTTGACTTTTACACCTGTTGCTTGAATATTAATTAGATCTACTGCCTCATTTTCACTTGAGTCTCATGATTTACTGAATTAACTAATTCATCAAACATTTATTTAGTTCTTACTCTGTACATGGCACCATCTCTAGTGTCAAGATGCTTAAAAGACCAGAAAGTGGAAATAGATTTGAAAGCAAATAAATATAATAAAGTGTTACAGGTGACATGATAGAAATCTGTGCAGAGTATATACAGAGAGTAACAAAGGAGGAGGGGTCCTTATTCTCTTGGAGTTGGGGGTGGAGGGGACGTGTCAGAAACAAAGCCTAAAGGTCTTGGATATATTTGAGATCCATGGGTACTTTCCAATGTCTCAAACAGAGTGGCTGAGGATGCAGCCAGGCCTGGTGGGGGAGGGAGATGGAGGAAGCCAAGCACAAAGGGCCTTGGATGCTATATTAAGGAGTTAGGATTTTATTCTCTAGGAAAATTTTCAGGTAGGTGAAACATCATTATCAGATTCGGTTTTTATAAAAATTGCCCTGAGAAGGATAGATTCAGGGGACTTGAATGGAGGCAAGGAGATTCCTTAGGAGAGGACGGTGCTGAGCAGCCCTGACGTGATTCTGAACAAGCCAGTGGCAGATGGAAAGATGTTGAGGAAGTAGACTTTATAAAATTGGTATCAATTTTTAAATATTGTCTTTACAGCAACTGCCAGTGAAACCAAGGCTCAATAAATATCAAAGAGAATCTTCCTCTGTGCTTCCATTGCAGTCAGAGACATGATTGCTGTGGCATTTCGCACACTATGCGCTAATACGCTGTATTGCGATGACTTGTTTACAACCTTTTCTGCCCTGAGACGCTAAGCTTCTTAAGGTTAAGTACCAAACTACAGAATTATTTGCATATGCCTAGCATGGAGCCTCGTCTAAACAAGTGCTCAGTAGATGTTTGAAGAGTAAAGCTCCTAACACCGTGGCCAGTGCTTCTTCCACACGGACTACGTGGCACGGAAATATGAAAACGCCGCTCAGGCTTGTCTTACATCTGCCATTTCCATCTCTCCTGCTGAGGGGGTCAGGGCAAAGTGACAAGCAGCTATAACAGGCAGATGATGCTTTTTACTTTGCTTTAAAATTTATATCACTTTGTCCATTCTCAAAATGTGTCCCTGCCTCCAGAAGCCTGCATTAAAATACCAATAATAAATATTTAAAATATAGAAAGTAGCCATAAAAGTTGATGCTTATTGTGATAGTCTTTAGTGGTCTCGTTATCCACAAATCAAGCCTGATAATTTACTTTCATATTTCTTTTTATGTTACTTAATCTTTTAACCTGGATCACACTTTATTCTTCCACACAGATCCGTAATGCCTTCTGCCTGGCTCTTTCAAGATGGAGGGGAAACCTGTGGGAGAGCCTACTCAAGTGGTGTCTAAAGTCAAACTTTCCAGCAAGGTAGAAAGCACAGGACACTGGCTGGTGGAAGATCATGCTCGAATATGGGAAGTGTTAAAGACAGACGAGGTAAGACTAGTCCAAATGACACAGTTGGTGCAATGATGGATTTCCTTAGACTTGAGATTATAATTCTTAGTGTGGCCAGCACCACAGGCCAGCTTGGCAAATTTTTATTCAGGGGCCATAGGCACAACCACGACTGGAGAACATTAAGTCAGGGGTGTATCTCTTAGGCATTAATAACTCCACAGTGATTCAGCCAAAGGAGGTAGCACTGACTTAGGGCCTAAAATGTACAAGTAGGTATCCTCCTTGTAGAATCCTACCAAACCTAAATGGGAAATCAAGTCATGGTGAGAAAGTTGATTCCTAAGGATCAGTCATAACAAGTGGAATCATATAAATTCATTGTTTGACAGCATGAGGCTGTCAGGGCTCCTTGGTTGCAAGCAACAGAAATTGACTCTAAGGAAAATGGGAAATTGTTGGAGGATATTGGGAAGCTCACAGAATTGATGAGAAGTTTGGAAAACTAGGACAGGAACCAAGTCAGCAGGAACTGCTCAGGGCACTGCCCCTGGTATAAATTCCAAACTGGTCCCCACCCTCTCCTTATTCTCACGTTTCTCTGCTCAAGATGCAAAGCCAGGGGAGAGGGAGCTCACTGCCAAGGTTAGTCACATGTCTTTCTCTAGGTTATTCTTTAAAGAGAAAAAGAATCTCCCATGAGAAATCATTATACCAAGTCCTCACAGCACTTGTGTTTGGAGTCCAAATCTCTAATATCCACATGTGGTGACAATACCAATTCAAGAAAGTAACATAACAACTACCATCTTAAATGTGAAATCCAGCCAAAGCAAATGTGAACTCTCTCTGTAGGGGATACTTGCACACAGGAATAAAACTCCACAGAGAGCAGCTGAAGTCTCTGTGTATCCCACCTAACAGGGCCAAGACTAGGGACAGATAAGTGAGTTGCTGAGGGCACAAAGTTTAAGGAAGCACTCATTCTTAGGTTTGTGTCCTGCGCTTGCACAAACTTAAAGGTTAAGGCATCCTTATATTTTGCACTTTAGGCGTCTTGCAATTTGGACTGGCCTCACCCTAGTCCTGGCCCTGCCACCTGATTTTATTCCCCTCCCTCCTTCCCCAAAGGTAGTCACTATCCCGAATCTGGCATTTGTCATTCTTATGCATATGCTGATACACACACACACACACACACACACATATATATATATGTTATCCACATATCCAAGTAGTACTGATTTTCATCTTTTAAATTTTATATAAGCTTTGTATGGTCTATGTACTTTTACAGCTTGCTGTTTTTTACTTAAATTTTGCTTCTATTTTATCTTATTTTCTCTTCTGATACTTGTAGTTCTAGTTTATTCATTTTAACTGCTTTTTATATTCTGTTGATTAATAGAGTGAAATTTATTTATCCATTTCTTTTGTTGGTTAACTTTTAGTTTCTTTCAGTACAAGGCAATGTAATACACTTTACACTGTATTACTCATTTTAATGTAATACACATTTTCACCTAGATGTGGCATACTGGATTATAAAGTATGAAAGCCTTCAGTTTTACTAGTTATTACCAAATTGGTCTCCAAGATGAGGATGTGAGTTTATATCCCCACTAGCAGCATGTGAGGATTCTCCCTGCTCTACCAGTTGTTGATGTTGTCAGTTCTTTAAGTATTGGCTAATCTGATTGTTTTGAAATGGAGCCTTGTTGTTTTAACATGAATTTTTCCATATGGATAATCAATTATCCTAGTACCATTTTAGAATGTCCATCATTTCTTCTTTAGTTTGTAATGCTGTCTCTCATGTATCATGCTTCTGATATACTCTCTCTGCTAATGTGATACTCCCTCAACTATTCTAGATTTAAAGGAAACTTGGACATCTGATAGAGCATGTCCCTCCACTGAGTTATTGCTCTTCAAAATTGTGCTGGGTGTTTTTGGAACTTAGATTTTCAATATGAATTTAGGATGAGCTTGTTAAGTTTTGCAGATATGAAGAAAACTCAGTCTGCTGGGAATCTGATCGGGATTGCAGTATGTTTGTTGATTGATTTGGGGAATATCAACATCTTTATGATAGTCAGTAAATATCTTATCTTATTCTTGACTTTAAGTGGCATGCCTCAATATTTCACCAATATTTTATCCTATACCCTTTTGCTGTAAGATTTTCATAGGTTTCAAGGTTAAGGAAATTCCTTCCATTCCTTTTCTTTTTTTTCTAAATGTTAGTTTCTTTACATTATAATATTTGATCCCTACAAAATAATATACGTGTAAGTTATAGAGTATAATATTAAAACAAACACTTGTGAGTTCGCAACCAACTTAAGAACTAGAACTTGACCAATTGTTGAATCCGTGTATGGATTCTGCCACATCCTATCCCCTTGATTCTTTTCCCCACAAGGGTAACTGTTTTCTTGAAATCTGTGTTTAATCATTCTTTGGATTTTTGAAAGTTTTTATTGCACATATATGTATCCCCCCAAATATTGTTTAGTTACATAAACTATGTATATGGTGTTACACATATGATATATATCTGATTTCTTTTATGACTGACTTCTTTCACTCAACATGTTTCTAAGATTTTTAAGGTTCAGTGACTAATTAATACATATAGTAATAATTCATTAATTTTCACTGTTGACTAATATGCCATTATGTGGTTATACCATAATTTGTTTATTTACAGATATGTTGATGGATATTTCAATTATTTGCTGTTGTTTGCCATTATGAACAATGCTACTATGAACATACTTCTACATGTCTTATCCCCCTGTGTAAGAGTGCCTCGTGTATAAGGGTTTTTATAGGTTAATAATTATTAGGTGAAATTTTTGAGTTGGGTATGTACAAGTTCTGTTTTGCAAGTTATTGCCATATTGTTTTCCAAAGTGGTATCAATTTACACTCCCACCAGCAGGGCATAAAGTTTCCCCTATTCCATGTCCTTGTCAACTTTTGGAATTGTCGGATTTCTTAATTTTTCCAACCTGGTTGGTATAAAATAGGATATCATTCTTTATGCATCTCAACTCCATCTCAGATGATTTTTCTTTTTCCTTTAGGGTTTACTTTTCTGAGGGTCTAACTGAAGCAAAAATCTTCCTATTTTTTTGTCTGAAGCTGCCTTCATTTTGAGTCTACTCTTAGAATGATAGTTTAGGTGGGTATAGAATTCTAGGTTACCTTCTTTCAGTACATTCAAAATATTTCATTGTCCTATGCCTTCCATTGTTTCTGTCATAAACTAGCTGAAAGTGCTTTTTTTTTTTTGAGGAAGACAGGCCCTGAGCTAACATCTACTGCCAATCTTCCTCTTTTTGCTTGAGGAAGATTGTCACTGAGCTAACATCTGTGCCAATCTTCCTCTGTCTTGTATGTGGGACACCATCACAGCACAGCTTGACAAGCAGTGCCAGGTCCATGCCTGGGATCCAAACCTGTGAACCCCAGGAGGCTGAAGCGGCGCATGCAAACCCAACCACTATGCCACTGGGCTGGCCCCCCAAAAGTCTAATTTTTATTCCTTTGAATATAATATCTCTTTTCTCTAATTACTTAGATCTTCTCTACATTTTTGCTGTTTTGCGGTTTCGCTCTTCTGTGTTTAGGTGTGGGTTTCTTTTTATTTAACCTCTTGGAATTCATGGGGCTTCATAAGTATGTGGATTGGTGGATATGTGGATCAGCCTGCAAACATCTCTGTAATTTTCTTTTCAAATAATTGCTTTTACTTCCTTTTCTTTTTATAACTCCAACAAGGTTTACGTTCATTTTTCTCACTCTTTGCTCATGTCCCTTAACTTCTCTTTCAGAGTTACTATCTTTTTTCTGCTCTCGGTGTTGTATTCTGATTAATTTAGATCTATCTTCCAATTCACTAATTCTCTCTTCAGTTACTTTTTATTGAAACAAAAACTGGTTAATAATTGGAGGAGATCAGAATCTGCCCTTTAACTCAACTATTGAGTTTTAAATTTCAGTTACTCTATTTTTCACTTCTAGAAGTTCTGTTTTGTTCTTTTAAAATCTTCTAGTCATTTTTTTAGTCTCTTGCTTCCTATTCATATTTTTATTTTTTTAAGTCTATTTGTCAAGAACTGTGAAGGGTATGAGATTTTACATTATTTGCAAGTTAGCTTGCCACAGTTGTGTAAATGCTGAAAGAAGTCATGAGACTCTTGTTTCAGAGACAAGACTTTATTACTTATAGAACAAGTTGTAACCAGAGTGCCAGCATGTTTGTTTGGTTCCCTATGCCCCAATTCCAACAGGAGTGACACAGATGGGCCTAGATAGCTCCCTGCACAGGAGAGAATCACTGACCTTGGAAACTTGCCAGTTTATAGTAGACTTAAGCAAGCCTGTACTTTCTCCCAGTGGGAGACGTTACCTTGTCCTTTAAGGTTACTTGCTGCAGACACAGGCCTGAAAAAACAGTCTGGGTAAAGATCAGCCAGGGCCAAAGATTTTTTGGCACAAAAAGCAAGCCATGCAGGAACAAGAGAGACTCATGGAGGAGTGTTTCTCAACAATATTAAATATAATGGTTTTATATTCTGAGTTGGCAATTCTAATAGCTGTTCTTATTCTACCATCTTATTCTACTCTCTGTTCTTTCTGTTGGTTCTTGCACATGGTATTTTGTTTCCTTGTTAGTTTTGTGATTTTTGACTGTGGGTTCATTTTTCTTGGAATGAAAGGACTTTTCTCCAGAGAGAATTTACATTTACTTCTGGAAGCACTACCAGCTGGAAGTCACTTCAAAGTAAATTCTTAGCTTGAGGTTTTTTTTTTCAGACCACTCAATGTGAATATAGGCTGGAAACTGATGGATGGGTATACTTGTAGTAATTAATTATGAGGGGAAATGACTCACCTCTCCCTGCCCCTATTCAGCACCATATTTCAAGATAAGCAACTTTCCTTGTGTTGTCATGGAGGGCATTTCATTCCTGGTTCACCTTAAGGCTGAGGGAATAACATTTTGGGGTTCCAGTTTTACACAGTGGGGAATCCCTGTAGATTCTCTCTCTTGAGCCAGCCCTGGGCTTTCTCTATTGTTCCCTTTGTCCTTTAAAGGAATAAAATCTGTGTTAGTTAGAGTCACACTAATGCTGTAACAAACACAGCCAAAAATTTAAGTGGCTTAATGCAATAAAAGTTTATTTCTCAATCATATAATTGTCCAATTTAGGTGTTTCTGATGAGAAGGCAGCTTTTGTCCATATGATGAGCAGGGACTCAGACTGCTTCTTCTTGCAGCCCCACCATCCTTTGGGGTCTGGGAGTCTTCTGTGTTCAGCCAGTAATTAGCTAAAAAAAAGATCGAATAAGACACACTCAGTTCTTAACCCTCTTGGACCAGGAGTGACGTGCATTATATCACTTTACAGTCTATCACTGAGAACTTGTCCCATTGCCCCACATGGTTGTGAAGGAGGTGAGGTGGAGAAATGTCATCTGGCTGGGCAGCCGTTTACTAGTGATGACTCAGTACTATGGAAGGGGAAACACAAATGCAATTTTGGTGGGCAGTTAAAAAAGTGTCACCGAAAACAAAGCTTAAGTTTACCTGGTTTGGCCAATGCCTTCTAAATGGAAATTGACTTCAATGCTTATCTCTGTGGGTTCTGCTTTCATATAGGTTTTGACTGTTAAGAGTTCTTAAGTTCTTGCCAGCCTATCAATGTATGAAAAAGGTACTATACTTTTATTTTACCAAGCATTTTAAAATTGTTTTTTTAAATTGTGGGATAGTTAGTTAGGGTATCTAATCTCCCACGTGCTAGCAATGGGAGTCCTACACTCTTCTGAGTTATTTAAATACAATGTATCTTAAAAATATATGTTTTTTAAACTTATTTTAAAAAATTAGTTCACTTGTCAGAAAGTGTCATCCAGATAATGTTGAATCTTTATTAACTAAACACATTTAGTTAAGCACCTTCTTACACATGAATAGTCATAACTGACTTCTTATAATCATTTACAAATTTTGTGCAGGTACAAATCAATCTATCAAATCTATTTGAAATTAAAATATTATTTCATCTTCAATGTAGTGATTAATTTCTAGCTACTCTAAATATACCTTTGAAATATAAATATTTAATTTTTAAATTATAAATAATACTTGCATATAGTAGAAAATAATGAAACTTTTATAAAAGAGTCAAGTATGAAAAATAAATGTCTTTATAAAATCTCAGTAATTTTTATTTTTTAAAATGAGCAAGGGAGCAGTGAGGAGCCTGGACATGTTCTTGTGATGGTGACAATGTTCTATCCTTTCGTTGTCTTGGTGGTTACATGAATATATTTGTCAAAACTAATTGAACTATACACTTAAAATGGACATATTTTATTATATGTCAGTTATGCCTCAATAAGGTTGATCTTAAAAACTGGGCAATAGGGAGGGGGAAGAGAGTTAAATAAATCAATAGCTGCAATACAGTGTGGTGAGTGCTGTAATAAATATGTCCACAGGCATTTTGAGAGTCTAGAGCATGGAGCTGTAATCCAGCATGGGTGTGAATTTGCTTATGGAGGTATGCGTGTCAGGGAAAGACAGCTTTCCAGAAAGGTAATACTTGAGTCCATTCTTAAAGGAAAAGTAGAAATTAGGCCAGCAAATGGGATTTTAGAAGGGCACTCAGAGCAAATATTCCTGGAAGAGGGAAAACTGTGTGAAGGGCAGTGTTAGAGAAAGTGTCCTGCAGTTTGGAGCATCTGTAACAGAAGAGGAATGACAAGAGAAGAAGCTGAGAGGGACCAAATAATGAAAAGTCTTCTGTGCCTCACCCAGAAGTGCAGAAATTACCCTGTGGGCCGTGGGGAGTCATGAGGGCCTTGAAGCAGGGGTCATGACATGGTCAGATTTGTTTTCTAGAAAAGCTACTCTGTCAGACGTGTGAAGGATAGCCTAGAACTCTTCAAAACTATTCTAGCTCACTTGGGTCTCTTCTTTCTCTGTCTACACTATGCTAGTCAATATCAACTAGGGATTATTTGCGGTTGTTCTTTTTTTGTTGTTGTTGAGGAAGATTGGCCCTGAGCTAACATTTGTGCCCGTCTTCCTCCGTTTTATATGTGGGACTCCTGCCACAGTATGGCTTGATGAGCATTGCCTAGGTCGGCAGCCAGGATCCAAACCAGCAAACCCAGGGCTGCTGAAGCAGAGCATGCAAACTTAACTGCTACGCCACTGGGCCAACCCCAAGGGTTGTTCTTTTTTTTCATGATGGGAATTCTCTCTCTCCAGCTAGATCGTCTGTCCTTGAGACCCTGTCTATTAGTTTCTGTTTGTTTTGTTTTGTTGTTTTGGCTGAGGAAGATTTTCCCTGAGCTAACAACTGTTGCCAGGCCAGTCTTCCACTATTTTGTATGTGGTTCACCACCACAGCATGGCTGCTGACGAGTGGTGTAGGTCCACACCTGGGAACTGACCCCAGGCTGCCGAAGCGGAGAGCACCGAACTTAACCACCAGGCCATCAGGCCAGCCCCCTCATCCGTTAGTTTTATTTCTGCTTCACTTATAAACCCCAAAGCACTGGCATACTGCTGGTTGAAATAAATACCTGACGATTGATTGAGGCATCACTTCATGGTAATTATGTAATCGTGTAATCATGATTTCATAGTAATATGTTGTTTCTCTGAATTGTAACATCAGCCAAAATATTGCCATCTCTGAGTGCAAAGGTGATTCATTTGATTCACCATTGGATGGCATTAAGTAGAGGTGATTTTTTTTTTTTTTTTTGGTTGTTGCTGGTTGAGTTTGCATTGGGTCATCCACCATGCACTGGACTTATCTGTGTTTTACGTTTGTGAGAAAGCTGCCAAGATAAGCAGTGTTCTCTGGGGCTAGGGAACAGAGATGTACTCTGTGTGAAATTCAACTAGTGAATGCCTGTGTGGAGACTGGACATATGACCTCTTCCTCTCTATCTAGCTCAGGAATGGGGCCCCACATTGTAACATCATATTCTTGGAAGAGGAAATAGTAATGTGTTCATTATGCACGCTTTGGAGATTAAATCATACTCATCTGAGGGACAGAAAGAGAGAGAATTTTTAAAAAACTGGACGACAATTTGGACAAGCAGTGTGAGTGCATTGTATTAATCTTTGAAGAGCCAGCTCTTTGCTGAACTTAAGGGCTGTGGTTTGATGACAGAATTAGAATTCCTCTTTGTGATTCTGAATGAGTTTCTTTTTCTCTCTGCCACAAATTTTAATATGAGGCAAAGGGATAGAAACGTCCTGCCTAGGAAGTTATTAATATATAAAAATGCTTTGAGGTATTTTTACTGAGATGAGTAAAGTAGACATGTCATCAGTAGTTGAGAAATGGAATATTGAGACTGAATAATATTCAATTGGAGTTTATAAAGAAAGAAAAATATCATTTATTGAGCACCTACTGTGTGTCAAGAATTGTACTTGGCACTTTCATATTCATCAATGTATTTGATTGTCACAGCCGTAGATATGTTTTTCGTAAGGATTTTGAAGATTAGAGGTTAAGGCGTGTGCTCAAAGGTACATAGCTGATAAGTGGCAGAGTAAGCTTCAAACTCAAGTTTGTCTCTGTTTTATACTCTTATCTCCTCATGAAGCTATCTACCAAAATTGTTTAAATCACCCTAATTCTCTGTTTGCTTTGCCTGCACAGACTTCAACTAATCCTGGCTGGGGCAGCATCCTCAGCTCAATAAATGCTACCAATCTTGCTCCCATAGAGCTTGGCTCGACAGCGTCTGGTGTGAACAAGCACCAACATGCCCACTGAGTATAACTTTCTTCCATTTCTCAAAGTGTTGTCTTCAGTGTCCGTGATTGGGCTTCCCTCTCAGTTCTCTCATACGGTATCCCAGTATCTCAAGGAGACTGCACCCTGCCCTTAACTCCATCCTGTTTAAATGGAGCCCTAAAACTCTGCTAAGCTCCGTGTAGCTCTCTTTTCTACATAACTGAGCTCTGCTCCACATACCCCAAACTATTCATTGGGGTCCAGTTGTGAACAGTCTGATTGTTTAGAACCTGGATATTTCATCCATTCCCTGAACTATTCCTTGGATGGTAAGGTCTGCCAGAAGCACATCCAAGTTTTCCTATGCCCTTGAGACACTGCTCACTGAACAGTCTGCCGGCACTGTAGGGCACACACCTGTTGTCAGGGAAGTCTCTCCAGCTCCAATCTACCCACTTTATATCTTCTTATTTTTATCCATTGGCTCTTGTTGCCAGAGTCCCATGTCGCCTAGTGTAAGACCATTTGAGCTATGGCATGACATTTTCAATAAGTTTCATAGTCTAAACTAAAAGGGGATACTCTAGATATCCAACCTTTTATTATGGTTACATTTTAGTGTGGTCCCCTAACACCTCTGCTGATCTCTTTCATAAGACTCATCACATGAACGGTACCCATATGTTTGTCACATAGGAAGCACTTAATAAATATTTATTGAGTAGAGAAAATATACAGAGGGAGTAAGAGCGTGAACTCTGGAGGCAGACTGGCTGTGCAACCTCATCAAATTTCCTACTCTCTGTACTCGTTTCCTCCTCTGTCAAAAGGGTATACTAAGAGGGATGTTTTGAGAATTGACTTATAATATGTAAACCGCTTAGAACAGCACCTCCTACATAATAAACAATACATACGGACTTATATTATTGTTGAATGAATCAGTGAGGGGAGGAAGATTACAAAATGTGACACCATCTTGGCCTACCACTTGTACGACAGTTGCTTCTGACCCCTGTTGCCTGAATTCAAGATTTCCCCCACATTCTGCAAGGCCCTGAGCTCCAGGATCCCTTCTGTTTTCAAAGGCCTGCAGGATCTGGACTGGCAGACACAGCTTCCTGACTCCCACGAGACGGCCCCTGCAGGGTGATCTTTCAGGGAGGAAGACAGTCAGACCCGACTGAACAACGTTGTGTTGAGATACACAGATTGTTCTGGGGTGGCTCCCTCTCTCCCCTGAGTGTGCGGCGGGTGACACTCCAGTCAGCGGTGTGGTCCTTGGGCGCAGTGTTTATGAACCAGAGTTGACAGGCTGGCCTCTAGACCTTGCGTGACCCTGGCTGCTGATTCAGATTGTTCCTGTGACAGTTATTTGAATGGGAAAAGGCAAACCCCTCTAAGAGGATAAGATAAGACAGGATTGACATGTAGAGAGCTTTCTCCTGTAAAAATTTCTTAGACATTTGCAACCAATTTGGCCTGTTCTGTTTGGCTCCCAGTTCTACAATGAACCCTGCCTTCACCATACCAGACGTGAACACTTCTTTGCACTTTGGTACAGAGTAAAGGAAACTCCAGGTAAATTTAGAAAAAAAAAAAAAGAAGAAGAAAAGAAAAAAATACCAGTTTGTTGAGGGCCTGGAAGTCGTTCATTCGTGGGGGTCTTAGGTCTCCAAGAAAAAGCCTGCAAAGCAGTTCTGTTTCGGTCCATCATTTTCCCAAATGTGTGCAGTGTAAACCTCAGGGTGTCTTTTTATTTCCTTGAAAGCTCCGCTGTGTCAGGACAAGCTTGGCATGAGGCAACAAACAGGTGGGGGCTGCGGGGGAAAGAGTTTACAAACTGAAATGGTTCCCATGGAAGGGGAAGGAATTGTCTCCTGTCCTTCAGCCTTCTCTCTCCTTCGAGGGGGCGAATGTGAGGAGGAAACGACACTATTTCCCTGTTTCCTTGGCTTACAAAGGAGAGGTTTCTTGGGGAGAGATTGTACTTCTTCCCACAGCAGGGAGTCACTAGTTCAAAGGCCCATCCTTTCTCAGAGGCCTGGAAGAGGAAATAGTTAAAAATCTTCACTATAAACTTCTCCCCCTATGACCTGGCATCTGAGAAATTCACCTGCTCCACATGATGAGAAACCTGGTCTAGAAATCTCTCGAAACTTTAAAGATGAGGAAAATTTCAGAAAGGTAGAGATTTGGTGGGGAGTTGTCACTGATAGGAAAGGGTTAGCGTTCTTTAAAATGCACTCTGCTATGGGTAGCTCCAGTGTCTTTGCACGTCCTGCTGTTCTCTCTGATTAGAACACCCTTCATTTCCTTTTTCCTAGCTAAGTCCTACCCATCTTCCAGACTCTGGGAATTTTCTCTGATCTCCGCAGACCATGTTGTATGCCCTTGTCATTTTATCATTTTATTCTTACTTTTTTTTTTAGCACCCTATGTTTCCTTTATGTACATTTATCACATTATATGGCAGTTACTTATTTTATATTCTTTTCCAGTATGCTGTGAGCTGGTAACATGAGGAACTGTGTCTATCTTATTCAAAGTTACATCACTATACTGTTGTGATGTTTGTTGAATGAATGAATGAATGAACAAAGGAACAGACAGATAAACAACTCTCTCACATGTTGAGGATTACCCTGAGAAAAGCACCCAAGTGACAGAATTTCTGGGGGTTAGTGGTGTTTTCACTGACGTCATAAAAGGGCAGACTCAAGGCTCGGAACCACATGTTTTATTCTGTGGCTTGTACTTGCCAATAATAGGAACCATTACAATTTTATTGGGTTTCTGAGACGTCAACAACATATGTGTATAGTAAAAATATAGTGACAATAAAAGCTAACAGCCTGATGGAAAGGGTCCTCCGTAAGCAAAATAACCTCTCTACCCACTCTTGTTTACCCTTATGGTCAAATCACGCTTACAAACTAGCTCATTGTTGCCTCAAAAAATTCATTTTAAATAGAATGGATGCGGTGCAAGAACAAATGTGAATTGTTTCAATGTAAAAATGTTGATCAACGAAGCTAAAAATGGCAAAGAGACTTGAAACATTGTGATGGAAGAATCATGCTATCTCAAGGTGGGAGGAGAAGTTATTTTTAAGGAATTATTGAAGGTGGTAGATCTGGGAAACAAGAAAGAGCCGGGATTGCAAACACGAGTCCAGAAGTATTATGATTTTCTAAGAGGAGTCCAAACTGCTGACAGTACTGTCACAAAGAACGTGAGCAATTCCCAAACACTCAGAACTTACTGGAAGAAATGTAGCAAGCCCCTCAATACAAAGTACACGTCCAAGGACAAGTCATCCTTCGTGTGCGGGGAACAAGGTGTCATCCATTTTCTGATGGGAGACAGGGACCACAAGGAGGAAGGTGCAGAGGTTTAACTGTCCCAGACCTGACCTGTAGAGCCACGCAGGTGCTGGCCATTGAGCAATCATTAAGAATCTGAACTGGAGCCCAGAGGATATATGGAGAAAAGAGACAAATTATTCATCCCTAGGTTTCTTTTTTTTAATTGTGAAAACAAAAATATAGACACTGTAGAAATCACAAGTGACAGCCAAGTTTTAAATATGACTCTTAAATATCCAGTCACCTTGTAAAGTCCTTTCACACCACAACCACAACATTGCAGTCATTATAGGACCAGGAGAAACTTTCAGGGGCCGTCTAGTCTGAATGTAGCTTGTCATTTGTCATCCTTAGCCAGTGGGGGTCTATTCAGCCTTTTCATGCTGTTTTCTCATTGCCTCGATGGTTGCATGTTTCTTTTGCAGTGGAGCAACTCCCATGGCATTATATCACCCCTTAATTTCTTATTCTTCAGCTAAATTAGCCAGAATGCTTGTGAACGCAGTGGCCTGGTTAACTTAATTTTCTGCACATTTATAAGCTAACAGCACACGACCCATAGTAGGCACTTAATTGACATTTTTTTAAATGAATGAATGAATAACATATGTAAAAGTACATTATCTGGCTCAAAAAGTGCAAACTGCTTCCAGACTTGGATAGGATTTGGGAATCTAGATAATAAAGGGGAAGGCCCCAAGGATTTTGGATTTAGATAGAATTTGGTTTAGAACATGGTAATGACATTTACTGGATATATTATCTTGGGCAGTAGTTAATCCTCTAAATCTCAGTTTCCTCATCAATAAAGTATGGATAATAATCTTCTTTGGGGAAGGTTGACTATGCAATGTATATGAACCATCCAGGACAATGATCGGCACAAAGCAAGTGCTTAATAATATTTTTTCCATTTTTCTCTCTCTAGTTAATTCAGGATGAGTTCACAAAACCATTTGAGTTTTGGCTCTTTGAAAATAGTCTTGAATAGACTGGAAGTAACACGAAAAATGGTAACATTTGTCAATTCCAGATGGTGGTAACAAGAACGTGATTATATATATTTGTGTTTCTCTGTATCTTTTACAATTCTAAAAATTAAATGTGTCAAAATGAAAGGGTTGAATGACAGATATCATTAAAGAAAACATATAGAATAAATTAATTACTACCTTAGTAAATACAGAATAGTGAATTGAGTCATTTACTCTATAAACATTTGTTGAGTAACTCCTATGAATAGGGCTGATATAACCCCTGCCTCATGGAGCTTACCATCCAGGGGGGAATACAGATTAAAAAAAAAAAGGCATCACATGTGATCAGAGCAATTGAAAGGAAATACAGGTTGTAAGGGGGTACATATGAGGCACATTTTACCTGAATCAGGGAGGTTAGGAAAAGCTAAGAGTAACTAATGATGTGTAGCAGTAAGTGATGTAGAAAAGGAGACATGGAGAATAAATAGGGTGAACTACACCAAGAGATGGGGCTGGGGAGGGAAGTGCTTTGCACATGCAGAGGGTAAAGTATACGCAAAGTCATAGAGGCTAGAGGGGGTGGGGAATGAAGAGTAGTTCAATATGGATGGAAGATGGGGTTCAAGGTGGGAGGTGTGGAGGAAGATGAGACTTGAAAGAAGGGCAGGGGTCAGATCATGCAGGGCCATGTAAGCTTCATGCCTCCTGGGGAGAGTTCGTCCACTGAAACATCAACACCCCTGTCTGCCACTGTTGGGAAGGTCTCCGTTTTTGCACTAATGCTGTTGGTGCTTAGGAGCTGAGAATTCAGTGCTTGAAGTTTAACGGGATGCTGTGTTTTCTGGGGAGCCTAAAATCACGTCGCTGCTGTTTTTAGTGTACGGAAACGTCCTCCAACTACTTCAAGTGAATAAAATGAGTATAGAAGTTCTGTCTCCTGTGTATTCTCAAGCTAAGAACTTGCCTAGATGGATCGAAGCTGTCCTGAGCTGAAGTACACCATTTGTGCCTGCCATCATCAGATTATTAGCAGTAGCTTGTTTAATGTCCTCCTGGACTTACAGAGAAACAGACCGGAAGATAGCCTTTGGGAACCTAACTTGTCTGTAGATGAGCTTTGTAATAAAAAGTTAACTTTATCATATTTTTCTTAGACTGCTGATGTCCTCTTGCATCAGATGGATCAGATTTGTGTCCCTGATCTTGAGGTTAGCCAGAGTTTTTGAAACTAATAAGTAATTTTACACTCTGGAAGATTTTTCTTTTAAGAAGACCAATGGCATTTGTCCATTATCCTGTGGAGACAGGACGAATGGAGTTTGGTTTGGAGAACACAGTATCACTGGGCACAGATGAAGAAGGATGATTACATTCTAAGGATAGTCATTCACAATATCTGATCATGTTCAAACACAAGACCATTACATACAGTTTCGTAATGGAAAATAGACGGGCCAGACCATTCAGTATACACAAACCATCTGGTGACCTTGCTAGTGGCTCCTCCGGGAGCGAGTTGATAGGAAAACTGATGATCTGAGATTGTGATTTGCCCAAAGTTGCAGAATAACATCATTATACACTAATTCCCAGCTGTTGCTCTATGCACTTGGTTGTTCACAATTGTATAAGATTCTCAGAGTCTAAACTTTGCAAACTCTAGTTACATGATAAAGTTCCTGGCTGTTCTCTCTTAATTGGGGAGTGTACTTTTGATTGTCACTCGAGTTCTTCATGATGACAGTCTTTCCTTCCTTCACTCCCTGCCCTGATCTGCCTCTTCCCCTCATTAATATATTGAGAAAATTAACACTAAATTTGGAAAGGGGATGTCTGAGGGTGCACATCATCTTCATAGTTTGTTGTGTGTGTCCAAGAAAAGCTTTAAGCTACAACTCTGGGTAGCGTTTTTCTTTCCTCCAGTTGTATGTTTTGTTCTTATTTAATGTGCTCGGTAGTTCAAAGGAGGATCTATTTATTCTTGGCTCAGTTTCCACCCCACTGGTTATGACTTTAGATGTATATGTGGGATCTTGTTCTCAGAGGAAGATCTGAGGAGACCCTGTTATAAGTAAGGTTAACCGCCATAAGGCACAGCTGGTGCAAATCAGCACGATGCAGCAATAGCTTAGGGTTATTGGCAGAGCCTGTGTTTAGAATTAAATAATAAAGAAGAAAAGGGGTTCTGTACTATAGGATAGAGAGGAAGGGAAAAGCTAGGGAGAGAGAAGCGGGGTATCAAAGATAAACAGGAGCGGGAAGATATTAAAAGAGTAGGGGTTTTCCTAGTGACCTAATAAACAAGAAGTAAGGGGAAACTATATACTGTGTATAGTTTATTCAGTAAAATGATGTTCATAGGGGCCGGCCCCGTGGCGCAGCAGTTAAGTTCACACGTTCCGCTTCGGCGGTCTGGGGTTTACCGGTTCGGATCCCGGGTGCAGACATGGTACCTCTTGTCCAGCCATGCTGTGGTAGGTGTCCCACATATAAAATAGAGGAAGATGGACACGGACTCTTAGCTCAGGGCCAGTCTTCCTCAGCAAAAAGAGGAAGATTGGCAGCAGATGTTAGCTCAGGGCTAATCTTCCTCAAAGGAAAAAAAAAATCATGTTCCTGTATAAACCTCCATCGTTTGGAGGGATTGGGGGGCACCTTATTTTACATACTACTTTCCTGTCCTTTATGGGATTAACAGAGGAACTGTGGGGAAGCTTGATGGCCATGGAGAGCTGGGAGAGGTGCTTGAAAGAAGCTGGGAAGAATGGAAATTCTAGGATGGAAAAAAGGTATGGATTCCATATCCCAGGGGCTCTCTCCCCAGCCTGATTTGATGTATGCCACCCACGGTTCAACCACATGTCTCAGGTTTTGGATCAAGATGTACATGGTCAGCGTAACTCTGAGTCGGGTGACATACTTTCTCAGATCATTTCCAAAATACGCTCAACCTCTAGAGAATCACTGTATCTTTCCCTGAGGCCTGGCTTCAGTGCTCCTTGGCAAATAAGCAGTGATGGGGGGGCACTTCCTGAAAGAGAAGGTCTAGCTCCAGCCCCCTGGCAGAAGTGTACACCTCACACTCTTGGATCTGGGGGCTTCCTGTAGACTCTTTTCCAGTCTTGCAGAGGACACCTCTAGGGGGCTAGAAGGAACTGAGAAGGCAAGACTCCCTCCTCCCCCAGAGGATAGACTCATACCAGTAAGAGAGCAGTGTAGCTGCCCGTTTTCTGGAATCAGGGGTTAAAAATGGTTATTCTTGTAGTATTGCAAACTTTTATGATCTTACATCAGAGAGCTGACAGAGAGCAGATGTGCTCAGATGTCAAGGTATGTAAGGTGGCCTCCAAGGCTGATTCTAGGTCAAGGTGAGAGCGGGAGAGAGTCCCCAAGGTTAATTCTAGGTGTCTATCTGGGCTTCAGATACTGGTTTTCAGATATTGATTATGTTTGTGGATTGTGTTGGAAACTTCAAAAGCAAGGAGATAGAAGTGTGAAGAAAGACAGTTTTTAAACTTGTTTCTTTTTATGAAAGGTGGAAATGCATCAGTCTTGGGTTCTGTGTGCCAGTTGAAAAGAAGAAATGTTTTATGCATAGTGTGTGAGTGAAGGACATTTCTGAGGGAAGAACTGGGGCAATTTGAAGAACTATTGGTTTATAAAAGAGAAAATCAGTATTTAATCAGCATGAAAAATGCTCATATCAAATAGTGATTAAAGTGTTCGTTCAGTTTAGTTTTTATATAAAATACTTAGTGAGATATAAAAGGCATAGAATTTGATAGAACTTATCTTGATTCCAGTTTTCTCCTGGGGGAATACCTGTAAACAAGTAGAACAGTCTTTATATGCTAAATGAAATAATTTTCTTTAAAGAACTATTTTAGTAAAAAAATGGGTTCATAGTTCGTATAACAGCCTTGTTAAGAAGGAATGGGTTGTCTTTGAATATATAGCTGTTTTCTGTCTGATGATCAATCCAGCAGTTTTTCAGATCTTTGAGATCTGCTTGGTGTATTCTTTCTGATCTCTTTGGAACAAATACCAGGTGATGTAATTTAATATTTTTAATATGGTTTGTGTCATTTTTCCAGGAGCATGATAAATTTGAACTAATACACCTATTTTACTTTGAACCAATCCCCCTTGTCATCAAAGGCATCCATTTTTGAAA
Source organism: Equus caballus (assembly GCF_041296265.1). Taxonomy (NCBI): domain Eukaryota; kingdom Metazoa; phylum Chordata; class Mammalia; order Perissodactyla; family Equidae; genus Equus; species Equus caballus. The sequence goes on from NC_091688.1 coordinate 17,969,204, forward strand.
CAGCTGTTTAGGTTGAGGGATACAGCATGTGGCCATGAAACAGATCAAAGCTAATTGGCCCTCAGGCTATATAAGCTCATGACCTTGGCCTCATTGGCCTTGTGTTGTTATTAGCTGAAGTATCCTGCCCTGGGGGGTAGTCCACTTCCTGAAGAAGCTCAAGCATTTAGAAATTATCCAACAAAGCTTATAATGTTGCTGATGCACCCTCTTTCACCTTGGCCATGAATGATTGGATGGTGAGTAAGAAGAGGGGAGAAAGCTGTGCTTACCCTGGGACTGTGATCCTGAGATCACCATCAGGTAGAAAACAATGTTAAAGACTTGCTTACTTTATAGGATTTGTATCTAGGCCAATGCCAGTGGATATTTTACTGAGCTAAATGTTGACAACCTTGCTCCATAATGAAAGCCATTGAGGTAGGTTTGGGCCAATAGAAAGCCTCTGTGTGTATCACAAACAAAAGTTGTGTGACAGGTGAGACTTTCAGTGCAGTGGACTCTTTTTTTTTCCTAAGGAAGATTAGCCCTGAGCTAACATGTGCCAGTCTTCTTCCACTTTATATGTGGGTTGCTGCCACAGTATGGCTGATGAGTGGTGTAAGTCCACGCCCAGGATCCAAAACCATGAACCTGGACTGCCAAAGCAGAGCACACTAAACTTAACCACTGTGCCATGGGGCCAGCCCCTGTGCAATGGACTCGAGTCTCAGTCTTGCCTTATCTCTTCACACTGTCTGGATAAACAATTGCATATGCCAACACCAACTCGGACCGTGAAATGGATTAATGAAGCTGTAGTTCAAGATTGTGTGCAAAAGCAAAGGGCTTTTTTTTCTTTCCCAGGCCCAAGAAAACAAAGGAGTCATGCTGTTCGTTAGAATTTGAGCCACCAGCAGCTCTTGAAGGTCTGTTCTCTAAGGTTGGTTTATATTCCTCATAACTTCAAGGCCTATTACTAAGTAGCTTTGTCAACATTCCCTCCAAACATGTCTCCTTTAGCCTTCCACTTGGCCAGTGGGGTGGCAAAGAGGTAAGAGTGCTCCTTCTGACTCTTTCTGGATAGCTGGGACAGCATTTTGGTCCCTCATACTCTCAGGCAAGGGCTAGCTCCTCTTATCAAAGTCCCATTTCCAAAGTAAAATAAGTAGAAAAAATTAAATTCAATTAAAACCCAGATGAAGCAATTATTACTCTTCTTTCCACTTCCCTTTCCACCCTAATACTCAGTAAACATTTTTTACAGAGGCCACCTTCTTCCTCTATGTGGACTGGAATACTTCCTCTTTAGCTTAGGTGGCTGAGGGTATTATCGATCTCTCTGCCAAGAATCTCTTTTTTTCTTCCCTCTTTGGCCACATACCCAATTGCTGTTGAAGACACTAACTTAGAAACCCTTTAAAATAATAGAATGTTTATTAGTATTTTTAATAACGTGGAGTACAAATAAGAAACCTATACTGGTGCCCGATCTCTCTCTCCAATGCCATCCTACCCTGTTAAGCTGTTTCTCCACCTCGTCTCAAGTCCTTTACTCAGAGTTAACCATTTCTTGAGATTCTTCATGCGTATGCCTGAATGTAATTACATGCCCACCTCCACATACATATGTGTATTTTAACACTTAAGGGATCAAACTATACACACTGTTCCAGACCTGACTTTTTTCTTTTTAATGGTGTGTCTTAGAAATCCTTCCATATTGACACACACAGATCCATCTCATTCTTTTAACTAACTCATAGTAATCCATTATATGGATGTGCCATTTTTATTTAACCAGTCCCTATACTGATGGACATTTTGATGTATTTTTAAAACCATGACAAATAATGCTTCAGTGACCATCCTTGTACATATGTTTTGTTGAAATCTTCCATGTATATCCATAGGGTAAATTCCTAGCGGCGACAATACTTGTTCAAAGGGAATGTGTGTTTTTAATATTGATAGATATTACCAAATTGTGCTCTGAAAACGTTATGCCCATTTTCACTCTCAAGATTATAAAAATCTATTTTGAGTAGAAGGATAAATAATGTTTTCTCAGACTTGTGAAGCTGGTTTCTGTTTTTATTCTTAAAGTGCCCTCTGTGTTTTAGCTTCTGGACATCTGATACATAATAAATGAAGCTCATATCATCTCTCCCTCCACCCGCCACATCAGCTCCAGGATCCATCAACTCTGAAGCCAATCGATACAGTAATCTTGTACCACACCTTAAAAGTTAATTTTTAACCTGTGCTGGTACACAAAAGAATATGGGTTCTAATGATGAGGACTGTCCCCTGATGGCCTTCTGTCCCCAGGTACCTACCACAAGGACAGCAGGGCTCCATTCCAGGCAAAGCATCTGGAAGACAGGGCTTGGCCATTTCACCTCAACCCAGACACATGGGATTTTGAGAGGTTATCATCAACTCTGCTGCCCCATCAAATCTGGGAGGCAAGAGAGAATCTTCTTGATGCTTCCAAAGGAAACTCAGTGCCTATAGCTTCAGCAGGGAAATGAAGCTCATCACCCAGACAGGGAAACAGGGAGGAGTGACTAACCACTTGAAAGCACTTTGAAGCATGTTTAATCATGCTTCTTCATAAAACCTGACATTTTGATGTTTGTCTAGCATCATAGGACTCCTGACCTCTGGGCCTTCAGATCTCATGGCCTAGGATTTGGCACTTGTATTTTTACAGTTGAACTGGCATATTAGACATGAAAGCCTCTCAGATGTCTAATATTACAGAATAATGCAGGTAGAACAGACATTGTGGTGGGTGGATTATAATTATTTCATTTTTGTTGGTAATTTGCTCTAGCTACCATACAGGCATTTGGTGAAATTGTTGTCATATTTTCTAAAGTATCTGGAGCTCCTAAGAGGAAAGCTGGAAAATGAGGGCAAGATACTGATGTACAATCTGCTTAACTCTTCCCCCATCACACTGTGGCATAGACATTGGCAAAATAAGAAGGCAGTAGGATCTCCATGTCTAGATGTACTGCTGTACAGGGAACAAGAGGCTGAGTGTTGTACAGGGTGCAGGAATTAACTTTGCCTACCTTCATCAGAAGCAGAAGCACCCACTTGTCAGTCTGGTTTTCCTACCTGTGCCTTTTCCACTACCAGTGAATTTTAAAAAGACAACCAGGGGAGGGCATGACTATGTTCCCTGGGTCCTTAAGTTTCCTTCTGTCAGTAGGGAAAGCTGTGGTGCCCCCTTTCATCACACTTGTGGACCCAGTAGGTGAGGAAAGAAAGAACTGAAGGGATCTGAACTGGGTGACTATATTTATTCCAGCTTTGTTTTGAGGAACTTTGGGGTGGGGGATGGGGGCTTCCAGGCACATTCACAGAGAGAGAGAGACAGAGACAGAGATGAGAGAGAGAGGACAGGAAATGCAAAGAGATAACTCTAAATAGAGAGGCAAAAGGGAAGAAAATAAGGAACATATAGATAGAATAATATTATCATTCCAGAGACTCTCAGTGAATTTCTGTAAAGTCCATAGGGACAGGGCCCCTTATCGCCATGTTTCAGGGATTTGATTAAGGATGCTCAGCAGGCACTTGACAGAGTGAGCTTGTTCAGTTCTAATCCTTCGAGGAACCATTACTCATTCTGCAACATTGAGCCATGTCTCTCTTTCCCTCTTCTCTAGCTATTTTGCTTTGCTAAGTAATCAGACATGGATCTTATTCCCAAGATGTTTATTTGTATTCTTAGGAAGATAAGACATTTAAAATAAGGAAGAATGCAATAAAATCCATAATGGAAGTCCAGATAATGAGCCGCAGGAGTTCAGAGCAGAGAGATGTAATTTCCAGTCAGGGTGGGGAGGAGATTATGGATTGTCATATTTTGGGGCTTAATTTTTATTAAGAATTCCTCAGTAAATGCGTATAGAATGGGAAAAAGCCCTTTCCATGCTGAGGTTGGCGGGAATAAATCTGGAAGGTCTGTAAGCGTGGGGCACGAATAGCAATGACCATGAGATTATTTTGACTGGAGCAAAGGGTACACAAGCTCAGAGAGAAAGACGTCTCAGTGCTAGGGCTCTAATCTGCAGGGCCTTGAATGTCAATTGTCATAATTCAGGATATTGTTCCAAATGGCCCTGTTCCCTGGAAAAGACAGGGCAAACTGGCAGAGGCTAGCTCTGCCCAAGGGGAGGGAGCAGGAACTACGAGGAAGTCTAGGCTGGCAGACAAGGCATTGGAAGGAATATGCAGAGGAATGTGGCAGCAGATGACAGGTGGTCACCAAGGCAAGTAGAGCTGGTATTGGGAGGTCTGAAGGCTGAGAGGTGAGATTCTGGTACTGGGAAATCTGGGAACAGGTGGCACTGAGAAATGCAATCAGGAATGAGAGAATAAGAAAGTCTGTCAGCAGTTAGCAGTCTCCAGCCACTAAGCTTAGGTTTACGGGCAGACTTCCAAGCTCTGGAAGGAGGAAAGAGTGGAATGGAAAGCAAGAAGCAGGGCCCCCACCCCAGAGGGACCAGGCAGATTTCCAAGCCAAGAGTCAGACCTGGAACACGGGGCCTGACTAGCAGTAGGAATGGTTTGATGCTCCATTCCAGAGTGCTGAGCTGAGGTCTTTTCATTCCTTCTGTGTAAGGTTATGACTGGTCTTAGATGTTGGGTCTACAGGTGGGAGCAAAGAGGCCCAGCTGTGTGGAGGGGAGGATGCAGACCCTAGAGAAAGGCGGGATCTACTGCTGGCTAAATTGTTTGTGCTTTATTTGGTAGGCAAAAAGCGAAAAATGGAAAAATCCAAACAAGGAGTATCTTAATTAGAGCTGTATTTCAGGCAGATTGGTTTGATCCCAGTGTATAAAATGAACTAAAGTTAAGTGAGTCCTCACCTGTAACAAATTCCTACTGTTCCCCTTCCTGAATACTTCTCCAGTGTGCTCACTTTTCTCCACACCTTTCTAACACGGTGGGTTAAATAAACTATATTATTAAAATTAGTAATCTTAGTTAATAAATATTAATTTCACCTGTTTCTTTTTACTTTTTTAATGTGGCTTCTAGAAAAGTTAACATTACATAAGTGGCTCACATTATATTTCTATGGGGGCAGTGCTGCTTTAGTCCTTTCTCCTGATCATAGTCAGATCTTTTTAAAATGCAAGTCTTCTTGTGTAACTCTACTGCGTGAAACCTTCAGTGGTCGCCATTGCCCCAGGATAAAGTCCAGATTCTGTAACGTGGCTCCCAAACTCTTGGTGATCTGACCCTTGCCTCATCTCTGACCCTAACCTTGTCCCTCAACACGCCTTCGCATTGCACTCATCCTTCAGGCATATCACACTGTTCTCAGTTCTAGCCGTGAGGGTGCTTTGTTCTCTTCGGCACCCATGCCTTTGCTCATGCCATTCCTTTTCCTGAACTGAAAATTTCTCCCTCTTTTCATCTGCTAATTTTTGCTTCCTACTAAAGTCTCAGCTTTCGACATCCTTGATTCCTTGACTCTGAATTAGGTGCCTCCCCTTGATGCTAGGGGCCCCGCCGTGTCCCTACTCTATTATAGCATTCTCATATTCTTTGTAAGGTCATGCCAGGCAATAGGAACTTGAACCAGGATAGTGGCAGTGGGAATGGAAAGGATAAGATACTCGTGAAGGAGCCAGTAAGGACATAATTCTTGAGTGTTGGCAACTGTGTGAATGCACATCTAATTACTAAAGGGTGTGAAGAACTAGTGTACTTCGTAAGTCCTAAATAATATAAGCAACAGCAAAGATTCAAACAAATGTTCTAAGAACAAAAAATGCATTCTTTTGAGAGTAGCATGATATTTGGAGTCAAAAGACTTGGGTTCAACACCTGGCTCCTTGGGGCCGGCCCTCTGGTGTAATGGTTCAGTTCAGTGTGCTCCACTTCGGCGGCTGTCTGGCTATCTGGTCTTCTCTCCCATTCCCTGGTCAGGAAGAATACTAACACAAACTATTTCGAAGGTGGGAGTAGAAAGAGGCCCTTACCTCCAGCCTGGTTCCCTCTCCCAGACAAGTGCCAGATTCTCACCTGGGATGTGCTAGGATGACTGTTCTAAGTGGAACACACTGTAACAGTAGCATCCTGATTTGAAATGTAGAGTCTGGAAGGGTCCATGGAAACCTACAATAGCGCCTTTCCCTCTTGTCTGCTTACTTTGTTCATTCCCAGTTTTCCTCCCTCACTTTAGATCTGGGACCAGTATGTGCAATTCGGCGCCTTACAAAGAGTATGTACTCTGTTAAAGTCATTAAAATAGTTATTTATTTACCTGAACCTTCCCAGAAGGTTATTTGAGGGCTCATGGGATTACATAAAATAAAGCAAAAGCATACCTCATGTTTCCAAGGGACATACATTCACTTTGTATATTATACTATTAAGACAAATTAGTGCTCAAAAAGTGAAGATATAGCACTACTTCTTTTTTAGGAAAAATGTACAGTCCCAGCCTATTTGGCATGTTTTGTGAACTAGTGGGCCATGTCTAGGATTCCGTTCAATCTGTGATCCGCCTAAATCCTGGGCCTTCCGCTATTTTGATCCCTTTGCCTAGATTGCTCTTTCCCCTTCCCCCATCCCCTTCCTCTATTCCTTCTAATTCCACCTCATGGTTCAGATCTACCTTAGAGATGGTTTTCTCTGAGAAGTAGTCTCTGAATCCTACAAGCTCAGCCTGTATACTCTAGTAGCCACCTTTCTCTCAGCATTTATCATACTGTCATATATGTGTTTTGTCTGTTTCTCCCTCTAATGCGTTAGCAGCATGAGGCAGGTACACAACTGTCTTGTTGAAAGTCATTTCTGTAAGACCTAGCACAGTGCCTGATATATATTGGACACCTAGTAAATATTCATTGCATGGATGAATTAATAAACAGGTAAAGGACTCCCTTTCAGAGCCCAGAACACTTTCAGAATCAGAGTACATCAGAGTAAATCTTAGAATATTACCATCCAGCCTTTGGTTAAGTGACTTCCTTACCTCTACTGATTTCTGTTCTATTTAACATCTATTAAGATGTAGGTTTGTAATAGGGAGCCAAATTTACAACAACCTAAACAAGAAGGGATCCTATTTCTCTCTCACAAAACAGTCCAGGCAGTCCCGCACTCGTATGGCAGCTCTAGTCTATAATACGAAGAGCCAGGATTTTTCTGTCTCGCTGCTCCACCATCCTACAATGATGCCCTTGTCCACATGGTCCACTATCACAAGAAAAATCCTAGGAGGTCCAATTTTGTCCTGGAATCCTTGGAACCTACGCCCAAGGGAATTTAATTTTTTTGGTACCTGGAACTGATTCTAGGACCGTCTAGACTCTTTTAGGGCAGCTTGAATCTGGTATGGATTTATAAAACTAATCAAATTGAGGGATTTCTCACTGGTTTCCCAATCCCCACTTTACCCTCAAGCCTTTCCAGGTGGGGAAGACCAAAAACTTAGCCCAAGTTGGGTATGCATGCCAAGAATGCCAGCTGGTCCTCCTGCCAAGGTCATGCAGCCTTCAACCAAGGGTGGTATGGTTTCCTGAGGCACAAGACACACTAACTTCACAGCAGGGCATCCGGGCAAGTTATAGGAGAGAAATTCCTTTGAATAATGTTAAATATATTACCTATTTGGCTGTAAGAAAAAGTATGTTATTTATTTTGTTATAAAGTTGCCACAAAGCTTACAATTGCATTGTCATTTCTTTACAATGCCTTTCTGTCACGTCTGTGTTCTTCTGGAGAGAAGTCATTAGATTTTATGATTAAGGATCGAGATGAAGGCTAAGCTACTCTATCAATTCTCCCCTCCCACAATACATACACAGACAGCATAGCCACAGACACACGCACACCGCCTCCCACCACATCCACCCCAAACTCCCCTTTCCACAATAGACACACACACACACCCATTATTCCTGGAGGAAAAGGGGAGAGAAACCAGGGTGGGAGTGAGAGCTGTACGCAGCTTTCTAGAGCAGCAGCCATTCACCTATCTAGAAGAAGCTGAATAAACCAAGGTAATGACTCCTACCCCAAACTAAACACATTTTCATTCTATAGACCTCACTTCATGTCTTAGACAAAACTGATCGGTATGAGTTAGTATGAGTTGATTCTGCCAATTTAACAGGAAAATAACAAGAACCAAAGAGCTGTCTGAATTTTTTCCTGGCAAAGTCAATATATGAGATACTTTCTAATTTTAAAAAAGACATCTAATTGATATACAATCCACAATTAACTCCCTAACATGGTAAAATTTTCACTTTTCTTTGTGTTTTTGTGTGTCTTTGTGTGAGTAGTTACCATATTTGCAGTATTTTGGCTAATTATTGTTAAAGTTATATTTCCATTATATATGTTTTTCTTTTCTTTCTACCTTCTCAAAAGTTCTCCTTTAAGGCAGAAACTTTCCATTCTTGGTTTCATCCAAAAGACAAATATTTCTGGGAAAACACTGTGTTTAAGCTATTCAGCAATTCTGGTGTTATGTAACTGACCACACTAAGACTTTCAATTAACTTTGGTTACATTTTATTGAAGAGTGTCATAGAATAGAATAACTGGTCATAATTTTTAAAAACTTTTCTATGTTTTTGAACAGGGAAAATCCTGTTAAAATATGTGTAGCGTCTGGTGATAATGACAGAAAGTAAATCTCTTGTCACTGAAGTGTTCTAAAGTCCACTGACTGTATTCCAAGACTGATTTCAGAGTGTCTGAGAATTTTTAATTGCATTGAGCTTTCTTTTCAGCATTAGGTCCACAACTCAAACTCTGTTTGTTCTTCTTTCCCTCTTGCTCTTCGCTGGTTATTTTTGTTTGGTCTTCTTTAGTTGTAGGTGCATCTTGAGACTGTTTAAGACTCTGCTTCTCTTCCACTGAGCGGGAATCATGTGAATTCCTGGTTTCAGACAACTTCCTTATATACATACTAACTTGAAACTCTCTTTATTTCTGGTCTTTTTCTTTCCTTCCTATCACTTTTCAATATGTTCTTTCTCCCCAGAACTGAATTGATAATATTTTTTCCCAAAGCAGAAAGTCCATACCATTTTCTATGTATTTTCATGTCCCCACCACAATCTCAGTTTCTGAGTCTTAAAACCTTGCAAGTTTTTCTCTTTCCCTGCTCATTTACTTGCAACATGCTGCCTATCATCAAGTTGCAACATTTATTTTTACAAATCGCTCACATTTATTTCGTTATTTCAAAACGCTTATCTTGTCTCAGCCTATGTGTTAATTATTTGGCATGTAAATTACTGTAATAGCTTCCTATCAGATGGCTCCACCGTCGTGTTTTCTTCCCTCTAAGCTAACCTATGGACGAGCATTAGAATCATCTTGTTCACACTCTGTTTTATCATTTCATTTTCCTGCTAAGAAAAATTCAAGAATCTCCACCAACCAATATCTCATTTCCCTGGACTGAATGAGCCACTTCAACCAAATAGCATCCTTTGAACCTGCCATCCTCTCTACTGGAAGAACCCCCTCTCTTCATCCAAGTCCATGTTTTTTGCTTCAAAGGTAGTGGTTAACGCAGCTTTAATAAAAACTGTAATTATCTACAAGTCCTTTAAGAGTGAGTGCCTCCTGACTGATTTTCTCAGTGTCCTCTCAGTGACACATTGCTCAGTCTGCCCTGCTCTCTTGATCTGTACTTGCTGATCTCTGGCTTTGAAAGTCATTTTTCATTTATTGCCTTTATGTCCTTTCTCCGCTTTTACAGTATAAGCAACTTTAAGGTAGAAACAATATCTAAGGTTTATTTATATCACTCAGCAACAATTACTAAGCACTTACTGAATTTACAGCATGGCATTTATCTATGTATTTGTCTATCAATTGATCAAATAGTTATTTATGGAGCATCTACTACGTGCTAGGCACTGTGTGAGGTGCTAGGATACAATGATGAGGAAAAATTGACATTACCTCTGCCTTCATAAGGTTTGGGGGAAACAGACATTTATCAAATAATCATACTATTATATGTAAAATTACAACTGTAATAGAGCTAAAAAGAATGTGGTACCATGAGAGTACATAATAGGGGGATTTAACCCAGGTGGGAGAGGAGAAGGGGAGAGATATCCTTAAAAGGGAGAATCACATGTGTAAAGGCTCTGTGATGGGGGGAAGACAGATATGTTCAAGACATTGAAAGAAGACTGGGGTCGCTGGACCCTAGAGAGCTTATGTAAAGTGGAGTGGGAGGAAGCTGAAAGTAGGCCGGGGCCAACCTGGGGAGGCCCTATAGGATACGGAAAGGATTTAGGTTTTTATCCTGAGCAATGGGGAGCCACTGGAGGGATCTGAAAATAGGAGGGGATGGTGTGGTGATGTAAAAAGATCGCTCTGGTCCCTGTGTGGAGGTGGACTGATGTGGGAACGAATACAGAGCACAATATTTTTCTGTGCCATGTAGCAACTCAGTAAATGTTGCTCATTGACTGAAGAGTTTGTGGGACTTACGGTTTTTGCTGATGCCTCTGTATCATGAAGTTTTGGCTTCAAGCCACAAGACCTTGTTATTCGATATATAGATCTGATTTTTAATATAGTCAGCCTCCTGTAGCTTTTGACATATAATAATAAGAATAATAATAAAAATAGAGAATATTAATTGAGTATTAACCATGGTGCTGGATACTGTGCTCAAGGCTTGATGTGGGTTATCTCATTTAATTCTCACTGTGAGCCAATGAGGAAGGTGTTCGTACCCCTATGTTTTACGAGATGTTAAAGACCTTGCCTCAGAGAGAAGTGATAGATCTAGGACTCGAATCTAGGTGTCTCTGACTGTAGAGCCATCACCCTTAGCTCTATGTTATAGCAGTTCTAATTTGTTTTATTTTTCAGTACTATTTCAATACCATCATTATGGAAAAGGGAGGTTCCTTTAGCCCTGAAACATGACATGCTTTGGCCAATTGCCAGTAACTCCTTCTGATCTTGGTCAAAGCCCTTCATGGCATCAGGTCACCCATCTCCCATTTTGCAGAATGTTTTATTATATATCACACAGACCTGGCATTATGTCTGAGCTGATTGCTGGATGTTTTGATCTTTTCAACCGTGTGAACAAATTTCTGGCTGTCCTTTTTTCTTTTACAGAAATCTATAATTAGATGAGGTAATAATGCTTATTAGCCCAAGTTACAAATAGTATTCCAGTAACCAATTTCCTTCTCAGGCGAGCATCATCAACAATTAAGAGTAACCACCAACAGTTGGTAAACTCTTGGCTGAAAAATGTCATCATGGCCAGAGGAGTCCTCTGCCTTTGGCCTGCCATCTGTCAAGGGCTATTTGTTTATGTTTCTTCTGTCTCCATTTTCTACCCCCTAGGGCAGCCTCTTCTTTAATTGTAGTAGGTCCATGAAAACTGGCATGTAAATTGCTTGCCTAAATAAGAGAACCTAATAGCAGAGCATTTTCAACCTATACTGTAGTATCTCTGTGATGATTAATAAAATCACTTTGGGGCCTCAGAAAATGGAAACAACTGTCTACTGCTTAAAAAGGGTTCAGAGCAGGGCCAGCCTGGTGGTGCAGCAGCTAAGTTCGCACGTTCCACTTCGGCGGCCCAAGGTTCACTGGTTCGGATCCCGGGTGTGGACATGGCACCACTTGGCAAGCCATGCTGTGGTAGGTGTCCCACATATAAAGTAGAGGGAGATGGGCACGGATGTTAATTCAGGGCCAGTCTTCCTCAGCAAAAAGAGGAGGATGGGTGGCAGATGTTAGCTCAGGGCTAATCTTCCTCAAACAAACAAACAAACAAACAAAAGTGTTCGGAGCACTGTTCATCTTTAGCCAAGCACGACTGGCTCTTTTCCCTTAGCAAAGCAAGGTTGAAAGTTCAAGCACAGAGTAGGTGAATGGGACAACCTCATTTAGGATAACGAGAAACAACCATAGCAGAATGCCCAGCTGATAGTGGGAAGCTGAATGTGGAAAGTTAATTGGTGAGCAACACACCCTATAAGCCTGAAGAATAAGGGGAGAAGCATTTCATAGGGATGTTGAAAGGATAAGTAATTTGCATTTTGACAATAGTTTGATATTGCTGGGGAAAGGAGTCAAAAAGTTACAGATTTATTTGCTGTGTCCTCCACCGAAAGTTTCTTTAGGGACCTACAGATAGCTGAAGGTATAGTTTAAGAATAAAATGTTGCAAAATGGCTATTATCAGTTCCATTTAAAAGTGGGAAAGGTTTCAAACTCATCTGTTTAGGAGAGGGCTGCAGGCAAGTAGGGGCAGTATGCACTCCAGAGTCCTAAAGTGTGGAGGGAGAATCCTCGCCTCTCACCTATTTAGCTTTCTCACATAGCTATTGTTGTTGTTATTATTATTGCTGTCTTATGACTGTTTTCCTCTAAACTTTTACCTGGGCATAGGACACCGTAGTCCAGCATTGAGTTTGAGGACAAAAGCAAGGCCCTCCCATTTCTTACCATCTTATGCTGATATTGCCATCTTCAAGATAAGTTTTTAACTACTTATTTCCAAGTACAATGTCTGTTGTACTTGCATTGCCCTTCCTTTTCTGTCATGCAGTACAATCTATTACCCAAGCAAACGTGTAAAGAACGTGCAGATTGTAAACCTATAAAATGAATACAGAATTGCATTAAAGGGAAAGGGTGTGGGGGCAGGGAGAGAAGGAGATGCATGTTAATTCAAGGCCTCCTATGTTCCAAGCACTCTATTAGGTGCTTTATATAGTATAGTTTATTCTCTTGGATGCCTTATATAGTATAGTTGATTAAACACTCATGCTGAGCCTGAAAGCAAATAGGTGAGGACGCCAAGGCTGTGGGAGGTAAGGGTCAACCTCTTAGTTGACAAGTCATCTACAGCTGGGATTCAAACCCTGGCTCTCAGACGATAAATGTTCCATCGTTTATCCAGGCACACAAGAATTATTCCATGTCACTCTACATTCATAAGTATACTGTCATAATTTTTTTATTTTTCACTTTTTCTTGCAGCCCGAGAGGTAGAATAAAATCCAGGAAAGTGTGGCATCATAGAGGCCAATGAATAAATAAACGCGTAGAGTATATAAACTACATAGTTCCACTTTTAGATGGATTCTCTTAAAGAATCTGCACACCAGCTGCTTGTCTCTGTTCTGACCAGCTCTGTATCATTGCCTCTGGTGAAACTGTAAAGCAAGAAAGGTTTTTTTCTTCAGTTTGGGGTTCTTCCATACCTCTTCCCTCTTTCCTATTATATCCTAGGAATCTTCTATTGCTACTGTCAGTGACTACCACATATAACAACATAAAACTATTCCTAGCAACATCCTAATGCTTTAAGTATAGATGTTTTCTGACCTCCTTTCCCCCCACTTTAACAAATTTTTAAGCGTACAGTACATTATTGTTAACGATAAGCACAATGTTGTACAGTAGATCTCAAGAACGTTTTCATCTTAACTATAACTTGATACACATTGAGCAGCAACTCCCTACTTCCCCCTCCCCCAGCCCCTGGCAACCACCATTCTACTGTCTCTTCTTATGAGTTTGACTACTTTAGGTACCTCATAGAAGTGGAATCATGCAGTATTTGTCCTGTGACTGGCTTATTTCACTGAGCATAATGTCCTCAAGGTTCACATGTACTGTTGCATATGACAGGATGTCCTTTTTTAAGGCTGAATAATATTCCATTGTATGTATATACCACATTTTCTTTACCTCTTCATCCATTGAGAGACATTTAGATTGTTTCCACATCTTAGCTATTATGAATTGTGTGGCAATGAACATGGGAGCATTCAGATCTCTTTGAGATCCTGATTTCAGTTCTTTTGGATAAATACCCAGAAGTAGGATTGCTGGATCATATGGTAGCTCTATTTTTAATTTATTGATAAACCACCATACTGTTTTCTGTGATGGCTGTATCAATTTGCATTCTTACCAACAGTATACGAGAGTTCCCTTTTCTCCACATCCTTGCCAACATTTGTTTTTTTGTTTTTTTAATAATGGCCATCCTAACAGGTATGAGATGATAACTCATTGTGGTTTTGATTTGCATTTCCCTGGTGATTAGTCATGTTGAGCATCTTTTCATATACCTGTTGGCTATTTGTATGTCTTCTTTGTAGAAATGTTTATTCAAGTCCTTTGCCCTTTTTAAAATTCAGTTATTTGTTTTTTTACTATTGAGTTGTAAGAGTTCCTTATATATTATGGATATTAACTCCTTATCAGATATGTTGTCTGCAAATTTTTTCTCCCATACCATAGGTTGCCTTTTCACTCTGTTGATTGTTTCCTTTGCTGTGCAGAAGCTTTTTAGTTTGTAGTCTTACCTATCTATTTTTGTTTTTGTTGCCTATACTTTCGGCATCATATCCATGAAATCATTGTCAAGACTAACGTTATGAAGCTTTCCACCTATGTATTCTTCAGGAGTCTTACAGTTTCAGGTCTTACGTTTATGTCTTTAATCTGTTTTGAGTTGATTTTTGTGTATGGTGTAAGATAAGGGTCCAATTTCACTCTTTTGCACATGGATAGTCAGTTTTCCAGGCACCATTTATTGAAGAGACTATCTTTCCCTATTGTGTATTCCCGGCACCCTTGTCAAAGATCAGTTGACCATGTATTTGTGGGTTTATTTCTGGGCTCTCTATTAGGTTCCGTTGGTCTATGTGTCTGTCTTTATGCCAGTTCCATACTGTTTTGATTACTAGCTATATAACACGTTTTGAAATCAGAAAGTGTGAGATCTCTAGCTTTGTTCTTTTTCAAGATTGCTTTGGTTATTCAGTGTCTTTTGTGGTTCCATATGAATTTTAGGATGTCTTTTTTCTATTTCTATTGAACCTGCAGATCGCTTTGGGTAGTGTGGACATTTTAACAATGTTAAGTCTTCCAATCCATGAGCATGGGATGTTTATCCATTTTTTTTGTGTCCACAAAAACACTGTTAGAACTAATAAATGAATTCAGTAAAGTTGCAGGGTACAAAATAAATACATAAAAATCAGTTGCATTTGTATATACTAACAACGAACAATCCAAAAATGAAATTAAGAAAACAATCTTATTTACAATAGCATCAAAAAGAATAAAATACTTAGGAATAAACTTAACCAAAGGGATGAAAGACTTGTACACTGAAAACTACAAAACATTGCTGAACTCCTTTTAACAAAACTTGACCTGCTCTCTTAGGACCCCGCTAGGTCATGAATAGCCTAATCTGGTAGATAAATTCAAACTTAGTTATAAATGGCTTACAGATTTATCCTTCCCACATATTGACCAGGAGTATCTTAACCCAAAGGTTTGTGTAATAAGGTAATACTGACTGGACTGCCTGCAGGTAAAATATTTTAAAATAAATATTTAAAAGATTGTAAAGTGTAACACTTGATTGCCCTATCGAACATAAAACCAGCATTTTTGTTTTTTTTGCATCAACATTTGGGCAAAATCACATACATATTATCAGGTATAAACACAAATAGTTATTCTTGGAAAAGATCTCTGAAATTATACTGTAATTCAGTGAGAAGACATTTTAGATTTCCTCATGTTGTATACATACACAACTTTTCAGTGAGTCTGGGAAAATATACTTTGGGGGAAGTACAATAATAAGGGAATGGAACTTTTTTGATCACATACCATGTGCTAGATAATTTGCATATATATTTCATTTAGTCCCTTTTCAAACTCTATGAGGTAGATGTTTGTCTCCTTTTACAGATGTGGAAATTAAAGCTCAGGGAAGTAGCGCCCAGGTTCACTCTTAATGTAAGTGTGGATTTGAAGCTGCGTCTGCTCGAAGCCTGTTCTTTTCCCTTTACACACCAGGTGGCCAGCCAGGGAATTAGTGGTGTAGAAAGGAGGGTGATAAGATCTGAAACCTGAGTGCAGCCTTGTGAATTATAAGCTGCCCCATCCAGTGAAGGCTTCCTGTGAGGGTTGAGCTTGAAGAAACTGCTTGATATTCCTGAGCTGGAAAATTTTCAGTAACCTCCAAATTTACAGTCAAAAGTCAGGTTAAGGTAGTGGAGAAATTAATCTTATGGGTTGCTTCACTGTCTCAGGTGCATCTTGTGCTCTTCAGATCACTGAATAGGTCCTCCAGGGGTAGGTAGGCCTGGGGGCCTCAGGATGGCTTTAAGAAGCAGCAAGTGTCCTCTGAACACTGAGGACACTCTGTCATGGGGATCACAGAAGAATCTAGTCTACATGCTTTTTGTTTGTTTTTTTAATAGAAACCACTTCAGTTTTATAAAAAGAGCATCCCTTCTCTCCACAGTTACTGAGCCCCAAAGGTTCTAGTTGTGTAAGGGGAACTTGGCTGAGTGACTTCAAATGTTCTCAAGTGTCTAAAGATCCTTTTGTTTTTCCTTAATGTGCCCTCACTGTCATTTATTCTGCTTTCCTGGGAACATCAGTACGCCTCATTCTCTAGCTTTTCAGCTCATGATAAATTTATTATTAACCAAAGGCCAGCCTTATGCCTTAGTATGGCAACTAGTGAGCAGCCTTTAAAAAACAATTTAAAGGCAATTAAATGCATTTAGGGGTGAATAGTATAACAGACATGAGCCCTAAAACTTTTTGTAATTGGCATGGAATTCTGTCATGTGCCAAAATATGATTACATTATCATCTGGTGTCTCGCTGTTGGTTTATTAAAACTGGATCTAAAAAATGTCATAATCTTTTGTCCTGATAGCAGACCTATTATGACAAAACTCCTCTGGCAGTGTCCTTATGAAAGGCTTTTCCATGCAGTTATTATCCCACTGTGTCCCAGCAGAACAACCAATGGTGGCTTGACAAAGACTCACAGAACCTCCAGGGCCACTGGCGGCCCACTTTCCACGCTGTCAGTCCCAGCAAAACCCTTTCCTGCTTTGTCCCCTCGCACGCAAAATGGCCACTTGCTGTGGGATGAGCCTTATCATAATGGGTGGTAGAAAGAGGTCCAGGGCAGTTTCCTGTTGGTCGTGTGCTGAGGCAGGATAGGGTACAGCCCTGGGGATGGGTTTTGGAGTATCCTCTGACCAATTCTTTTTTGTCCTAATGAAAAACTTCCTGGCTTCTAATATTGCTACTCTCATTGGGGTCATTCTGATTCACTGTAAATTTAATAGGTAGCAGGCAGATAGACATTTTTCTGACCCTCTCTTCCCATCCTTTTTGCACCTTCTGCACCCTTTCTTTCTTTTAGCAAAGGAAGGAGAAGACACACACTTAGATCCCCCATACCACACCCACTTCTTTTTTGGCACCTGGTGACCATCAGGAAAACCTGATAAACTTGGAAGGGTTGCTTCCCCATCACCCTCAGAGCTGGAGAAATTATTTCATGCTAACTTCATCCGTGGGATTTGAGAAAGGGAGCGTGCTCCCAAGCGCAAACAGGAAAGCCTGACATCACGGAGCGGCGGAGTGGCGTGGGAGGAGTCTGCGGCGCCCGCGCTCGCTCGCTCCCTCGCCGCGCTCCCTTTGTGGCCCGATCGCGCGCGGCGGCGGCGGCGGGGCAGCGCGGCGCGAGGCTGTGCTCGGGCGGGCGCGCGGGGCGGCGGGCTGAGCGCGGCCGGGACAGCGATTGCCTCGGAGCAGGGCGCATCATGCCGCGTCCACGTACCGAAGAGAAAACTGAGAATGAAATTGCTTTGGCAAGCTAAAATGGTAACGCGAGCTCTCTGACTTCTCCCGAGGCTTCTCTGGTGGGGAATCTTCTCCCGCTTTCTCTGGGCGTGTTTTGGACTCACTCGGAGTGAACGGAGCAATCCGATCCCATACTTGTGAGCTACAGCTTTCTCACTCTGCTTTGTGTGTCTCCCTCCCTGCGTGTCTTCTCCCCTGAAAAGATGCCTGCTTTCTCGGTAACTGCCTTTGGTGCGACTGCGGCAGATGTGTCAGGAAAGGACAACTTTTTAAGGAAAGAGAAACTGTAGTTCGGGTGAAGCGCGGAGCGTTTCTGCGTCCCCGAGGCTCTTTAACACGAACTTGAAGTTTAGCTGGGGACATGGAACTCCGTGGGGTCGCTGCACACATTTTACTCGAAGCTGCACGATGATGTGTTTCTGCTTCTGCACTTGCCAGATTATTTTACGGAAATAAAAACTTTCTACGCCCCCGCTAACTTTTTGGGTCCCAAAACAATAAGAGGAGAAAGAGACATGGGAAGCATTTTACTTCCAAAGGAGTGAGGACTCTTGGCATTTTAAACACTTGTTTGTGCCTGAGTTTAAAATGTAGTTTGCTCAAATAACTGGGCCACTTAGAAAAGTAATTGGCTTTTCTACAAATGAATTATTTTTCCTTTCGCTTAAGGAGGAAAAGTTAATCAGGATTAAACTACAGTTTCTTTAAGAAGGGAAAAAAAGACTTTAAAAAACTATTTAAGATATGTGAGCGGGTCTAGGAAAAATAACTAAATGGAAAAGTCGGGGGATCCTGATACCACAGGGAAGGGCAGGGGTCCAAGAAAATCTCAGCATTCCGTCTATCGCAATGTGTCTTGTATTGCTCTGATTGTAATATTTATTTTGAACAGCCCGTCTTGTGCCCTTAGTGCTCGTGTAAGCAGCATAGCAGCTGGGCTAGATTGTGGTTAGCAGAGAGGAAAAAAAAAATACTCTTTTTCTTTCTCTTTATCCCATCCCCTGGCAGAGCTCGATTCAGGACTGGGGTGAAGAGGTAGAGGAAGGAGCTGTTTACCATGTCACCCTCAAAAGAGTCCAGATTCAACAGGCTGCCAATAAAGGAGCAAGATGGCTAGGGGTGAGTAAAGCTGGAGAGATTGTGAACTTTGGAGCTGCAGTGTCTGTTTTCCTGTGAATATCATTATAAAGCAGAGGCAGGCTTTTTTTTTCTTCTTCTTCTTCTTCTCTTTTGGCCTTAAAAAGGAAACTGCCAATGACCAAGTGTTTGCACTAGCTGTACAGGTCTGTTTTTGTACTTAATGTTTTCCAAAGCTTCTTCCCTAGGTTTGTCAATAATTCAGAACCTCTTAGAAACATCTTGAGGTATTTGGCAAATAGAGTGGGAGCGGAGCAGTGGAAAGTGACACAGAGGAACAGGACCAGAAAGCAAGTACTCTGTTAGACAAGAGCCATATGCAGTTTTGCCCAGCTGGCACCCTTCTCTCTCCCCGTCGTCCCTCTATTGATGCTGACACACCTTTCCTACTGCAGTACCTTTACATACTACCCAGAATGCTCAGGGGACAGAGCATTCCAAATCTGCTTCCTATGCAGGTGGCAGCTTTTCCATTGATACCTCCTTTCTACAGCCCGTGAGGAGGCGAATGCATGCTTAGTGCCCAGGACTTCATGTATAGTGTGCATACAGTGCTGGGTCTTTGGAGAAACGCTGCTTCCATACGTAAGATTTGTTTTTCCACTGAGATTCTAAAATAACTCACATGGGTGGGACCACGTGAGTTATCTGTTATCGCCTAATGGATCCTTCCACACATCCCAAATAAGGGGATATGAGAAATGGAAAGCTTGGCGACAGGATCACTACTTGGGCAAACATCCACATGCAGAAGAAGGAAGGAATTCTTGATCTGGAGATAGGAGTAATCCTCAGAGAGAGCAGTGAGAGGTGCCGTAAAAAGCCTTGAGAAAGAAAATAAGGGTCGGCTGAATAGAGGGGATGGGGTGTGGTTTCACCTGCCCTTGTTCTAGCCACACCCAGGCTTCACAGGTGATGGGTTGAGAGCAATGAAGATTAAGCCTTTGCATTTTTTTGGGTTTCAGGAAATTCAGAGCACTTTGAGCAGCATTCAAAGGTGGGGTATGAAGGAGGACAGGAAAGAAAACTGCCCAGGGCCTCACATTAAGACTAGAGGCAGCATGTGACTTGTAATGACTGGAGTTTAAGGCAGGATGGCCAGCAGCAGTGATTTCCTTTGCCACGGGTCTGCTGACACAGGCATTCATTGCTTTTGGCTTCCCCAGCTGCTTCAACTCAGGCCTTTGCTGCTCTGTACTTTGGGCTGAGGTGCCACCCACCAGGGCTGTAAACTGTTAGTGACATCTGCAGGTATGGTCTGGAAAGGTAGGAAGGAACCTTGCCTTTGAAAACCTGAGGTCTTTACTTATCAAGTAGGTGCCTTACTCAGTATATGATTTTAAAATTAGTTAGATGCGTCACCAGCAGACCTGATAGGAAAAGCAGCACTGGAGTTCTGACAAGTCATCGCTTCGTTTTTGGTTGTTGTGTATACGCATTTTATTTAAATGTGGTGTTGATGTGGTTTGGCTTGTCAGGGTATTTCAAAATGATTCACAAGTTCTGAACCAGCGCCTTCAAAAGGATCATTCCATTTTCTGATGCCAGGTTCTTCCTCCCTTTCTAATGTGACTGATGTTGCTTGGGTGACAGTTTTAGCTTTTAGCCAAACACAATAGCAATGAATGAGTAAGTCACGGGGACCTGGAGACGTTAACTCTCTAGGTCCCAAACACACAGAGTATGCTCCGTTTAGGTGTTCACAGTTATTCAGTAATCCTCACTGACCTGTTCACTGGACTCCACTTCTCTTGTCTCCCCCCTCTTCCAGTGTTCTCAAGTTTATATAGAATTCACAGTTGGTGCACCCTCCATTTAGCAGTAGAGCTGAAATATTGAGAGGGAAGATAATGTACAAAGATTGCTTTTAGTTGATGGAGGAATCTGTCTCTTCCCCTCCTTTCAGCGAAGTGTCGTTTGCTGCTACCACCCCCGTCCTCCAGAGCAAGTTCTTAGGGCCTCTCCAGCTCTGATCCCACTTGTTTTGTTGTCTTAGGTATCCTGTTGGGAAGCTCTGTTTTTGTCCTTGGAAATTCCAGACTTAATTAAATGTGACTCAACCAATTGAGCCATAGCAATTAGAAAACCTTTCTCTTTAGGACTGAGTGGCTTCTCTATATTTGTTTTCCTACATCCCAGTAACCCTTTAAAAATTCTTCAAAGCAACCAGTTGTAGAGTGAACTAGAGATTGAGGTGCCATGAGGGTATTACTGAAATATGACAACAACCTTATGAGGAAGGTGGTATCGTGATTACCTCTTTTTTTCCACACCAGGAAATGAATGCCCAGACAGGTTAAATTGCTTGCCAGGGTCAGACAGCTGTAAAGTGGTGGAGCCTGGTCTGGAACCCAGATGGTTAGTTCTTTGCCATGAGGAGCTGCCTGGGGCCTTAAGGCTGTTTCCATAGCAATGGAAGAGAACGTTGACTCAGAAGAGCAAGGATGCATATGGTGTACTTTCCCCCTAGATGTTGCACCTGATGCAGGACTTGAGCAATATGGTTTTCCTTCATGTTTTGAATGATAACTTGAGCTACAAGTTGAGATAATTTGTTATGAAGATGTGAGTCTTATTGATAAGCTCTCCGTTTTGGATGTGTAAAGTATGGTGCACCAAAGATGCATACGAGGTTATGTAGCACCTGAGGGCGGCCATAGCTCTCATTACATGTCTGTAAGCCGTATTCGAAAAGCGTAAAAGACTGAGTACAATTTCTGTATTTTCTTGTAGATCTCAAAACATAATTAAGATTCACTTGGGAAGGATAGCAAAATAATTACGCATCCTTAGGTATGAAGTATCATACAATCCAAAACATTTAGGACATTCTTTTTTGTTTTGTTTGTTTAATTTTGTGTTCACTTGATCTTTTGAAGTAAAACCCTCTGTCTTTGACTGTAAAATATACAACCAAGTATGGCCCAGGCCAGGTTTTCTTATACACGTCAGTGCCTTGCCCATTGACAGTGAGGTTATGTTGGGCAACTTTGCAAAACCAAGGATTATTGAAGTACTGACCCAATTTTTCCTGTACAGTGATATCTTAGACTGGGATAATTTTATCTGGCTCTAGCCCTCAAAGAAAAATGGCTCCGATTATGTCATAGAATCATAAAATTTCAGGATTGGAAGAGACATTAAAAAGTAATTTCACCAATCATTCAGTTAGCTTGCAGAATGTCCAGTGATTTTTGCAAGAGCAAATGGTCAAAACTTAGGATTTTTCTTTGGTCCCAGCATTGTGGTTATACATTGACAGTGATATGTAGTAATGATTTAAGAAAATAGCAGTATTCTCTGGAAGCTGGAAATGTACCATTTTAGGAAGAATACTCAAATAGACTCGGAGAAAGGATCCAACTGTTAGGGAAGGGGCTTTGGTGTCAAGAACCCATTCTCTTGTCTTCAGAATATGGCAGATAAAGGGTCCAGAAGAATGTGTCAAACCTAAGATAAGTTCAAAGTGCGGATATTTGCTTCATGGGCAGAATCATAGTTCTGGATCACTTCTGCGAAGTTTGTGGGAAGTAGAATGGTCAGTGGATAGTCAGATAGCTTTTCTCAGTTCTGTGCTTCCATGGATGTGTGGTCCTTGTGGTGGGGCCCCAGTGCCTCCCTACCCTACATCCTGTATTTATCACACTGTCTCCCTCATAGGCCCTATGTGGGGTTGAGTTGAAATGCTTCATAGCTGGGAGGCTGGAAAAGATAGTGGAATAAGACAGGAGAAAGAATACATTTAGAAATGAAAGGAACTGGAAATCTGTTACAGAGCCTAGTGTTTAGGGTGAATTGTGTCCAGTCCATAGGTTATACGGGTGCAGTGGTAAGAGAACCACATGTCACACCTGGATCGAGAAGTTGATTCTCCCTTGAATACACTATTTGGATCGACTCTACCAGGTGTTTCACTGACGTTGCTCTCCATATTGCCTTCAAGTGGCATACAGGTCCTCGAGTTTTCAGCTAACTTCACTTCTGGGAAGCTTCTCTATGTCCCAGGTCTGGAGGAGGTACCCTTCTTCGTGTTCCAGAAGCATTCTCTCTCTCTCTGTCTTGCATTTACCTCACTCTATTGTAATTGCCTGTTCATTTGTGTCCCCCACTAGACTGTAAGCTTGGTGAGGGGGGACTGTGGCCATCTAGTTGGCAGAAACCCAATAAATATTTGTTGAATGAATGGATCAAGGTTCATCCCTTTTTGGGGGACTAATATTGTCTTGATAAATGTCGATGTATGGTTGCTCCTTATTTAAAACAAAATCAGCATGAAGGTGTTAGCTGATAAAAAAGAGGAGGGGAGTGTGGGAGCGAGAAAAATCAATTAGGTAATGATTATAGCTATCTCACATCCTTTCTGGAACAAAGCAGGGCACAAAGAAAGGTAGTGATTATTCATTTTAACAAAAACATTCATGGCAGTGAATTAACCAGACAATTCCCCAGTGCCTTTTAAATGCAAGAAGTCCAACTGTACTTGTCTTATTGCTGAATGTCGAAGAAGGAACGGCTATGCGCGAGTTAAAAAGTGTTGGCAAGCATTAGTTACGTGTGATGGGAAAGCCCAGGAGCGGGATTTTAGAATGGTAAGGAGATAAGCCTAGAGGAGCCCTTAGTTTACAGTTGATCATCCTTGTTTTCATCTAGGAAAACAGGCCCTTGGGTTGCATTATTCTTGTTTATTGGAATGTTTAATTTAGGCTTTAGAAAATAAATTAAAAAATTTAGCAACCATCTCTAAATGAACCAACTGGTGTTTTTTCATTTTGACCTTGGGAACGTGTTTCTGAAATAATCCAATAATATGGTAGCCTACACCAATCAAGAAAATAGAGTAGATTTCAATTGCCTGAGACATGGTTATTAAGTTGGGTCCTTTCACTGCTTTCAAAATCTGTTGGGATCTGAGTAAGAGACACTTAGCATATCATCAAGAATATTCATTTCAGTTCGGCAGTCCAGGGGACACTCGATTGAGTGTAAAATACATGTCTACCCCCAGCAAATACATTACAGCCTAAATATAAGAGGCACATTAACTCCTGATACTTAAAGTATACATTCTGTTAAATCAATATTGTAAACATATTTCATTCCTATTCCTGTGAAATTATAAAGAAAAAGTTTCTTGGAGTTTTAAATTTAGAAAGAAAAAGAGAGCAATAAGGTAAAGACTGTGCCTTTCCCCTTTAGCGCTTAGCTGGAATTTGTCACTGCCCCATCCCACTTATTTTAGTGTCCTTTGTCTATGGCATGCATGTCCTTTTACACTTCCCCATTCTAAATAATCAGACTCTTAGAGTGACTATCTTATGCATTTTATGTTAAAATATGCAATAATAAGCTAAAATAAGTAAAACATTTAAATTTCTACCATGATATACTTTTTACAGAAAAAAAAAGATTTCTGTAAACAGAGCAAGGAAACTATGGGTTAACTAGGGGAAGATACTAAATGTTGCCTCATTCCATTAGAGAAGCACAGCCAGCTGAGTCTGGGTTGCTGTTGGGTGGGGCTATCTCCACAGAGTTGATTGGGAGTCTGGAGTTTTGGGCAGTTTCTGGGTCGTTTGCTAGAAAACACATTCGCTGTGATCTCCCTCACTGCTGTTGCATGTCTCCTTGTATGATTCTGTCACCTGTGTCTGAATCTGCTAACCTGACCTTTGATAGCATTTATTTATTCATCAAAAGCCTACTTTATGCCAGACACCATGTTAAATCTTGGGAATCCAAGGTAAAACAGTACACCCCTTGTTCTTAAGGAACTGACGGATAGTAGGGGAGACAGAAACTTTAACTACAATATATTGTGGTACGTGTGATCAGTGCTATGCGAGAGATGTGCACTGTGTGTTAGGGGAGGGTGTGTAGGGACTGGAGACAGGCGTTCCAGTCAGAGGGCACAGTGAGGGAAAGCAGGGAAGCCGGAGATGGGACCACTATGTGAGGCTCAGCATGGGGAAGAGGGAAGGATGCCTAGTGACAGGAAGGGAGGCTGGAGAGAAGGGCTGGAGCCGTGTCACTGAGAACCTGGTGTGCTGAGCTGTGGAATTTGTGGTAGTCATCGAAAGGCTTTACGCAGAGTGGAATGGTCAGATTTGCGGTTTAGAAAGATGACTGACAGCTGAGGGGTGGATGCAGTAGAAAGGCGCCAGAGTGGGGCATGGAGAGGGGGAGGAGGCTAAAGTGGTAATGAAGTGAGGAAGGGGATGAGCCCCTGAGTGGAGGGCGTGTGGCGGGGAGAGTGTAGGGAGATCAGTGGGCGTGGAGGATGAGAAGATCCTGGCAGGTGTGGATCTGAGGCACCTGGTTTCACAGAGCATGTCAAAAGCCTTCTGACTTTCTGGGGTCAGCGTCATCCTCTTCTCATTGAGTGAAATGTCCTGGAGACTTCCAAGTCAGGTGTCCTCCATGTGTACACACACTAGCAAGTGCCTTCTTTCCTGTCAGAAGCCCCTGCAGAATACCCAGCCCCAGGTGTGTCTGGTGTGTGAAGTCTAGGGACGAAATCTCAGTTTAGACTCACCATGAAAGAGGCAGCAAGCACTGCTTGGTTCTCAGATTCCAGAGAACTTTGAAGAGCTGGTGGTTTCTTTTCTTTTCTTTTTAAGTCTTCTGTTTCTCTACAAACTAAACAAATTGAATCTGTAGGCTGCGGAGAGAGAATAAATATGGAGCCCGCAGGACTATGATTACAGAGTTGTATTTTAGACAACAGCAGTTAAACTTATAATTGTGTTGTCAGGGACAGAAGAAATTTTATGGTTAGGTGTTCTGGTCTTTTTGCCTCTCCCTACTCAATGTCTTTAAACCCTCCCTGACACTATTTATCCTGGCTGCTGGCATCACTGTTCTTGGAGCCGCACTCTGATTGCTAACTCCACTTGTATAGAAGAAAAAATTTGGTAAGATCTAATGCTTCCCTAGTTTACCGTTACCCACAATCTCAGTCTTTCTTACACACACACACACACACACACACACACCCTAAATTAAAATGTCTTTCCACATTTTATCTTTTAGGATTTGGTGCAATGTTGTAATGTCACTCCATGGCCTCTATATAATGGATCAAAGCCTGACTTTGTTATGTTTTGCTTGGTTTCCCTTAATTGTGTTATTATTACGAATGGTTAACTTTCCTCTGTTTAGCAGCCATCTTCGGTTTTAAAAAATGCAAACAGAGGAAGGAATACAGGTAGGACACGCTTACAGCGTCGGGTAGGAGACACTGCCTCGGAGGAAGCTCCGTTAGTCTTGTGCAGAGAGAGTCGTGTTATATACCACTCATCCTTTTGGCTTAACGTTGTAGAAGTACCTGTGGCTTTTCACTAATGTGCCTGTGTATTGTGTCCCCGTGATTGGGGGTTCTGCCTGGCCTGCTTCCTCAAAGCCATCTTCTCCTTTATGTCATGCAGTGTGTGACTTCTAAGGGTAATAATGGCGACGGTTGGGGGTGGGATGGTGTGTTGATGGTGGTTCTATCTTTTTTTTCACCCTGAGAGACTCATTACCCTACATTTGCTAGCATTTAATTGCTTGTGCCATCTGTGGTCCATTCATTTGAATTCGTTTCCACACAGTTAATCTTCTCCTGTGTAAACTCCTCCAGACGTTTTCTGTTTGTTTGCTCTTTTCAGCAAAGAACCGAGCAATTCAACTTTTTCCTGTATTTCGTTTCCTGCTGATTTAAATACCCATTTTCATCTTCTATAGAAGTGAAGCCAAAGCTGAGTCCTTCCAGTTTCATAATTCTAAAGATAATTTAAAGACCAAAAACAAACCTTTTCTGCTAATAGTAGGATGTCTTTGGTCAGTAATATCAGCTGAGGCCCCTTGCAGCGCTCTTGCTAGCACCTCTTCTGTGTTCTATGCCATTTTCATTCCCGTAACTTCTGTCACTGCCAGTGACGGAGCTAGAATCTGTGGATAATTTTTACCTAACAAAAGAAAATTTAATGGATATAGGTAAAAATAATTGAAACTGGATTAGACATTGGCTGAAAATAAAAGGCTTTATAGTCATGCCTTTCCCATTAAAATTGCAACACTTGAGAATTTTTTTATTGAGATAACTGATACTCCTAAATAGAAAGTTCAGGAAATCATTTGGTTAGTTTGTGAAGCATAGGGAAAACATTTGCTATTTTCTATCCAAATGTTGACTCCTCCTAATGACACGACACAATGAGCATATCTATTTTAAAAATGACTTAACTAAGTCTTAACGGGGCCCAGAGCCATCAGGGCCTGGCTGGAGAATTAGCGCACGGTTGTTTCTCCTCAGTTAGAGCCTTCACAGGAGCTGGCAACTCCTGGTTGCTCTTCCTTTTCGGGGGTATTTCCAGCAGGAGCTCAGGACGTGGGGGGCGACCTAGTGCACTGGTCCATCGCCTGCGCTTTGGAGCCAGACAGGCCTGAATTCACAACTTACTCTGCAATATGTGAGCTGTGTGGGCTTGAGCTGTGAAGTTACTTAACCTCTCTAAGTGTGAGTTCTTCACCCGTAAAGGAGGTGAAGGAGTTATGTGTGTAAGGTGCTTGGCACAGTGCCCAGGGTGTGGTACGCATGCTCTCGCTGAGTGGTGGCTCTCATCAGGACCCCACTGTCTGGCCCTCCGTTAAACCCTGCTGTGGAACCTTGCAGAAGCATGGGGGCCTTCCCTGCACGTGCCCCCTGAAGCTTGGGGTTGTATGTAAACCAGATTGCTTGATTAAGAAACAGCGTTAGCAAGGCTTTAAGGCATGTTCCTGCGTCACTTTCTCATTTAGCACATCTGGGAGGAAGGGCCATGGCGGGGTTTAGTAGTCCTTGTTTATTAGGAGTAATATCCATTGTTGTGTTCTTTCTGTCTGGCTGCCTGTACAGTGGAAGAGAATTATTGCTTGGGCTCCAATATTTTGCATTTCAAATTCCTTCAGTTTCCTATATAGTCAATTTGTTGGTGTTTCTTTTTTTTTTTTTTTAAAGATTTTATTTTTTTTTTCCTTTTTCTCCCCAAAGCCCCCCGGTACATAGTTGTATATTCTTCGTTGTGGGTCCTTTCTAGTTGTGGCATGTGGGACGCTGCCTCAGCGTGGCTTGATGAGCAGTGCCATGTCCGCGCCCAGGATTCGAACCAATGAAACACTGGGCCACCTGCAGCGGAGCGCGCGAACCTAACCACTCGGCCACGGGGCCAGCCCCTGTTGGTGTTTCATTTTTATGCTTCAAAAAATATTTTATCAATGGGCTATATTCTATCTTCTATATTTTCTATTTCTGACTGAAAAATGGGAGGGTAGGAAACAGTTTTTCTAAAAATTGCTTGGTAAGCGTTACACTGATCCTTCTTCATGGGCCATAATTTAGGATGTTAGCAAATTGTGCTTGCGCCATAAATGTCAATTTCTGGATGAAACCATATAAGTTAAATTAAAGATAAAATTTCTCCCTATGCTGCATGTTGGTTAGTTAATGCAATACTTGAGCTCCAAACAAGGAATGCGCTGAATTGCTCCTGAGGTTGTGACGTTTGGAATGTCATGTGGCTTTTAAAATCATCAGTTTCCTCACCTGTGAAATGGGGATAATACCTGCTTTTCCTCCTGCCTTTGGGTTTTGTGAGGATCGTATGAGTTAATGTATATACAAATACTTTTTAATACGTAAATTATTATACTAATATAAAAATATTCTTATCGTTGTTATTTAACCTAAAGGCTTTTTTTCTTTTTCCTTCTCTCTCCTCACCACCTCAGTGCTTGTTGGGCCTATGGTCTGTTTGTTAGTCCTGCCTTTCTTCCCTCATCCCAGAGGGAATCTTCTCTACATTTTTTTCTTTGCACTTGCTGATTACTTAACTATAGCTTCATGTTCATCAAGGAGTAGTGTTTCCTCTGCCACCGCCAGTGTCACTACTGGTATTCCAGGTGCACTGAGAATGCAAACAGGCTTCTCTCTCTAGATTGGAGGTGGGAAAAATTATCCCATGCTTACAGGATTCTAAAGACAGATGCAGTGAATATCTTGCATGTGAAAGCTTTCTACTTTCTCTTTCTTTTCTTATTCTTTCCAATATATTGTTTTTTAATTTAGGTAATGGCTACTAATTCTCTTTGATTCTCCCTTTCTTTCTGGTACTTTTAATTTGTTGCAGAGAAAGGTGGTAAAGTTAATGCAGCAAGGAATGGAAAGTGCTCCCAGCCTTCCAGAGCTGCTGGGGAAATCAAAGCTTGGTTGGAGGCCAAATCCTGATGTGGGACTTGAACTCATGACCTAATGCCAGAGGCAAGAATGTCACCAACCGACCCACACTGACCCTCATAAGATGTAGACGTTTAAAATACTTCCTTTGAGTAGTCCTATTGTTGCTTTCTGTGTTTTCTTCTCTCTTTCAGCCCTTTCTTACAGCATTCCTCGCTTTCCTGTTAGGAATACAATTTCGTGTTAAGACCTATTTTTCTCACCGTCTTTCCATTTCCTTATTATAGTTGCTTCCTTCTTGCTTTCCATTTCTCCATTGTGAGTTCCTTTTTTTGTTCCTGTTCCTTCCTGTCCTTCTTCTGGATTAAAAATAGTCTCCAGGGTCTCTGGCTGTGTGCCCACGAATCTGACCTTCCTTCTATTCATATAGTGTCCCCCCTGAGCATCTTAAGATCTTTTCCTACTCAAGATCCTTGAACCCCTGCATCCATTCCCTGTTATTTGTGCCTCTTCTTTCAGTATAAGCTGACTTACTGGGCTCATGACCCTTGTACTCGGAGCTGGAAGTGAAAATTGAATCTCTTGTACAAAGATGCTGAATAAGTGATTTGCTCACGTTAAGTGTTACCAGCAAACACTGAATTTTCTCTGCATCTGCTGACTCTGTGTGTGGTGCTAAAGGCGAAATGGCTCTTATACACTGACTCAGGCGCGTGTTTAACATGCATCTATGTGCACAGCCATGATGCCATGATCCACTGAGCCCCAGGAGCCGGCTTTCAGCCATTGTGCTGCTCGGGGTCTCCCGGAAGGATCTGCTGCCGTTTTGCCCCCACAGAAGTGTTTCTCAGGGAGCTGAAGTTGATTAAAGTGTTTCTTCATGAACGTTCTTTGGTTAGAATTGGAGGATTATGATATTCTTTACAAAAATGACTTTTCTATCCAATGTTGACCTAGACAATCCACAAAAGAGTGTCTGCTTGAGGGATAAAGGCTCGTAAAACTTTAGATGACTGGCCCTGGAAAGTGCTGATGGCAGCAGCTCTGATTTCAGCCCCCAGCCCTAACCTGAACTCCCTGTTATGCTAACAGAGCAGCAGGGTTGCTGGCACTCTTTTAGGTGGCAGAAGGAGGTTTAAAAGATTTCCCTCCAGCTCCCTATGGTTATGTCTCCATGAAAAGAACTAGCGCTGTTCTTAGTTGAGAATCTAGAGTTGTAGATTTCATTATCCCTAGTGAAGTCCATGTATCTATGCAGCTCTCTCTTCCTCTGTCACTGCTTGTGCCATGGTGTCACCTGCAGTGCTTTCTGCTCACTGATTGACTGATGAACTCCTCCCTACCTTTCACATCCCAGCTCAAGTGGCATCTTTACTCTTCTGCTTTTCCTGATCCCCTTTCTGGAATAATTACCCTTTTATCTGAGTCTCCTTAGCACTTTACCAAAAGCTCTATTATAGTACTTATCGCAGCGTAACGTGTTTTTTTTTTTTAATGTTTCTCTTTGCCGTGTTCATTTGAGTGCCTCGAGGGCAGGGACCATATTTAATCAATCTTTGTATTCCTATCATCTGGGACCGTGTCTCAGCCATAGTCAGTTGTAAGCATCTCATAAATTGGCTTTATCTCTGTTATAAAACATATATCTTAAGAACATTTTTTTTGGCCATTTGGTAATGTTGTAAATCTCCTTTTTTTTTTTAAAAAAAGAAAATACTGAACAAGTAAGCTAGATTTAAATTATATTTTATACTTCAATTAATGACAATTAAAAAAGGAGAATGCTGCCTTTGCCTCATTTTTGTCATCATCACTTGATCTACACGTTTCCTGATCTTATGAAAATTGACTTATCTATGATGGTGACCTCTATAGATGAGATGACATGGTGTTCACAGTTAATCCATAAGCTTCTTAGTGATGTGTCGGTTTGAGTCATGGGTCAAGGATAGACCTCTGGAACCCAGTTTCTGCTTTGGATTCCAAAGTTACTTTACTTAGGGTTTTCACATATCTTATTATATCCTATATCTGAGGGCTACAATTTGCTTCAAGCTTGTGTTAACCCAGTATCAAGCCAATTGGCTTTGCTTTGTATAACACATTTTTGTAAAGGGACCTGACACCCTCCATACACATAACCACTAAGGTTATGCAGAGAATAATGAAGCTTCTTCTCTGAGATTTTTGTGATGGGCTTGTTGTGTGGGGTACTTTTTTAGGGGTGTGCGCCTCTTCCCAGGGTCCACTGGCAAAAGAGGACTTAAAAATGAGTGACATAAATCATATGTTATTGTCTGACATAGTATTATCTGTATGCTTTTCAGTTTTCTTTAGTAAAACTCAACTCCCTTTGTTCTCTTACCCTCCCAAACTTTCCTCCGCTTTGTGGTCTGACGTTTTTAACCCTTAAATTTCTGCTTCAGGCAGAACGGAAAGCCAATGCTGGAAGTTTTCAGAATTCTAGCTGTTGTTAGGTGTTTTCATTCAGATTGTCCCTGTAATCAGCTCTGTCAAAATCAAGTTTCCTGACAGTTGCTGCTCCTCCTTGCCTTTTGTCAGAGCACACTTTCCTTATCTTTTGCTTTGTGTAGGGATTCAATGGCATCTATGTTTGCTTTGGAAAAGAAGGAAGAACAGTTTTTAAGCAACGTTATTCTTAAATGAGTGATGCAACAATATTATGCATATTTTTTTAAAACAGAAGAAAAAAATCACCCATAATCCTCCTGGCATAACACAGCTCTTTAAAACTTTTTATCTTCCAGTCTTTGTTCAGAGGCGCACATTTTAACACAGTTGCAGTCAGGCTATTTATTCAGTTTTGTAATCAGCAAGATATATCTTTCAGAATAACTTCTCGAAGTTACTTTCTAGTTTGAATCTTTTGTGACATTTGTTACTTTTCTGTCGTCACAGACAAAAGAATGGGTTTGGACTTTGTGTTTGAAGAGTTTCAAGGTGACAATGCTTATTATGGGTTGACAAGCCTCATCTCTGTCCTTCTGCTTGTGAAATCTCCCACCGCTTATCAGGGCTGTGGAGCTCTGAGGAGCCTGACAGTACAATATGGGAGGAGGGCACGTGAGTGAATGTGAATGGCTCCCCCTCCTTCACTGCCGGACACCGTTGTGGGTCCTGCTGCTCTGGGGGACGTGGGACCACAAGTCTCTGGGGTTGCACTGTTCAGCGTGGTAGCTACTAGCCACCTGTGCCCGTCAGGCACTTGACATGTGGCTAGTCCGAATGGAAACGTTCTGTGCATGTAAAATCCATGCCAGATTTTGAAGACTTAGCATGAAGAAAATAACATAAAATAGCTCAGTGATTTTCTATAATGATCACATGTTAAAATGATAATATTTTGATATAATGGGTTAAAATATATTGTTAAAATTAATTTCGCCTGTTTCTTTTTATTTTTTTTTAAAATGTGGCTATTAACAAATTTAAAATTACGGGGGCCAGCCCCACTGGCCTAGTGGTTAAGTTTGGTGCGCTCTGCTTCAGCAGCCTGGGTTCACTTCCTGGGCGTGGATCTACACCACTCTTCTGTCAGTGGCCATGCCGTGGTGGCAGCTCACATACAAAAAGAGGAAGATTGACAACAGATGTTAGCTCAGGGTGAATCTTCCTCAGCTAAATAAATAAATAAATAAAATAAAAGTACATATTGTGGCTGGCATTATGTTTCTATTGGGCATTGTTGCTCTAGGGCCTTGCATTTCAAAATGCCGGATATAATTTATTGTTAGGTTCTGAAATCAGTTTATTGGATCAAAAATCGCTATTTTAACATTGGAATGGAAAGGAATACAAAATATCAGACTAGCACTATTGTGAACATTTTTGTTTTAAATATGTACGTGTGTGTACTGAGTCATGTGTAAAATGTATCTTTTCTTTTTGCCGTGAATCCTAGTTAAAAAGTTTGAAAATCACTGTTCTAGGTTCAGCTTAATCTAAAGCACTGCCAGAAGGCCTGGGCTGCTCTGTCAGAGGGCAGGTTGGTGCTAGGAACACCATAGAGATTTTAGGTCTGGTTGGTGGAAGCACTTCTGGAACTCTTCAAGTAAACTAGACTCTGCATGGAAGCAAACCTGAGCATCGGTGCTGATCCTAAAAGCAGCAGCTGCTCAGAAGACTCCCAGAGTGAAGGGTGTAAGGATGGCAGCAGATCTGTCAACAGGACACTGTGGTCAGCACTCAAGTGCCCCTTGAGTCCAGGAGTGACTTTTGTCTGATTAGTTGCTTCTTCAAGACTTCGTCAGAATTCATGGGCGGTGATACTTTCTAAGAAGCAGGATGGTTTCTTAATGACCTTGGAGTCAAACTGGGTGGGACAAGGGTTCCCTTTGACCCTTAAGATCCTCCACCCACGTGTCCTGCTGAAATCAGCACAGGCTGTATCTAATCTAGAATCACACCAGTTCTCTTCCCTCCTGACAGAAGACGTGACCTGACAGCACGCAAGACACCGGGGCAGTCACAGGGCAATGCCTGTGGCTGGGTTCTAAATAAAGGACACTTGAAGCCACAGAGAGAGGGCTAGAAAGGCTCCCAAAATGAAGTTTATGGCGTTGCATAGGCCTTGTATTTATTCTGACAGTTGTAAAAATTCTTTTGGGCTGACCCATTTTTCCTTTCTTAATTAAAAAAAAAAAAAACAATTTGGCAGGCAAGAGTAAGAAATGTAAAACATGTGACTAATGCTTCAGCTTTTTCTCCTGGAGCCAGATTCTTTAAAATTATACCTTAGACGTGCTTGATGTTTTAAAAACAATTGCCCACAAAAGCCACCAAACATTTATTTCTGAAACTTGTAGACTTAGATGGCATTCATTTTCAGGAAAGAGTCCAAAAGCACAATATTTCAGAGTTATTGAACCGAAATCTTCTTTGGAGATTTTGCCCTGGTGAATTAGATTACCCTAGGAACTGGCAGAGGGCCAGGCAGCCTTTTGCCTCTATTTTGCTTGAGTATTTCCAGTCCTGTTGGTAGTCACCCAGAATTTTTGAGGGAGTTAGACTAAATGATCTTCAGCATTGCTTGTAGATGAAAAGTACTCTCATTGCAATGACGGTCTGAATTGGCAATCGGGAGCTGTGTTTGTTTTGACCTCCTGTTGTTCTGTATTTATCACAAATAGTTCATTCATTTATTCACTTATTCAAATTTGATCTCCCACTATGTGCCAGATATTCTTCTTGGTGTTTGAAGGCAACTTGCAGAATTCTGGAGTGCTTATCCCAGTGGATTTGAGGGCCTCCAAAGTCTAGTTCCGAACTCCCTCTCTAGTGTTATTACCTGTGTTTCCCCTTTATATCCTTCATGCTTTGATCTAACTAGGCTACTTTCCTGTCCTAGGGTCTTTTTCCCCACTGTCGCCTCTGTCTGAAATGTCCATCACTCAAATTCCAGCTCAGATGCCCTTCTTCCGTGAATTCACTCCAGTCTCCCAAATGGTGGTGAATTATCCTTTTCTGAACTCCAAGGCACTTTTTACTTTTCTTATGACACCACATGTAATCTTCTATTAAGTTGAACTGTATAAGATTGCCATATTTGTAAGTTAAAAAAGGTTGAATATTGGCAGTCTTATATGGTTCTTTTTAATATTAGTGTTCACACAGGGAACTTAAATTAGGTCCCTTTGCAAATGTGTTGTATTCGTGACTTACATTCAGCCAAGATTCCTTGGTCTTTTTAGTTTGTATACTCTGAAACAATTAATAGTTATTAAATAATTCAACTAAGCCTCATTTAACCTATACTTGGAGACTTGATTTTTAAAAATCTAAATGTAGAAAATATTTATTTTTATTAAATTTAATTTTGTTAGTCTTAGCTATTTTTTCCAGTTTTTTCAAAATCTCTGAAAATTTTGATTCAGTAAGCCAGTGTATCAGCTATAACTTTCAATTAAGTTTAATAAAATTCTAAATAATTACTCACTTCATTTATCAACATGATTTAATCAACATGGCCAAGGACAAAACTGTGTTATGTTGCTAGAGACATTCCTCACTCCTAACAGTCCTCACTGGTTAACAGAGCTTCACCATTAAGCATTCCTGGACTGTTGGATTTGGATACAAATTTAGCCAAGTCTACAGCTATTCAACTCATAGAGCTCCATTGTATCTATAAAGATCTAAGGAGAGAGTTGATGGAATGAGTTTTTGATTTCATGAACGTCATGTCTCTAATGTTACATGTTACTTGCCTAGGGTCAGAATAAGATAGAAAGTTACTTTGGTATGATTTCGTTTTTCTCAGGGATTTTGTGTTAGTTCCTAGTGATCATTGCTTACATACCATCTGGGATATTGGCAACAGTGGTTGGCAGGCAAAGCGGTCCATTGTTTCCAGTCTACATTCCTATCTGAAAATTGGTATGTTTTCTTGTTGTCAGCGTTTAGACACGTCTGTGATTCTCTGCTTCTGTGAAGGTTCCATTCCTCCATCTTATGATCACGTCTGCTGGTTCATTCAGTCTCCTTGCAGGTTATTAATCGGGCTCTGGAGACGTGAAGTCACTTAAGGGGCTAAGTGCTTCCTTATCATTGCCTTCTCTATCTTGGGCTCTAGTTTCCTCTTCACCGTGTTGGTCCTGTCCTTTCCAGTTTGAAGATCATTTTCCCTGATAGTGAAGATAGAAGCATAAGAGCAGTGAGGTAGTTCTCTTTTCTCTGTTAGCAGTACCCCACCTATCAGTAATGAGCCACTCCCTTCCTCATTCTTGCTCCTCATAAAATAGCTGAAGAAAGCTCTTTTACTTGACCTTAACATTTTCACAAGACTCAGTTTATTATAAATGTTAACTTTCATGTTATGGTGCTGTTAGATATGTGCTACCCTAAGTACACAGCCTTAGTTATGGGGCCTTATTTCTATCTCTAATAATTTGGAAAACCTGGACAACCACCTTGATTTCTTTAGGTGCTTTATTTTCTTTTTATTTCATGTTTGAAATATTTTCCTACCTTTCTTGAATCCTCCTCCTTGTTAGAGAGGGTTTACACTAAGTTTAAAAAACATTGTTTTCCTAAGGTTTGGGATACTGGTCTGACACTTCCAGGGGAACCTAAGCGCTTTCTCCCAAGGTTTCTATAAATCCTGAAGCAATCCTTTTCCTTAGTGATCACAGTTATGCCTGCAGTAATAGCTGTTTTTATTTCCTCCTATCTGGAGAGTAGATGAAAACCTAGCAGAAAGCGTCAGTAGCTGTGGTGACTGTTTGTACAGTGACGGGGAGGACTCAAAGATGATTCTAAGATTTTTGGTGTAGTTGAACTACGAGAATGGTAGTGTCATCAGCAGAAACAGGGATTCTGGGAAGAAGAGCTCCTTTGAGGTGCTGGTGGGAGGGTGGTGACATGATTATTTCAATTTTAGACACAGCATCCTGGAGGAGTTTTCCGATTAGAAGAGATTTGGGGTTAGAGGAATGTAGATGAATGAAGCAGTAAGAATGAATGATATGGAAAGCGGAGGAGGCCTGAGGGCCCGGCTTGGAGGATGTCTCATTCAGGAGGCAAGAAGGCAGAGAGCTTTATTTATTTTTTTTATTTCATGTTTGAAATATTTTCCTACCTTTCTTGAATCCTCCTCCTTGTTAGAGAAAGTTTATACCAACTTTAAAAAACATTGTTTTCCTAAGGTTTGGGATACTGGTCTGACACTTCCGGGAGAACTTAGGCGCTTTCTCCGAAGTCACTTCAGAAAAACTGGTTAGGTCAGAGGAAGAAGCAGGCTAGTTTATTACCATAGACTACAGTGGGGTGGGGGTGGTGGGTAGGGGCAAAGTTTTAAGATGTTTGGAGGCTTATATACTCTAAAAAAACAAGTAGAGTCACACCCTCTCACTTTTGGTTATTTCAGCTTTCCAGAGCATGTTTAAAAACTTTTAGTGGAAAAGTTCTCTGAGCGGCCCAAATAGCTCTTACTCTGTGGGAAAGGCCGTTATTCTTAATTCATACAATGTTAATTCCTAATGCACAACAAAGTTGGTTGGTTATTTTTATATAGTAATAATGAAGGTTTTGTTTACAATTGAGTAGATGTAGCAAATTTGAAGAGAGTGTAGCTTTTAGAGGCAGACACACTCTTAACTGAAACAGACAATCCCAGTGGAAGGCTATGTTCAAATGTCACCTTCTCAGAGGGGCCTTCTCTACCACTCATTGAAGTTGCAATCCTCCCCGACCCTGGAATTCCCCATGCCCCCTTTCAGGTTTACCCTCCTGGCGGCTTAAGCACTGTCTGACATACTCTTTTATTGGTTATTGATTGATTGATTGATTGATTGCCTCTCTCCTGCATTAGAATGTAAGTTCCACGAGGACATGAGTTTTGGTTGCTTTTCCCCCTGCTGTCTTTCCAGAGTCTAGAACAGCACCTAACAGACGGCAGACACAATAAATATTTGTTGAATAAATGGATGTAAGAAAGTGACGATGATTAAATACCAGGCTTATGAACTTGAAAAGCGTAGGTATATGGGATCCTTTAGTTTTAGAATAAGCACTGCTATCTGTGTCGGTGTCTCTGGGGCAGCCACTGCAGTCGCTTGTCGCATCGGTGGCCTAAAGAGCTATGAGTGAAAGGTTAAATCATGCTCAGGATCTTCACTTCCGAAGCCAGAAGAATAACACATTTCAGAAACACTTCCATCAAATAAATAAAACTTTTAGAATGTTGGTCTTTAGAAGGTCCCTCACTGGGAAAACAACTCTTCCCATGTTGAACGCTAAATTTCCCCACGAAGGATCACTGTTACGTGATTTAAGTGTACTGGTTTCTTAAAAATTTGATTTTCCCTTGACTTCATTCACACCCTGAACAACTTCCTTCCAGAACTACTGGAAGGAAGTGTTAAAGGTATTGCCTCCTTCCGTCCTAGTGTCGGAGACCTTTGGCCAGAGGTGTGGAATTAGACGTTGGGGCTACTGAGAAGTATGTGGTGGCTAAACTTACAAACGGCTAAACTGAAAACTCTCTCACTGGTTTTGCTTCCACACTGACCACCGCTTTATTATGTGACGTCAGTGGCCTGTTTGTACCTCTCATGCCTTTTTGGCAAAATGAATCAATATGTGCTTCTAACTAACCACTAGGTGCACATAAAGAGTTTGAAGAATGCTGGATTCTCTCCCCAGTTCCGACATAGCTACAAAGCGTAGCTCCTCAGTTCAGCTCTAGCCTGGCTGCGTTCTACACATTGTACCCTCTTCCACAGTTGCCTTCGAGTCATTGAAGAAGCATTTTTTCTTGTTCTCCTCTTTCATGATTTACTTTGGACACAGTAGCTGTGTACATGATTTCCTGGGCTCAATATAGTGTAAATTTTTAACCTCACAGGCTATGGAAGTGACCAAGGAGAGCTTTTCAATGTGAAGGGAAAGTCCCCTCGCTTTAATTAGAGTGACAAGGCAGTATGGAGTTATGTAATAGGTGTTCACGCAGCTCCATTCGTTACATAATATAATGGCCGCTCACAATCAGGTACTTAACTCCATCTCACATTCAGGACCATTGTGTCCACTTGCAGAGACAGTGCTTTCTTTGTTTGCACCAAATAAGCGGCTAGTGATTATTAGCTTAGCTATTAGGTTAAATCACATTCCTGGAAAGGGAAATGTTGCAGCTTTTTTTTTTTCTTTTTAATGGGGAAGGAGAATGCATTTTTGAAAATCCAAATGTATAATTACTACTGGCAACATGACCATTACACCTCTTTGATAAGAGAAGCTTATGTTTTGTTTGGTTAAGACAGTTATAATTTCCTATAGTCCTGTGACCCCTGTGCTATTAATGTGAAATCTAAATATTTGCCTTCAGATAGTTTTGGTGACATGGAACCTATGTCCTCATTTGCCTACGGTGCTGTCTTTTCCCTCCCATTACCTTATGGAGGGAATTTTGACCTGCTGTTGAGTACAGGACCTGAGAGTTTGTGATTCATTCATAGCATCCGACATGGAGTAGGCTGTCACTATCTGCCAGGTGTGGAATGAGGGGTAGAGGGCAGTACGTGGGGGACCTTTGATGAGCAGATGGGGGTCTGAGCTGCTGGAGCCATCCAGCACTGCCCCCTCAGTGTGGCTGTGGAGTCCGAGAGGTCTGGGCTCTACTGGCCTCTGTCAATTACTAGTACTGTGACTGGGTAGATTACATATCCCCTTGAGCCTTCAGTGTCCTCATCCGTAAATTGGGGTTATTGTGAGGATCAAATGAGATTGTGTACATAAAAGAGCTTTGAATATTAGAAAGGGCCACACAAACAAAAGATAACATTATTCCTAATCTGAATTTTTCTAGTCAGAATTGAACTTGTATAGAAATACTGGTTAACTTATGTGTTCATTGCCTCTGATGTGCTCCAGTCAGGAACAAGTCAAAGTAAGTGTATGCATCTACTCTGAGTAAACTGATATCAATTGATGACTGTGGAAAAAGAATAAAATTGGTCTCTTGCTACAGGTAAGGAAGAAAGGGAGTTGGAGAAGAGAGTGCTAACATGAAATTTTAGAAGAGGGAACTCATGCCCAAGTGAAAACAGATTATTTTACTTCAGTCATAGTTTATTTCATTTAATGATCACTGGAATTCCTCTAGTATTGTTACTGTGCTTCTTAATCATTAATGTTTATTATTATAACCTGAGACTAGATGGAGACTCCCCAGTGACAAGGGTTTGGATTGAGTAGGTTGGAGGTTGGGCCCATGAATCTGCTTTTAACAGATGATTCTGATGCAGGTGGATCATGGTCCACATTTTGAGAAACTCTTGGTTTCTCTAGTAGTCCTCTGACTGAATCCTTTCTTACTTTCCTGCTGTTCACTTTCATATAGACCCATGTTATATTTGATCATGGTATACTTACCTGCTTAAAATCTTTTAATAGCTTCCCATTGGTACTAGGTTAAAGATCAAAATTCTCCTCCTGGCCAAGTTCGTCTCCTGCCACTCTCCTCTGGCTCACTGTCCTTTGCCCATAATCTTCTTTCTACCCTTCCAGTGTGCCAAGTTTCTTCCTACTTCAGGGCATTCACACTTGCAGTTGCCTCACCTGAAATGTTCTCTCTCTCACCCTTTACCTGGTGAACACCTACTGATTATTCTGATCTCTGTTTCCTCAGTGCAACTTTCCCTGATCACCAAGACAGAATTTGATCCCCTTATCTTATGTTCTCTTAGCACCTTTTTGTGGGAAGCAGTGATCTCTGCTGTCATTAGATAGTTAATTGTTAAGTTATCTGTTTAATATTTGTCTTCTCTGCTTCAGTGCTGGCTTCATGAGGATAGAGACCATGTCTGTGTTCACTTCTGTATTTGTAGTGTCTTACATTGGTACCTTGAACATAGTAAAAGCTCAGTAAATACTTATGAATAAGTAAATGAATGAAAGTGGGATTTGTGGTAAAGCAGCACTGCTCTGGATCTCCACTTAAGAAGATTTGATGGCTGCGGTAGCACTTGGCCTTTTTACAAGGTGGGAACCATCCTCACTTAGCATTCTAGATTGAAACGTTAGAGCACTTATTCGTTTCAATAATAAAAACTTATTGTAAATTAAGAGACCTCAAACAATGTTTTTAGTGTTCAAGACTTAGAACCTGGCATGGGAGAGAGGGGAAGTTAAAATGAAATCCTCACTTACTGTGTATGGTATCTTTCATGCAAGAAAGTGTTGGAAGCGTCTTGGTAGTCCGACACCTCATAAGTAAGCTTCTTGCAATGTATTTCCACTTACGTCTTGGAGCTGCTTGATTAGCCTGTGTATTCATTTCCTCTGATACTCCTACTTGGAGTTGTAAGAACTCAAAACAAGTGCATATTCCCACTCTCTGTTTTCAAAGCTAGCAGTTGGCTCAATGGCTTTTGCATCTGATAGAACAATGGGGGCAATGTCAGTCTCGGAGAATGAGGGATCCTTGTTATGTGTAGTTTGATTCAGCATCTCCATCTTGATGGGGAAAGAATTCTGGAGAAAAAACCCCATGACTTCAGTAATTTTAAAAATCATGATAATCAAGTGTTGAATTAATTGAGATTCAGAAAAGGCTTAGAACAGTCATTTTGATAAATTCACTTCAGTTCTCAACTGCTGTGAAGAGATCGAATCCGTTAACTTGTTTACCTAAGATTTTTTGTTCAGAGGACACAGTTTTGTATTTTTTCAATAGATGTATGGAGTTTAGTAAGCTTTAAATTCAGATTTTTAAATAATTTGCAATTTAATTCAAATAGTAGTTTGTTTCTCACTCATTACCACAAACATTTACTGAGGACTCTTGTGTGATAGACAGCATTCTCTACCCCAGGGAGGTAGTAGTCAAGAAGACGGAGATGCACTCTGCTGTTGCGGAGCTTACAGATAGCAAACAAGTAAACAAGCCAGAGCTATAAAGAAATTGACCTGGAAAATGTGATCTGGGCTGGTGGGGGAAGATGGATAGTGTGACTCCAGAGGGATGGTCCAGGGGGTTTATCTGAGCAGATACCGCCTGGTCAAAAGAGGTGAATGAGGGGAAGGACCCACCATGAGAAGATCAGGCTGAGCAGTGTTTTAGGCAGAAGAAACAAACGCAAAGATCATTAAGTGTGAATGAGCTTGCCGTGTGTTAAGAACTGAGGGAAGACCAGTGTGGCTGGGGGAGGAGAGAAGGAAGGACTGGTTTTGGTGGTGAGGTCAGGGAGATAGGCAGTCGGGGCCTTACGGGTCAGGGTAGCAATCTGC
Source organism: Equus caballus (assembly GCF_041296265.1). Taxonomy (NCBI): domain Eukaryota; kingdom Metazoa; phylum Chordata; class Mammalia; order Perissodactyla; family Equidae; genus Equus; species Equus caballus. The sequence continues at coordinate 18,010,950 of NC_091688.1, forward strand.
ATCTTGTTCCAAGTGATGTGAGAAGCCAGAGGGAGGTTTTAAGCAGGGGAGTGACGTGATCTGATCTGTTTTTGAAAGCTCACTGTGGATGCCATAAGAACAATTTAAAAGGGCTGCTGCTTTAACAGATGAGCAGAGGTGATGAGCAAGCATTACATGCGTTTACTGTATCCTTACAGACTTTCCTTGTTTATATGTACGTATTTTTTTGTTTGACTGAATTTGGAAGAATCGAGTAAAGGTTACTTAGGGAATGTAGTGTCAGATTTGTTAGGTAAAAACTCTTTTACCTTAAAAACACCATTTAATTAATATTCATGAAGCACTTATTGCTATGGCTATAGGCTAATTTCTGGAGATATAAATATGAGTGGCCTTTGCCTTTAAAGATTTCACAGTCTGGTGGAGGATTTGTGAGTAAACAAATGCTGACAACCTACTATGGAGAATGTGTGGCTCATACTGATAGAAATGCTGCAGGTGTTTCTGTCGGTGTCTTTGGTGGGCAGATACACTCATTTTTTTGGGGAATGTGCCTAGGAGTGGAATTGCTGAGTCATAGGATAGGCATGTTTAGTTTTAGTAGATACTTGGGCTTTATTCTAAAAGTAGGACTTATGCTTTAGAAAGAACATTTTGCCAAAACTAGAGGAAAATGAGACTAATTAAATGCTTGTTACACATACCTTGTTAAGAAGTGAGATCTAGGGGCAGGCCCCGTGGCTGAATGGTTAAGTTTGGGCGCTCCACTTGGGCAGCCCAGGGTTTTGTGGGTTTAGATCCTGGGTGCAGACATGGCACCGCTCATGAGGCTGTGCTGACGTGGTGTCCCACATAGCACAACCAGAAGGACCTACAGCTAGAATATGCAATTGTGTACTGGAGCGCTTTGGGAAGAAGAAGAAGAAGGGGGAAAAAAAAGAAGATTGGCAACAGATTTTAGCTCAGGTGCCAATCTTTAAAAAAAAAAAAAATCACACATACCATCAGGAATAGGGTAAAAAAATTAAAAAAGAAAAAAAAGAAATGGGATCTAAATTAAGGCAGGACAGTGAGGACAGGGAAGAAGAATAGGATGGAAAGCTCTCTAGGGAATGCGTCAGGTTGGATTTTGGAGGTGAGGGGGAGAGAAGGCGGGAATGAGGATGATTTACACGTTTATGACTTGGACCATTAACTAAGTCAGAGGCTAGAGAAGGGGTGAAATTTTAGAGAAATACAATGAGTTTCTTTTTGTACATGTTGAATTAGAATTCCTTCTGGATTATCCAGGTGGATGTGTAGTAATTGGAAATTCAGGTCTAGAATTTAGAAGAAAAGTCAGAACTGGAGATAAAGATTTGGGAGTTAATATAATATTTGTGTTAAGTGAAACTGTAGGGAAATATGTATGGGATGGCCAGAAAGAGAGTAGAGACTAAAGAAAAGAGGTTTGAGGTTAGAAATGGTTCCATATTGACGGTAAGTGAAGGACGAGGAACGGGTGATCAACCTGTAGTATCGCACGAGAGCCTTGCGGGAGATGAGATCGAGTTCTGGTTAAGTGTGACTCTGGGTCCAGACCATGTGGATTTGAGTCATGGTTTCAGTCACTTTTTTAGCTGTGTGCACTGGGACAAGTCACTTAGCCTCTCTGAGCCCTCAGTTTTCTGTAAAATGGGGATATTAAATTTATCTGCTGTATAAGGTTATCATGGGACACACACAAAGTGCTTAGAATTATTACTTGTTGTTGATAAAGTGATGTTCAGAAGCAAAAGGGGCAGAGTTCCAAGAGGGACTCGTTAGTGCCGGTTCTGTAGAGATACCACAGAGGTAAGTGCTGAAGCATTTCCATGGGATTGACAGTCAGGCGGGTAACAAATAATGAGGGCAGAAGTAAACTCCATAGGCTAGTGTTCGTCCCTTCTTGTAGGAAAACTCGTTGAATTCCACAGGATAAACACATAAGAAAGATCACATGGTTTGCTTGAAAGCATCTCAGGTTATTGACATGAATGTTACTAATACCTTAGTTTATTATCTAGTACTTTATCTCAAGCAGTTCAAAGCATATCCCACATTTTTTTGGAATCGTCCTCACAGCATCAAGGCGAATTAAGGAAGGTAAATGTAATATTGTTCCCAGTTTACAGATGAGGAAACCAAGACTAAGAGAGGTCACATGGCTTTGTCTAAGCTTGTGTTGGTTAATCAACTTCTCCTTTATCCTGTAAATTAACCTTACTCATCTTTGTTTTCATGTTGTCAGGCACAGTATTTCTCCAGGGGTAATGGGTGGATCTTCTGCATTTAGAATCACCTGGGATGCTGGCTAAAATGCAGATCCCTTGGCTTTATTCTAGGTCTACTGATCAGAGTCTCTGGAACGTGGGCTCAGGAATCAGTGATTTTTAACCAGCACCCCAGGTGATTCTCTTGACAACTGTTTAGTGTATTCAAGGAAACAGACAAATCCCCAAATATACATTCGTTTTAGTGACATTTTCATGAAAACCAATCTTAAAATATTTTATATTCAGTAAATCAAACAGCTGTAACTAAAAGTTTAGAACTTTTTCTGAACATTGTCTGATTTGTTATCTTTGTGAGGTTGAGTAGTACCTGTGGTTAAAAGTAAAACTGATTTGGGGCTGGCCCATGGTGTATTGGTTAAGTTCATGTGCTTCACTTCACTGGTCCGGGGTTTGCAGATTCAGATTCCGGGCATGGACCTAGCACCACTCGTCAAGCCACACTGTAGCAGCATCCTACATAAAATAGAGGAAGACTGGAGCAGATGTTAGCTCAGTGGCAATCTTCCTCAAGCAAAAAGAGGAAGATTGGCAACAGATGTTAGCTCAGGGCCAATCTTCCTCACACACGCACACACAAAAAGTAAAACTGATTTGACCTATACGGATGAACCATACAATCCACTGGGCTGTTACCAAAGCACTGCTGGAGGTGTCACAAAGAAGCTATGGCCAAGGACTGTATGTGTGTGTGTGTGTGTGTATATATATATATATATATATATATATATATTTATTTGCTTCAATTTGGTCAATGGTCCCATCTGCAATTACTATTTATAGTTATATAGTATTGATTAGAAAGAGTTGCTCTGCTCTATTTTCATAGCTTCTATCTATTTGCGTGTGATGATGATAATCAGCCATCTCTCTCTATGGTATTTCTAACGGAGCAGCATAAAACTCTGAGGATCAGGTAACTTGAAGACTCTGACTCTAGGGCATGGGCTCCGTAAGAGCAAGCCCAGGTCCGGTCGGTGATGGCTCGTGAATCTGCTTTCTTCTCCTTTAGTTGTAGAGGAGATGGATTCATCTGTGTGAGTTGGCATCTTGTCTCTCTGGTTCTTTGTTGTTACCTCTGGCTTGCAGCAGCCACGTAGTAGAGACTCAACAAATATTTGTTGAATGAATGAATCCACTCAAGTGTGGTTAGGAACTCACAAAAACGACTAAATTAAAAAGAGTTATTCTAACCCACTGCTGAGATAAACACAAGGCACTAACACGTACTCGATGATTAATTGAGCTCGAACTAGAAGCAGAATCTAGTCTATGCCATTTTTTCTCCTGCCTGCCTTCCTTATTGATTCTCAGAGTTGCAAGAGGTCTTTATCCCCATCTGTTCTGAAATGCTCTCTGTAAGGCCCTGCTTTTTACCTGGCATTTATTTAATTTATTAAATATGTACTAGGTATTAAGCTCTATACGTCCCTTTCCTTCCATGCCATTAAATGAAAAAATTCGTATTCATATTATAATTTCTGCTGTTAGCTTTTTAAAGATGACAGCCCTTCATGTCCTTTATGGAGTCCCTTAGCACCGCGTGTGGGTTCTTTGCACAGTGGAAGCTCTTTTGACATCTGACACCACGAGTGGGTCATGAGCCATGGGGATGAGAAACATATTACTAGGAGGATAAATATTTTCTCTACAACTGACACACCTATCTTTTTACATGTATTTTTGTCACATTAAAATCTAGTGAACAAGATGGTTGCTTTTTCAGTTTCGGTTCATTTGGAGAAGTTGGATCTATGTTTTTGCCAGCTATCAGTCCTTTCTATACTCTATCTTTTCCTTTATTTGTTTTTTATTAAGTGTTAGCATTTACAAACCTGCCACTTTGTCTGGCTGTATCCCATAATCAATCATGTCGTCATGCTGCTTTCATTTCTCTTTCTTTCTAAAAACAGAAGGAAAGTGTCTCTTGACTAGAGAGACTTATAAACCTAGCAAGTGGGAAAATTAGTTAATAATCTACATATCGGAGAGGGACATGAGTGCTCCCTGTGAGTTCAATTTACTTAGTTAAGAAACTGTAATAATGAGGGGGAGGGGTTTTGTTTTCCACCAAAGAGGATGTTTGGCACTGAAGTAGTATTTTTTCCTTCTTAGGTGTTAAAGATTCCCATCAGTGTCAGGAGGTAAGAGGCATAATACCAGAGAGCATTTGATGTGTTAAGACCTAACTTTTGGTGAAAGTAACTGGGGTAAGGGAAAGAAAGGGAAAAGAGAGGATTTTAGTATTATGTACAATATTTTCTTTTATCTGTAAAATCCCGAAAAGTTCTTGTAACTGTTCAACATGCCTTCAGATCTATTGTCTAATTTTATCTCTTTCTTAGAACAATCCTATGAAGTATGGCGATTCTGGGCTGTTGAGTTCTGATAGTCTTGGATGTACAAATAAGGGGATTGAAAACCCAATGCCATGTCGCTTAATGTCTTAACACAACACACTGTAATAGAAAGACAGGGCTGCTTTATATCTTGACTCTGTCAATTGTGCTAATTGGCTGGGTAACTTTGGGTGAGACCCCTTGCTTCTCCAAACCTCATTTTCCTCAAATAAAGTGAGAATAATTTCTATCCCAGAGGATTGTTGTAAGGATTCAGCATCTGACCTGTAAGTGCTCAGTAATCATCTCTTAACCCTCTCTTGTGTTCCTTTTCACTTAGGGCATAAGGATGGTTTTCTTAGAATTAGTTTACAGCTTATGAAGAGGAAAGCCTGTTACTAAAAAGAAGCCTGTTTACTTCCGTGTATCTTTCAGAGAGATGTACTCAAGATAACTAAATTCTTCCTCCTACCTTGCCCCAGATTTGGTCACCTGATGGTATGCTTGAAAGATGCCTGCTTGCTCCAAAGGTGGGCAGGTCTACAGGCCCATGATCTAGGAATATTACCTGTCACTGAGGGATACCGTACTTGCTGGAGGCTGTGTCCCAGAGCTTTCTGGGAACCGTAAAGTTAAATTTTACATTTGAATTTATAAGTCCATGTAGACTTTAAAGATTTGGTTTTGGAGGGGAAAAGAGCAAGCCGAACAGAGTTATTACTTGAATTCTGAAATCCAGGGAAGTAATGATTTTACTGGCATTTTGATAATGAGGCTTTGATTTTTATGCTTAATCGTTACAATAGGTGATAATAATAGTGGGAACTAAATGTTTACTTTGCTTAAAACTGAACTAATCCCATAGGAAGGTGGAGAGGATAAGAGATTCCTTAATATGGTATGCAGGATAAGAATCAAACTAATGACTAAGTTTGGAAACATCAGGCAGTCGCCACGCCCTGCCTTTCCCCCACCCCCTTGCCCCCCAAGGATTGGTGAAGGAAAAATCTTTAAATCTCACAAGGAGATAAAGATGGAACTGTCTCTGGGATTTATGGTGGGCTGGGAAAGCTTCTGGGCTGTGAGGAAGGCTGTCCATTCATAGCAGGCTTCATTCACGGAGAATATTAGGTCACACAGAAGCTCCCTACCCCCTGCTGACTTTTTCAGACAGAGGTTGGCCGTGTTTCACAAAAACTGAATGAATTCTAGAAAGCCAGGGCACCTGTTAACCTATGACCTCAGGATATGAAGACCTTGGGCATTTGAAGCTCTGAATGAGAGAGAAAGGAGAGAGTTGTGAATTTTCCAAGTTCACTCTGGATACTAAACTGTATGCGATGAGTTGTGATGTTACTTGGCAAATGCAACGGTGCCTATTGTAGTTCAAACCTCCCTCCTCCCCTGCAACTCTAAATCCTCTCACTTCTCAAAATAGCATGTGATTTCTTCATTTTATGAAGTGGATGACCAAGACATTGAAACTTTGTTATTGCCCTAGGTCCCATAGTAAATTGGGCTCAGAAATGGAAATGGAACCCAGGTTAATTCATAACGTCTTAGTCATTAACATTCTGAGTTTCAAGCAGAAAAGTAGCGTATAAAAGTGAAATTATTTTATTTGAAAAATGTAGTCAGCAAACTCCCTGAAATCCACTTTAATTTTTGAATCTTCCTCCTTAAAGTCTTTGGACTCCTTAGCGGACCAGAATGTCAGAAATAAGGATTTGTGTCAGGGGAGATCAAGTCTGTTATGGATTAACATTGGGCCAAGCAGATTCACAGCCAGGAGGATTGCTGTTTTTTAGGAGATGGAAAACATAACTTCCTGTTTCCTCCAGGAGAGTTCCTGGACTCTATGGGGGTGATCTAGGAAACCCTGCTGAGACAGGATGGCCGAGGGGGCTGGAATTTCTGTGTGATAAAACACTAGCCATTGTTTGTTATTACAGCTCCCTTAGAATTTTCCTGAGGATGAAGGGTACTCATCATAGAAACATGACCACATCCTAACATGTGGCTTCAAGCAAAGTCAACTCTTGGGGATCTTGTAATTTTTTTAGAGCACATTCGTTTGTCATGCACATGCTCCTCTCTTCTTCCTCCACATATCTACTTTTTTCTTAGTTCAGAGGCATCGTTGTCTATCTTCTGTGAGGTCGAAGATCATGACAATGCAAATGCCTTAATTGTAGTGGACACAAAGAGAAAAATGTTCAAACAGTATGAACGTTTCTTGAAATTACCATTGACATAATCTGAGAGGGACTCCTGGGCAGTGGTGTGCTGATAAATCAGCTCTCCCCAATAAAAGCCCTGATTTGTAGCCAATTTGCCAATTTCCGTGTTGTAAATATTCTACCATGGCCAAAGTCACGATAGCAACACAGTGTCATTGAACGTAGAATTGAGAAGGAGTGTGCACAGTTGGCTTTTGCAAGCTATGGAAGCTGGCTCCAGCACATTCCTGGCTAGACCTTGATATGTTTGCATAATTAGATGGAAGGTACATATGTTAGCATATATATGAATCTGGCAGTGAAGATTTCTTCTGGGTTCTATGCCCAGAAATGCTACCACAGATTATGCGATGTGTAAATTTGCCACGTGACATCTTTGTTCTTAGAACCCTCTTAATTTTAGTATTCTTCCAGATGCTGTCCTTGGCCCTCTACTCTTCCTGTTCTACACACACTGCCTGGAAGAGTGAAACCATTTTAATTATGTAACTTCTACGTGTTTCCATCTTAGACCCCTCTTCCCAACGTTTAGATTCTAACTGCCTGTTGGACTGTACCATTGGAAAATCCCAAAGATACTTCATTTCTAGAGTGGAACTCAGTACCTCTGCCCCAGGAAATCTGGCTTCCACTCCTCAGTTTTCTTTCATATGAGTGGCATCATTATCTAGTCATCTACACTAGAAATCAGGTAAAGATTCCTGATTCTCTTTTCCTTCATCTTCATCCTCTGCATCCAATTAATCACCAAGTCTTGACAATTCCTGAATATTCCCTAAATTTGTCCCTCCACCCACCACTTTCTCTATCCCTATTATCATTGCATGAGTTAAGGCTCTTACAGTTGCTTGTCTGGAGTATGAACAATTTTCCCACTGATTTTCTCAACTTTAAAACTTCCATCAAATCTATCCTCCACACTGTGATTTCTCTGACTGTGCTTAAACCCAAAGGGAGTGGAGTCTAAGCTCCTTGGGATTCAACCTGAGTCTTCCATAATGAGGTAGCCTCCTGCTGACTTCTAGCCAAGCAGTTCATTCCCTGTGTCATGTTGCTCCTGCATCCACATTTCCCCCCTTACACCTCTTTTCTTCTTAATGCCTTTGTTTGTCCTGGTCTCTTTGCCTGCTATGTCCACCCCAACGTTGTTAACTGCTACTCATAATTTAAATCCCAGCGCAAAGCATCACCTACTCAGGAATCTTTTTCTGATGCTGCTCTATGCCAGGTCCCTCCTGGTTCTTCCATGATATCTGCCTCTCTCCCCACCATTCTACTCACATGGCGTCATAGTGATTTCTTTGTGTCTGTTTCCTCCACCAGACTGAACAGCCTGAGTGTCAGAACTGCGTGCTATTTACGTTTATATCTCTATTACCTTGCACAGTGCCTGGCACATAGTACTGTTTGGTGAATGTGTGGCTGAATAAGTAAATGAATAAATGAAAGAGAGATCTATTCTCTACCCTTTGTTTGCACTTAACATAGGGTTATCAGACTTAGCAAATAGAAATACAGAATGCCAAGTTAAATTTGATATTCAGGTAAACAAGTAATTTTCCAGTATGTGTAAGTCCTAAATACATACTTATGCCCTCAAATTACTCAATTATTTGTTATTTATCTGAAATTTGAATTTAACTGGGCATCTTGGCCACCCTAACCTAGCAAAAAAGTGAGTTCTCACCCAAAGTAGAAGTTCACACAATGCAGAAGCTCACACTGAGCTTGCACCACATGCCCTAGGAGTTTGTAGAGACTGTGCCTTCCATCTCTGAATGTCCCATGTGTAAATAGCTCACTATACTCAGATGCACTGGCTCCGCCATGATGCTCTGCTGTGTGCCATTACATACGTGTATTTTTTCTTTATGTGGCAAGGACATTTAATCTATACATATTTGGGCAATATGAACAGACAGTCAGAGCTTATCTGTGAGTCATCTCATGGCATTTCCTATACTGCGATGGTTTCTTGTTGCTGGGTGGTGGGTGTAGGGCATTTTAAAGGAAGTGTAAAATGTACCCTCGGCGTTCTGGCGTGAATGTAGAGATAGCAGTGTGTACCTTCTTAAAGCCTACAAAACCTTGGATATGGTTTAGATTTTCTTAGGGAGTTATGGCTGGGATAGTACTCACTATTTACTTTTCTGCTCAGGCCAGGATGCCTGAGAACTGCTGTACTGAACACTCAGTGTAGCTTGGAGAAGGTCTCCACTCTACTGAGTGTCTCCACTCTAATACTGTCTCCACTCTGATGAGGCTGTTTACTTAGCACATTCCTTATTAGAGTATCAGATGACTAAAGTATTATTTTGATTGAAGAAAAAAATTCTTTTTTTCAAATTAGAATCACCCAAGTTGTTAACAGTTTTAGAAGGTGAAAGAGTATATTTCTTCATGACTGGAAACAGAATTGAAATATGGCACATTTCATCTCTCACATTCTCTTTCTCCTGTCCCCCTCATGCCAAAATGGAGGATTATGGAAGTTCTATGGCTAGGACAGTTGGGCAGAGTTTTAGATATTTACCCCATAGGAGTCAGACATGTTCTCTTAGGAAAAGCTGAATTCTAATGGCAAAAAGATTGGCCAAAAAAAAATCATGAAACATTTTTGTGGCCTCAGTATCATGATCTTGTCAGTAAAGCGATGGTCTCTGATTAAATCCAGATTGAGCTGTTTCCTGTTAGCGTGCTAACCCAGAGGGCAGGCGCAGCCCTCCATGTCTTGCTCTCTAAGTCTGGGTTATTAAACACTTGTCTGCCAAGCACCACCCCCCCAACTTTTCTTTTAAACTAGGATTCTAATGTATTGAGATATTATAAACAAAAACAGATCCTAAAGTCTCTTAAAAGGCTATGTAGCTATTGAATGTTTTGCTGCAAAAATGAAAATAGAATAAACCGGAGAACGGTCTGACCATAAGGCATAGAATATTTTTTTGTGTTTCGCTTTTGTGTAATTTTATTTCAAAATAATTCCAGTAATAAGCAGATAAAATGTAGTCTATTTGAATGATGGTAAATTAGAACTCATCTTCAGGAACCTGGTCTTCCCCCTGCTATAGCAAGTAGATTTTAGGGCGCTTAGCAAACGTGCAGAAGATGACATTAAGCAAGTGCTCTGACACTTTAATATGCATTGTTAATTTTTGTGAGAATGATTTTAGGCACCAGAGCAATTCTTCTACTTCATTTTATGATATTGTCATTGATGCTCACTCATTGCACTTAGAATCTAAATGTTCGAAATATTTTATTAGCTGTTCTGATAGCTCAGACATGGTTCTTCCTAATGTACAGATGCAAACACTGAGGAACAAAAGTGGTTAAAGGGACATATTGGGATCAGGCATGCATATTGAGATTTTTTTCCAGAGTAGAAGGAGGACTGAAAGGAAGCAACTGGGTTAATGAGAAACATGAGCCCATTCCCAAGGGAGAATCTTGGCTTCCTGCCAAATCTGCTTTCTGGCAGGAAAAGGGACCCACTTCATCAGGTCCTTTGACAAGCTTTTTTCTGTTGTGTTTGAATTTTTGGCCACATCCACGCTCAGGGAAAAATTAGTTCTTTTAAATAGTTATTACTTTCAATGAGAAAAGATTTAGTTTTAAGGTGAAATTTGCATTGTGAGTAAAATAAGAATCATCAAATTACAAAATTGTTTGTAAGGGAGCCCTGACGTCATCACAAGATAAGGAAGCTAGATTTAGAATTAGAGTTTGAATATCCCTAGAGACTGAGAAGCCATCCCTGTTGTTGTTGTTGTTAACATTTGACATTGAAGTATGTTTTTTAGCTACTTCTTTTTAATATAATCAGGCTGGGAATTATTTTGACCAGGTCCTTTGAAGTGACAAAGTAAAATACACAAAACATCCTAAATTTTGGTATTAAGAAAGAGATTAAAGGAATATAGAAGTTTGAAGATAAAAATCAACATTAAATTTTACAATGTCTTGATTTTTCTTTTTTTCTAAGTGAAAAGTGACAAATGTGAATCAAGTTTTAAATGCATCACAGTGACTTGACTTACTAAGCTAACACTTCCCAAAGTGCATTCATTCTAATGTTTTGCAAGGTGCTCTGAGAATAAAGGGAAATCTATTTGGAAATGTCATATACATATCCTTCTCTTGGAGTTTCATAACATGTTGGCATATTAAAGACTTTAAAAAATTCTGCAGTAAAGAAATGTATTTGACTTTGTTTAACCCTGTAGTTCCCAAACTTGACCCCAGAACCTTTTGTTTTGCCACCAGTGTTATACAGCACACACTCAGGGCAGCGCTGTACCAAGTAATTAAAAACGTAGACTTTGAAACCATATATCTTTTTCATTTATTATTCCTGGTTAAAGTTAATTGAAGTTCCTGGGAGACAGATGGATACTGTCAGGCCTATTCTGAGACTACATATAGGGTGATAAAGAACAATTGTTATGCCATGATCTGAGTCAACAGTCCTAAGAGGCCTAAAGAGACTTTTGGTATTTTGCCTGAACTAGATCCCTCTGTTTAGTAAACTAAAAGTATCTTTCAAAAATTAAATAAAGACATAAAGTTGTGCACCACATAAGCTGGAGTCTTAATATTAATTCCTGTTAGCAGTGAGGCCTGCTGACATTAAGCTATTCCAACCCCTTCTGAAAGTGATTACAGCCTCTTTGTTCTTACTGAAAGCAATGTCACCGGCTAATTTCCTTCCAGCGGTTTAACTTCTGACAGGCCAGGTGAAGAGAAAGCAAACGTGCAACTTGGTAAGCAAAATGTCATCATGTGGAGATTCAGTTGTCTCTTTTTTTTGCCCTTCTTCTTTAATTTTCATGTCTGATTATTTCAGTTTAGGAGAATCTGATATAAAACAATTCAAACTTACAATTCAGAGAGATTGCCTGGTGATTGTTTGCATCCCTTAGAATGGTTATTTGCTTTGGAAAAAGATCCTCTTGGTAGGTCATCTTCCCTGGTGCCTATGAAGGACAAGTTAAACTTTGAAAATTGCGTCTCTATATAATTTGTTAGACAGAGATCTTTTGCAGAATGTAAGGCACACCCATATTTTTCTCCAGTTCAGTTCTCTTCCCTCATACTCAATTTTTGAGCTTTACAGATTTCATCCTAATCAATTCTTGTGTATTATGGTTTATGTCTCCAAGGTGCAATTATACCTACCAATATCATTCACAGTTTCATTCTCACGTGATTGCTACTTCTCATGAGCAAATATCTTCTCTTGTCTCCAAGTCTGCAAGTCTCTAGAAGACAGGTCATGTACCTACCCACCCTTAACATTACTCCCCAGAGATTAGCCCAGTGCTGCTTATTACAGGTAACTCTCAGTCAACTCTGCTGATTGCTGATGATATTGTCTGAAAGTATATTGCCTTCCATGGACTGGAAGAACAGTAGATAATGGTCAGATCTCCGTAGATTTCCATGGAGAACATGCTCCTACCCTGGCTGATTTTTTAAGCTATTAACAAATGTCAGCTGGCTCACACAAATCCTAACAACTTAACCATCAGCTCTCTAAAGCCAGTATGAGTCCGCTCCAGCACCGCACTGTAGGAGCTGTCTTTAAGAATGAGTCTGAAAACATAACATGAAGCAATACAGAGGAAATGATTGATAACGTTTGCTAAACTCGATCCGGGGGGTCACAGGAAACATCCTTGATAAAATATGCTGGCAACATGGTTCTTGATGGGGAGTAAGCAGAAGCAAATGTAAGCACGAAGAAGTAATACCTCTACTTCTAGAGAGGAAGGGAGCACACACGTACACCCAGACCCAGGCGCCACCTCTCTCCCCAATTCTGCTACACTCACAGGTGAGAGGATTGCCTTCCGTGACTTGTAGGGAAATTAAATAAGAGCGAGGGAAAACATGACAGGCCATGCTTCCACTACTTCAGTGTTTTCAGTTTTACTTTAAGGAGTCATTTCTCCTGATCTTAATCATGAATTTATTGTACAGGTTGAAGGGGACCAGCTGCCTCCAGGACATACAGTCAGTCAGTATGAGACCTGTAAGATCAGGACCATAAAAGCTGGCACCTTGGAGAAGCTTGTGGAGAACCTGCTGACGGCTTTTGGAGACAATGACTTTACCTATATCAGCATCTTCCTGTCAACGTACAGAGGTTTTGCCTCCACTAAAGAAGTGCTGGAACTGCTGCTGGACAGGTAAGAGTCTGAAGGCATGTGGGAGGTGATAGCCAGGTGAGGCTGTGTGCAGAGAGAAGGTTCTGAATCTGCTGTGCTTGGCATGCTGAGGGAGATGCATGAGGAAGGATTAACTGGGACGAAGGTTCTTCAGGAGCCACTTTATGCTCTATTTCTGGTAAAAATGTCTCATGAAAAATCTATAAAAGAGGAGTACATACCATAAATCTAGACTCACTTGTTTATAGATTTCAGTTACTATTTGCTACCGTAAAATTTTCTCCATATTTTTATAATTGTGTATAATTGTAGTAAATAATCAATTAACCAGGAATCTTACTGGATTGTGAGAATTAGATGTGCTAATATGTGTGGAGTATGGAGCTCAGTATTAGACCCATAGGAATCAGCTAATGAACAGTGGCTATAATAATGATGACAAGGATGATAGTAACTATTAACAATCACCGTGCGTCATCTGCTTTATGGAAATGCACGTGGATATCATCCTCGATCTAAGTTGTTACGTCACATGTTACATAAAGTAGGGCAGAGTCCCTTATAATTCACACATTGATAATTATGTTTCCTCCATAGGTTTTGTTCCCCCATTATGTTTTGAAATGTGAAAGATATTGCTAGAATGCCCTCCAGAAAGTTGTACCAACCACACTCCGGTCTACAGGGAATGACAGTGCCTGTTCCCTCTCTTTGCCCAGAGCCTTACCAACTGGGCATATTTTCATCTCTACCATTTAAACCATCTCTACCATGACCTGTCCATTGAAAAATAGCTCATTGTCTTTAAATTTATGTTTCTTACATTTATGAGTGAGGTTTAGCATCTTTTAAAATACTTATTGGGTATTTGTGTTTTCAGTGAACTGTCTTTTCATATCCTTTGCTTATTTTTATTTTGGACTATTGTCATCCATTTAATGATCATCTAATTATAACTCTTTGTATATTAACAAAATTAGTTTTTTGCTTTGGAAATATTTTTCCTAATTTTTCCCTTGGCTTTTAAAGTTGTTTATTAATATTATTTTTTATGAAAACATTTAAAAAATTTTTATGCAATCATGTGTATCAGTCTTAAGAAAGGTCTTTAAGTTCTATTTCAGTGTGAATAAGGTTATTGGTGACAGTGGGTTTTTCTCAAGATATTTTCCTCATATATGAATATAGAGTGAAATCTTTAGGATCAATGGTTATTAATATGTTCATATTCAGGAACATTCACAAAATGTCTGTCCTTTATCATACATTGATCTGGTTATAACTCTGGACTTGAACATAGGTTGAGCGTTCTGCAGTTTTCTGCATAGCATTACTTAAAGTATTAAGCTTGAAGTATAAACCTGTGGGCTTAGTGAGTCATTACTTTCATGATTTGTTTGCTTGTATAATATCTCACACCTATAAATAGGACCTGAAGAATTAGATGAATTTCTTTTAGCTATTTCACATTTATAAGAAGGATGCAGTATGCTGACTGTTGGCAGGCAGTATGAGAAAACAGGTCAACACATCAAAAACTCCTACAAGTTTTTTTGGAATTGGTAACCTCTTCTACTTATGGGGTAACTCCATTGATAATAGGCCACAGATGTCCCTATCAGGAAAGGAGTGCACATGAATTGCAGCTGTTCATCATAAACAGTGGGCATACACACGGGAACTACAGTGTTTAGTCTACGACTCGTATAATCCAGCTTTTATTTAATGATTTTTTAAAGTCTTTGTCGGATTTTTAAAATATTAACTAGGTGACAATTATTAAATAACAGAATCAACATGAATTCAAATTACATTTAATGCTACCTGTCATTTAAGTTCTAACTAAATGAAGAGTTAAGATTTGTCTTGACCCATTTGGATGGGCCGAAGCTTGGCCTTGAATTCAATCTCATAGTCATATCCTTTGCTTGCTTCTGAAATGAATGGAATCAGCAAGTACTGAATGCCTGTAAAATACCCAGTGCTCTGCAAGACACCAGATTGATGAAACAAACATAAGACTTGGTTGGTTCTCGCGTTTGTGGTGAATTTACTGAGAAGCTGCTGGTACTTAACCTCCAGGGCCCCTCACTTGCAATACCCTCTACATAATTCATGTTCATAATTTTGTGGGGTTTTTTCTTAGAGAGGACCCCTCAAATTATGTATGCTAGCACCACAAAACCTGGATCCACCCCTGAGAACTTAATATTTTACTGCAAAAGATAAAGCTTCCATTCATAAAACAAGTAGACAACCACTTAAGACAGTGTAAAAATGAAACTCTAACATGTTTTGCAGAAGTTCAGAGAAATGAAACTCATTTATTTTTGCTTCCTTTGCAGAAATTTGGATTTGTCCATGTATATACAAACTTCAACATGACCGCTTCCTCACTCCATTTCCTACTCACACTTAGATCTTGTGGCCAGATGTTAATCTTTGTTTGATTTTAACCAAAATGATTCTGTGAAACTCTGGGTTCTTAAATTGGTTATTGGGAGTTTTAACGTCTATAACTGGGAGGTAAGCAGTTAAGTTAAGCACGAACTTACCTTTTCTGAAGATAAGCTTGATCTACTATTTTCATGTTAGTAAATTGTGGTAGACTTGTTTGTGGGTCTCTGATGTGATTTTTTTGTAATGACTTCTCTTGGTTTCTTAATAGTACATTGCTTACCTTTTGTGAAATTAACACTGAGAAGTTATTATAGGATGTGCTAATCCTAACTGGTCAAGAATGGATTGAAGGCAGATGCTGTAGTGTTTATTTCCCACCAGAGAAAAGCTTATTTGAAGTCAAACTTTGATTTTCCTTAAGACTTCCAATTATGTGGCTTTTCTCATATGGAACTGTTTGTTTGCTTTCTGTGATTTTTAAAAAAAACTTTTTATAATTTTTTCATTCTGCTAATGTGAGCCTTCATGATTGACCAATAGATGGTTGTTTGAAGACATGTATGGCTAGTTCCATGTGTTTGCTTTATCCCTTACTTGGGGCAGTCAGCAATTCACAAGGAATGCTGTTTTCTGTGCTTCTTGCCCTGGCTCAGAGTTAATTCTAGGGCTCATTGGCTTCCTTTTAACCTAAGGGAAAGTTTTTGAATTGTGGCTTAGCTGTTTGTGTTGGGGCTTTGAGATTTTATTTTCTCTGACTTCAAATGTAAGTTCCACTTAAAAATATATTCTTCCCACCATACCATTGAAAAAAGTAAGGGAGTTGGGTACCACTGAAAATACCCAACCTCAAATGTAGGGAGAAACCTACTTGCAGAGCGATTCTTGCTGAGAACCATGAAATGTTTATACAAATATCTAGATTTTTCTTCAGGGAGCTGTCACATTAGCTGCTTTGGGGCTATTTCTTAATCATTCTCTCTTTTTCTGATCTGCATATCTGATATCAAAAGTAAGCAGATTGGCAAGGACAGGCAGCAAAATGGTGAACGAAAGTCTCCGGAAACTTGCTAAGCCACTAATGGGACTCAGGTCACAGTTTGGTAAGGACTGAGCAATAATCCGAATTATCCCTTCATTTCAAGAAATGTGAATTCTCCTAATGGAGGACTTTTGGAAGAGATAAAGGTTGAAGCCATCCATAAAAGTTAAGCTTTAGAACCAATCTGACTTGAATTCGCTTGCTTAGGTCACAGAGAGGAGACTAATTCAGTGGGTCTTTGAACTTATTTCTTCTTTTTTGTCTCTTTCTGCTTTGTTCCCCAAATCTCCCCGGTACATAGTTGTGTATTTTAGTTGTGGGTCCTTCTAGTTGTGGCAGGTGGGACGCCGCCTCAGCGTGGCCCAACGAGTGGTGCCATGTCCACGCCCAGGATCCAAACCAGCGAAAGCCTGGGCTGCCTCAGCGGAGCGTGCGAACTTAACCACTCGGCCGTGGGGCTGGACCCTGAACTTATTTCTTCTTGCCATGCGTTTTCACAGGCTTTATGTCGTTTAATTCATTTTTTATTACATTACCCCCATGTTTACAAATGAGAAAATTGAGGCTCAGAAACAGTCAGGAAGTGGCAGAGCTGGAATTAAAACCTCCCTCTTCCTGACTTGGAAGGTCTTTCCGAGCGTACCATATCGCTCCCAGGATTTGTTAATGCCATTTTTAAAGGAAGGGATGATTTGGGAATCCCCTCAGCTATCCTCTTCTCTACTGCCTCAATTGATTTTCCTTGGAAACTGCGTTTCCTGAGGGATACTCCCTTCACACAGTTGTGGGCAACTCACTTGAACGTCAATGCTCCTATTCATTCGCGTATTCAAATGATATTCACCAGATGTTTAGTATGTACCCTGTACTGTGCAAGGTGCTGTGTATATAATAGTGGACATGACCTCTGCCCTCTTCATGCTTAATGACTAGTGGGGGAGAGTAACATTAAATCAGCATACAAATAAATGTATTTAATTAAAATTGATACAATCCTTGGGAGATAAGAGCAAGGTTCTATGACAGAGACAATCAGAGAGGTTTTTTGGGGAGGATATTACCCAAACAAAACTGGATGTTGGCCAGTGACCTTAGGTGGTTAGATAGGTCGTGGGCCATGAAGGACACTGTTGGGTCTGTATGTGTGGAGTGTTTCTATTTATTTGATGTGCTCAGGCCAAATCCTGTGACCTGAATCCGCTACTTCCCAAAGAGGCCTCTTCCTGGAGGATAGGGGCATAGCAAATGAGAAAGCTTGGGAGGAGTTATGCAAACATCTGACCACTATAGGGGTGGTAATCTTAAATCCATGCTTTAGGACACCTGGAGCAGTAACACTTTCATAAAAGGTGATGCCCCAGTAACCAGCAAGAATGGTGCTGCCCTTGCTCATGAAGCCAGTTCCTCCACAGCATAGACAAGAGTCGATCTCAAATAAAGCTTGAAAACATTTTATTTATTTCCGTAGACTTTCTCAGAACTGCGAAACATGCTTCTCTTTCCTTTCAGAGTTTTAGGATACTTCATGGGAAAAGCAGTTTTCCTTCCTTTTAGTCAAGGATGCTGGATCATATGGGAAGAGTGTATTTAGTTTTGTAAGAAACTGCTAAACTGTCTTCCAAAATGGCTGTACCATTTTGCTTTCCCACTAGCAGTGACAGAAAGTTCCTGTTGCTCCACTTCCTTGCCAGCATTTGGTATTGTCAGTGTTTTGGATTTTGGCTTTTCTGATAGGTGTGCAGTGGTATTTCATTCTATTTTTAATTTGCAGTTCCCTAATGACATGTGATAATGTACATCGTTTTCATATGCTTACTTGTCATCTGAGTATCTTCTTTGATGAGATGTCTGTTTAGGTCTTTTTCCCATTTTTTAATTGTGTTTGTTTGTTTTCTTACTGTTGAGTTTTAAGTGCTCTTTGCATATTTTAGATAGCAGTCCTTTATCAGATTTGTTTTTTGCAAATATTTTCTCCCAGTTTGTGGCTTGTCTTCTCATTCTCTTGACATTGTCTTTTGCAGAGCAGAAGTTTTTAATTTTAATGAAATCCAGCTTGTCAGATTTTCTCTGATTATTAGTGCTTTTGTATCTAACAGGTCGTTGTCATACCCCACACCATCTAGGTTTTCTCCTATATTATCTTCTAGAAGTTTTATAGTTTTGTGTTTTACATTTAGTCTGTGATCCATTTTGAGTTAATTTTTGTGAAAGGTGTAAGGTCTATGTTTAGGTGCATTTTTTTGCATGCAAATGTTCAGTTGTTCCCTCACCCATCGTTTGTTGAAAAGACTATCTTTGCTCCATTGTATTGCTTTAGCTCCTTTCTCAAAGATCAGTGGACTGTATTTACTTGGGTCTATTTCTGGACTCTCTGTTTTGTTCCATTGATCTGTTTGTCTGTGTTTTCACCAATACCACATGGTCTTGATTACTGTAGCTTTATCGTAAGTCTTGAAGTGAGATAGCTTCAGTCTTCTGACTTTGTTCTCCTTTGATATTGAGTTGGCTGTTCTGGGTTTGTTGCCTCTCCATATAAACTTCAGAATCAGTCTGTCAATATTCACAAAATACCTTGTTGGGATTTTTTTTCCTCTTTTTTGTTTTTTGAGGAAGATTAGCTCTGAGCTAACATCCACCACCAATCCTCCTCTTTTTTGCCCTGAGCTAACATCCATGCTCATCTTCCTCTACTTTATATGTAGGATGCCTGCCACAGCATGGCTTGCCAAGTGGTATGTAGGTCTGCACCTGGGATCTGAACCACCGAAATGGAGCGCATGAACTTAACTGCTGTGCCACCAGGCCAGCCCCAACTTGTTGGGATTTTGATTGTGGTTGCATTGAATTTATATATCAAGTTGGGAAGAACTGACATCTTGACAGTATTGAATCTTCTTACCCATGAACATGGAATGTCTCTCCCTTTATTTAGTTCTTCTTTGATATCTTTCCTCAGAGTTTTGTAGTTTTTGTCATATAGATCGTGTACATTTTTTTTTATTTATACTTAAGTATTTTGGGGGGTGCTAATGTAAAGGGTAATGTGTTTTTAATTTCAAATCCCACTTGTTCATTGGTGGTATATCAGAAAGCAATTGAGTTTTGTGTGTTAATCTTGTATTCTGCTATCTTGCTATAGTCACTTATTAGTTCCAAGAGTTTTTGGTTGATTCTTTCAAATTTTCTACACAGACAATGATATCATCTGCAAACAAAGACGGTTTTATTTCTTCCTTCCCAATCTGTATACCTTTTATTTCCTTTTCTTGTCCTTTTGCGTTGGCTAAGACTTCCAGTACAATGTTTAAAAGCAGTGATGAGAGGGCACATCTTTACCTTGTTCCTGATCTTAGTGGAAAAGCTTTGAGTTTCTCCCTGTTAAGTATATTAGCTGTAGGTTTTTGTAGATGTTATTTATCAAGTTGAGGAAATTTCCCCCATTCCTAATCTCCTGACAGTTTTATTATGAATGAATATTGGATTTTGTCATATGCTTTTCTGCATCTGTTGGTATGAGCATGTGATTTTTCTTCTTAGCCTGTTGATGTGTTGGATTGCATTAATTGATTTTCAAATGTTGAACCAACTTTGCATACTTGGAATAAATCCCACTTGGTCATGGTGTATAATTCCTTTTTTTACTTTGTGGCATTTAATTTGCTAATTTTTTTGGATGGATTTTTGTATCTATGTTCATAAGAGAAATTGGTCTGGAGTTTTCTTATAATGTCTTTGACTGGTTTTGGTGTAAGGGTAAAGCTAGCCTGATAGAATGAATTAGGAAGTAGTTCCTCTAATCTTGTCTTCTGGAAGAGATTGCAGAGAATTGATATAATTTCTTCCTTAAGTGTTTGGTAGAATTCACCAGTGAACCCATCTAGACTTGGCGATCTCTGTTTTGGAAGGTTATTATTATTGATTCAATTCCTTTAATAAATACAGACCTATTCAGATTGTCTATTTCTAATTGTCTGAGTTTTATGTAGATAGGAGTTTCTGACCTACATCATTTTTCTTCTCTCTGAAGAACAACTTTTAACATTTCTTGCAAGGCAGGTCTACTGGCAGCAAATTCCCTCAGTTGGTATTTGTCTGAGAGTGTTTATTTCTCTTCACTTTTGGAAGATTATTTTGCAGAGTAAAGAACACTTGGTTCGTGTTTCTTTTTCTTAACATTTTAAATATTTCACTTCACTCTCTCCTTGCTTTCACAGTTTCTGAGGAGAAGTCAGATATAATCCCTATCTTTACTCCTTTGTAGGTAAGATGTTTCTTTGCTCTGGCTTCTTTCAAGATTTTTTTTTCTTTGCTTTTGATGTTTTAATGTTTGAATGAGATATGCCTGGTTGTAGTGTTTTTGGTATTTATCTTGCTTGGTGTTCTTTTAGCTTCCTGGTTTTGTGTCTGACATTAATTTGGGGGAAATTCTCAGTCATTGTTTCTTCAAATATTGCTTCTGTTCCTTTCTCTCTTCTTCTTTTGGTATTCCACATGTTACACCTTTTCTAGTTGTCCCGTATAGTACCTGTATTCTGTTCTGGATATTGTTGCCTTTTGTTTTTTTTCCCCTGTTGTTCAGTTTTGGAAGTATCTATTTTCATATCCACAGGCCCAGAGATTGTTTCTTCAGCCATTTCTAGTCTACTAATGAACCCATAAAAGGCATTCTTCATTTCTGATACAGTGTTTTTGATCTCTATCATTTCTTTTTTGATTCTTTCTTAGAATTTCCATCTGTCTGCTTATAGCATCCATTGGTTCTTGTATGTTGTCTGCTTTTTTCATTAAATCCCTTAGCACATTAATCACAGTTTTTAAAAACTCCTGGTCTGATAATTCTAGCATTCCTGCTATATCTGACTCTGCTTCTGATGCTTGCTTGGTCAGTCTCTTCAAAATGTGTTTTTTGCCCTTCAGCATGCCTTGTAATTTTTTGATGAAAAGTGGATATGATGTACCAGATAAGAGGAGATTGGCCTTTAGTAATGTAGTTGTAATGTTTGGGGTGAGCAGGGCAAACGTTCTGTAGTCCCATGATTAGTGGTGAGACTGTGCCCCTGGGCTGTTAACATCATCAGTCCTTCTTAGTTGTGTTTTTCTTTTCTTTCCTCCCTTAGGGAAAGGATGCTAGGGGCGCCTGGAGGTGGGTATTTCCCTTTCCCATGTGAAAGGCTAGAGAAGGCTAGAGTTGGGTATTTTCCTTCCCCTGGGTAGGTTAGGCTCTGATAAAACTCCAGCAGGTTAGACTCTGGTTAAGTAGTCTGTCCTGAGGGCAGGTGTTGTTAAGAACAGAGCGCTCTGCTGTGTTTCAAAATGGCTTCTTCTCCCCTTCCCCTTGCTGGAAGCACAAGGAGTTTTTCACCGATATTTACTGTGAAAACCTGGTCAAGCTTCTGGAGGTAAAACTCGCAGAAGTGTGGAGGCCCATCTGTGACTGGGTCCCTCCCCCATAGTTTTCATCTCTCAGGCTTGTCCACACTGAGCCCCCAGCACTTCATCAATTCCAGTTCAGGTTTTCCTGTCCTGGCACAGGTTCCCGTAGAGATTTCTGCTCCGATAGGTTGTGATTCTCTGTTTCTCTCTCTGTCTCTCCAATTTAGGGGCAGCAGTTTGCCATTTGACCTCACTTCTCTGGTGGATCTAAGAAGGGTGGTGGATTTTTCAGTTTGTTCAGCTTTTTACTCATTGTTAGGATGGAGTGGTGACTTCTAAGCTCCTCGCATGCTGGACTGGAAACTGGAAGTCCTGTTTTGCCCATTTTTTAATCGAGTTGTTCGTTTTCATAGTGTTGAGTTTTTGTATATTTTGGATAACAGTTCTTTATCGGATATGTCTTTTGCAAACATTTTTTCCTTGTCTGTGGCTTATCTTCTCATCTTCTTGCCTGTTTGTCTACTTTTAAAAAAAACCTTTTTTCCCCCGGGAGCTGTGAGGTGGTCATAGTAAACCTCCTTTCAAATCCATTCAGCTCTCAAATGCTTTCTTAGCGTGAGAACCTGGGTAAACATTTTTGAGATGCATACAATATGTTCCAAATTACTTTTTGTTAAACCTCACTTGAAAATAATTGTTTTTTTTTTTATTTAGTTCTGGAGTTAGACTAGGCACTTGCCAAATATTCCTAGGTTCGTGCTGGCATTCAGTAAAGGAGGTTCCTTCACATCCTTTTCTTTTAGTAGGAGGCAAGGTTTCTAATACCCTCCCTCCATTCTTCCAGGTCCAGGGAGAGGGCGTCGTGAGCAGAGAGCGCTCTAGGGAGCGGATGCTGAAATCTAACCTACTTAAAGGGCCTCACAGCATCTTCCATTGGTGACTGGTCTCTTATAGTAGCAACACATAGTAAATGTTCCTATTAAAATCATAATATGATTTTTCGTATGCTTTGTTTCTTCTCAGGTTATTTATGTCTAATTTTTATCACTTATTTGGAAAGTTTTTCAAAATAATGCCATACTATTCTTTTTATTTATTTTAGTAACTCCCCTTCCCAACTTCACCAAAAATCAAATGGAAACAAATGGAGTGGTCCACCTATTGAGAGTTTTGTCCCACCGTGCTTGAAAAAGTTGAGATTTATTGGTCAGTTGGCTCTAGGATGCTCATCCCATTGATATAGTGGAAAAGCTTTCAGGAAGTCCTAACACTGCTTTGTTTCATTTTCTAGCTTAAAATACAGGCATAGTGGATATCCTGACTAGAGTGAGAATTTCTTAGGCATTGAAGGCCATTTCTTAAGATTTTTCTCTAGCAGATGAGTTTAAATAGATTTTCTCGAAGTTTGAGTGTTGATGACCCCACAGGCAAGGAAACCCTTGGATGGTATATATGTTACGGGTTAAAAAAAAAAAAGGCAGATTGTTGAAAGATAAATTGGACTCAGATTTTATTTCCTGTGACTATTAAGAAGATGAAATTATTTGCTGATAGAAGAGAAAAGGGGATTATAACAAGGGCTATGAGAATCTTTGGGTATTGAAATGCTTCTAACGTTAGAAAGAGCATTGAAAACTTTTGTAGGGCATGTCCTTTATGAAAGGTCCCATGCTCTTGCTAGTTCATGCTTTATCAGGTGAATAAAAACAGTTTAGTTCACAAAACTATTGAAGATACAACATTTGTAATAATTTACATACCCATCTGTGGCAGGCAGAAGAATGCGCCCCCTGCCCCCCAGAGATGTCCAATCTTAATCCCTGGAACCTATGAATATGTTGAGTTGCTGGTAAAGGAGAATTAAGGTTGCAGATGGAATTAAGTTACTAATTAGTTGACCTGAAAATAAGATTATCTTGGATCATCTGTGTGGGCCCAATGCAGTCAAAGGGTCCTTAAAAGTGAACGGTGGAGGTAGAAGCTAGAATCAGAGAAGAAGATGTGAGGACGGAAACAGGATCAGAGAGATGCTATGTTTGCTGGCTTTGAAGATGGAGGAAAGGGCCATGAGCCAAGAAATGTAGGCAGCCTCTAGAAACTAGAAGAGACAACTCAACAGATTATCTCCTAGAGCCTCTAGAAGGGAACACAGTCCCACTGACACCTTGGTTTTAGCCCAGTGAGACTTGTATTGGATCTGACCTACACAGCTGTAAAATAGTAAGTTTATGTTGTTTAAGCCACTAAGTTTGTGGTAATTTGTTGTGGCAGCAATAGAAAACTAATATGACATCAATAAAATATTTGATCTATTAGAGAAGTTGTTCACAATTTGATAAGAAACAAGGCATTCTTATCAGGGAAATTTACTCCAAAGATCTAGTGCTTATGATCCGCTCCAGGAAACCGAAGGTCAGGTATTCATTCACCTTTGTCTTTATTCTGTCCAGGGCATCATGCCCTGTTCAGCTCTGGTTCACACACTCAGCTCTGGGCAGCATGGCCAGAACAAAGGACACGGCTTAGCATCAACATGACGAACATTGTTATCTTTTCTCCCTGTAACTACACCATTGCTTTGGGTTAACCAGAAAAGTTTAATTTGGTGCTGCTTGAGAATTACATCTAACCATAATCACATGAGGGAAAATAGAAATAAGTTCTCTTCCCTGCTGGATTAGTTGTCTTTCGTAAATCTTTATTTATTTTTGCCGAATGGACCCGACTCTCACCCGGCAGCACTGTGGGAATTCTCTGTGGGAATCTGCGGTGACTGCAGAACCGTAGTGTTATGGGATGGTGGTGATGGTTCTGTTAAAGTGACAGTAAAGGGATGCTGTTGAAGACTTCGCCTCCAATCGTGGCTAGGCTAGCTTTCCTTTCTGGAAGTGAGGTAAAAATGTTTCTATCAAGTAGCTCTTTTTAAGTTTCATTTGGCAAAGTGAGGCAGGACATGCAGTTATCCTTCTTTTTTAGAAAAGAATACCAAATTGCCCAGCAGGTTTTTAAAAAATGTTCTTTTGTTTGGAAACCACAAAATGAATCTGACAAAAACTTAAAAGCAAGGTGCATATATTCTCGGTGGTAACTGGAAAGTTTTAAATTCAGCTTTGATAATCTAAAGCAAGGATTTTGACCATTTTCCATCAGGTGGTGGGAGGGATTGATCACAAACCCCTTTAAGAATCTTCTAAAAACTATGGGCCCTCTTTCTAGGAAAAAAGCACATCACCAAATTTTGCATACCGTTTATGGATTCCCAGACTTCCTTAAGTTCATCCAGGGACTCTGGTTGTGATCCTCCAGGCAAAGGCTCCCTAGTGTGGGTGGCAGGGGACACGTAGGTTGCCCATATGAGTGAGAGGAGGGCCCTGCTCCTAGCTTATAGTATGATGGGGCAGATAAGTATGGTTCTGAAAAGCAAGTTCATTAATTTCATTTAAGTAAATTTAATGGTTTTAAAAAAGATGTATCTCTGAATCTTTAAAAGGAAAAGAAACTGGCTGGTTTTGAGTTAATTTTGTTTTACTTATCAATTTTCTCTTATTGGACATTTCTTTTTTTCTTTACGTGTGTGTGTGTGTGTGTGTGTGTGTGTGTGAGTGTGAGTGAGTGAACTTAGCCCTTGAGAATGACATCAGGCCTCGAGTCCTGGGAAACAGTTCTTTTCCTTTTGGTCTCTACTGAAGTTGCCAGTAAGCAGTGATTTAGATAAATTGATGCTATATTGAGTTTTTGTAAGCCTAGGAGAGAAAAATAATCCTAAAAATGATGGGACACTGTGACTCTAACCTCATATTCATTTTGTACGGTTTCACATAGCGTATTCCATAAGGTTCTTGAAGAGCTCTGCCGTAGAGACTTTTTGTGGTTGGAGAAAACTGACTACAGGCTTGCAGTGATTTGTTAACAGACTCCGTGGTTGTCGGAGTGCTCCTTACCCGCTGTCCTAACCCTGTTCCTCTGTTGTCCCACTGTCGTAGCATGCTAACAAGATGTGTTTGCAGTTGATTGTTCAGAATCGTTATGAAATAGAAGTGGAAGGAGGAGATACTAAGCCACTAAGCTCTGGTGGCAGAGAATGGGCCAGAGAAGAGAAATGAATGACAAGGACTTGGACAAGGAAAATAGAAGAAACCTTACAGCAAGGGTGTGAAAGCCATCATACTTAGAAATAACTTTGAATTTAGATGCGAAACAAGTTATAGCCAGAGACACTTTTTGCTTTCTTTCTCTGGATGAATACTCATCGTAAGATCTCCGTCCTTTTCTTGGTCTCCTCTTCAGACAGTTGTGGGTTGGGGCTGGGGGTGAAGGTATTATTCTCAAGGAAAACTTTATAGCATTTTTCAACGCTCAAGCAGAACGGAAATACTAGGTACTTCTTGCTGTTAATGTTGCCTTAACTCTCAGGGACTGCTATGAGAATTGAAGGGCAAGGAAGGTGGAGGGGCCTTCACAGCAAAGGCCTAGAGGGGAGCATGGCAGGTCTTTCTGGGTGTTTTAACCTTTTCTAAACATGGGGAAACTCTTCCTAGAGAACCAGACCTTATGAACGGAAAGCACACTGCTAGGTTCTCTACGCAGCTTTGCTGGCCCCTTCCTTTCTTACAAGAGAACAAGGAGTTTTTGCCTGTTGTCTTTGACTTTTGTCTTCTCCTTAAGTAACTAACTCCACAGTGGTAACAGGACCTTTCCAAGGTAGGCTTGGTAGCCATGACCCAGGTCTTGGGTCACACTTGGGTGGCGAGGTGCCTGCCATGGCGGATATTATTCAGAGTGATTAAAAACAGCCCTCTTGCTGATGAGTAGGATACAGTCCACAGTCTTAATCAAAGCTTCACTTGGTGTTCCAGACATCTGCAGGCTATTTCACCCGTGTCATTCTCCTGAGTCAAGGTCAGCTTCTGAACATTTTTCTCATACCTGACCTTTGTTCTTGTGGGTCAGTTAAAGAAAAATGCCTCAGATGTTCATAGGCTGGGGTTTATTAGAAAAGCAAAGACTCTCGGAGGTCCTTGAGTCAGCAGCTTCATGTGAGGTCTCTATTTCCTTGACTTCCTCCTCTTTGTTCTTTCATCATCCCCAAAAATAAGTAGCTTCTTCCCTTCTCTTCCCTCCCCAGCTTTTCTTTTATTCCTGGTAGTAGAGGGTATTAATTAATTCATTTAGCAAATGTTTATTGAGCATCTGCTAAGAGCAGGCTCTATTCTAGGCTCAGGAGATAGAAGAGTAAGCAAGATAAAGAGTAAAACCAAAGTCCTTGTCATGGCCTGCCACCTCTCATGATTTGTCCCTCTCACCTCCATCCTTCATCTCTTTCTCTTTCCTCACTTACTCTTTTCTGCTCCTTCCTCACTGGTTTTCTTGATGTTTCTGAAGCCCACCATCCTACCACTGCTCCAAGGCCTTTGCACCGGCTCTCCCTTCTGCTTGGAGATCTATACAGCCCACCCCTCACCTTCTGGAGGATTTTACTTCATTGTCACATTCACCTGGGGCTTTCCCTAAATACCTCATATGAAGTAGCCATCTCAGACTCTCCCATCATGTCTGATCACCCTTACCTGCTTTATTTTTCTCCACTGCACTTTTCACTCTCTGACTTAGTATGTATTAACTGATTATTAGTTTATTGTCTGTCTCCCCCCCCCCCAACTACAGGGTACACTCCATGAAGACAGGGGCTCTGGTTTATTCATTGCTGCATCCCCAGTGCCAAGACTAGTATCTGAATATAGGTCTTGGTAAATACTCATTGAATGAGGACTAAATGAGTGAAAGAATGAATGACTGCATGAATGGATGGAAAACTCAAGGTTTCTAACCTCAAAGAATTTATAATCTGGTGGGGGGGAGACATACAATAAATAAGACAACTGTAGTTTGTGTGGTAGGGTAAGACTCACAGGCTGGGCTCTCGAGTCTGACTGTCAAGGTTTGAATCCCTGCTCCACTTATTAGTTGTGCCTTTGAGGGCAAATTGCTTAAGCTCTCTGGGCCTCATTTTCTCATCCGTTAAATGGGAATAATAATAATACTGCTGTGTAGGATTATTGTGAGAATTAAATGAAACAATCCATATAATGTACTTAGCACAGTGCCTGGTGTTTAGTAAGCTCTCAGTAACTGTTAACTGATACTGTTACTGGATCACCTGCCATAATCAAGTGGAGCCTGAAAAATTCTTCAGGATCACCTGCATCCTGGTCTGGTGGGACTGAGGCTGTTGTGTTAGGGAGCAAAGGTTAGAAAGGCCCCCCCATCAGAAAGACTGTCCTTGGGGACACCTGGATCTTAGGACTTCTGTGAATGACAAATACCCCTGGTCCTCCCTTCAAACACCTATTAAACATTTCTTCTCCCCCAATAGGCTCCAGTGCGTCCATCCCTTCTAGAAGTAACTGTTTCTCATTTAAATATCAGCAACGTGTTGAATATTATGTTGGGCTCTTTTTCTAGTAATTTTTAGGCTACAGCAAATAATTGTTTAAGGCTGTCCTTCAGGAGACATTTGTAAATCTTTCTTTTGCCTTGTGATACAGAGAAAACCATGTCAAAAGTCATTCTGACAACTTGTATTTTAATTTAAGTTTTATGAGTTACCGTTTAAAGAAGGGCAGGTTCTCATTGGTAAGCCTTCTTAAGTGGTTGGAGCTTTGATCTGAAGTCCTAGGGAAGCTTTGCAGAAATTGGAGGTGACATTGTTGACGGGTTTGTCCATAGTTATTCTACTGCCATTAATTAAGCACACACACACACACAGCCTTTATTTACTCCCCTGGAGTGAATGAATTGAACTTGACTTTGGTTTTTGATGGGAAGCTGTGAGAGGGTCCAGGAAACATCAAAGGAACACTCTTAATCTTGTAAAACTAACTCTCAGATGACCTAGCTTGAACATTAAAGAGCTCTTGATTCCAATGCTGGTCTAGTTTCTTTCCTGTGAGGCGTTAATTCTCCTTAATGATAAGAAAAGTGCAGGGGGAAATAAGCACCCTCCCCAGTCTGTTAAGTTCCAGAGGGTTACAGGCTGTTTAATTTTATCTCGCTTCTAAGAGTCTCCTTTGTAAAACTGTATTTGCATTTTTGGTCTTTTTATATTACTTAAACCTTCAGGATCTCAGCTTTAAGATCTTAAAACTTATTTTCTTTTGCATTTTATTTTTAGATTTTTGGAAGGATCACAGCTATCTTAAAGCTTTTTTATGCTCCTAGACCTTTAGAAATGAAGGCACAGACAGGTTAAGACATTTGTATAAGCAAAAAGCCGGATGGCACCTTTGCAGAGAGAAATCTGAACCTAATAGTTGGGAAGTCCGTTTTCATGTCTGCTTAGGGAAACCCACTAGACCGCTCATTTGCTCCCAACAAATAGCCATCAACATGCCTGTTGGGTGCCAGGCACTGTTTTTAAGTTCTAAAGAGTGAGGTAAAGAGACAAAAATCCCGCTCTCATGGAGTTTATGTTTTCATGAACAAGTAACACAATAACTAAATTAATAACATAGTATATTAGAAGGTGTTAAAATCTGCGGAGGAAAATAAAGCGGTGGTGGTAGAGTTGGTTTTACGTAGGGTGGTCAGGGAAGGCCTCACTGATAAAGTGACATTTGAGCAAAGGCCTGCAGGAGCTGAGGGAGTGCACCCTTGCCTTTGGCATAAGCGTGGGAAGAAGCAGCAGCGAGTGCAAAGATTCTGAGGCAGGAGGATGCCTAGCATGTGGGTAGAGCAGCAAAGAGGCCATTGAGGCTGAGAGAGAGTGAGTGAGTCTAGGAGACATGGTCAGAGATCAGGGACAGGTCATTTAGGGCCTTGTGAGACAGGTCAGACTTTGGCCTTTTCTCAGAGTAAGGTGGGAGCCATGGGAGGGTTTTGAGCCAAGCAGTGACATGATGATCTGATTTACGTTGAACAGGATTGCTATGGTTGCTGGTAGAAGCTGGGAGACTAGTTAGGTGGCCGTTGCATTGATCTAGGCCAAAGATAGTGGTAGTTTGAGGCAGGGTGGAAGTGATGAGAAATGTTTGGAGTCAGGATATGTTATAAAGGCAGAGCCAAAAGGATTTCCTGGTGGATTTGAGCCTGAGCACCTGGACCATGTGCACTGTCGCACATGCCTTGTTATTGATGGTTCTCACTGGCCTCCAAATTACTATCAACCAATCATTCTGGTCCTGATTATGAAGCTGTAGACTCTCTGGTGGCAGGGAGAAATAGACATGTGGTCTTCTGAGCACATGTTCTGAGCAGATGGCACCAGGTTAATTAATGAGAGAGAACTTTGTTTACCAGTGTAAATTGTTTAGTCCTTTTTGACACCATCTGACAGCACCTGTGGCTTCACATTCTGGGAGAGGAACTGTAATAGGTGTTTGTGTCATCCCAACCAGCATCTCAGCTCTGAGTCTGAAAAATATAGAGAAAGAACAGCAGAGCATGAGAAGCTAAAGTAAAGACAGAAATAGGAAGATCAGGAAATTTTTAGTACAGACATCTCTGAAAAGGAAAACATCGGGAGCAGTAAAATGTGTATCTTTCCCTTGTAAAGTTTTCTCCCTTTTTTTTTCTCTCTCTCATGGCTTCCAGTTGGAAGATAAAAGATGCAGTATTTCTAGGATAACCAGAGAGAGAATTAATGAAGTTACACAGAATGTGACAAAAACAAAGTGTCATATTTAATCATCGAGGGCTGGCAGGAGCAGAGTTTATGGATCACTCTAGTCAGATCCGTGGAAGGTGGAGTGGCTCTCCCAGAGCCCCACTTTTCACTGCACCCACTGTGATCTTTCCTAGTCAAATAAACCACAAAGCCTATTCTGAGAGAACATGAGGACATGGTTCGCTCTGGTGGTGGCCAAGGAGAGAGCCAAAAAATCCCACTCTGTTTATTTACTAGGAATCTTATTTCCCATCCCTTCCTTGCTCACATGGGACTGAGTAAATCTTAATCTGACTGAATTCTTATCTCAGGAAAATCAAAGAGTAGTCCTGGAAGTCCTCTAAATAGCAGGTGCAGAACAGAATGAAGAGAAATAGGGAGGGCGGAGCCCAGTGGAAAACATCTTCGGGAGGCCAAGAAGTCCATAAGGCTGATGAGCTCCAGACAGGAGCAGGTGGATGGGAGGGGGGCTAGTGCCTAAGGGCGCAAACTGGAACCTCCCGGTGTAGGGTGATGGGGAGACCAGATGGACTGGCATTCGGTCAAACCAGATGGTGGGTTTTTATTTTTAAAAGAATTTGTAAATCCTAGGAACAAGGAACCATAAGGGTAGTTGGGCCTTTAATCCCATTAGTAGAAGACAAAGTGTGCTCTTTAAAAATGTAAAGCCACCAATTATAGACTTTCTGTTATCAAAACTTTGGGACGGACTACCAGCTTGTGAAACTCCGGGGACTCTGAATTCTTCACGGATGGGAGGAGAAACTACAGATGTAGTCTAGGCGTTATAGGTTAATATAAAGATTTCTCCTTTAGAATTTAGAGTGAGTTTACTAAATGTACATTCCGAACCAAACAAAACATGATATATCTGTATAAAATAGGCTTGCTTACATATGGAGTTGAAAGAACAACTAACAGTGTAATTGGGGATTGATCAATTATTTAGTAAATTTTGAGTTTGAAATGAGACAAATTTTTAAATTTAAGCACCTCTTGCTTTCCAAAAAGTCGTACTCCTGTGTCTCCCTTCCCCCGTTGCTGGGAAAGTCTAGATCAGCCTGGCCTCACTGTACGCACAGCTGCTCTCCTGGCTGCTGAGACATATGAATTCTGTTCTTCAGTCCTTGTCTCTATGTCAGCCATTACTTGAGGGTCCAGAGTTGTTTCCATGACCCTCTCCAATAGGACTTATCCTCAAGGAGACCAGACTCATAAGCACAGGGTGGAGTCGTCATTTTGTGCTCACGTGTGACACAGGTGGGGAAGCCATGCAGGCAGAGTCCCGTCTCCCTTCAGTAGGTACAGCAGCGGGGCCATAGAGGAGGGTTGTGTGCTCAAGAGCTCACGAGGAATCTGCCGCCTTTGCATCCTGTAACATACCTGATTCTCCCACTAAGAGGAAGGGCCTAATTTCACCTAAAAAAAATTCAAAGAAATATTAAATATTAAACATTTTCAGTAGCACGATTCATTGTTAAATCACTTCTATTTAAAATATACATGTACCCATTAAGTAAATGTTAACAGAACAGTGTCATTTTTTGATGCTATTTCATAAATATTTCTTTCCTTGATTACGCCTGAAAAGCATAATGGTTGAAGTGGAAGAGAGTTGCTTTCCAACGCCATTGAGCGGGTTTTTTGTTTGTTTATTTTTGTCTGTAAAGGTATGGAAACCTGACAAGCCCAAACTGTGAAGAAGATGGACGGCAAAGTTCATCCGAATCCAAGACGGTGATCAGGAAGTGAGTATGCCTTTCTCGGCGTTCCAAGCTCTCAGTCAAGACCTATTACCTCAAGAGAATGTTATTTAGTAAAGTTTTTTATTTCTTTGGAATGGTGCCATGGTTTTTTCCATAATGCATAAAATCATAGAATTATTTTCTCCCTGTGTAACGATATTCATTTATTCATCCAGTGAAAATGTATTGAGCACCTACTGTCTGCCAGGCCCTGTGCTAGGGGAACAGCTATGGACAAAATAAATAAGTCCCAGCTCTTACGAAGTTTGTATTTTAGCAGAGAGAGACAAAGAATCCACACAAAAAAGAAGAATGCGGTAGGACAAGGGGCTAGATCAGATGGAAAGTCTGATTCACGTAGGGTGCCAGGAATGGGCTTTCTGCTCTGGTGACACTGGAGCAGAGGCCTGAATGTGGTGCCAGCTAGGCCTTGTGAACGTCCAGGGAGGGAAAATGTGGAAAAGGCTTTGAGGCAAGAACAGTGAGAAAAGGTAGGGAGGCAAATGAGGCTGGAGAAGAGTGAGTGAAGTGGCAAGTGCTAGGGGATGAGATCTGGGAGGTAGCGGGGGGCCCCAGATCATCACATGGGGCCTCAGAGGCCTAGGGAAGGTGCTTGTATTTTATTCTGAGGAAGAACAGTGCTATGAGCACTTAGAAGCACTTAGAAGGTTTTGTGAAGAACAGTGCTATGGCCTGATTTATATTTTATCAGGCTTGCTCTGGATCTGTGTGGAAAATGGACCATGACAGTGGGGATGGGGGCAGGAGTGGCAGCAAGGAGCCCAGTTAGGACCCTTACAAGGGTCTGGGCAAGGGGTGGTGGTAGCATGGGCTTGAGTCGTAGCAGTAGAATAGTGGTATTAGTAACAAGTAGTAGTAACTTATAGTAGTAACAGCTTCTGCACAGATCTTGAAGGTGTTGCTGTCATGATGTGCTGATGGAGTGGATGGGGCACATGAGAGAAAAAGAGGAGGCAAGGATGCCTCCAAAGGTTGTGATGTGAGCAACTGATAGAACAGAACCTCAGCTTTATGAGATAAGAAAGACAGGTAGGGAGGAGCAGATTTGGTGGGGAGCATGTGTCAATAATTTCATCCTAGACATGTTAATTTTGAGGTAATTGGATGAGTCTAGATTTGAGGGAGAAGTCTGGACTGGAGGTATCAATTTGGACATCTTTAGTTTATACATGGTATTTAAAGCTGTGGGTCTGGATGCGACCTCCTGGGGATGAAAGGTAGATAGAGAAGAGAGAGCTCCAAAGACTGAGCCTTGGTTCCTTCCAGTATTAGAGTTAGGGAAGTAGAGGGCCCAGCAGAGGAGATTGGAAGAGAGCAGCTGGGGGGGAAGGAGAAGAAAGAAGTTGTTTCCAGAAGACAAGTGAAGAAGGAATTTTGCGGGGAGTAACCAGCTATGTCTGATGCTGCCCATACGTAAGTGAGAGGAGTCTGGGAAGTGACTGCTGCTTTTGCAACGGTTCTGTCTTTGGTACCTTTAACAAGCGCAGTTTTGGTGGATGGAGGTGTGGGTCAAGAGAGGACGGAAGGCGAGGAAGTGGAGACGGAGAGTTCAGCGACACTTTGGAGGAGTTTTGCTGTGAAGGAGAATGGAGAAATGAGATGGAGGATGATCTGGGGGCAAGGGAGGTTTTTTCATTGTGTGTATGTATTTGTTTTTAAAAATGGGAGGCAGTTTATGCTGATGAGAATGACCCAGAAGACGGTGAAGAAAAATCCATGATGCAGGGGTGCATCACTGTGTGCAGTGATGCTCTTGAGTGGATGGGATGTATGCCAAGGTGCTTCAAACCACTTGTGGTAAATATTCATTTTGGGGCCAAAAGTCTGGAGGGATAATCCTGTGGAATTTTTAGCCCGTCGGAGGGTTGGCTGATGGACTCTTTCCTTCAGGAGCCAGGGGTGTGACGGTTAGAAAACTGAGTATCTTTTTAACTTCCAAGTTAGGCTCCAGATAGTCTTATAGTTTTATTGGATGGGCCATAACTTCCCAGACAACCAAACACACCAGTAGATATTGGAATGCCAAGTGCAAGATGCGATGGTCTGTCCCCAGAGGGCTTGGGGAAACTTCTTGGAGGAAGTGACATAGGCCTTGAAGGAGGGTGAAGATTTTAGCAGTAGAGCCATCCAGGTAGAGGACCAAATTAGGGGAATGCAGCATGCGTGACACTTCGGGGAACAGCACGGCAGTGCAGTGGCTGCTTCACAGTGTCCGTGTTGGGGGAAGGGAGTTGGTGGAGCTGGAGCTGTCATGAAGGGATTTCATTTCTCACGAGAGAATCTGGACTTCCCCAGGTAAGCAGTGGCCTAAAAAGTCTTTGCGGGAGGGAAACAGTATAATCAGACAGCTGATTTGGGGGAGTGGATTTGACTTACCGCTTTCTTCCTCAAAGTATGATCCATGGACCAGCAGCATCAGCATCGCCAGGGAGCTCGCTGGCATTGCAGAGTCTCAGGCCCCACCCTAGACCTCGATTAGAATCTGCGCTTTTAACAAGATCATCAAGTGATTCCTGTGTACTTGAAAGTCTGAGAATTGTAGGATTAGAGGGGTTTTCTTGTTGTTATTGTTAATTTTGTTTATCCAGGAAAACTTAGTGAAATAATTTTTAAAAAAGAACCTCTTTAGATTGAGTATTTTTAAGCATATAGAAAAGAAGACATGCTGTCAGAATTGAGTGGCCAGCTTGTCAGATGGAACCTCGACCAGATTCAGAAATAAGCATGTTGTTATCCACATGTTTTGCAGTTGAGCGAAATCTAGAGCTACCGTTCAACCAGCCCCCGGAACTCTCCAAGGAGAGTAACAGTCTGAAAAATATCCAGAGCTTTTCTGTTTCCCAGGAGGTGTTTTGAGATTAAATAGGTTTCTGGGAAGTAGCAGTTAAAGAAAATTGATTTGTACCCTGGATGTGACGAGTCATGCTCATTATTTTAAAGACCTATTATAAAACTTCATTCACATTCATTGTACACCAGAAACAGTAGCGTGGGTGAAACTCCAGGATAAGCTTTTTTAAAGGGCTTTGCAGTTTTAAGCATATGAGGCTTTAACAAAGAGCTTCACAGAGAACTCCCCTGAGGGGTCCATCATCTGGGAACAATGGTCCTTTCCCAAAGCCTCACAATGAATTGGTAGAAAGTTCTTGACCCTTTTGCTCAGACTGAGTTGCCTTTTAAAAAAATTATGCCTGATGAAAATATGCCGCCTTATCTTATAATGGGTCGCTCTGTCCTACAAATTCTGGAATGCCGAAATCCCTTCTCTCTGCTGACCTCTTCCTTCCTTCCATTTCCCTTTCTTCTGTCTTTCTTTCTTACTGTTTTTTTTCCCCTGCTTCTCCTTTTATTATTTCTTATCTCACTTTACCGGTTTTTTTTTTTTTTTTTTTGAGGAAGAATTGCCCTGAGCTAACGTCTGCTGCCAATCCTCCTCCTTTTGCTGAGGAAGACTGGCCCTGAGCTAACATCTGTGCCCATCTTCCTCTACTTTATATATGGGACGCCTACCACAGCATGGCTTGCCAAGAGGTGCCATGTCTGCACCCAGGATCTGAACGTTCCGTCGAAGCAAAACATGGGAACTTAACTGCTGCGCCACCAGGCCGGCCTCTCATTTTACCATTTTTTGCTTTTTCTTAAGTTATCTTTCTGTTGATCATTTCTGTGACCACATAGGATCACTGCTCTGTCTTTCTGAGAGGAAATCAGAGAAGCACCTTCTCCATTTCATACGTAACACGTTGAACGTTTCTCGATCATCCCCGAGTTCTGGCATGTGAGGTAGCAATGATCGAAGGCATCCTGATGGCTGATGGATGTGTAGGAGATACGGCTATGTGGCAGTTCTCAATGGGGCGATTTTGCCCCCAGAGGACATTTGGCATATTTGGAGAAATTTTGGTTGTCTCAACTTGGTGGAGGGGCGCTGTTGGCATCTAGTGGGTAGAGGCCAGGATTGCTGTGAAACGTTCTACAGTTCACAAGACAATCTCCCTTCCCCCCCAGCAAAGACTCTAAATGTCAATAGTGCCAAGGTAAGAAACATCGAGTGATGAGGTTGCAGCTCTCAAGTGAAAACTGTCTTTATTTATGAATATCTAAATATATGTAAAAATAGGACTATGCTTATTTGGAAATTTATTTATTCATGTCCTTTCTTATAATTAGGGGAATCAAATACTGAGGTGGCCCAGGAGCCAGCCTCATGGAAGGTAAAGGACCCAGATAAGCAGTCTGGAGAACTCAGATTCGTTACCAGCCATATGACCAAGTCACTTGACCTCTCTCAGGTTCAGTTTCTGTACCTGAAAAATGAGTGTTTGGAGTCTGTGATCTCGGAGGTCCTTTCAAGTTTAATGATGTCTAGGATAAAATTTATTTGGATTTTTCTTCATCTTTTTAAAAATGAACATGAATATCAGAAACAGAAATGTGGTCCAAATATTATATTGAATTTTTGAGAGGTTCCCTTGACTGCTTTTCTCTGTTGGAAAGGCTCTGTAACCAGTTTTGATAAAATAGGAAGAAAACATAGACAGCTTATTTGACTTGCTTGTTATTAATCGTGACATCACAACCACTCACTGTGATCATAAATAAAGAGATGAGCTCAAGCATTGTATTGTGGGATGAGGCGGAGAGTGGCAAAATGCCCACTGTTTTCCTTTGCTGCGAATCTGTCTTCTTGTGATTTCAGGTGGGAAACAGACGGCAGGAATTCAGTGATATTCTAAGAAGTAAACATCCTGTTTTAAGGCAGATGCATTCAGTTTTGCAGACCTGGGGTGGGGTGGGGGTGGGGAATCCCTGTTGGGTTTGACCGCGAACAGAAAAATGCTCAACTATTGTTTGGTTTTTCAGTTTTTGATGTAGAGCATAGAGCAAAGCTTACATTTCATGCAGGCTCCCAAGTCCCAAGAGTAGTCTTTCCTGTATTTCTAAATATGGATCTAATCAACCTGTCAGAGGATAAGAGGACTTCAAAGAAGGAAAATGTGGAAATACCGATGAAACAGACAGCATGAAAGATTGGTTTCTGGTGTCTTGGACCACAACGGCTAGTGTTCTTCATGAATTTCAAAAAGTATCAGATTTTGCCGTGACTCCCACTTGTGATTCCAGTCCCCAGTGTGCCCAGTTCAGGCTTTGTGCCGTATCGAGAAACTTTATAGTTAATCTGGCTAAAACAAGAATTCCTTCAGTTGCAAGGAATTCAACTTCCAAGGCTTCTAGATGTTGGAATCTTTGCCACACAGTGATTTCTGACGTTAGCACAAGACTGATGTGTGTAGTAAGGCGTGCCGTGTTTATTTCTCCACTCCCTAAACTCGCCACTGTTTCGAAATTCTTCATTCTACCTGTGCTCTTTTCCTCCGTCCTGCAGATGTTTTTACATGATAAAATGCTGTCTATTTAGAATCATGAAATCTGAGCCAGATGGAAAAAGGAAACTTTCCCTAGTGCAGATTCATTACAATCAGTGAACTCAGAAGCAAAGAGAATGTAAAGAAGGGATATTGACCATACGGAGCCCTGACACCGTGAATCTTCATTCTCTGAAATGGATCTGAGATTAGAATATCTATCTATCTATACATAATTTTATTTATGTATAAATAAATGACACATTTTTATTTCTTTCCTTTAATGACTATTATAATATTGAAGTACCTTCTGTTTCCTTTTCTTTAATTGGCTCTCATCAGTTTCCTCCTGGAATGCCATGTTTTATTTTCTCAAACTCTTTACCATAGCAATGCTTTACATTGTTGAAATCTTTCTGCTTTCATCGTCACACATTCAGATGATATGAATGTCATTCTTGTAATCTTTTCCCGGAAGTTGTAAATAGCGACACCAGATTTTAGCCCCTGGTAAAGAGTCATATAAATAGTAGTAATCCAAGGCATTGGAAACATTTTAAAGAAGAGGAAGATGAGTTAAAGAAAGTTGGCTTTGATTTTTTAATGCCTGGGAAACTTAACAGTGGAAAATGTTAAAAAAAATCTTCCCAGAGAGCTTGCAATCAATATTCATCCCAGTAAATTCAAATACCCTAAGAAGGCAATTGAAATTAATCTGAGTGATTGTAAGAAACATGGGAAAAGAAAGAGGGGGTAAAGAACAGAGCAAAAATAAGATTTAAAACTCCAAATTTAGAAGAATTAAAGGCTATAGTGTGAAAGGAATATTTTTAAAAAGTAAAAGTAAAACAAGAAATGGAGAAATAATATGCTACATAAAAGAGCCAATGTATTGTCTTTAAAACATCCATCTGGATAAAGACAAATAGAAATTATAGTTTTAAAAGTCATTGAAATCTTGAATCAAAGTTGTGCATTTAAAGGAAGAGAGTAGGCTTCCGAGCAGAAATTACTTTTCTAATAATAAAGGAGGAGTCAGACAATATCAATAATCAGCAATTTGGAAAGAAGAAAAATCAGTCACCTGAGAATCTCCTGAGATTTTGTACATGTTAGAGAAAGGTAAACAGACATCACAACCAGACTCCTTGATTCATTCACTCTGTAGCCCCGGAGTTGATGACAATGGCGATGCCAACATCACCAGTGTTGCCACCTCCACTGGCTACAATTTGTGGTGTGCCTACTACTGCAAGGCATTCTGCTTGGCACTTTCTATCTTCTCTTACCATCACAGATAGACTGTGAGATATTGTGCCCATTTTATAGGTGTGTAAACTGAGGCTTGAGAAAAGTTATGTACTTTGACTAAGATCAAGCAGCTGGTTAAGTGGAGGTGTTTGAACTCAGGTCCAGCTGACTCTGAGACCTGAACTTCTTACCATTTTGCTCTCAAGCCTGCCATTTCAGAAAGAGCTTTGGGATCTGAGGGCCTCATGATTCCCACCCCCTCCCACACACACACACAGTGGCCTGTATCACAGCAATAGCGCTGCAGACAGAAGCACAGGATGAACTAGGGTGTAGTATCACTGCGTGGCTATTGTTTTAGCTTGTTAGTGTTCTGAGATCTTTCAGTTTGGGATTCTCTCCTTTTTTCTGTGTTGTTTTGCCTGGCTTTATTATTGAATGAACACCCTGAGCAAGGTCCCCAAACAGCTGTTAGAAATGTAGAAGTTAGACTTGTTTCCTGGGGAAGGAGATGGGTGGCAGGACGTGAGGAAAGAAGAAGGAAGACCAGATTGGTCAGGCCCATCCATCTGAGTGCCTGCTTCCTGTTCTTGCTGCCTGGTAGCATCTGTCATTACCAACGGAAACGCCATTCTAATGGTGAGAACTATAGAAGGCCTCAGCAATTTTTTCATTAGAGGCCTATTTATAACATAAAAACTCCCTTCTCAGACCATGAGGAATTGGAGAATAGTGAGTTATTGAGGTCCCGGAAAAATAATTTTGTTGAGTGTCAATGTCCCTTTCTAATAATAATGGCTAGAATGCATTGACTGCTTAGCAGGAATAGTCCCTGTGTTAACTGCTGTGTATTCTTTTAATATTCTCATAATAACTGTGTATTATTATTCCCATTTTACAGATGGGAAATCTGAGACAGAGAGGTTAAGGAGCATGTCCAAGGTCATCCAATGAATAAGTGAAAGAGCTGTAATTTAATGCAGGCCTTAACCTCTATACCATGTGGCCTCTACTTGTTTCCCTGGGAGAAAAATGAGAATATTTTTCTTAAGTACTTAGTCTGGACCCTCTTGTTTGTCCTTTTTTTTTTTAATTAAGATGTTTTTTATAGCAGTTTTAGATTTATATCAAAATTAAGCAGATAGTAGTGGGTTCCCGTCTACCTCCCTCACAGTTTTCCCTATTATTAACTTCTTACATTCATATAGTACATTTGTTATAATTAACGCACCACTATCGGTACATTATTCACTAAAGTCTATAGTTTATTCAGATTTTCTTATTTTTACCTAGTGTCCTTTTTCTGTTCCAGGATCCCATGCAGGATACCACAGTTCACTTAGTTGTCATGTCTCCCTAGGCTCCTCTGGGCTGTGACAGGTTCTCAGACTTTTCTTGTTTTTGATGACCTTGAAGATTTTGAGGAGTACTTGTCAGGTAGATTGTGGTATGCCACTTTATTGGAATTTTTTTCATAATTAGACTGATATTTTTCTCATAATTAGATGGAATTTATGAGGTTTAGAGAGGAATATCACGGAGCTAAAATGCCATTCTCATCATATGATATCAAGGATGCATACCATCAACACGATTTGTGCCTTGTGATTTGCTGTTGGGCTTGATCACTTGGCTGATTTCAGATTTCTCCACGGAAAACGTCTTCTTTCCCTTTCTGTCCATTCTGTATGGTTTGGAAGGAAATCACTGTGCACAGCCCACACTTGAAGAGTGGGGAGTTAATGCTCCCCTCTTTTAGGATGAAGTATCTACTTACTTTGTTTGGAAAACTTCTGCATGGGAGCTTTGTCCGCCCCTTTTGTTAATTTAGTCAGTCATTATTTGTATCAGTGGAGACTCATGGATGTTTCCTTTATGCTTTGGGTTGCAGCACAATGCTTTATTTATTTTCTTCCTCAGACTGTTCTAGTTTTGGCCAGTGGGAGCTCTTTTGGTTGACTCCTGTGTCACTTTGACATAACTCCTATCATTTGTTTGCTTGAGCTCTTCCTTCCTTTATGGCACAATGAGCTGCTCTAGGCTCATCTTGTGTATTTCCTGCCCCAGTCCTAGAATCAGCCACTTCTTCAAGGAGACCTGGTTCTTTTTATTGAAGAATGGTGTGAGAAACCAAGATCTGGGTGCTAGGTGTGCTCATTGCTACTGGTGTGTCATTTCTTTTAGGCCCTCCCAGCTGACAGGGCTAGGAAATATGTATGTATGCTAATTATGTAAATACACATATCTATAAATGTTTCTAGGTATAGCCGTCTGTATCTGTATTATGCTAAGCATGAGTTCTTGTTGAAGTCTCCAACTCTAATCCATTACCACAAGGATCATTCTAGCCTCCGCCCTTGCTTATTTGTAAATTCTCTCTCCAACAGTGAGAACACTGGCTTCCACCATCTGCCATTCATTATAATGTATAGCAGTATCAGAATTGTTAACTTGTACTCCTGTGGAAAACAACTTTATCAACTAGAGTACAGTGCTTATGCGTGGTTCCTTTTGCCTTTAGTCTTTAAAGACTGCAATTCTTTTTTAAAATAATAAAAACAGCTGATATTTTTGGAGCACTCAGTATGTCCTAGGAATTATTCTAAATACTTTACATCTCGTGT
The DNA here is from genome assembly GCF_041296265.1 of Equus caballus. Lineage (NCBI taxonomy): Eukaryota > Metazoa > Chordata > Mammalia > Perissodactyla > Equidae > Equus > Equus caballus. Next base: position 18,052,474 of record NC_091688.1, read on the forward strand.
CTCCTTTAGGCCTCACAACAACTCTAGGAGGAGGGATCTGTGGTTATACTCATTTTAAAGATGAGGAAGCTGAGGCATAAAGTGGGTAGGTTACAGATGCTGAGCCACAGAACCAGCATCCCAGTTAGTCTGACTCTGGAGACTGTGTTTAGCCACATTGGCTATGCTGCTTATGAAAAGTGGGCGTTTAGGAGCCCTCTTAGTTTTTTCCTCTTCAAACAGAATGCAGTCACTGATACACTGAGGAAGGTTTGGTGATAGGGAGTTAAATCTATGCACGATAATTCTCTTCAATTTCTGTAAATTACCTTCAGATGCCAAGGCCTACGCCTGTAGTTTGGGAATGGAAGACAGGTGTGTAAACACCCTTGCCTTTGGGTAATTGATTTCAGGTTCCTCTGCATCTACTCTTGGCCCTTTCCACCTGTATTTACTTTGTATTTCTGTGTGTCCTTCCTCTCACAATCTTTCTCTTCCTTCTCCTTGCTTTGGACCCTTTCTCTTCTTTAACTGCCCCATGGCTCCTCACTGGGTTCCATGCCCTGTGCTCGCCTTCTGGTGCTTAGCTCTGACTCTGGCTTTGCTTTCATTTATTTCCCTGGACCTCTCTTAATTCCTCTTTCACTTTCCCTCCCAGTGTTCTAATCCGTACTCACGACTAGTACCAAAATGTACAATGGAAAGTACAAGAAAATAATGCAAGATGACCTTGACAAGTCCAGAGAATAATGTTTCCGTGCTTTCCAGGCCTTTTCAGAAAAAAGGGGGAAAAAATTTCTGTATCTTCCTTTGTTCTTTCTCTTCTGGAAAACCATCTAGCTAGAGGTCTCAGAGGCAGCCTCTATCTGGCAGCCTTCCCTGAGACAGAGGAAAACTGCTGTGTTTTCTAGGAGAAAACAGAGTTTTCTTGTTCTCAGGAGAACAAGGTGGAGGGTCTAGCTTAGAGTTGATGTCAAGGTTGACTTTGCCTTCTTTCCCTGAAGGACAAAGTGCACTGGCTCCCCCCTCAAGGCATGGCGGTGTCACAGGCCACATTGCTTCAAGGCCCGCCCTCTGCAAGATCTTCTTACCTTTTCATTATCTGTGGTAGGAAAAGATCTAATTGGTGAAGAGTATCCTAGAATAGAAAAACATTTTGCTGCTTTTTAAAAATGGTTTCATGTCTTATCTTCTGCTGATGATTAAGTAACAATAAGTTATTATCTCAAATAGATTTCTGGGGAGAGAAAAGAGCTCTAAATGAACAGAGTTATTCTTTTTGTAATGGTAATCTTATTTCTTGGCTTGGAAGTTACACGTCATGGGAGAGGTGACTTCATACCTAGAAAATTTTTTATTAAACCTTTTACCGATTCTGGAGTATTTTACTACCTATGGGATTTTAATATAATTTAATACATTTACCTTAAAATCCCTGTATGCATTAAAAAACCTGTGATTTGAGCATAATAGCAGCCTAAATGCTCACCTCAGTCATTGCATGCCTGAAGGTCCCCAAGTCTGGCTAGAAGTTTTGTACTGTTTCCGTGTACCTCTGGCTAAGGCATCTGTCTAGTATCTTCAGCCAGGTATTAAATGTGATTTCTGTTTAGCTAAGAAATCAAGTGAGCAAATCTCATTGTGCTCCATTCCTCCCCTCTCTTCTTACTCTTTAAACAGGTCTTTATGTCCCTTGAAAGTGTTTTGCTCTCTCTCACCTCAGGACCTTTGCTTATGCTGTTGCCCCAGAGTCTTCATCCCACTAATTCTTCCTTATCCTTAAAATCTCAGCTTTAACATTATTTCCTCAGGGAGGCCCTCCTTGAAGCCCTGATGAGGTTCGCTCTCTCTGAAGGTAAATCCTTCTATGGGATCCTAGGCTCCCCTAATGTGACATTCATCACACAAATAGTTTTTTTGAATATGGAAAATAAAGAGCACTCAATAAATATGAGTTTAATTAATGAATGAATTCTTCCCAGGAGTCTGTTTTCCTAGAGGGAAAAGTCTTAGAAGTTGTGTCAGTTGTTTCCACACATTATCTGGACGTGTCATTCTTCCCCTACACACCATTGCAGTAGGAGGAAAAGGGTCACATACCACAAAGTTTTGCACGTTGCCAAGAATGCCTGCGGTAGAAAAAGCCACCTTGACTGTCCCCTCTGCTCTCAGGTTGGGGCCCCTGCCCCTGGCCCCACCTGACCTGCTTACTCAGATATACGTTCCCCCTTGGGGCTGAGGGGCTTTGTTCTGGAACCCACCAAAGATTGCCTTGAAAAAGGAGGTCATGGACTGGCTTTTCTCTTTACTGAGTTTAGATTATGTCACAATCTTAACCTTTCCCTTTGGTTTCAGATTACTTCTTCAGTCTTCACAAGTCATTCAAGAAGCGTGCCTTGTGGTTTATGTTACAATTTGATGTCCCTGAATTGATCTGTCCTGAGGAGGGGTGTGTGTGTGTGTCTCTAATATTTGTTCACAGTGATTGTCTCCCTCTAGCAGGCTTCCAGCAGGCCTGGAGCCACATGTCCTGTGGCTTGTATTCTATGTCATTCTTTCTGTTATAAGGGGCACATCCTTTGAGTTGATTTTCCTGAGTGCTAATTGGTTTTCGCTGAGCCATTTCCCCTTTTTCAGTCTCTTCCCTTTGTGACTTATGGCAAGTAGTTTTAAGACTGCTAACATTTAGGTTTCTCTCCAGGTATCTTGAAATGTCCTTATTGACATTATGTCATTTGAAATCACAACTGATCAGTGTCATGTAGATGAAGGCAGGTATTATTATGTCTCTTATCCAGAGAGGGGTCAGTGGAGTTAGGCGACCTCTCCAACGCCCTTCTTTCACAGGTGGCACAGCAAGGGTGAGAATTAGGTTTTTCTTCTCCAGTCTCCTTTCTTGTTCTGTGTGCAGAGCCAAGTAGCTTCTCTAGTTTAACAGTCACACCTTTCCTGTAAGTTTGTGACTTTAAACCAGGATTTTCCTTCAGTATTACGATTCTTTACATCTTCCCAACTAACCACTTCTGGTTAGTATGTAAGTTAGATCTTAGGAGTCGAGCCAGGAAGGGTAAAATGGAAAAACCATTGGCCAGTAATCCTGTTGTTTCTGTCATGATTTTGTGATGTTGCTTTCCTTTTTGAAATCTTAAGAGTTTCACATTTTATCTGCTTCTTAGTCTATCAAGCATGGCAAGTTTCTTCCCAGGACTGGCAAACATAAAGCTACTGCGAGCTGTGGGTATGTGTCCAGGCCTTTCCGGAAAGCCTCCCTGCCTGGCGTGCTGATAAACGCTCTGTTGATAGGAGAGCAGGGGCCTACTCTCTGCTGGATTGTGCTGTTTGTGTATGCCTCCCTTTTCTTCTCTTTCTTCTTCCTCCTCTGCCTTCATTCCTCTTTCGAGTGAAATGCTTTTTCTAGCTAATTCAGTGTCTGGGTTTGTAGGGAAATTTCAAAGCCATCTTAGGCTAAGCTGTGTGAAAGGCACTGTGACAGAGAGTCAAATGGGTAGATTACCAGAGCTGGTTAAAAACATCAGACTGAGGAAGACAAAATGTGCACCTAGAGGCAAGTCCAGTCTGGACTAAGGTCCCCCTTCAGAACTCCCCCAAGCCTTCTGAGCTACAACTCGCCATGGAAGTAAGTTCTGTATAACGGGCCCTTTAGAAATACACAAGTACGCGGAGATGCAAACGAGGATACACATTTTGTAACTATAATTGTGAGAACCTGAAAATAACTGAAATACCTGCGCACTAGTAGAAGAATACTTACATTAATTATGGTGCATCCATGCAATTACAAGATTCTCATGTAATCCTGAGAAAGTAAGATCTAGAGGTAGTGATTGGAGAGGTGTCTGTAACATACTATTCAGTGGGAAAAGAAATCTGTGTTGGTTTCTATATACATATTGTATCTATCCATATATACGTGGATACATATCCATAGAGGAGTCTAGAGGCTATACTCCAAACTGTTAGCAGAAATTCATGAGAATAGGATTAGAGTGAAGGGAGAGTAAATGTTTTGCTGTTTTAGTGTATAAGCATTTGTAATATTTACTTTTTTGCAGTAAATCATCAGTTTTGTAATTTTAAAACTAACAATTATGGGGAGTAAAGGAGTAAATGATATATTAATGTCTTTTAATATATGCCTTTTCCCTGTCATTTTGAATTTCTGCCTGGGTTCTCAGTGATGAAACCCTGAGGGGTCATCAGGGTCATTGGGTCGCTGGTCTTGTTGTTAGGTGATGCTGTCTTCGATTTTTATTGTGTGATGTGAATTATCGTCTGTATCTGTTTCTCCATCAAGGTCATCAGCAGAGTATTCTCTCACTGGACTATTAAGACATATTAACTGAGTAGCAGTACTAGTTAAGTTAGTCCACCCTCCTTTTGAGATGTGCAAAACTGTTCTGTAAGAGTCAACCTGATGTAAGCAAATGTCAGATTTTCCTGTGTTCTAGGCCGCCACCTGACTTCCGTGCCTACCACAGTTCTGGGCTTAATGCTTGTCAGGAAAGAAGGGAAATTATTCAAAGAAAAAGTCATATTCCTTATAAAAATGAAATATTAGAATGCCTCTCCGTCATGTTCTTCTTCATGGTATTTGGTTTTGGTGAAGAAAGGAGAAATAATGAATGCTCTATCTGGGCTCTCAAAAAATAGAATGCCATCAATTTTGGAGATGGGGGTTAGAGTTTCAATATATGAATTTGGGAAGGACACAAACATTCATACGTAACAGATGATGTAACAAGTGAACCAAGTAGTAAAAGTCCATTAATTTCATCTTACTCATGTTTTCAATTAATCCCAGAGCCCAGATTAATTTCTCCTAGCTTTCTGGAAGGGAATGAAACTTTTGTTTATCTTTTTAATCTGGACTGAAGATTTAGAGAATATTGAATTATTTCTACGGTTTTAAGTTCCAACTTTCATTTGATGGTTTTATGTCATCTATTTCTGATGTAGGTATGTGAATGTTATAGTTCCAAATGCCTTCATGTCCACATTAGTGAAACAATGATATGCACAGCAGTGAAAACAGTGAATGAATTTATTTTCTTTCTGCTTGTACTTCAATTCCAAAAGTTAAGCAGTAAATTGGCTTTAGTTGTATTTATGCTTTGGTCATAGTCCAGCTCCCTGGTATGAAATTGGGACGTAGGAAATTTAGACACACCTGTGAAAACCCAGACTGCAGTTTCACATAGATGGATAATAATACCTTTTAGTCTCTTTTCAGTTGGTTAACTAAGTAAATAATATGTTTGAAGTATAATTAGATGATCATTTTAAATTTTGCTAAAAAAATTTTTTCAGCTGAAAAACTTTAGTTAGGTCTGTAGTTAAAACGAAGTGTCACATTGCTGTCAATAAAACCTGCATTGATTAATTTATAGCCCCTATCATCTTCTCCAGCCATCGTCAATGTATTTATATACCTTGGCCGTGAGGGCAGCTAGTCATTAATGAGGCAAAGTACCATGTTCCCCATGGTACACAGTTCAGCACGTCTTCTTTGAATATTTTTGTATCTTTTTTTTCAGTCAGTTGTTTTTCTCTTCCGTTGAGTGAGGGGCTGCCCCTAAACTAGAGACAGCATGCTCGTGTTATTAGTGACATGTCTGGAGGGGGCTGTGCACACACAATGGCCCTGTCTCTTTTTGTGCACTGGACCTTGTTTCACCCAGGATGGACTCTGGTGCGGCATCAGAGGAAGTCACCTTCACAATGGCTTTGCGTATCATGTTTTTCTCCTTTACCTTTCAAAGACCTGACTTCCTTACTCATTCTCTCTCTCCCACTTGAAACATAGTCTCTTCTTGTAATTTGAGAAGAGAAAGGATAATTTTCTGAGGACATTTTTGGTTCTTATGCTGAAACCCTGACCATCTTTGTAAAATTAGATTTATGCATTTATCTTTTCCAAACCTAGGCACTTCTTTCATCAGGTGGATTGCTGGTCTACTGTCAGTCAGTTATTTCCTAAAATGTTAGGACAGTAGGTTTTGTGGTCTCTGATTTGAGTGAATCCAGGATTGGAAGCACATAATCTTGTTGTGCACAGATTGCTTTGAAGTTGCTTCAAGCCTCACTAAATCTTCTGCGTGTTTTTTCCTGCCTTGTGTGGGTTTTTCCAGTTTATGGTCTGTTTTTTTTTTTTTTTTTTTTTTTGTAAACTTATCAATCTTTCCCCTTGCTCTCCAACCACCATTTTGTTATTTTAAATAATAAAATGTATCAGCTTGTTTTCAAGTGCTTTAACTTCATCAACATTGCCGGGAACTTTCAGGTGAACTCTCTGTGGAGTACCTGCCTGCGTTTTCCTGGGGTGTGCCTGGCCTAGGTCCCCATGTCCCGGGCTTGTTTGGAGTCCCCACAGCCGGTCGGGTGCAGTGACCCTCCATTTCTGTTTCTCAGTGCCATCGCCTCGATCCTGAGGGCCTGGCTTGACCAGTGCGCAGAGGACTTCCGAGAGCCCCCTCACTTCCCTTGCTTACAGAAACTGCTGGATTATCTCAAACGGATGATGCCAGGCTCCGATCCAGAGAGAAGAGCACAAAATCTTCTTGAGCAGTTTCACAAGCAAGAGGTGGAAACCGACAGTAAGTACTTGCTTGGTTCCAGGGAAAAAGCTAGATTCTGATTCTGCGACCTCCATGTTGAGGACGTGTTCTCCCTGTACTTGATGAATGACCTTGGTTTCCCTCAGAAAGACAAGCTGCTGGCAATTGGTGGTGGGTGTAAAATTCTAAAGGTTATTGAAGTGCTGATTATAGAGCCTTAGAGTTTTGGAGCAAAGAGGGGGAATTTCAAGACCACCTAGTCTGGCTCCCTCATTTTATAGGTGAGCAAACTGTGGCTTAATGAGGTGAAGTAATTTCCTAGGCTTTCTTTTAATACCATAAAGAGGATGATCTTTTACCTTCCCTTGTCAACATGTACCATGCTGAACTTGAATTTACTTTTTATTTTCTGCCTAATGGCTTCTCCTTCTATCAAATGGGAACCCATTACGAACAACCACCCCCATTCAGCAGTCAAAGAATTAAATTCAGTTCTGCTGCTGCCCTCACCAAAGCTCGGAAAAGGTGTTTCTCCTTCAGCTAGAGAGCGTCACTGTAATCTGTCCGCTGCCAGGGCAGATTTCTGTCATTTAGCATCTCTGATGGCTTCATCAAAGGGAGTTTCTGTGGCTGTTTTTTCCTATTTGAGGAACTGACTGCCTTTTTTTCAAGGACAAAGCAAGGGCCACCACTGCAGGTCGAGGGCTGCTTGCAACTATCAGGCTTTGAAGAAAGTCAGAAAGAGGTTAGGACAGGCTTTTTCAGCATGACATCTTATCCCCTCGCTGGCGGCTGGGTGATGGTTGCCATGGCGGCTGACCCACTTGGAGCTTCTGACAGGCGTTTCCCTGAAGTGACGCCTGATTTCCTCAGTGAGGGAAGGGAAATGGTTCCTCAACACCGATAAGGGAAGCTGCATCAGCGCCAAAGAAAATATCCTTAAATTCCCCAACAGTACCTGTTGCATTTTTTATGTATGGGGGACCGGAGAGGGGAAAATGCAGTTGCATCATGAGAAGCGACTGCCAAGTGCTCTCTATCTCAGATGACTTCATCTGCCGGGAATGCTCGAATACCAGGGGCACTCCTCCAGCTGCTGGACCTCAACTCCCTTCAGGGCCTCCCCTCCTGTCTTTGTGCTGGAGTGGAAAATGCTGCGTTAGAGCCCAGCTCTCCCCATTGGGGCTGCCCCTGGCTCCAGGCCTAATTGGGGAACCGGTGGGACCAGTCGTTCATTGTTTCCAACCCGGGTCCTGGAAGGCAGAGCTCATTTGGCAGGCCGAGGCAGGGAGCAGTAGATTGCCTGACTTTGGAAAGGCTTTTAAGGCAGTACCCAAGAAGGCATTTTTTCTAAGTTTGGAAAATTTTAATCAAGAAAGCTCTAAACTCTCTGTTTATTAAGTACAAGAGTCGTTACTGAAAAGGAGTTTTAGGAGCTTGGTTCTCATGAGCCTGTTTCACTCCATTTTGTGCCGGCAAAAGCAACGAGCTCTCCTACATGTTTTTCAAAAGTAAAGTTTTGCTTCAAGGTTTTACTTACTTACCTCTGGAAGAGAGTCAAAGGCAGAAATTGTGAAGGCAGGGATAGGCCCCAGAGAGAAAGGACCACATAATCCTCATGCCTAGCAGCATCTAAGCGCACATCGGGCTGCTCTGAGTGTTTGCTAAACCAATGAGGAGATCAAGCCTTACCATGTACACTTTCTGGCTGAAGTGGGTCAGCCTCTGCATTGCAGAGTTATTGGGACAGATTTATTTAGTAGCTAGCAAGAGGGATGAAAGGCCCATTCTGAACCTATGTTTGGGATTTCAGATTTCGTATTCCTCCACTGAATGAGAGAGTACAGAGTTTTGTGGAGGAAAGGTAGTGAAGTCATGGGGTTTTAGATTTCTTTAACTCATGCCTGTTTGTGTCCCAGACTCTGGAGGCAGGCAGTGACCCCCTCCTACCTTCCCCAGTCGTAACTCAACCCCGTTTGCATCAGTACCTTCAACTCCAGGGTGAGGGGGCCATCCTTAAATCACATACACATCTCTGGAGTTGGCCTGTACCCACGTGGTGCCTCGACAGAGGAAGTGAAATAGGGTCCACTCTCAGAACCCCCTTCTCCCTAGAAAACTAAGAAAAGGCCATCCTACGAATCCCAAATGCCTAAAAGCCTCTTATTCTACAAAGAAAGAGAGAAAATACTTAAAATGGAAACATTCTGGGGGAGTAGTAACACACTGACTTAAATTTCTGCTTAGATATGACTGAATGCAACTAGGTCTTTTTCTTGAGAACAGGTTTAACAGGCAGGAGAGCAAGGCGTGTGAGGGGGCATGAGGTTGGGAAACAACCCAGGAATTAGAAAAAGGTTCCGGGGAAAGGGAGGTGGGGGTTCAAATAAAACTTCCTCCAATTCTACAGTCTTTCAAAATGGCGTCTGGAGGTCCTATTCCATGTACTGAGCTCTTCAGCTTTTGACTTGGAATCCTAGGTAGTGATGATAGCCTTCTTCTCCCTTCTTCAGTCTGTGCCCTGTATAATCTGCTAATTGATGATCTTAATCTATAATAAGGCTCAGGTGAATTTAATTTAAGTCTCTTCTACTGCTTCAGGCATCCTTAACTTTAGGTGGCAGCTGAATGCTGCTCCAAACATTTTGAGAATTCCAAGGACTGTCTGAGAATTCTGAGGACTTCTTCAGCATTTCTGCTACTAAAATGGCCCACTCTACTCCCCAAAGCCTAGCCTGACTTGATGCCCAATCCAGGCTTCTGGTTAAAAATGGTTGGGGTTTAGGAAGTAGTTGGATTAGTCCTTCAGCTGATCAGAGAGTTTGAGGGAGCCTCAGATGAGGGTAACTCCCTGAATATAAACCTAGCTTTGCTCTAGTCTTTGCCTAACCAGGCCCTGTCTTTGGCCTAGGAAGTAGGGGTTCGTCAAAGCGACAACATGAGGCCTCTGAACTTAATAAGAATCTAAGAACAAGCAGAGATTGCGAAGACCTCCATTTCACTCAGATCTATTATGCTTGCTGTTCTCTCCTTGTGGGTTTTCTGAAGGATTAGCCTTCTTCTTCCTAAATGGAAAGAGTTCAATTTGACTCTGTAAACAAGGTCATATACAATGGTACCAAATAACTAATTTTTTTGCCTCTGTGGACAGATGGATTTCCCAACACCATGTCCTTCAGCCTGGAAGAGGAAGAGGAACTGGAGGGTGGAGGGTCCGCAGAATTCACGTGCTTCTCAGAGGATCTGGTGGCAGAGCAGCTGACCTATATGGATGCAGTAGGTCTTCTCTTTGTGTCTCAGATGTGCTTCTACTTAAAAGGTGGGGAGGGACAGTCCTAGTGGCCTCGGGGAGGGCAGTGGGGTAATGTGAGTTAAGTCTTTTTGAATCCTTGAAAGAGGCTGTTCCTGTAAATGCAGAGTGAAGATGTGACTTGAATCAATCATTTGAATAATTCAGGCCTAAGCTCTTGCAGTCCTTGGTGAAGATGCTTTTTACTTGGCGCTCAATACACAAGGGGAAATAGGAATTCTAATCCTGGTGAAACAAAAATCTACCCTGTCCCGTGGGTATTTCTCTCCCTGTAGACTCGTAAATATTTCAAGATCTGAACTGTTTATTTGGAAGATTGTAAAGGGGTCAAAGTATAAATTAGGATAAAATAAATTCACTGAATCCGCATGTGACTGTATCTGGCAGCTCATTTCCATGTGTGCTTCTGGTACTTTTGAAGTTTGAATATTTTTGTTAACCGTACATATTTGATTGCATCAGTCACATTTCATAGCTTAATGTTAGCTGGTAAATACTAGTTGAAGAAGAGAGGACTGTTATAAATTATCGCAATGGTTTTAGCTCTTCTGCGCTTACCACTTCAGAAAAAGCAGCATAGAAAGTGGCAGAGTATTTCCATCTAGTGAACATTCAAATAAACTGTCAGAAGTCAATCAGACAGTCTGTGTAAAGCAAATCCTGTTGTTCTCTCTTTTACACAAACCCTTACACATCTTGTATTGAGTTGTTGTACAAATGAGATAGGATTTGTTCAACAAATTTGTTGGTGGTGTTGTTCCACAACTGACAGCATAAGAGAAACATGGGAAACTTCATCCCATCTTTCTTTTTTAGGCAAAGACCTGGAAACCGGGCTCTAAATTCTCCTTTCTTCCTTTTACTGTGTGACGTTGAATCGTTTTTCCTTTTATATGCTTCTTAACTGTCTTAATTTTAAATAACCTGAAATAGTGACATGGATGAATGTCACAGGTACTGTACTTCTGATTCACTTTTCCCGTGGTGATGGAGCATCCATATGCATTATCATTCATGATCATGAGTGCCCAGAACGTGCCATGGTTATGATTTGGAGGTCAAGATAATCTTAACCACTTCTTTTTGATTAGTAGTATAGATTTTTACCTGACTTTCCTTCAAAGACAGAAAAGTCAAAATGTTTTTGGTCACGTAATTTTTCTTTTGGTCATTATGTTCCATTTGTTCAGTTGAGCACATTTAGAAAGAACATGTAGGAGTTTTTGATCAATTAATATATTAATTATTCACTTTTGTCTATTGAAATGCACACTATGAGGCACATCAAGTAGAAAAGGATTATGGGTCCATTCACGAACTGCTGATTTACAGGTGATCCAGGTGATGTGCTTTGCCTTATGAAATGTCTTGTGCTGTCCTTAAAGTCAATTCATCTTTTGTTCTAGCAACTATTCAAGAAAGTAGTGCCTCACCACTGCCTGGGCTGCATTTGGTCTCGAAGGGATAAGAAGGAAAACAAACACTTGGCTCCTACGATCCGTGCTACCATCTCTCAGTTTAATGCCCTCACCAAATGTGTTGTCAGCACCATCCTGGGCGGCAAAGAACTCAAAACTCAACAGAGAGCCAAAATCATCGAGAAGTGGATTAACATTGCCCATGTAATTGTCTTTTTTACAGTATTCTTAGTGTTTAGTAGATATTGGAGATGACTTCATCACTCTGTTTAACTGGCTTATCCATTTGGTTGAAAGCCAATCAAAAGACCATGCGTGAGGGTTCACTGAGTTTTTGTCATTGTTATTGTTGTTCTTCCAGAATAAGAAGAAAAGTTGCCTTTCTTGACTTGGGAGCTTATTTATTTTTCCTCTTTAAAAAAAATTGGTCCCTTGCTTACTTCTTTCTGCTCGTGGGCCCCCACACTGCCTCTTCTCCAGGGTGAGACCTTCCATCTGCTTTTTCCTTTGTAGTCACAGACTGAGTGTCGATTCTGCCCAGTGTTCAGTAAATATAAACTGATGGTCTAAGTGTTAAACAGACTGCTCTTCAACCCAGAATGGTTGCCCACGTGCCCTTCTAGGACCTGGAAGCTTTATATCTTCTGCAGATTTGAAGAGCCGGTACCTTCTCAGAATCCTGAATCTCTTTTCTAAAGGGCTGAGATAGACTGATTGCACGTTACTGGGGCTTTTCTGAGGGCCTTATATCTGAAGTTGGAGGGGCAGAGTCTGTTCCTAGCCCTGAATGACATTCTGCTGAGTGTCAGTCTAGTCTCTTGAATCAGCTGCTTACATGCCATATGACCTTCACTTATCAGCGTCTTATTTCATGATTGAGAAAAAGTGGACAATATTCAGTTAGTTGGTCACCAAATATTTTAGGAGCTCCTAAAGGTGCATAAGCTACAATTTTATGTACTTTGGGGACATAGATAGTGTAAACACAATTTGGTCCACAAGAGCCTGTAGTCAAATAAAGAGACTAAGATATACTGGAATTATCTCAGCCTGGGCAGAAGAGGAGCAGGGCCATGGAGAGCAGTGCTGCAGAAATGGAGGAGGGAGGAATCACTTCTGACTGGGAGGGCCAGGGAGAGCTTCACGGTTAGGATGACATTTGAATTTAGCTTTGAATAATAGATAAAATTTTAGATATTTGAAGATTGGGGAAGATTTTTTTTTCTAGGCAGAGGACATTAAATCAGCAGAAACTACGTAATTAACAATGATTTTTGAAAAATAATTATTATTTAAATATCTTATTAGTCCATCTTCTGGGCTGTATGGGTCAACCTTCAACCAAAACATACTTTTTCTTTCTATCTCAATATATACTTTTTCATTAAGCCCCTATCTATAAAGCATAATGCTTAAACTTTCACATTCTCTCTTTTTTTTTTCCACATTCTCTTTTGTTGCCTTTGATTAGAGAGAAAAGTCATAATTGTGCCGGAGAATTTGCCTTATTTTGAGTTTTTAGCTGATGTGTTACCAGAGACTTCTTAGTATATGAAAAAAGTAAGAAATAAAGAATATCTCGTGCAACTTAGATTTCTGCTATTCTGAATTGAGCTTATTTCTCAACAAGTAAGAGCTACAAAGTTCTGATAGAGTGTGATCAAGCATAGAATTTCTCTTTCTTAGAATGAGGAGAAAATATTTTTGCCATAAATGTCATATCCTTTAATCCATTCAACTGCTTAGAAAGTCTATAGCAAGAATGTAGCATGTGTTTATATGACAGTGTGCCTCAAACAATGACTTTTTGTCTAAATTAAATATAAATTGTGCATTTATGCAATAATAAGAAATACAAGCTGAATAATTTGAGGTATATTCCAAATCCCATAGCACATGCTTAAATGCCAAGAGTCCTTACTCTTGGTGATGTAGTTTCCTATTATGGAGCATGTTGTGTCACTTAAAATTGTATAGAGTAACTAGTAAAATAATAAAATTCATAGGTGGTTTCCTGCCAAGATTTATTTTATTTTTTCCTGCATTAATCACAGTCAGTGTCTATTGAGAGGATGTTTGAAAAATAATAATAGTTTTGTATGCAGAAAATATTTCTGACCTAATATGACTGTATTTTCTTGGACAGCCTTACTGCTATGTTCTTACTTCTGTATCACATCTCCTGGAAGATACCTCCTTTCCTAGAAATGGAGCCAGATGCCTTTTGTACTCCTTTAAACCCTTAGCTTAAGCCTCTTTCTGAATAATGTGTTCCATATGTTTATTACAATTTGCATGAAATATCTGTGCCTGAGTTCCTTTATTTATTGCAAGTTTCCTGATTTTTAGAACATAACTTTGGGATTCTGAACCTTTGTTGAACCATGCTCTCATGGGCTTGGGTTTCCAGACTGACTATAATTCAGAGCTCTTTTGCTCGCTCGCTCGCTCTTTCTTTTTAAATAAGGAGAGGGCGTTGAGACATGCAAAGATAACGGCCATGACTTTTGTAAAATACTTTGACATATGCTCTAAGAAAACATTTGGGGGTTTGTTTGTTTGGCATAGTTTTAAGTAGCCAGATTTTGGCAGGCTAAGTTAGATAATGCACTTTTTCCTTCATATTCAGAATTAGCGCTGCTTCGTGACATGATCTTTTAAGCAATGTGCATTAATGCCCAACCACTCTGGGATCTCTGGCCCCAGATGTTCTCTACAAAGCCAAACCCGTGTTCACACGGTGTCCTCATTTGTGAACACTGGATGTATTATACTGCCAACGCCTGCATATGAAGCATCTCCTTTGACATAAGGCCTTGTCCACTCTCCCCATGTTGCCAAGAAGGGGACCCTCTCCCTGACTGCTTTGCTGTCCCTGCCATTCATTCAGCAGGACTTTGACTCCAAGGTCACTGGCTGCTGATGTTGTAGACTCCGTATGGTAGCCTAAGTTTTGAGATCAGAGAGCCTTTCTCCTTACCAAGAAAATGACACCGAGAATGTTTCCTGTTCTCTTTCTATTTTGTTTTAAAATGGTGCCAAAATGAATTTTATTTTAAAAGCGCAAGTTATTTTGGAAACATTGAGGTACCAAGGTGTTTCTGAATGTTTATGATTGTGCCACAAGCCAATTTGAAACCCAATGAATGTGTATAAAAATATTTCCTCTTGGCTAAGAGCATGAAAGCCAAAGTTCACCTTGTGGTGAATTTTTATTGCCAAGTTATATACCCCTCTTTAGACAAGAGTTGGTCATGAGATGTTCGATGCTATCTGACCTCAAAGTGGCTGCTGCCCGGTTCACTCTGTGGTCTGAAGGATACAGTGATCTTTCATGTGTATTTTTAGGGCGTCTGTGTGCTTTCAGCAGAAGAAAGTTTGCTTTCTCTAGCATAGCTGTGCAGACTCACCTCCATTCGTGTTTTTACTAGGAAAGCTGGAAACTATAAAACTGTAACAACAACGCAAAAAATATATTAAAGGGAGAAAAACAAGCCTTCAGTGCCAAAATCTATAAAGCGTTTTGGTGACTAGGGTGGGAGTAAGGAGCCACTTTTTGATGTTCAGTATTTGTACAGCTGCCTATTTAGTGGTAAGAATTCATAGCAGCTGCGATACCTCTAAAACAGGAAACCACCAACTCACTGTATTATTGATATTAAATGCCTTTTATGTTTTAATCACTCTCCATACAGGAATGTAGAATCCTGAAGAATTTTTCCTCCTTAAGGGCCATCGTTTCGGCACTCCAGTCCAATTCCATCTATAGGTTAAAAAAGACTTGGGCTGCGGTCCCAAAGTAAGTTCCCAAGTGCTCTGCTTTCTCTACCTGGGGTGATTAGTTGCTGTTTAAATGGTGCGGGTCCTCACCTTCAAAGCTCATATCATGTAACTAGAGAAACATATTCTAAAGCCTTTGTTTCAGGCGGGGGGCATTTTACGCGTAATCATTAATGAGTTTTGAGGCGGGAGTGCTGCAGAAATCACACTCATTCTCATATGTGCCAAAGCCAAGACTGTTGACTTTTGGGGTGACTTTAAGGATGTGCTTATTATCTGGATTTTGAGGGATAAGGTTGTGGCAGGATGAAGTTACAGCAATTTGCCATTCCTTCTGGTTATTTTTCAACCACATTCCAAAGTCCTAAGCTATCCCAAGACATGAGGGAGAATGTGTGCAGACAGGACATTAGTTCTTACTGTTCAGCAAGAACCCCTTTAGGTAGTTTCTGCTCCAGCATATTAAAAACTATCTTAGTGATGTTAAAAACCTCGAAGTGTTCCTTCCTAGGTACCTGACTAAAATTACTAACTGGCCACATTCTATATTGTTTTTCTTCATATTTTTTGCTGTAACCTTTGGAACAATAACAATTTAGTGTTCAGATTGCACTGTTGCTCTCTCCCCTATTTCCAGAGCTTCCCCTGTAGACCAGGGAACTTTTTGCAAAGGAGGGAAGGGTGAGTGAGGAGGCAGTTCTGGTCCCATATCAGCACAGGTTTAGAGGCTGGGGAATGTGTCATGGTTGCAAACTAGGTCAGCTCCATCCAACAAGTCTACCTAAGTTGGAACTAATCAAGAAGTCAGGAAGAATGTGTAAACTGTTTATAGTCTATGCTGTGTGCGGTAGAGTCCGTCAATCAGGAGAGAGGCCAGCTTGCTCCCCAGGCAGGCCTGGTCTTGTGGAATTGGTGGGTTTGGTCCTCAGAGTGGAAGGTCCAGGTACTCCGTTTCCTCAGTTCACTTAGAGCTGATTAAGCCCTAAGGGACCAACACTATCCGGACCTGCGAGGTTGGTAACCCAGAGTTTCCTAAATTTTTGCTGCAAAATGAGTTCCAGAGTACTCATGCTTAGCGATGAGCTCGTATTCTCAACCAGGGGAAAGTCTACTTGGGGGAAGTCAAATTATTGATTACATAATTTTTCAATGGATGAAGAGAGAAAAATTGAAGTGGATGATCTTGCTGCCTGGTGTTACAGAGCTGTAGAAGCCACAGCCACTTGGACTCAAAGCTCAGGCTCTGTTTACAGTGCCGTTACCTGTCTGAAGGAAACCTGGCAGAGAGGGTTTTCCAAGTCCAATACAATTTTCTTGATTCCCACTCTTTTCTTGGGTTCCTTCTCCTCTTCATTAGTTTGAATAATCGAGGTGACTGTGTGTGAAAGAGAGATTAGTTGAATGATTTTCCTCTGCACATGAATCTTATGAAAGATACAGGTCATATAAAGTCATTAGATGATGGGCCCTGAAACACGATGGGGAAATCAGATGCATACAGTCTCCTCATCCTCAACACCGCTTACCTCCTCCCTTCCCCTTATCGCTGTTCCCCAGCTGGGGCATCAAAAACAAAGGGATGGGGCCGGCCCGGTGGCGCAGCAGTTAAGTTTGCATGTTCCGCTTCTCGGCGGCCTGGGGTTCACCGGTTTGGATCCCAGGTGCGGACATGGCACCGCTTGGCACACCATGCTGTGGTAGGCATCCCACACATAAAGTAGAGGAAGATGGCCATGGATGTTAGCTCAGGGCCAGTCTTCCTCAGCAAAAAAGAGGAGGACTGGCAGTAGTTAGCTCAGGGCTAATCTCCCCCCCCAAAAAAACAAAGGGATGCTCAGGTGCTAAAATGCAGCATTGTCTAACTGCAACCTTCTCTGCTTGCAGAGAAAAGTAATCCTGTCTTTCCTTGGTGGTTGATAAATTGAACACTATGGAAAGTCACTTAACCAGCCAAACATTTTGTCCACAGCAGATTTGAGGCTGAAACACAAGTGGACTTATATCTTAATTTCTTGGTTACCTTAAGAGAAGGTCCATTCTTCCAGTTGGCTTTTTTAACTATTAAAAAAAAAAAACCACTAAACAAACCTGAAAGCTTCATGCTATACAATGTGGTTGTCCGGTTGTTTTTCAGTTGGTTGGTTCATGTTTTAGCAGAGATGCTACAGAAATGTCACAGTTCCTTAGAGAAGACAGCTTCTTGGCAGCTTTATGAATTTTACATTGCTAAATTCAAGGGACAGGGTTAAGATATCTTATTTGGTTATTGCTTTCCTATAATCACACTAGTAACTTTCAGTGGACAGGGAAGACGTCTATTTTTTTCTTTTTATTTAGGCCCACGTGTAATTAAGTTCTTAATTATTTTTTCCAAAATATAAATAGCTTTAATGGCTTTATTATAAGAGTAATATTATACTCATTGTAAAACAAATTCTTAATAATGACTTTCTCATGATAATGAAAATGCTGCACATACAATACTATTGCCCCTGTTAATTCTGTGTGTTCTGTTCTCAGTAACCCTGGAGGGGTGTGTAGAGAAAAGCAAGAGGCCCTTGGAGATGTAGAGTACTAGAAAGGGACCAGGGCAGAGTAGGTGCTTTCTTTATGGGATCCTCCTGACTTTCACCGCAGCCCTACAAGGGGACGCTTAGTGTTTTCATTGTGCAGATAATAAAATTGGAGCTCAGGAAGGTTAAGTGACTCATCCAAGATCAACTGGGGAGTGAGTGGCAGAGTTGGGATTTGAACCCACGCCTCTGACTCCAGAGCCCGTCCTGATTCCACCATCTACTCCGACTCTGAGAGTAAGAACGCTGACCTGTGGTTCAGGAAATTTGAGTTCTATCCATGCAACTCTCAGCAGTTGGTAGTGGAAATTTGGGCATATCCCTCACCCTGGCATCTCCATCTCTAAAATGAGGGGATTGGCCAAGATGATTTCTCAGGTCCCACGGGACTCTATGTGTGTTGCTGAGATATGTTTTTTTTTAACTTGCTGATGAGAACATGTCCCAGTTGAAAACTTAACGCCCCAATTTAGCAATCCGTTTTTATGATTATAATATGCATGGTTAGAAAATTTGCCTCTCTTCACACAGGTGACCATATCTGCTTTTTAAAAAAGTCACCCTGCGTGAAAAGCGTCGTTGACTTCACATGTGCTCATTTTGCCCACTGATCTTGGGACGAGTACAGTCCTGTGTAGCCATAGGTACTGAGGACAGCTGCGCTGACAGTGTTGGGCTTTTACTGACTCTTCATTTGTTAATATTTTCTTAATCCCTCTTATAGGGACCGAATGCTGATGTTTGAAGAACTTTCAGATATCTTCTCAGACCACAATAACCATTTGACCAGCCGGGAACTTCTGATGAAGGTGAGGCTCTGGGTGATGGTCCCTGGTAGCACTATTGCTACTCTGGAATCCATTCAAGGGAAGAGTAGCTTGAGGGCTCTTTACGTTCCTGCAGTCCCACAAGAAAGCCTTAAGTGACCGGAAGGCAGAATTTTTGTTTTTTATGCTAAATCTAAGAGGGTTGGGGCTGAGAACATTCAACGTCCAGCTCCTCAGCTCCACTTATGCAACCAGATTGCGAAATTTGTGCTCGTGTGTGTATCTCTTTAACAAGCTGCTCTGCAAATACCAAGTCTGGCAGTTAGGTGGGTGAGAGGCCCCGGAATATTCCTTCTCAGCAAAACATTTTCTAGCATGACAGAGGCCAAGCCTGCAATTCCACATCCTTTATTTGGACTAAATTGCACAATCCGTCAGTCAGCAATATTCGTTGAACACCAAGTGAGTGCTGACTGCTGGACCACGGGCTAGGTAAAGGTACAGCCTGGTTCACTTTATCTCTCTAGACATTTGTTGAATGCCTGATATTTGTAAAGCGTTGGACTGGCCTCTAGATTCCGTGAAGATGACTAATACAGACCCTGTTTTCAAGAATTCACTTTAGAGTTGGTGGATATAGATAGTAAACAAGAGTAAGGCATCCAGTAAAGGTCCAAACAGCAGATGGTGAATGATCATAAGAGGGGAACATAGGCCAGAAGGTATCTTCTCAGCCTTTCTATAGAGTAGATTTTAGCATCCTCATTTTGCAGATAGCCAAGACTCAGAGAGGTAAGTAACTTATCCTAAGTTACACACCTGGTAGGTGAATCCAACCTGGTGAGACTCTGAAATCTGTGCTTTTATCACTGTGGCATGAAACTATTTCTTCTGATCACTTGGCTGTAGGGGGCGGGGTAGATCAGGTAAAACTCCAGAGAAAAGGTAAATCAGTAATTCAGCAAATAATTGATTGAGCATTTACTATGTGCTAGGTGAACCGTATTGAAGGCAAGCTCTGATCTTAAGGAGATTCCAGTCTCATGGGGGAGGTAGAGAAGTAGACAGTTATGAAACAGTATGGTACGTGCTACCATAGGAGGAAGCCCTGAGCTGGGCAATTAGATGATATGATCCTTGTCGTTAGTCTCCTTTTCTGTAAATTGGAGACTATAATGGCATTTAGTCTACTGACCGTGTAGAATTGTTTTGAAGATTGACTAAGATAAAATGTTTGAAAGCACTGTTCAAATGTAAGTTATTTTTAGTATTTGGCAAGGTGTACACGTATGAAACCAAAGTATGCATAACAAATGAATAAATTATAAACTCTATATGCAAGCTTAGGGCAGACCCTTGGAGTAGGGATGAAGGTCAAGTGGAGGTGGGGTTACTAAGAAAAGGCATCAAGTTGATAACTGTTCGTCTGGCTGTTCCTATAAGGGCATCTGTTATGGTCTTCCTGACTGTTCTCCTCCTAAGTCCTACTCTTCCTTCTGTCTCTGTGTGGACTCCCCTTCTTCTGGAAGCCTCCCTTAACACTCTCAGGCCTGATTAGGTACCTTCCCATGTGCTCCAGGAGAGGCCTGTCATTCATCTGTCCTCACACTATCATCATATGCTACATTGGAATTGCCTGTGTACTTAACCTGTCTCTCTACTGGCCCATAAGCCTTTTGCAGGCAGGGACTGGGTTTATCTTTTTCACTGTTATGTCCCTAATGCCAACACAGTGCCTGGCACATAGCAAGTGGTCAGAAACTGTGTTTGACTGCATGAATTGATGGGCCTTAGAAGTCACATGACTTCAACCATTTGCCCACTCTTAGCCCTTCTTGGGTTAGACGATATGAGCAGGACAGTTTATGCTGACATTTGACATTGGATTTGGCCTACCTGATTCACTGCGCTCTAAACAATGCTTGCTGAGGTTGTGTTACTCCCTGCTTCACATCCCCCTGAGTTTGCAGACTTTAAATGGAAACTCATCTGGCTGGAAGGAGATGGCTTAGTAGTCTCCCTGTCGGTAATACAAAGCTAGACTAACTGGAGCCACACATTCAAATCCCGATAGCTCTGAGTCATCTTTCCAAAGTAGATAAATTGAATACTGTGCAGCTCATTGCCTGGTGGCAGTCTTCTGGCTGAAACCTTAGAAGCAAAGCTATATCTAGACGTTAAAGGTCCCATAAACCTTTCTTAAATGTAAAAGTTTACTCTAGTGCTCTAAGTTAAATTTCTTGTATATAGCTCAGATTCCAAAGAAATGAAAAACTTGGCTATGAATTCATGCAGTCTGTGCATTATCATTAATGAGAGTGGAATGTTTTGGGCAGTCCCTATGTATATGTAGGTCCCTTTCCAGTCATCTTTGTTGATCATTCTTCATATGAAGTATATAATTCTGGTTGTTAATTCTCAGCACAGTTGTAAAAAAATGAAATCAATGTATTTAGGTTCTCGAAAGAACCACTGAGAAAACTGCCAGCCTTTGTGTCTAATATACCACTCCTGGACTAATTCTGATTTGTGGTTGGGTAATCTTAGTCTTAAACAACCTATCCTCTCTTCTACTTCTGGGTCGATACAGTGTGCCGCATCTGTAATATTATGGCTGAGGCAACATCATAATTAGCAAAAATCTATGGTTTTCCTTTTATTGTTGGAAAAAGTGTTTTTATTTTTCTCAAAGATTGTCTTAAACCTGTTTCTACCTTATGGTGTCTGAAACTTAGATAATTCAAGCAGATGAACTGTAGGCCCACAAATTTCAAAACAACAGGAAAGCAGACTATCACCAAATCTTAGTTCTTGGAACTCTTGATGAGACTTCTCCCTGGTTGAACTGATATAAACAACTGTTAGAAAGGCCGAGGAATTTGGCTCTGGTGGAGTGTATGTTTAGTGAAGCTGCAAAACACACTAAAGTCAGAGTTGGAGCAGAAGACTGTTAGGACTGTGAAAACCTATTCAAATAATTACCGTTAACTTCTGAGCTATAATTTAACCAACATTTATTGAGAAGATCCAATGCCTGTGTAGCAGCCTAGTGGAAGAGGCCCCCCTCCCACCCGGAAACAGGATGGATGAGGGCAGCTGAACCCTGCCAAAGATGGAGATAGAGAGAAGGTGAGACTCAGGTGAGAAATTTGCACAAGGAGAGAGAGAAGGACAGAGGCAGAGAGACAAGAGGAGAGCAGGAGGTTGATGGAGGGAGACAGAGAGACTTGGAGCTCATCCAGACATAGGTGATGCTTATGGTCATGGGACTAGATAATATCTATTTCCAAAGACATGAGTATAGCGGAAAACAAGAAGACGCAGGAAAGAAGAAGAGTCACTACTAAGGGAGTGTGAGCAAGCAGCAAAGGACCCAGGAGGAAACAACAAGAGCGATGCAATCACAAAACCCGTGAGAAGTTTCTGGAAGGTTAATGAATTGGTGTTGAGAGCAAAGGATTTAGGGCCAGTAAAGGAATAAATTCCCACCATTGGATGTGGGAAACAGTGGATTTTCAGTTGACACCTTATTTGGAAGAACTGCCACTAGTCAGTCTTTTTAGTTATCCCGCCAGAATGGAATCTCACGCCCCTGAGATCATGCAGTTGTGGAATCAGCAAGTCTTTCAGCTCCTTATCTCGGGTCTTTATCTCTCCTCCCAATGAGGAGGTTGTCCTAGTGCTCTTTAAGATCCCTCCCATCTCTGTTATTCTTTGATTCTCAAGAGCTTTTTAATTTTTCAGAAGTCCTTAAGAATTTTAGATATATGTGCAATAATTTCCATACATTATACCCCTGCCAGTGATTGAGAAACTGGAAGGAAACCAGAAGGACTGACACACTGGAAAGAGATGGACACTCGCACTCAAGTCAGAAAGAATTGATTTCTCACTCCTAGCAAATTTGCAAGAATTTGGGAGGACTCACAACCACCTAGCACAGGAAATGGCACATTTTAGGCCACTTTCATTCATCCCCAAGAAAATCTTTAAGTAGGAGATCATGAAACAATACCTCTCTTTGTTATCATTTGTAGTAGGGAGACTTAAAATAAAGAGATAATGAGTCCCTCTGAGTTCTGTCCCCAGTGGGGTACCAGGACCTGGGGTAAAGGCTGGTGAATGATAGAAGATATTGATGCGTCACTGTCATCAGAAAGGCTGAGTCCCTGAAAAACATCCTCATGTGGTTGTGCTGTAGTGGAGGGTCACATGTTTTGGTAATATAACAAACCCGGGAAAACTGACTAAGGAAAAACTAGTGTAGAGGTTATACACTCCTGAATTGTGAAATTTGCCTCCCATTCATACAGTTCCTGGAAAATGAGAACTTAACAAGACCCTGAAACCACAAAACCGAAAACACTTTATGTTCAGTCAGCAAACTCGAAATTAGTCATTATGTAGACGAGTTGGTTGTTAGAACGGAAGGGAGCAGAGAAAGGGTAGCCATCTGTCCTCAGGCACCAGCAGGAAGGATTGATTTGTAAGAGTTCCAAACCTGAGAGGCAACTTGGGAGGACTGACTGTGGGAGGAAGAGGGGGAAAACATGTATGAAGGCCCAGTTTTCATAGATTAATGCTGTACCACGATACTGGACTTCCTCAGAAAACTTCCGCTAGAAAAGTTTGCTTTAGCTGAAAACTACCACAAAATGCTGGCACATGCGTTTCAGGCCAAGATCAAGAAATCACAAAATGTACAGAGGAAGAGATCTTCATTTCTAGGACATGAGATTACTTTGAGTGAAATTTATGATGTGTAAAAATTGTCTCCACTTTCAGGAATTGCCTGCCTTGTATTGACGATTGATTTTGTAACCAAATCAGGGGCTCTTCTTACAAAGTCAAGGAAAACAGGCTAATCCAAGGCCACTGCGCCTTTTTACAAATAGGCCACTTGCGACAAGCCGGCCAAGTATTTGCATAGTACAGCCCAGAGCCTGCTGGAGGCCTCTTCGTTTTGCATGGCATTCAGATGGTTGTGCAGAGGTTCTGTACCACAAACTAGATGCCCTTTCGCCTCTTTCTAGTGTCGTCCTCCGTCACTCTCCTCTGTGTGTGCTTCTGTTTCTTAGGAAGGAACCTCAAAATTTGCAAACCTGGACAGCAGTGTGAAAGAAAACCAGAAGCGGACACAGAGGCGGCTTCAGCTCCAGAAGGATATGGTGTGTATGCCCTCAGTCTTCCCTGAGAGCCTGCCAGGGAGTGGCCCTGTGTGGGTAGCTGGGCTCCGTGCAGGCCTGGCACCGGCACCTTCAACCTGCAGGGCACCCATACTTTCAAAAAAGATCCCCTGTCCTTTACCTCATTTGTTCCCAACAACCCTGGGAAGTCTGTAGGAAAAATAGTATCGCTTCCACTTGACCCAGTAGGAAAGAAACACTGAGAGCCCCAAATCGTGTGTTCTCTGGAGCGTTTTTTTTCCTGGAGGTCAGGGAAGGTTTGCAGCAGGTGGACCTCTGGCCCTCTTGCCGTCTTCCGCCATCCGCTCCTGCGCTAAGGAGCTGCTGCTTCCTTGGCCTTGAGACCTCCTGGGCTTCAGTTCCCAGCGGCAATGCCTGTTGTAGTCAGCTTTGGACACACAGTGGCCTGGGACCTGGGTGCTGAGGAAAGAGAGTGTCTGCTCCCAGGAGGATGTGGTCTGTGTACTCACATCTTTTCATTTGCTCAAAACCCTCCAGTCGTTTCCCAGCTCTCCTTACTAGTCCCAAGTACTAACCAGATCTTTCTAGCTTTCCAAACTCAAAAGAGTCTCATACCTCCCTCCTTCAGACTGAGAGGTAGTTGTTGTCATCATTAGCTGTCTTTTAAGACCTCTCCTAATTTTTAGCCTAGATGGGGAAAACCAGAGAAGGGAGATGAGAGACTGACAGACTCTAAATATCCTCATCCCTGCTTTGAGAGGATTTTCTCCTTCTCTGGGAAGCTGTCCGTAAATCAGAAACGTTTTTGAATGAGAGGACTCTTCTGTGATGTAACGCCTAAAAAAACGTTCACAGCGTTTCAGACTTTTCTGGGTGTTCAAAGACAAGTTAAAAATAGCTGTAAAAAAGATTACTTGAATTCAGGATGAGACCTTGTACACATAATGGGGAAGGACACACTGCAGCTGGCAGCGAGTTCCTGGAGGACAAAGCCCTCCTCCGTGTGACCCTCACGGAGCAGTTCTGGCTGAGGAAACGCCAGCCTCACGTCGAGCAGCCTGGTCTTGCCCTGGTTGAGACTTTATTTTCTTGCCAGAATTTCCCCTAAGTTCCTTCATGGCCTTTAGGATAAGGTGTCCACGGAAGCCCCTTTTTATTTTCTCTTCAGAATGGAAAGTGCCTTGGCCTCATGGGGAATAGAGATCATTTCAAAGGAAATTTGGTGAAATTAATATACTATGTCCCTGCAGTTGGAGTACTTCTACCTTCATTTGCAAGGGACAATTTTTTTTTAAATAAACTTTTCATTTGGCAATTTAGAGAAAAGTTCCAGATAGTACACAGAGTTCATGTGAACCCCTCACCCACTTCCCCCCTTGTTAACATCCTCTGTAACCATGACACACCTGTCAATACTGAGAAACCGACACTGGCATTATACTATTAACTGAAATCCATACTTTATTTGGGTTTCACCAGTTTTCCATTAACGCCCTCTTTCTGTTCCAAGGACCAATGCAGTGTACCCCACTGCATTTAGTTGTCTCGTCTCCCTAGTCTCCTCTGCTCTGTGACAGTTTCTCAGTCTTTCCTCGTTTTTCGTTACCTTGACAATCTTAAGAAATACTGTTCTGGTACCCTTAGAATGTCCCACAACCAGGGTCTGCCTGTTGTGTTTCTAGTGAGTAGACTGAGGTGATGGGTTTAGAGGAAAATATCACAGATGTGAATTGCCCTTCTCATCACATCGTATCAAGGAGTGAATGACAGCAGAGTGACATCTGGTGTCGTTAACTTTCATCACTTGGTTAAGGTAGACTTCACCAGGTTTTCCACTTTAAAGTTACTGTTTTTCCCTTTCCCTCCTGTATTCTTTGGAATCAAATCACGAAGTCTAGCCCATCAGGCCGTTTTAATCGTGACATCCCTTCCTCTTGTGCTCATGCTTCCAGTGTGCAACAGCCCACTCCTTTACCAAAGATAAGGCCATCCCTCTCCTGGGCCATTCTAAACCGCTGGGAGTGTCCGCACCTCTGACTCGAGTCTGGGTGGTATATAAACACCTCTGTGAACACACCTGAACATGCTTGTATGATCTCCTGGCTTTGACACTTAGTTTTTATGACTTTGAAATTTAGACCTTGATGATGGGGTTCCTGTCCTGTTTGTGTGGGAATTTAAAAATTTTCACTCATGGAGGTTAGCACTAATGGCCCCAAATTTGAATGACCCTTCATTATTCTCTAAACGTTGTCAAGGCTTACCTGGGCCGTTCAAAGATTGCTGCTTCCGACAGCAAATGGGCACGTTGCTAAGTGTAGCCGACAACAGATCCCTTTCCTCCAGTGTGGAGGTGACTGAAACACTTAAACTTTTCAGTAACAACAAAGACAGTTTTGCTGTGCTTGCTCTTCAGGGTGTGATGCAGGGAACTGTGCCCTACCTGGGCACCTTCCTGACTGACCTGACCATGCTTGACACTGCTCTTCAGGACTACATTGAGGTGAGTTGTGTACTGGTGGTGAAAGTGGACCTGCAGCCTTCTCATTGGACACCCAAGAGAGAAATTCACTTTTGTTAGTATCTACTGAGGGCCCATTATGGACGTGGCATTGTGCTAGATGCTACGAGGAATGCAAAGTTGAATAACAGCAGAACTGGCTCACAGTCCAGTTGAAGATATATGTCAAAGCAGGCGGTGATTGACAGAAATAGTAAGAATTCAAACAGAAATACTGTGGGAGCAGAGGCAAGGTCACGATGAGTTCCATATGAGGGGATGTGGTGGCAAGGCCTTATGAAGGAGTGGCTTTGAGCAAGACCTTAATGTTGGGTTGGACTTTGGCGGGTGGCGCTGAGGGAATAATAGGCCCTAACATTCTACCTGGTGGGGTAGGGAGTCAGTCAAATTTGTGGATTTTTAGGTATTCCTTTTTTTTTTTCATATCATTACGTATTCTGAGGCGTGCGCTCTGTTCTCTCTCAGCATGAGAAAAGAGGTGAAACCCAGTCATACAAGCTACTTGTTAGTAGCTATAATAAAACATTAACTGGAAAAGACATGTGATATTTGGAGTGAGATTGAAGTCTTGCTTGTATATTTAAGATTACCTCGCCTCCCTGGTTATCACAGGCAGGCAGCCTGCTTTTACTCGGTCATAATTAGGAGGAGTAGCAGTTATTCTGCATATGCCTACGTCCAAGTTCATCATAAATGTGGACATGCTCATTCATTTTGCATTTCCTGAGCTCTGCGTCTCTTCACATCCTCTGCCTCAGCTTATCTCAGGAAACACTCATTAGTGTTGGGGAGTTTTTGGGGAGTGACCAATGGTTTACAAGTTAAATTCAGCCTACTGAGAGTAGGAGCTGGGGGCATGAAGAATTGAAACTTAACTTTCATGACGCTGTATAGAAGTGACTTCCCTTTTGATAAACCATTGACAATTTGGTTTCCAGGATGACTCAATGACCATCTGTTTTTGTTGCTTTTGGTCAAGAGAAAAAGTGTAATGGAACATTTAGTCAAGCTTTTGCCTTTACTGACTCTGCAAATGTATTTGGATTCTGAATTGTAACTCCTTTATCGTTACTATTTTAGTTGGTTTCAGACATTTTTTAAAGAGAAAGCTGTCTCTCTGTCCTGTCCTATTATCATTAAAAGAATGCTTTTCTTGAAGCAAACGATGCTTCTCTTCCTCCGTAGCAGCCATAATTATGGTGTCATTAATAATTGTGACTTTATCATCCCTTCGATCTATTTTAATAAGACCTAGAACAACATAGGGCTGTGTTTCAAAGTAGCTTGGTTTGTCACTCTTTTCTTTTTCTTTTTTTTTTTTTTTAATTCAGGGTGGGCTGATAAACTTTGAAAAAAGGAGAAGGGTAAGTAGAGATCTTGGCTGTGGTTTTTCATTTTAATTCATCTGGGCATGAAAAATATAAAAGAAGTGGGGACTTCAGGTTTTTTGTAGGGGCAGAAAAAAATGAGCATTTATTCAACATTTATCATACACCATTGTGCTTTGCATGTTCCTATATATTATCCCCCAAGAGCCCTGTGAGGTAGGTTTTATCATTCTCAGTTCAAAGGTGAGGAAACTCAGAGAGATGAAGTAACTTAACCAGAGTTGCCTGGTAGCAGAGCCAGGATTCAAACCTTTCCGAAGGAATCCTGCCTCTCCAAAGCCCACGCTTCTTCCCTCACCCCCGCATCATCTCCTTCTTTACAATTAGCTTCAGCAATAACAGGGTCATCCTATTAAGGAGAAGAGGGTTTCTATATCATAAGAGTAAATGATATAGAAGAGTTAATAGTGATGGTTAACTCTTGTGGGTCTCTTTGAGAGAGGAAAGGAAACGGCTTCATCATTATATGTGGATAATTATTCTTTTCCTTTCCTGTCACCACAGGAAGGGGTGTTCAACATCGATTTGAATTTTTCTGTGGATCATAAAATAGTTCTGCACTGTACTAAAAAGATAAAGGAGAGCTTTGAAAATTCGCTATGGTTTTAGTGTTAAAATAGTGTATTTAAATGGATATTTAGAAGATTCAAAGGAAGATGAGTGAGCAAAATAACTTCACCTCATAGTACTTTCATTGTTCTGTAGTCGTTCATTCATTCTTTCATTCCACAAGTATTGATCGCATATCTGGCATGGGTCAGACACTATGATAAATTTGGGGATTATAGCAGAAAAAAACCAGAGCTCCCTGTCCTCATAAAATTTGCAATCCACGAGGAGGGTAGACAAATAAATAGGCAATTATTGTACAATCTTTTAAGGGCTTGTAAGCAGAAGTAGTGGGTATTATAGGAGCGTGTAGGAGGGGCATCTGTCCCCTACTTGTAGGGTCTGAGAAACTTTCAGGAGAAAATGACATTGAAGTTAAAACCAAAACGTCAGAAGCTAACCAGGCTGAGCTCATTAGTAACAAGCTATACCAACTTAGACTCTCCCTGGTAGAGTATGCTTTCTTCTTGAGCGTGATGATAAATGTTCCTTGAGGATACTGAGACCAAGGGCTGAGGTCATTGGAGGGGAAGTGGACACCCTGCCAGTTGTTGAGTTACTTCTGTTATGTCCTCTGATGATAAAACACATTCAGTTACTGCCTCCGCAGTTACCCCTCTTTGTCCTTTAACTTCAGCATAACCCTGGATGGTAATCTCTTTCATTTTAAGACTAGCAAGTTAAACTTTTGGAAAGTTTGAGTAGAAAACCTAAAGCTAAATGTTATACCCATTGCTGACTTAAAAAACTTTTTATTGAAACATCTAAATAAGCATAAATAATTTTGAACATAATTATATACTTGCTTCTCTTGTGAGCTTTAGAAGACTTAGTTAAGTGATTTACTGGAGCAGTAAAAACCCAAGGATTTAGGAAATCTAAACATTCAAGTTTATGGGCCCTGGACCGTTTAGATATTCAGCTCCACCAAACTCAGTTATTGAGGGGCAAGGGTTGAAGAAGGTGGGGGTGGGGAACTTGGGAGCTTCCTGATTTCAAGTAATTTTTTTCTTTATCTTTTAGGAAGTAGAAATAGAAATTTTAAATATATTTTAGAAGTACTCAACTTTAAAAAATAACTTTTCTGTCCCTAGAATGAAAATGGAAAAGAGAAAAAGGAAGCCACTGTGCCTTTAGGTCGTAGTTGGTTTGGATTGCTTTGCAAGCTTGTTTTATTCATATAAATTGCTTTTTCAAGGAGAAAGGAGGATTGACAATTAAAGCATACAAGGACTTCAGAGATTCAGAGTTAGAATTTTTGAGTTATTCAGCTATTTTATTTCTAAGGAAGGCAGAACTTCAGAGTCCTCTTAGATGGTTTCTCCATGGTTTATCCTAATGTGATGTGTTTTCATGTTGAAAAGGTGTATATTTGGTTGGCCTTATTATTCACTCTTTCTTTTTGGTGTTCTGTCTGCTTTAGGAATTTGAAGTGATTGCCCAAATAAAGCTCTTACAATCCGCCTGCAACAGCTATTGTATGACCCCAGACCAAAAGTTCATCCAGTGGTTCCAAAGGCAGCAGCTCCTAACAGAGGAGGAGAGGTAGGCAGACATATTGCCCATCAGGGTGGAGCTATGGTGTTGGCGAGAGGGATACTCATCCTGTTCCTCATTTGGCCATTTATTCAGCAACATTTAGTGAGCAGTTGCTAGGCTCTAGAGCCTCAGTTTTCAAAGGATGATGGTATGGCAGGAGAAGCTGAACTGATGGCATCAGAAGATACACTTTCAGATTCTTGCTGTACCGTTTATTTATCTTTGTAACTTTGAACAAGTCACTTATTCTTCCTGATATTCAGAATGCTCATTTATAAAATGTTTGTTTGTGAGAATTAAATGAAATCGTATTTGGGAAAGCATTATTAAAGTACTTATCATCATCATCATCATCATCCCCACCACCGCCACCATCAGCACCATGTTTGTCACTACTGTTAATTGGTACTGGCTTTCAGGGAGTTTTCAGTTGGGGAGGAGAGACAGACTCGTGAAGAATTGAAGTATCATGGGTAACTAAAGTGCTACAGGACCTATGGGCAGGAACAATTCACTCGGCCAAGGATAGGGGGATATGGGGAAGGTAATCATAAAGGCGTTCACATTTGGGCTGGGCTGCGAAGGAGAGGTAAGATTTCACGAGAACTGGAGAATAGCATTCTAGACAGAGAGAAGATCGTGATCAAAGGCCTGGTGGCCTGACATGCTTGGCATTTGGAGGGACAGTGAGAACTCTGATATGGCTGGGCCATATGGGACAGCTTTCAGAATAGAGTTTCAGAATAGTGACGAGCATAGCGAGGTACATTAACCCCAGGGCCTTGAATGTTGGCCCAGTGGGGTGTAGTCTTTACCCTGGGGTCCAATGGGTTACAGTTCCAATAAAGTTTTATTGGAACCCAGCCCATTCACTTACACCTTGTTTATGGTTGCTTTCCTGCTTTAAAGGCAGAGTTGCACAGTTGCAACAGAGACTGTATAGCCTGCAAAAGCCTAAAGTACTTACTGTGTGGTCCTTTACAGAAAATATTTGCTGAGCCCTGCTGTAGACCGGGGGATTTCCTTGAAAGCTTATCATCAGGGAGAGCGAAACTGATGACAAAATAAGTATTTTGCCAATGAGGAAATTGATGCTTAGAGAAGTATTATAACTAGTCAGATTCACACTCAGGTCTGCCTTGACTCTACAGACTAAGCTCTGAAGGTGGTTGTATAATGTAGGGCAAATCATGTGACCTCTAGAAGCCTCAGTTTCCTCGTTTAAAAGATAGATGATTTCTGAGCTCCTTTTTAATGCCAGAGTAGATTGGTCCTGTTACATTAAAACAAAACCTTTGATTCAGAGTACTCATCAGTTGGTGAAGGTTTTTTCTTTGCCATGTAGAAAATAAAGCAGTTATTGCCTCTCTTTACATCTACTAGTCTGATGATCAGTTTGTATGAATTAACTTTCTCTTTGTGCATCCTTCTCACATATGGAACATGCATACCATGGCTGGTGGTTTGGATCAGAAAGTCCAGGCTCAAAACATCAGCTGTGTATTGACTTTGTAATGATTAAAGGGATCTGTTAAACAGATCTCATTTTTTCTTGCTATTTATAAAAACCCTTATGACTTACTAATATTTGAAAAATTCCCATATCAATGAATACTCCTACTTGATCAAATACCTGGATACATCTTTAGGTTTAAAAAAAAGGTATGCATAATTAGAAACTTACCAACCTAATATTCTCCACACTTCCCCTTCCTCACCTACCCAGAGCCAAATATATCTACTAGCTAGAGGTACAAGCTTTCATCAAAGGCATTTCAAGTCAGATATAAATTCCTCTTGTGCTTATGGAACTTATATCTGCCTGGCATATGGATGTCTGAATCTGGAACATTTTTAATTTAGGATATTTTGACAATTAAAAATCATATTTAGAGACTGGCCTGGTGGCATGATGGCTAAGTTCGTGCACACTGCTTCAGCTGCCCAGAGTTTGCAAATTCGGATCCCAGGCAGAGACCTAGCACTGCTCATCAAGCCACACTGTGGCAGCATCCCACATAAAACAGAAGAAGATTGGCACAGATGTTAGCTCAGTGACAATCTTCCTCACACACACAAATCATATTTTTATATCTTTATCAGTAATATACCTGCCTGTGTCACTGAAGATTAAATAGTTTATAAAAATCCCTTCTTTCATTTCCCTTCAATAAAAAGTAAGATGAGCATTTGCACACACTCACACAGAGTAATAGGAGGGAGGTAGGAGAGAAGAAATGATTCTTTCCCTGGCCTCGCAGTGGGATGAGAATGGTCAGGAAGCAGAGTCGGGTTAGTCTTGGATGTGCTGCCAGAGCACACAAATCCATGATGTGGAGGCATGCAGAGCTGAGCAGCCTCAATCCGTATGCCGGTAGGGGGAGGAGGGGAGGAGGCACAGATGTAAATTTGTAAAATCTGGTCATTAGGTCAGTACCCTCTGACATTTGTAGTAGAACAATGTAGTATACATTTTTACTTTAAATAATCAAAACCTTTCTCTAAAACAAAACCAGTAAATCTTGTGAATTTAAATCTTTTCTTCCATTCTCAAGCTCTGACCTCACGAGCTCGCTTCTCTTTCCCAGCTATGCCCTCTCATGTGAGATCGAAGCTGCTGCCGATGCCAGTGCCACCTCGCCCAAGCCTCGGAAGAGCATGGTGAAGAGGCTCAGCCTGTGAGTGTCACCCGGGGGTCCTAGGGCCCTGAGAGGGTCCCATTATGGGGAGGGAGAGGAAGGGTATTCAACACAGTTCCCCTGAGTCAGGGCAAAAGTGAGGCACAGTTCACTGACTTGGTAAATAGTTTATCTTTCTGTCATGAACTCAATACGTTTTCCAGATCTATTCATTCTTCTCCGCTGTTCCCTTTGGTATGAACCACCAGCCTCTCCTGCCTGGACCACTCCAGCAACACCCCTACTGGCTTCTGGCCCCACCCTTACCCCAACAATCCATTTTCCACCGGATAGTCTGGTAGTCTCTCAAAATGTACACCAGATTATATAGCTTTCTTGCTTAAAAACCCCCAGTGGTTTTATTTTAAGGTGCACCCAAACTCCTAATCGTAGTTTCCTAGGCCCTGCGTGATCTTCCCCCAACCTTCTTGGCCACCTTCCTCTCCTCCAGCACTCTTCCTTGTTCACGAAGATCCAGCCGTGCCCATCTTCTGGCCCTCCTTCAACCATCCCAGGCTTGTTCCGACTTCAGGGCCTTTGCACTAGATGTTCCTGTGGCCTGCCGTGCTCTTTCTCTGTGGCTACCTCCTTCTGATATTGGCAAAAATGTTGCCTTCTGGGAGAGCATGCTATCTATTGTTGCCGTCTGCCCCAGTTGCTCTCAGTCATCCTGGCTGTTTCCTGCAGTAGAATGGAAGGCAGCTGAGAGCAGGAACCTTGTCCATCATACTGATGGCTGTATGCCCAGCTCAGTGCCAGGCATATGAGAGGCCTTCCGTAGCTAACTTCACAACACGTTGAGTAAAATCCAGAATCCTTACCATGGCCTTCAAGACTCTTCAGGATCTGCACTGTCATCCCAGCCTCACCCGCCTATCCTGTACCTGTCTGTCCTCATCTTTCCCTACTCACTCTACTCCATGCATGCCAGCCACCCAGAGGTCCCTGAACGCAGTAGGCATACTCATTTTATTTGCCGTTTCTTCTTTTTAGAACACTGTTCCCCAGATAGCCAGGTGGCTCGCTCCCTCACTTCCTCTAGATCTTTGCTGAAATGTCACCTTCTCAGTGAGCCTTTTCTGACCACCTTATTTCATACTATAGCCTATCCACCTTCCTGCCCTTGGCACCCTCTCTTACCTTCACCTGCTTTGAATTTCTTCACACCATTTACCTCCATCTGACATACTGTATGTTGTATGTATCTGTTTGTTATCAAGAATGCAAACTCTGTGAAGGCAGGCATTTATGTCTGTTTGTTCATTACCAGAACCTAAAATGGTGCTTGGCACATAGTAGGTGATTAATAAATATTTATTGAGTGAATAAATTGAGCCATGTGCCCACATTGTTCTAAGAAAAATACATGTATTTCTCATCCAGTTCCAAAATAACCTAAGTGGCAGGTCCTACTTCCTACTATTATACCCATTTTATATACCAGGGAAGTGAGACACAGACAGGATAAATAGTATGCTAGTTATTGGAAGATCTGGATTCAAACCCAAGATTTGGCTCTAGAGACAAGGTTATAACATACTTTTTTATCATCCCGCTTATTAGAAAAATGCTTTCTGAAGGAAGAGAGGAAGTGAAGATGGAATGGAGGTAAAAAGTGGAGGAGGAAGGAAGACGGAGGGAAGGAAGAGAGTGTGAGGAGGAAGGGAGGAAAGCAAGACAAACTGGTAGTTTACTTAGACCCTGTACTTTCATTGTGCTGATTTTTATAGAAGAGCCTTAAGAGAACCTAGTGTCTGTCTTGAAGTTGCTCTATTAGACGTTACACTCTGAAAGACATTAGACTAATGAATCTAAGGAAGGCTGAACAGGTGAGTGCAAGGAAATAGGATTATTATTTGATTAATAAATTTGCTCTTCTCTTTTGAAGACGTGTACCCGTGTCTGATCTTTTGGCTGACACAATCTGCATTGGCCGGGGACAAGCAAGAGCAGTGATTAGGGAATATTGGATAGTTTTTTCATGGCAGACTGGGCTTGGGAGCCACGCTGGCCTGACAGATCCCACCCCCGCCAGTTGCTTGTTGTGTGAACTTCTGTCATGTCATTTGTGAGATGAGGTGACAGTGTCGTCCTCAGTGGGTTGTTGTCAGGACTAGTGGGGTTGTAACACTCCTAAAACAGTGCCCAGCTCTCAATGGGTGCCTGAAAAGCAACATTATTTCTTGTGAAACAACTTTCTGTTGCTGCCTTTTTTTTTTTTTGGTTAGGATTCTGTCTGTTTCTGCGGGTTTTTGGTACTTCCCAGCACTGTCTCTCCACCTTCCTCAGTGAGTCGCATTGAGACGTTGAAGCAGGGAGGGCACATGACTTTGGATATTGTCCTATTCCCAGTGTAACATACACGGGCCCTTATTGGGTGTGGACATGCTCTCCATATCAGAGCCTGCGTGGGCTTTTACCTGATGGCATTTGAGGCATTTGAGGATTAGGTTGGAACATGGTGATTTTACAGAAAGCATATTGAAGGTAATCCTCATGTCTTGCCAAACCCCTTTTTTCGTTCAGATGCCTACCCTGGCCTCCTGAACACTAGATTTGTGAGCTTTTAGATTCACCTCTGTGGAATTTTCCATAGTATCTTGCTATCTTTTCATTGCTGCAATTTCGGGAGAGGAGAAACTTTTGTTTTGAGATGACCCAAGGGCCTGACCAAGCCTTGTCAGCTGGTAAGATCGACACCTGCACAGGGAATCAGGCTCACTGACAGGTGAGGCGAGGTTGCGGGGCCTCTTGGTGGTCCTCTCTGCATCAGAAAGAATGGGGAATTTCCGCTCCTGCTGTGGCAGTTGGAGGTCAGTGCAGGTAGATGTGATCCCACGTGCTACTACCTTTGCCCTCCTGCTTTTCCGTCCTCAGTTAGTTGCCACCGCATACTCGTTTTTCTGTAACTGCTTCTCTGCTGCTCCTCTCCAACCCACGTGTCCATATTTATTCTGCTGGGTTCTCTGGCACCCTGGGTCGTCCCTCTGCACCAGCTCTGGCAAGTGCACTGCCTCTGTGAAGACATTCATGTGAAATCCAGCAGAGGCAGGACTGTCAGGGTGCAGTGCCCTGCACAGAGTGTGGTGGACACCCACCGTATCTCTCTCAGGAGCAACATCTTGCCAAGATGCTTGCATTTAACCCTTGGTATTTGCAGTTGAGTTTGAACATTTATTATCAATAAAACAGGTCACATGTCCCCCATCTTATTTCTTGTACATATAAGGGTGTTTGTATACCAATCAATTTCAAAAGATTTTATGATCTTAACTTTTTTACAAATGCAAGAAATGTATTTTTTGCTCTTCCCACATTTAATGACCCATCATCCAAACAGGTTGGAGAGAATTTTGGAGGCCTAGGGGAAAGAGTGCCTTGTTAGGAGGCCAGAGATGCCCGTATTGACCTAGAATTAACCATTACGAAGCAGAATGGCCTCATCGAATTGTACAGAAGGAAGACCTTTAGTCTTTGAACAATGTGCTTCTGAGCTAGAGACTCTCAGATACTAGTTCACAGCCTTCAAAGGTCTACCTTGTTATTCATGGAGGAGTCAGACACTGGCATTATTTTTTCTTTGAATTGTGGTCAGATTTTAGCTCTTCCCCCTATAGGTCCAGTGGTGCTTGGAGGTCCGAGAAAGGAGGTGACAACCAAAATGGGGCAGGAGGTGGTAGGGTGGAGATGAGGCAGAACAAAGATATGCTTCAGGTCTTGGGATTTGAGCTTACAATTCCTAAAATATTTAATAAAAAATCAAGCCCATCCTCATTGTTCCTTCCCTTGTTGTTTTATACAGTCACTGCTTGTTTGAGTTTGGTCCCATTTGCTAGTTTCTTTACATGCCACTCCTTCTTACATGTTACTCCTTCCCTCCTCTCACTGCTTCTTTCTGTGTTGTATGTTAATGGTGAACGCTCTCAGTCTTTGAGAAAGTCTTTATTTTGCCTTCCCTCTTGGAATTATATTAGGTGGGTATAGAATTCAAGGATGATTGTTCTTCTCACTCATTTGGAAGATATTGTTCCATGTCTTCTGATTTCTGTTGCTTTTGAGATGTCTGAAGTCAGTTTAATTAGTTCCTTTGTATTATCCCCTGGCCCTGTCGATTTTAAGACCTTCTCTTGTCTTTGACATAGCGTTATGAAGTTTAAGTGGGGATTTAGTCTTATTTATCCTAGTCGAGATGTGATTCCTGCATCTCAGGATTCATGTGGTTCATTAGTTCTGGAATCTTCTCAGCCAACCATCTCTTCAGATATGGTCCTTCTTCAATTCTCTCAGCTGGCTTCCTCTGGAAATCTTCTTACACACATGCAGGCATTTCCTATTCCATTCTCCATGTCTTTTAACCTCTCTTATTTTCCATGTCTTTATATTTTGATGCTAATTTCTGAGGATTTTCTTCAGATCTATCATCTAGTTTGCAGTTTTTCTCTTCAACAGTTATTTGATCCTTCCACTGAATTTTTAATTTAATTCACTACACTTTTCACTCTAGCAGTGAAATTTTCTTCAAATTATCTTCCTCTTTTGTCAGAGTGTCTTGCTCTTAATTCACATTTTCAATTTCTTCTCTTATGTCTATAATATTTTTAAGCATACTTATAGCTTGGCTCATGGTAGACACTCAAATATTTATTGAATGCACAAATACATTTTTGGTTGGGTTTCTTTCTGACAGGTCTTGTATCTGAAGTACTCAGGAGTCTAAACTTGCTGTTTATTATGCCTGTTGATTCTCTCTTTGGGTGGGATATTTCTTTGTGTGTATTTTGTAATTTTGTTTTGTGAGCTCATCTTTATCAGGGAATTCTCTGCAGCCTGGGTTGAGGGTATATTCTTCCAGAAAGAATTTTTTTTTTAAATTCTAGTTTCCCCAGGACTATCACTGGGCTGAGAGTCCCTAGTTCCTAGCCCACGTAGGTAGCACATCTGAGTGAGGTGCTAGCAAAGGGTACACATGCTTTAGGGGAGACATTTGTCTTCTCCCCAAGCTCAAGCCAACAGACAAGTTTCCCTGTTGTCTTCCTGTGCCAGTAGGAAGATATTTTTCTAGCCCATCTTTTTACTAAGGGTGCAGCCCTTTGAGGGTCCTAAGGGGCTTCAGTTCCAGCTCCCCACCTTACATAATCAGAAGCCTTCATCTGTGGGCCCTGTGAATGTATTAGAAACCCATGTCCCTACTTTCCCAAGGTTGCCGTCCCCCTCTCCCCGTACAGAACAGCTGCAGAATTAGCCCACATGCTTCTGGTTTTCAGTTCCTTTTTCATTTCTGGCCTGTAGGGATTTTCCTTATGGTCTTGCAAACCCAACTTTACAAAGAAGTTTTAATGGGTCTTATATAATCGTTTTATAGTGAAGTTGTTTAGCTTATTGTAGTTCACCAGATTGTTGGAAATGAAGCCTTCCTCCTAGATTTCTTGTCCAATGCAGTTCTAGCCTTCTTGTTCAACCTCATGGAGTTCACTTTATGGTGGGAAATGATAAGGGTCTGGCGATGGTATTTTGATCCTTCCAAGGTTGTCCATAGACTGTTAAAAAAATGGAGAACCAGTGACCTAGAAAAACCACAGATTAATATGGCCCTTCATTCAGCTAAACAATCTGTGTGTTTCTTGAGGTTGGAAATAACCTATTGGGACGAGATGTTTACTATGGTCTGTTAGAAACTTTGTAGTAAATGTTTTCCTGAAATAATAATGGCAGGGCATGCAAGATTGAGAAAACATCAAGGACTTGATTAACGGAAAAATATTTGCTTAATCCTGGATTCCAGATTTATAAGAGTCCGAATGCCTGGCATTATGTTTTCTGCAGACTGTTTCTGGGGTCGGACATTATCACCAGTAGCACTCCCACCAAAGAGCAGCCCAAGTCCACTGCCAGTGGCAGCTCTGGTGAAAGCATGGACTCCGTCAGTGTGTCATCCTGCGAGTCAAACCACTCAGAGGCTGAGGAGGGCTCTCTCACTCCCATGGACACACCTGATGATCCTCAGAAAAAGGTATATGCTTAATCCCTTTCCGTAATTCCTAATGCAGGCACCTGACATCGTGTTTGCCATACGAGGAATGTCTGTTTTCACGTTTAACACTCTACAGTATTTTGAAAGTCATGTTTTTAAGAGGTGTCAAAAGCAGAGTTCTATCTGGGGACTCATTCCTTATAGAGACAGGTCTAAAAGCAATGAACATGTTGGTTTATTCATCTAGCCTCTGAACATTCCAAAATGTTCCATACCCACATCACAAGGCAACTGAAGGACTGTGACTGTGACCTGTAACATGAGCTATACTTTATTTAGGAAATGTGGGATTTTCTTGTAAGGAGCAGAAAGTCAAGAGACAGAGATGTGTCAGATTCTTGGTGTCACATCTTGTCTTAGCCAAGCTTTTACCATAATAATGTTGCATAGCAACCACTCCAAAATTCACTGACTTAAGACAGCAACCATTTGTTGTCTGTCCTGCATCTGCAGGCTGGTTGATTTGAGTTGGGCTTGGCCCTTGGCCATGGGTTTGGTCCAGGTCTACCTGCCTCTCATTCTTTTTGGAGTAATGGGCTACCCAGAGCAAGCTCTCAGCATGCTAGGACAGATGAGCAAGAGGGTAATCTTAACCCTGTAAGCACACACCAAGACTTCACTGGGGTCATATCTACCAACATTTTATTGGCCAAAGCAAATCCTGTGGCCAAATCCCACATAAATAAACGAGGCAGGAAGCTGTACCCCACTTCTTATGGAGGAACTGTGGAGTCACAGGACAAAACGCCTCGATGCAGGGGAGGGTGAGGAGTCGGTAACAGTGAGATAATCCACCACATACCCAAAAAAGGAAAGTGATGAGAGGTGATCAAAGAATTCGCATAGGGAGTTTCCATTTTCCATGGCTGCATAAATAAATGAAAAGAAAACAAAGATCCATCTTAATCTTCTGTACACATCTGCTTCAATCTGTTGGTCAAGGAGCTTGGATCAGAGATGTCAACTTTAACATAACTAGAATTTACACCGTTTCGGGGAGGATTTTGCCTGGCCAAACTTGATGTGTAAGTGACTTTTGGCCCCTTAGCTTATGCTTGGGCCAGTGAGGTAGAGTGTTGGTAACAATTCCTGCCTTTCATTTGTATCTGCCCTTCTGCAAGGGGATCTGTGTGCCATTCATATTGTGTTGTAAGCAACAGCAGCAATCTGGGAACCCTCAAGTGACTTTGTCACAAAGTAGCCAGTCCAGGCAGGACTCATTAGACTGAGATGACTCAGATGCTACCCCAGCTGGATTTCTCATCTTTCTGCTTTAAAATCTGGGGACACGTCTTTAATGCTCCAAATATTGAAGGAAAAGCTCCTCAGACTCCGGTGGACTGGCTCTTCTCTCAGGCGCTTTTCCCAGGAGAGCAGTGTAATCATTCTCCATGGCTTGACAAGCAGCGTTGAATTTGTCGAAATCGGGAGTGAAGTCTCGTCATTCACCTTTTGACAGGTTCTTATGCTTTGTAGGCTCCATTTCTGATGATGGGCATTGTACAAAAGTGATAATTGAGGTTATTGCCCACATCTTTGTGGGACTCCTCCCTGTCCAGGAAGGAGATAGAATCACATTTGCACATGTTGGTGTGGTGGGCATGTACATAGGTCCAGCTCATCCCTTTTAAAACTCTGCAGAAGTCCAGTGTGTCCTTTGCACGCCCCTTGCTTCATCCTTTTTGTCTCCTCCTTTTCTTATCACATCGACTCTTTAATTTCTTGTACATGTCACGAATTTTTATTCTTTGGATGAATCTCTCTCAGAATCATGGATTTCTGTGCATTTAAAAATGAGTAATTGACTTGGATGCACCTAGTTGCTGGGCTGGCTGCAGAATCCCTGAATGTTAACTGGAAAGGCCTCAGGCTCCTGCTCAGTGCAGAGCTGGAGCTGGGTGACTCCAGCGTCCCTTCCTGTTCCGAGATCCTGCAGCCCTCCAACCCACCCTGCCTTCCCGACTGGCTACACTGTGAGGTCCCTTTTTTAGTGAAGTGTAATTTGCATTTCTCTTCCTTCCATCCCCTGATTGTGATTTCTACACATTTATTTCACATTTGCTCCTCACTACTTAAATTCTCAACAAGAATTTGAGGGCTCATCAGGTGATCTGTTTAGAGCTGCTGTAACCCAGGCATTTTCAAGGCTTTATCTTAATTATAAATGTCATTAAAATCGTGGAAAATCTAACAAAGGGAAAAGGATTTATGTGGAGGAAAAGAAAGATGAAAGAACTTGAACCAAGAACTGGAAAATGGACCCTCTTGGCTACTGTGTGGTCCACCTGCAAGCAGAGTTAGGCTAGTAAAATCATCCACCATCAGTTAGCCCTCAAATTGAGCCACTAAGTTGATTCATTTGGGGACATAAAAAAATGTAACTAAACCAAGTTATGATTGAGCCACAGTAAGACTCCTACATATCGGAGTTGTCACAACAGCTTGCTGGCTCTAATTAAACTAATCATGCTGTAGAATTTTGTGTATAGCTATGCCGTAGGAAGAAGTCCACAGGAAATAAGATAGAGTAGACTCC
This sequence comes from Equus caballus, assembly GCF_041296265.1. Classification (NCBI taxonomy): domain Eukaryota; kingdom Metazoa; phylum Chordata; class Mammalia; order Perissodactyla; family Equidae; genus Equus; species Equus caballus. The sequence continues at coordinate 18,093,325 of NC_091688.1, forward strand.
ATTTTACTTGGAAACTGGATAATCTGAAAGCCAAATTTCTATTCTCTGTTTCCATGGAAAGGTAGATAGGTTTGAAAGAAATTAGTAAGTTATTTATTTTTAAACTGACTTCCAGATTATTTTATAGGATTAATGTGGTATAATTTAGCTTAACTCATTCTGAGAAATTATTTATAATTTTCTGCAATAAGAACTGATGCTTAAAATGACTCAATTTAACGATTTTTTGGAACACTACTGAGTGAATTTTGGGCATCCTGTTTCTTTGGTAATTGGAATTGCACAGATGATAACTAAGTAGTTAATCAGAAAAGCACATTAACTATAGCACCTCATTCCTTAATTATCCTTTATATACAACATAAAAATGTGTACAGTTGGTTCTAGAAGCAAATGTGGAAAGTGGTGTAGCTGCTCATAGGCTGTGTTCCCTTGGGAAAGTCAGTCTCTTTCTCTGAATCTTATTTCCTTCATCTTTATAACACTCTGCATTTTGTTCACAAGATAGTTGTGAGACCAAAATGAAGTAAGATATGTGAAAGCTCGTCACAGACCTCAGAGTGCTGAACATCACCGAGGTAACGGTGTACTGTGTTTGTTCACCACACACCATACACTGCACCGTCTGGGGCTTGGCTACACCCTTGCTCTGTGAACCTGGCCATGGGAGTAAGGAAACCCGGGAGCCAGTCCTGGAGGTGCTGTCAGCAGTTTTCTCTCTGGCTCAGGTTCCTTAGCAGTAGAAAGGGAAGGGGCCAGCCGATCTCCAGGGCCTTTCCAGGACTAATGTTCCCTGCAGAGTTGTGTAATCTATGGTCCTTATCTTAGAAACTTCTAAGAAATATAGACAATTCTCTCCTGCTACAAAATCTGATCATGAAGTCAGAATTCAAATGATCTCTGTGGGCGCATCAAGCATCATTCTTGCTCAAGGCAGTAAGACTGATAAATTGTTGGTAAGGCTTTCCTCCCGTCCTTTGTAAAGCTCCCTGTTTCCTTTGGGAGCCCGTATTGCCTCTGGTTTCTAGTATCTGCTGCCATCTGCTGGTAGACTTCCTTAAGAGCAGCTAAAAACTAGGAAGTGCGAGAACCACCTTCCTCACGTGGATGTAGAGTGATCAAGTCAAGCACTGTGTCACTGATAGGCATCTGCCATGGGGGTGCTTACACCAGAGACAAGATGCCTGTGTGCTGTGGGCAATTGTGGAGGAAATAACTTGTTCTTCTCAGCATCTACGTCTGCTTTGAAAATTGTGAAGCACAGTGTTGGCCAAGGTTCTAACAGCTCCGTTTTCTTCCGGGTGTGTTTACTCTTCCAGCTTTCCGAGTCTTCCTCATCCTGTTCCTCTATCCATTCCATGGACACAACTTCCTCAGGGATGTCGTCCTTAATCAACCCCCTCTCCTCCCCTCCGTCCTGCAACAACAACCCAAAAATCCACAAGCGCTCCGTGTCCGTGACATCCATTACCTCGACAGTGCTGCCTCCCGTTTACAACCAACAGAACGAAGACACCTGCATTATCCGCATCAGTGTGGAGGACAACAACGGCAACATGTACAAGAGCATCATGGTGAGGCGCTCAGACCGACACCTGAATACGCACAGTATTCCACAGACACGTACATTCACCCAACATGAATACGTCCCAAATGAATGCACACCCACGTCTCCCTGGGTACAGACTAATAATGTATTTATATAAAAATCTACACACCAGCAGTGCATATAGGATATAGCTTTTGCATCTTAAAAATTGCTAAAACGTACTCATCCAGGTCTGTATCACGTTTTTGAAAACTATCAATTTGGACGCCAATATAAATGTATTCCAAGGAGGATGCCACTGCTGCGTACCTTGGAAGTCTTCCTGGGGAATTACGTGTCTGGATTTATCATTGAATTGCCCTGCCTTCTTAGCAATGTCTTCCGTGGTGGCGAATTTTTCTTTTTTAGTCATTTGGAATCAAACGTAGTAAAGCAGATGATCAAGCTGCAAATGCAGTTCGAGTCCATGAGGGACTATGTTTATAAATAAATGAGACTGACCTTTTTGAGCTTCTTGGAAAAACTGTGTTTCTGAGCACAATCCCAAAGATGTTTTGAATAATGGCAGTCTTTTTGGAATGCATTTGGACCCTCTCCTGGGGATAACCTTGGGTGTGTAAGTCTGGTGTGTTTATTACTGAATAGACTCCTTAGTTTATAGGACATATCATGTATTAAAAAGCAGATTCTCCTTTCCAGTAAAATCCTGCAGTGAATCCTACATCTCTCCTCATCTTCATCACTTGTCTTCTTTGAGGGCACACTGAGTGCTTCCAGTCAGCTCTGAATATGACATAAATGATATGGAGTCACTGTCTTTTAACATTCTAAAGAAAATCTCTACTAAAGCATTCATTGAATCAATAAAATATTTCTTGAACATTAGTTGTGTACTAGTCATCGGACCAGGCTTTGGGGAGATGAACGAGCCATTGCTGTCTTTGAGGAACTCATAATCAAAAAGCATTATTCAAAATGTCCTAAATACTCTAACAGAGGTCAGGTCAGATTGTAAAGGGCTTAGGGCCCCCATGAAGGAGTTTATGTTAATCCTACAGGGAATAGGGTCTTATTGGAGGCTTTTAAGGTAGTGATCACATTTTTTCATTAGAAAACTAACTGGCATTGTGGCGACTTGATGCTGGAGTGCAGGGGCTGAACTGGAGGTAGGGAAGCAAGTCAGGAAGCTGCTATCATATTCCCTGTAGGAGATGATAAGGGCTTGAATGATGGTCATGTGGCTAGAGATAATATGGATTTTTGAAAGATTTTCATCAGGTAGAATTGTAGAATCTGTTCGTTTAGTTACCAACTTTTCAGTTACTGGTGTGGGGGAGGGGGAGGAGGCAGGACTAAAGGCTGTCCAGGCGGCTCGGTGGTTGGTGGCCCTGCCAGGTGAGATGTGAACTACTGGAGGAGGCTGGGGGCATTTGAATCAGAGGTACCAGTAGGACATCCAGATGGCATTGTCTAGTAGATGATCAGAAACATGGGTTGGTGCTAGGCTAGTGCTGGGGTTGAATACTGGGAGTGGTCCAGCCCCCCTGGGTGGGTACAGCCATGCAGGGAGCCAGTGTAGGTTGAGATAGAGCTCTAGTGGTAGTGAGGGAGGGACTGATAAAGGAGCTTTGGAGAGGTAGGAGAAGCACTGGGAAGCCAAGGTCATCAATGTTGTTGTATTTTCAGTGTGGCTTATTCACATGGCTTCTCTTACATATGCTGGCCAGAGGAGTTCGTTCCACCTCTGTAACTCTGTGGTGTCCCTGAACTAAAAGGAACCAAGAACCGATGCATATAACAACGTGGATGAATCTCTAAAATGTCACGTTTAGCCAAAGAAACCAGACACAAAAGATTGCATACTGCAGGAGTCTATTCTTTCAAAAATAGGCCAAACTAACCTGTGCCGTTAGAAAACTAACCTCAGGAGAGGGGCACAGGGAATTTTTTGTATTCCCTGTTTAAGGTGCCTCAAGGTAATAACCAAGCATCATTCAATCCTGTGCCGTTCATTATAGTAGCCACTAGTCACACGTGGCAATTGAGCGTTTGAAATGGGAATAGTTCAAATTATGATATGCTGTCAGTGTAAAATGTACACCAGATTTTGAAGACTTAGAGCAAAAAAAAGAAAGAATGTAAAATACCTCATTAACCATTTTTGTATCAATTATATGCTAAAATAATATTTTAGATGTAGATTAAAATATATTAAAATTAATTTCCCTTTTTAAAAGCGTTTTTAATGTGGCCACTAGATATTTAAAATTAGAAATGAGGCTCACATTATATATATCTACTAGACAGTGCTGGTTCAGTATATCAGCATGAGGCTGCATGATTGAGCTGTTAATACTAATTGTGGTCATTAGTAGCTTTTATGGTACAAAGTAATAAACACTCAAGGAAAGCCCTTGGCCAGCCCAGCCTCGCTTGGACACACCTGGGGAAGTTTAAGTTAAGGAAAATGAAGGTAGCTTGGCTTTCTCCCTAAGTAGGTTTAAAGTTGACTTAATAAACCTAACGTTAAACTTTTAAACTTAACATTTAAACTTAACATTGACATTTAAACTTAACATTAACACCCTTAGCTTGACATCCATCCCCCAGGTAGTGTCCTTTCTCCTTTAACTTCGTACTCCTAGTCCAGTTTGATCCAGCTGTGGGGGGTATTTCCTTCAGACTATCAAAGAACATATTTTCCTCCTTCAGAATTTTGTGTGCATCTATTTCTCCCTTGTAAACGGATATGCCAGATGTTGTGGTAATAGACAAATGAGCAAGGTCTTTGTCGAGCACAAGGACCCCATTGTAATGCATGTTGTTTATTGAATTGCAAATACGGGCTTCTGCCCCAGACCAGAGGGAAACAGCTAGCCCTGCCATCCTCAGGCTCTCAATGACAGAGTTTCTTGGAAGAAATTAGACTTCTTTTTTTGGCTGTCTCTCCTCTTACCTCCTGGTGAGAACAGCTTTTATTTTTAAGTAAGAATAATCTGTGTTTTCTTCTGCTTTCTTTCACGTTTAAAGAAATCACCCAAGGGATGGTATGTAAGTCAGCCCTCTTTTCCTGTTATCCTGAACACCTTGCAGATAGTTGGCTGATGGGCAGAGAAAAAGGGGAGAAAGTCAGAATTGGGAGTGAGGAGAACCTTTACTTGTAATTTTTAAAGAAATGTTAGATTTATTATGTTTGAACACACTGATTTTTATGGAAGCATAATTTACGTACAATTACATACACAGATCGCAAGTATTCAGTTCTTTGGGTCTTAATAACTGTATATCTATGTAAGCACCACCTCAAGTCTAGATAAAGGACATTTTCATCCCCCCCAAATTCCCTTGTACCCGTTCCAGCAATCCCCCCTCACCTTAGTTTGGCTTAGGTTAGTGAAAGGGAGTTTTCTAATGCCACAGCTTAGTTTGGCCTGTTTTTGAAAGAATAATCTTTTGTATCTGGTTTCTTTTGCTCAACAAGATGTTTTTGAGATTCATACATTGTCGCGTGTCTCACTTCTTAGTTCCCTTTAGGGGCTGAGTAGTGTTCTCTTGTGAATATACTACAGGTTTCCCCAGTTGTCCTGCTGACAGAGATTCAGGTTGATTCCAGTTTGGGGCTACTATGAATAAATCTGCTGTGAACAAATCTTTTTGTGGGCATATGTTTTCATTTCTCTTGATAAATACTTAGGAGTGGGATTACTGGATCTAGAGCCACTTGTGCTTTTTGAAATGGTCAGTGTGCAGAAGTAAGGCCATTTCTGACCCACAGGTTGTCACCAGTGCCATAGCAGCAGCTCAACAGGTAAGGATAATTTTGGCCAGGACTGAAAATGTCATGCGTTTTCATAATGCCCTCATATATATTCCTTCATTGGAACCTCAGCTGGTGGGGGAGATAGACAAGGCACGCATCCTCTCTATTTGAATAGGGGAAGACACTGTGACTCTGAGAGAGGAGATGACTGAAAGAGTTGATGACCAACATCTTTTGACTACTAAGGGTAGAGCCAGGACTAGAACCCAGGAGTTCTGCTCTTGGTCCACTGGGCCATTTCTCCCAGAAAGTCACTTGACAGCAAGAATAGAGGGTCAAGAGAACTGTTTCAGGAGATATGAAGCTGAATGCTTTACACACCCATTCATTGTCTTTCCAGTTGACGAGCCAGGATAAAACTCCCGCTGTGATCCAGAGGGCAATGCTGAAGCACAACCTGGAATCGGACCCAGCTGAGGAGTATGAGCTGGTGCAGGTCATCTCGGAGGACAAAGGTGGGCATGTGTTCCTTCTCTTGGCAGATTGCCCTAGTTTTAGAAGACAGAGAAGGGATACACTGTCTTTGTGTGTGTGTGTGTGAGGAAGATTGGCCCTGCGCTAATATCTGTGCCAATCTTCCTCTCTTTTTATATGCGGAACGCTCCCACAACATGGCTTGATGAGCGGTGTGTGAGTCTGCTCTGGGGAGCTGAACCCATGAACCCCAGGCCACCAAAGCAGAGTGCAGACTTAACCACTGTGCCACCAAGCTGGCCCCCTGATATCTTTTTTTAAATGGAACCAAGTGGGAGTTTCTAATTGTGCAAGAGTAGAGTTGTGTGGGGAACCATGCAGTCACCTCGCTTGTAGAATTAAGTGTCTGAGGCTGTCGCCTCAACGATTGTTTTTTCTACAATTTGTTGAGCATTCCTCCTGCCCATTCTTTGTAAGCTTCCCATCAAGCATTCTTCTAGGAAGAGGTCTCTCCCTGTGTCAGGAGGTGGGGGTAGCTGGGGGGTCTGTTGGGTCTTTGCAGTTGGCCACGCACCTCTGTCACCCAATAATATGCGTCTAAGTTCTGTGTGAACCTGAAATGTCACAGCTCGTGCTACAATTTCTCATTGTTTCAGTTAATCATTTGTGAGAGTTTATAAGTTTATCTTTCAGTTTATCTGTATTTATGATTGATCTTCAAGTCGCAAAGCTTCCAACCCCAGAATTTGAAGCGTTTTTTTACCTCATACTTATTGAGGTAAAGAACTGGTGATCTTGAAATACTTCAGTATGCCTAGGAACCCATTATTTAAAGAAATCCTTTGTATGAAAATTCTGGGCAAATAATCACCCTGAATGTATCTATTTGTTTATTTGAATTGGGGTTGAGAAGAGGGTCAAGCTGGTAGATAACTCCTCTATACCCTGTCACATCGTGGAAGGTGACTCAGTCAGAATAAGTCTTTTTTCCGAAGAGCAGAAGGAGCAGCAAATACTGTTGACTGAGGCCAGCCCAGTCTGCTGACAGACCCAGCACTAACCAGTGCAAATCTTCATATAGGGCTGTTCACCAACAAGCAGCCCCCTATAAAGAAAGAGAAATACTTTTACAAGTTGGGGGAGGAAGGGAGCAGCTATTCATACTCCATTTGATGGACAGATCGCCCAGGGCTGTATCTTGGGCCCAGAGGAGAGTGGCTGAAATGAGAGCAGTACCTTTTCCTGGAGATGAAAAGCTATAGGCTCTGAGAAAATTCTTTTCAACAACCTCTTGGAAGTTTTCTCATTCATTCAGTTGTGCCCTAGGTTGTGGGGCAGACATTTCTTAGTTATAAGATATCTTTGAATGTGGTTATAGTTAAAATCTTAAGCCTAAAAAGTAGTTTCTTGAGTTTTACCATGTTGCCCACAAAACAAACACTAAGGTGAGGCTGGTGGGTCTGAAGACACAGGAGTCCCGAGGTGCAGCCAGGGTCCAACTTTGTTCACCAGCTGTGTGGTCTCAGGAAGGCTGCTTGACCTCCCTGACCCTGGTCCTTAACTAGTTAAATGGAGACAATACCCTTCGTTCTTCATACATCACGGGTCGATTGTGTAGATGACAGGCAATAATGTACCTGAAAGTGCTTTGGAGATACGCTAAGTGACACATAGCTGTGAGGTCTATGTGCAACATGTGGGAAGGAGATTGGGGACGCTTTAAGGGAATTGTTCTTTGTGGAACATTTGGGTGAAATATGCCAGAGTTACCTAGAACCTCATTAAATCAGTCTTGCTGTAGAATCTCAGTGTTTGACGGTAACGTGAAGTTGACTTAAGACACTTCTGGCATCAGCTGCCTCTACTAGCTGGCTTCCCCCATTCCACTGTCACAAGGCCAGACTAGCACATTTTACATTTTTTTATTCCTTCTTTGTTTCTTTAGATACCCATTATCCCTTAGTGCTAAATAGGATATACTTTCTTTTACAAATAAAAATGAGTTAAATAATTTTGCTTAATAATTTCATATTATACTTGGAGTAATCCTTGTTCAGAAATTGAAGCTATGTAGCTGGGAATCATTGAAGTAGACAATAGTTTAAATGTTAACAGATATACACTATCTTACATGGATGCTATTTAATATTAAAATGCAAACTCTTGATGAAGCAAGGAATAAAATACTGGTTTGATTTGGGATTGCTTCAAAAAATATTTGGATATTCCAAGAAAAGAGTTCTGGAAGAGGCTGTCGATTTTCTCCTTTTTTCCCACGTCATTCTCTTAGTCTCTGAGAAAAGCTGCATGCCGGAGTAGAATAGAAAATGGACTTTGGGATGCAGGAAACTGGGGTTCTGGTCCCAGCTCTCTCATCTACTGGCTGTGATCGTGGGAATGTCATTTAACTTCTCTTGGCCTCTGCTTCCTGCTTCCTACTGCACTTTCTTATAGCTAAAACATTCTGTATTTGAACATTTAATTCATGTGTTAAATTTCTAAGTTCGTATTTGCACTTCGTTTTTTGGAATTGGAATTAAGTTGTTGGAAGCAGTTTTTTGGGGAGTGGTCATTGTCTGGTTGAGTTCACATTCCAGGGACAAAGGGCCATAGTCCCAGACTTGTGACTGGGCAAAATTTCTACCTGCCACAGGTCTGCCAGTGCTGGGCTGACCTACACAAGCTGACTACCTTCTCTTTCCTTATCTTTTTTTAGAACTTGTGATCCCAGACTCCGCAAATGTCTTTTATGCCATGAACAGCCAAGTGAACTTTGACTTCATTTTGCGCAAAAAGAACTCCATGGAAGAGCAAGTGAAGCTGCGTAGCCGGACCAGCCTGACATTGCCCAGGACTGCTAAACGGGGCTGCTGGAGCAACAGACACAGCAAAATCACCCTCTGAAGGGAGGGACCAGTGGCCCCTGCTTGCCAAAGGCAGAGTGGGGCCAGAACAGGCCGTGGTGATTGCAACTACCATCCAGTGTTAGAGAATCGTTGGTGAAGTCAGCAGATATTTATTGGGTACCTCTGGTGTGCAAGGCACTGTGATAGGCATTGTGGGGAAATCAGAGATGAATTTGACATGAAAAAGATGAACGATTCGCTGATTCTCTTTGACCTATTTGAGACTGAAATGAAAAATTATCCACATTTATAAATATATATATGTACACATATTTGGTGTGTATGTGTATGTATATAAATATATGAGGGACTTACGGGATATTCTGGACTATGGAGAAACAAATTTGCACAATGGCCTAGGAAGCTGAGGTCACTTTTTACAGGGAAGTAGAAGGAACTGAGAACCTAGTCTCATACCTTCCAGGTAAATGTAATCAGTCCTAGGAATCCAGAGTGTCCTCTGTGCCAGTATTACAAGAAGTCCAAGCTATTTTTATAAAGGGAGAGGACTACTTTCTCAATAAAGTGCCACCAGAAAAGAACAACCGCAGAGGCTGGAACTGCCACGGCTGAATGAAAGGCCACCTTGGAAAGGGTTTGGATGAGCCGGTGGCTCTTGACCTCTGTCTGCATCTGCCGCTTTCTGCTGCCCCAGGGAGGGCAAGGAGGAGCTTCCGAGGCTCGTCTGCCCACTGGTCCAGCCATCACGACACCTCTGGAGTCAACACAAGCCCATTTGGATTTCTGGCCCCCGCATTGTGTTTCTGTTCTCCCCGCTAAAGAACATATCACAACCATTATTGCACAAACAGCTTTGTTCTTTGGTAACTTATCAGCCAGAAAAGAAAGCGCAAAAGAATGATGACTCAGTGGGACTCTTCTCTGTCTTGGAATGCCACTACTTCATTGCCTTTTTCAATTGCGTTTTGCATGGAAAACTGTGTGTCTGGAGTCTTTTGCCATCTGGACTGTAGTGCCTCTATATTATGTGCAATTTGTTCCTCAGGTGTAGAAATTCCTACTGCGATTGATTATATTTGATTATTTTGAGCCTGTGAAAGATTTCTGAACAGTGATTGCTCTGTTAATAGCCCCTCGGAAGGTGTTCCTTGCTGATAGCAGCATCCTATTTTACTTATTAACTTTTATAGCATTACTGCGCCTGTTCATGGGGAAAGAAGTGGGGCTATGTACATGATCTAAATCATTTCTAAAGAGGTACATTCTTCCAGATGGAATCAATAACATTTTTTTTTTCTGGTCCCCACACTTGTTCTCACAGTGTCACTGTTAAGTGACATTTTTGTCTCTAGTAATCCCGTCACCCTCTCCCTTCCAAATTTGAGCTGTGCTGAACTAAAAAGCCATATGTGGGATGTTGACATGGGTAAGAAGCACTTTCAGAATGTTGTCCTTTTTAAGAAAAAAAGTCTCAAAATACCAATTTTTATTCCAAAAATAAAGAGAACAAACCCAGATATAAAGTGCAGATTGTAGCATGGAGGGTTTCTTTTCCCCCTAATCCTGTAAGACAGCTCCCAAAGGTTGTGTGAGATTTGTGTTATGTAAATAGCCATATGAAATCTGAAAGAAACACCAGGGACCATTTAGAGATTTGTGGCAGTGGACCAAAGAATGAGCCAGGAGGCCCTCCAGTGTCCTTTCATCTTCCTAGGAGATCAGACTGCGCATTGTCAAGACTGGGTTTCAACTAGTCGAAGAGCACTTTGTCCTGTTTCGAGGCTTGTCTGATCCGTGCTTCTGTGCTTGGAGGAGAGATGGCCTGGGTGCTAGACATCATGGAGATTGAAGTAAATGTACCCTCAGCCTGAATTTCTTGGTTTGAAAGTCAAAAAGAAAATATAGAACTGCCAGCGTGGTTTAGGTTGTCACCAAGACATAGATGTTGTGCCCATGTGCCCGCCCCGTGTATTTATACTGTACATGTAGAGTCTAGATTTATATACTGCAATGTAAAATATATATATATTTTCCTTTTTTAAAGACAATGGAAATTCCAAGTAGATAAAACATAGCCTCATTTATTTAATGCCACTTTAAATGTCTTAAATTTGATTCCTGGTGGACAGCTGGGTAATGCTTTTAGCTGCTCGCATGCTTGTCTTTCTGCATTTCCATCATCTGTTTACCTTTTGGTTAAACTAATAAACTGGTTTGGGACTTGGTTGGCATGTGCTGCCAAACCCAAAGGGCTTGTATCTGGCGTATTCATCAGGTGGGTTCTGGGTGCCAGCTACGTCAATAAGCTTTTTGGAAGCCCCCTCTGGCTTGCTTGGAGGGAGAAGAGGGAAAGCCAGTGGCAGAGTTAGGAGGGGATCCTCTCCACTGGCAAGTATCAGGAGCATTTGGGGGAAAGAATGACGTCCTTGGGAAACGGCAGTAAGATATGATGCCTTGCTAGATTGCTATTCTTAGGAGTCAGGTGGTAGTGGACACTTCCTATAAAATCTAACAAAGTTAGGATCTAAGGTAGTTCTTTGCCTTCTTTCTGACAGCCTTTCCCCCAGTCTGCAATTGTTACCATCTGTGTAATTCTAGATACCGTCCATGGTGCTCTGGAAGCAAGGAGTTCCTCCATGGAGAAAGGAAAGACGGTCTTCCCAAAAGGCAGTCAGACTGAGGCACGCTTCACGCAACAGATGCACAGTATCGTCATTTCATCATATTGTTTCCCAAAGATCCACAATTATTTTCCAATGGATTCTTAAATGGGTCTAAATTATCAAATTTTCTGGACTCATGTGGGATTTTAGAGAAAGCCAAGTAGGTGATTTAATAATTGATAATATGAGGTAGCGCAGGAAAAAGGATTTCTATCTTTGGCACTAGGTGACTGTTTTTTCAAGATCATTCTAGATAACTCGTTCCCTTGTTTGGCCTCTGTCTAGAAAGCTTGGTGACTTTTGGCCTGAAGGAATAATGTCTTAAAATTTGCTTCTTTGGAGCCTTTGTAAATTTGCCATGCCGCATCCACTATTAAGAGGCATACAGTGTTGCTCTGTGCCCGGATTTCAGTGCTACAGAGAAACTTGCCTGATGCCACTCCTCTTTTTCTACAGATGCTGCTGCAAGGGCACTGGTTACAACCTGTCTCCACAATTCCACTATGAGAAGTTATTTCCATTGTGTTTTGCATTGCTGTTTCCCCTGGAATCTCTCTTAAAATGAAATACTTCTGAAAGGGATGTATTAGGCTAGGTTAGTCTAGGCTGAAGTAACAAACCATGAGATCTCAGTACTTTAAGACACAGAGTTTTATTTTTCCTCATGTCATAGCATAATACAAATCAGGCAGCTCTCCATAGTGACTTTCCTCACAGTGGCTCCAGGATCCGGGCAGTTCTGTCTTGCAACTCGACCATCTCAGGTTTTTCCTGCAAGTCACAGTGATGGTAGAGAGAACTCCCAACTGTCCCAACTGCCCTAGACCGAAGTGCCAGTGGCCATTAGACAGCCCATGGCCTGGACCTAAGTGCAGGGGAGGTGGGCGGATGCAGGGGAACACCTGAGTGGTTGATGAGCATCACTGTCCTGCCACAGAGCAGGTATGTCTTCTGACTAGGGTGCACGGGTTTGTTCATCTTTCCACAGTCATCAAAAAAGTGTTTAGAAGAGAGAGCAGTAAGGACTTGAGATGGGGGCTGCAGAGAACAAAGGCATGGTTGAGGAAGAGAGGTGCTCAAAGGAGGAGAAAATACCAGAAAGAGTAATTTGGTCTAGAATTAGCCTTACAGATTTTATTTTTAATTTTTCGCATGCAGTCACCACCAATTTCCGTGCTTCTAATGTGGTCTCTACTTTGACTACTCTAGGACTACTGTACAGATGTAGTTGTATGTCAAGTTAAAAAAAAAATCTAGGAAATTTAAAGTGTTTACACATAAACCACAAGATCAAATGGAAACCAGGCAAATTTAATTATTTTAGATTCAGAATTTGCAAACCACTATTTGGTGTGGTTTCACATCTCTACCCAGAAACTGTGTGGAAGCAATTCATTTATGAAACAGTTTGAAGAATCCAGTGTATTTAATATTTTCTTAAGAGTTGGAAGGCATCTCACAAATCATGTAGCCACCCCCTCATAGTACAGACACGAGGCTACAGCTGGGAGCAGTCAGTCAATTGCCCGAGGTTAGGGGCAGAGCTCTGAATCATTGAACCCCACTGTGGCCTGTGACACTGGGCTGGGCACTGAGTCCAGGAGACTTTCCTGAGAGAGATTCTTCGTGGAGCTGGCGAGAATGCCTGTGGTCTGCTGGCTCCCTCCCCAGCCTTCCCATCATGTGAGTTCACACAAGCTACCTTGGTCAGATGGGCATCTGATTGGTTCTTTAAAGTCTCTAAGGAACATTCTGCTGCAGGTCAGAGCACCATTCCATCTCACAGATGAGGAAACAGGGCCATCAGGATCAGGATGACATGGTGAGTTAGCTCCCAGCTAGGATTTGCATCCGTTTCTGGTGCATGAACTCGGCCAGCCCATGAGGGTGCAGAGGGTGCCTGGGGAGAGCCTCCTGTGAAAGGCACCAACTGAATGAGGAATTAAAGGAGGAGTGGATGCAGCTGGGGCTCGGATGCCGTCGAGAGTCAGGACCTCCCGGCTCAGCCTCTTTGTGAGCCAGTTATCAGTACCCGAGTACTTTATCTAGGCTTCTCGGAAGAAACCATTTCCATTCCCACCATTGTTTAACCCCAGTGCAACATTCTGTGCTACAGTTCCAATTTCTTACGCAGAGTGTACCAGTAAATCAAGTTAAAAAAGAAAAAGCGAATGATTTAATCTGTTTCCGGATTGCTCCAGCCATTAAAAAAAAAAATCATAGCACCAGTTTCAAAATAGAATAGGAGAAGCATTCTAAGTGAGACTTAGCCTGCCCCAGACGTTTATTTCTGATCCCCGTTTACACAATATCTGACGCCCAAGCCTCTAGCAAAATGTCACCAGAGAATTGTCTGATCAGCTGAATAATCAATATATGAACTTTCATACGGGGAAAGTAAACATGGGGGCTGGAGCTGCAAGCCCCTAGATAGATCAGGCTGTGTGTGTGTGTGTGTGTGTGTGAGAGAGAGAGAGAGAGAGAGAGAGCGAGATGGAAACCCTAGAAGTTAGTGAGAAAACAAGAAATGAGACAGACTATCCCCCAGGAGCTGTGCATGGATGTGGTCAGCATGAGTGGGATCGGACTGCCTAGGTCTGACTCCCAGGACACTTACTACCTTAGGCAAGTCACTTAATTCAGCTATTGCTTCATCTGAAAAAATGGGCATTAACAATAGTTCCTCCCTCTTGAGTGTCATGTACGCAGTACGGTGAAGAAAGCACTGTTCACGTTGGCGCATACTCTTGACTTAGCTGCTGTACTCCTGGAAAGCTTCTGGCCTAATGGGAGTCATGTCTTCACAGAAGCCCCCCAACCTCCCTCCCCGCCTGAGCAGCCACACGGGCAGGTGTGACTCTCAGAGTGGGACTTCAGGTGTGTGAACAGCACCCTGGGAGGATCCAGCCTGCCACTGCTGTGGGGAGAGATGGAGTCCCAGGGTTGGAGGGCAGCCAGGGCTCCCGTAGCTCATCCTACAGCCGTGGTCCAAGGAGGCGCATGGGGAGGGGCGTGTGGGCCCGGCCAGGCTGGAGGGTGGACACGCACCGGACAGGCTTTGACAGAGGGGCCAGCCGACGTGAAGCAGCCCTGACCGGGCTGGAGCCTCCCTCCCCGAGCCCGGGCTCCGTCACCACACAGAGCTGGTGTGATTCCCACGAGGGCTCCACCTTCTTGGATTCCCGCTGCCATTAGGGAGGGACAAGTTTCTTACCGGAAGCCCCGCTCCCTGCTCCCGTGTCCTCCCTCTTCTGTGTCCACCTGGAACCTGTATCTTTCCCAGCAGGAAGGGGCTCTGTGCTCAGACGGCCCCTTTCGAGGACAATTCAGATGCACGACCTGGAGTTGCTGCTGTGCCACCGGCAATGGGGGCACCAGACATCCCACCCGTCCCTTTGCAGGCTGTTCAGCTCAACAACACCTCAACCTTTCACATCGTTGCAGGTTTGCAAGGAAAAAACAGTCACTTTACGGACCAGGCGTTGCCAATTCTGTTCTAAGCCTCCCTTCTACTACTACTGTTCCCTCTGGTCCCCTCCCTTCTTTTCCAGCCTGTGCACCAGCCTCACTTTCTCTGCTGATGGCCAGCCCTGAATCTGTGTCTTCTCCCCCTGTTCTGGCGCTTCTCTCCTGGGCTCTGTGTGCTGCGCCCTGGAAGCCACCTCTCGCCTCTCTCCTCAGATTCCCTCAGGCCTGTGCCACTCCTCTGTGCCCTCACAGTCAGCTCTGTGCAGGGTGTCCTCCCTGTGCCCAGCCTGAACCATCACATTCCCTTCAAGTCTTCACAATCGTGCTAGCAGTTTTCAAAGCAGTTAAAACCCGCAGACCACACCATCAACACTTAGACATCTCGACTCCTGGCTAGGGGTCTTCTCCAAACGGCCAGTTCTCTTTTGGGAGAGGACACTCTGTCACGGATTATTTTCTAAGCTTATCTGAAGAACAGAGAGAGAGGGCTGTCCACTACACTTTGAAAATCAAGTTCTCCCATGAGCCAGAGCCCAGACATCTGTCCAGCCTCCCTTAGAACGGGAAACGCCCAGAGGAGCCGCCTCTGGACCAGGGGGGAGCTGCAAAGCTGGCGCTCTGCAAGGCCCAGAATTGTTCAGACGTGGAGATTTTATTAAAACACCCATTCCAGAGGCAGCCAAGCTGAAGAAACTACAGGGAGGGGCATAAAAATAAACCCAGTAAATTAAAAATAAAGAGAAACCCATCCTCAGAGGCAATTCTTCATTCTTTCCACCCCTTTTGAGGGCAGATGGGAGGATAGCTTTGGGCTGGGAGCAGCCCAGCCGGTGTCGCAGGAGCAGCTGAGCAGGGATCATCTCAAGTATTAGTACGTGTACGGGTGGAAACAAAAACAGGCCATTTTAGATGTGTTAGAGCAGAAGGAAGTCATTCTCCCGCCCAATGACAAATTTAAATGGAGCCTTTCCACTCTTGCCTTGGAATCCTATTGAGTGTTTAATTGTTCTGTCAATAAAGTCTTCCTAAAAGCTCATCTAAATTCTTGGTGTTGTAATTCAAGCCATTTCATCTTGTTCTGCGCTCGTGATAACCGGAGGCACCATTTTCTATGTAATCAATTGTGATACAGTTTGCGTCATAAAACCCACCATCATTATTTCTCTCTTTTCCCACCAGGCAAAAGGACTTACTGGCCACCACTGGCCAGAATCTTTGTCCTTGTTCCAGCTGCCCTGTGTTGACTTAGGGCTGCCATCAGCCTGCTCACAGGGAGACCCTCTAACATGGAATTGCCATCTCCTCCTGGCCTTCCTCCCTCGGCCACATTTAATCAGAACATCTCTAAGGGAGGAAGGTTCTCTCTGAAATAATAAACATCACCACAAAACACAAATATGGGCGTGACGATTATTTCTAAGGCTGCCTGCTCTTAGGTTTCTGACTATGTCACCCATGACATGCTATTTTCTTACCAAATGACCAGCTTCATTTTAACTCTCACCTTGTCATTAGTTAACTCCTCAGGGAATTAATTTCTTGTCGGTCATGGAGATCATTCCGGATCATTTCGCTGCCACTCTGTTTACTTGGAAAGAATGTTTCAAAATCACATCGTAGAAGACTCTTGGGAAGACTCATCTTTTTTTACATTTACTAGTTAGAGTGATTTGTAGCAACCATAAATGAAAAGATTCCCAAGTTTGTAGCTGAATGGGAACTTTTCTTGTTTTAGACACAAACATTTTACTAGAAACCTCTGCGTTGTCTGTCAGGAAAGTAACCAAACCTAGAGTTCCCACAGGAACAATGGCCTCTACATTCATGATGACATAGTCCAGAGAGGGAGGGTAGCCGACTTACCTTGTCATCATTATTGGGTCTCAAGTCTTGTTTCCTGGCATCAACCCTGTTATA
This sequence comes from Equus caballus, assembly GCF_041296265.1. Lineage (NCBI taxonomy): Eukaryota > Metazoa > Chordata > Mammalia > Perissodactyla > Equidae > Equus > Equus caballus. Next base: position 18,110,023 of record NC_091688.1, read on the forward strand.
TCTGTCATAAGCATTTCCTGTCATATCTGACTCTTCAGTCCTACCCAGTTCCCCATCACTCTCCAGGAGGCCCTTTCACAGTCCCACGCCTTCGCAATGCCTAGAAAGCATTCCCATGCACCGTGCCCAACACTCCTCCCTCTTTGAAACTCCCACTCCTGTTCCAAAAACCAACACAAATGTCACCTTCCCAGCAAAGCTGCCTCAATAGTCCTCCTCAGCAGAACTAGGTTCTCTGGGGTCCTGGGGTCCACTTTCTTCCAGCCTCTGAAATAAAGCCATCCTGCCTGCATGGCTCCTCCATTGGACCATGGAGCCCACGGCAGTGGAGACCTTTCCTAGCCCTCTGAGCCTCGCAGTGCCCAGCACAGGGCCTGCAACAAGGTGCTGCTCACACCTGGTTTTTCAGATTTGGGGAAGCCTGATCTGAAATTCAAGGGGTCATTGAGGCCAACATGGATTCTCTCTCCCCCCAAGCCGGGAAAAGCTCTTTGGCCATGGACAAGCATCTCAGTGTCTTTTCATGAACGGATAGACTGACCTATTGCACAAAAATGAAACATGGACCGTCTATCACCACCCAACCACTGGGGACTCCTGACTTTCTGCAGCCTGGAATCCCTTTCAGCATACCCACATCTACCCAGCAGTCTACAATAACCCCCACTGGACAGGAAGGTCAGTGACCAACCTCTTGCTTGCCATGGGGATCATGCAGCAGTGATGGTTATCTCTGGCCTCCAACATCCTTGGTCCAGTGCAGACCTGGAAATTCCAGTAGTGTTGGCAATTGATCGGTGTTGGAAGAACCAATGAACAATCATAGCATTGAGCTGATTTTTTTAATTTTTCAAAAAGAGCTCTAGAAGGCAAGTAGTTTATCACTTCCCCACCCTGAAACGACATAGCATGACAGACAGTGTAGGATGCTGGGATGCTGGCTGTTTCTTGTTTTCCAGAGTTCCTGCATCAGTCTCCGGGGAACCCAAAGCAAGGCCTGGGCAGTGTGTCCTCTGCAATTGCAGATGCTCAGAACACTCAGCAGCACCAGCACTGCTGAAGTTGGGGGTGTCTGTCTAGAAGATTCTACCTTGGATCCCAAGATCCAGACAGGGATCCAGATGGGGAATCTAGATGGAGTTTAACTTCCAGAGGCAGAGAGCAGGTGGTATGGTCAGAGACAAAGGCCTCTGACACTGCAAAGGTCAAATGTCTTGACTGAAGACCAGAGGGGAGGCAGGAAGAATAATGAGGTCAAGGAACCCCTGGATTGCTGGAGAGGCGACTGTTTAAAGAAATGCTAGGTCCGTAGTTCACGAAGTTCACAGCAAAAGAACACTGCTTGGAACTCTAGACCTGAGCACGGAGAAGCAAGGGCTGGGCTAACAGAGCCAGAACTTTATTCACAGTAGAACAGTCCTAATCTAAAATTCTAGAATTTAAGAACAATATCTTCTAAAAATGAGAATTCATAAACCCACCAGACCAGCTGACAGGGAAAAAGGAAAAAAAAAAAAATGTTCTCTTTTAAACAAAACCACACAAAAATCAACTCAGTCTTCCTCTACTCCCAGTACCCTAGTCACCTCGCACCCTGTTAAAAAAAATCATGAAAGTCACACACACTTGCACACACTCAAATATGCAAACAACACACAAAATACCCAAGGAAATCTTAGGGATCACCTAAGGGTTTTTCACTTAGCTCCCTGGATGCTCTTTCTGGTTTTCTAGAAGAAAAAAGTCAAGCCCTGACAGCGATGTCTAAGCAATAAAAATTGGAGTCAGCTGAGGTCCCTTTCCTCGGTCTCCTGGCTTATTAGTCAACGTAGAAGAAAATTAACAGTAAGTCAACAAGGGAGGCTGAGGCGGGTGTTCTCGGAAGGCGAGCTGCCTTGTTGTCCTGCAGCCTGGGGTCGTCACTGTGAGCACTAAGCTTCCTACACGCAGCAGCCCTCCCCATGGGCTCTGCTCCAAAGCAGGAAGCTCAGATTGTTGGGTCTGCAGAGCCTGACATTGAGGACATCGAGGGAGGAGAGTGTGTATTTCTCCCCTGGGAGGGTACTTCTGGAGGCAATTTACTGCTTGTGGGCATGAGAACATAAACCTGAAGCAAACCATCACAAGGTATCTGAGGATCACAGATTGTGGAGCTGCATGAGATGATGTCGTCCAACTCTGCATTGCACATAGCATCAATCTATGAAGAAAGCAGAGGGGTTGTCTGCCCAGAATCCTGACTCCAAGAGCTTCCCTGGTTATTGGCCTAAATCTGTTGATCAGTCCACTGTTTCTGACCAAGGTCTCTCACCTGAAATGGAGAATCATTGGTTTCCAGATGGTTGTCTCCCATTCAACAGGCCTTTCTGCAAGAGTCAGGCTGGGAAATGCAGGAGAGCTAGATTGTTGAACCCGTGTCTACACTGACCACTCCTCAGGTGCAATGAAAGCTTGAAACATCTGTTTCTCTATCTTATCCTACAGCTGTTTCCCCCACATTTTGTAAAATAAATAATTCAATATAGAGTGAAAAACCCAGGCAAGGACAGTTGCTGGCCTGAGAACGCGCTCTGCCTCTTAACAGTGACTCATAAAAGTCACACCTGCGATTCCTTCCCAGGCTGAGGGGCAGGGGAGAGTCTGACATGCTGCAGAGGCGCCTAACCCGGGGGACAGCAACTACACACCAGCCCTAACCCCTTATATATTAAATTTATCTTCATAAATAGAGCATCCTAACTCAAGTGACCACAATAAAAAAAGGTCAAAGTTTGAGTTCTTCTTTCCTCAAATATCTAAACAAACCCTCAAATATAGACTAAACTCTATCCACATGGCAAACTTTATGACAGCTTCAATTGCCATGAGAGTCAAAGGCCAAGACTCAGACAGACCCAAATGCCCATCCCTGTTGGATAACGAGGACAAAGAGGAAAAACTCACTTCGAAATAAGGCTCATGATAGAATGCCTTTAAATAAAAAGCCCAATTAATTTGATTTTAAGTGATTTGATTTTTCCCCCAAACTTGTTAGATACACAAGTTTTCAAGGTCACATCTGTGACATAAAATGGGCCCACCAGACCAACAGATGTGGTCCAGTTGGCTTGGCTGCCTTGCTGACCCATTTATTGATGTGACAGCATGCTGATCACCTTTCTCTTGGACGAGAGTCTGAGCCATATTGTTCAACCTTCATGTGGGAACCAGTATCGTCTGGATAATGAGCTGAAGGACTAGGTGTCTGGATTGGGGTTTTTCATAATGGTTGCCATAAAGTCTATCTTCTAGCCATCCTAAGAAATTTGGGTTTAGTTTCCCTATTCTCCTCCTCTGTCAGAAATACATTAATTTTGATCAAATTAGACCACTTAGATTGGATGACTGTGACCACGAAAAGAAACTGGAGCAAACAGATGAACAGCCCATTAGAAAAACCAAAGGGTGGTGACCGCCCCTGGAGCCTTCACAGCTCATCCCTGGAAGGCACGGTGTCTAGGGAGGTTGGTGACGGCAGGGCCTCTGTGTTCTTGGAGTTGCGGTAGATGCGACTTTGCTTCCGGGACTTCCAGGAATGTGTCCTGTCCCAGTCAGTGGCCACTGTCTCATTGTCCCAGATGGTCGAGGTCTCCGTGTCACTCAGATACCCCGGCTGGCCTGTGTAGTGTGTGGGGTAGATGAGCAAGGGTTCCGCGGAGAAGGCTTTCAAGTCCCTGGACTCGTAATACTCCTTGTACTCAGCTCTGAAAACAAGAGGTGTACACGTGCATGAGGGAGCAGATGCTTACAGAGCAGGGGAAGAGCAGAGGGGCCGTGCTGGTTATCTCTTAAACTGTCACAGATTCATTTGATGATGATTATTATTTTTGATGAGGAAGATTGGCCCTGAGCTAATATCTGGTGCCAATCTTCCTCTTTTTGCTTGAGGAAGATTGTTGCTGAGCTAACATCTGTGCCCATCTTCCTCTATTTTATATGTGAGACACCGCCTCAGCATGGCTTGATGAGCGGTGTGTAGGTCCGTGCCCGGGATCCAAACCCATGAACCCTGGGCCGCCAAAGCGGAGCACATGAACTTAACCACTACACCACTGGGCTGGCCCCTCCATTATTATTATTTTTTTTTTTTTAAGGAAGATTAGCCCTGAGCTAACTACTGCCAGTCCTCCTCTTTTTGCTGAGGAATCCTGGCCCTGAGCTAACATCTGTGCCTATCTTCTTCTACTTTATACATGGGATGCCTACCACAGCATGGTGTGCCAAGCGGTGCCATGTCCACACCCAGGATCCGAACCAGCGAACCCTGGGCCGCTGAGAAGCAGAACGTGAGAACTTAACCACTGTGCCACCAGGCTGGCCCACCTCCATTATTTTTTAAGTTGTATCCTTTGTGGAAAACTTTTGTCTAGAAATACGGTAAAGCTTTCTTTAGAAGCTTTCAGATTGTCTAAACAAACACAAAGAAGAAGGTCAGGGTATTCCTATTGTATTTAGACAGATTAGTTTAAAAAAAGAATCTCAGGTCTTGTTCTAAAAGTTAAGAATTAAGTTCTGTTGGACCATAATGATAAATAAACGTGATCACTTTTTAGAAAAATGCCCTGTTCTGGATTAATAAATTAGACAGCTGAGATCCGGACCGCAGCGATAGGGCCAGTGAAATGGTATTGGCTTGGAGGCATACCACCTCCACCATCCAGCCTAGGGTTAGGGTTAGAGTCAGAGTTAGGGTTAGGGTTAAGTCCAGCTCCCTGTGAGTGTAAAGTAGAGGGATGGCTTGACCTTCCTCCCAAGGCTCCTGTACAGATTATATGAGGCGACATCTACTTGGCTTCTGGGTCTGTGAGTGCATCATAGGTGTTAATTTCCTTTCTGTTAAGGGGCTGATGGCTGACCTCCATGTTGGTGCCAGGACACAGAGATAAAGTCAGTCTCTGACATGGTGTATAAAAGAGGGTGAGGAGCTCCATCTTTACTGAGGACAAAATGAGCAACATGCAAGACAGGAACTCTCAACACTAAAATGAAGACCTTCTAGTGAGGAGATCACCCAGCAACTGAGAGAAGGAGCCAAGGTTAGAACCTGGTATCCTGCTCCATTAATGAATTTAGGAATCACTGATTGAGCAGATCAAGGTGTAGAGTTTGGACCAGGATCTAAGGACATGGAGATGTAAGACTGTTCCTGCCTCAGGGGCTCACAGGTTATTGGGGAGACTGACAGGTAAGCCATCAATTGCCACACTCTTTGGTGAGTGCTAGGTCAGACTGAACTCCTGGGCTATGGGAACCCAGAGCACACTGTCTTCTTACATGGATACCCTGCTCAGAGGCCACCTCCGCTCTCCCTGAGCTTCTAACACATCTCTGTGACAGCAGGTATCACAATATATCACAATGACTCTTCACGGGTCTAGGTTCTTGACTAGATTGTGAGCCCCTGCCTGGCCAACGGTACAACAAATAGACTGAAAAATCAACTGAAAGCTCTGAGGTGCTTAGGAAGATGACCTTCACCTTTGAGGTGTATGAGTTTATAGAAGTGAGAAAATCAAAGACAAGGGGAGGACTGAGCAGATTATGTCCAGTTAAACTACACAATGGGCATTAAAGAAGACCCCTATGCAAGACTCACCATTTCTTCCTCATCTTCCCCTTCTGTAAAAGGGGATAATCACTTGAGTCAACCTCTCTGGGTCATGATTATGGAAAGATCATTTAGGAAAGCAGTACACCTTTAAAAAATATCAAGCACTACTCAGAATCTGAGTAGCATAACTCATGAACTGGGCTGTGCCCAAGGGACAGACAGGCAGTTCAGGGTGACTCACACAGGATGCTTATTGTACATGATAGGCAGAAACTCGTCCACTGGCAGCATCTTCCCAAAAGGATTGGCTCCAACCAGCTTCTGGGCTCCTTCCAGAGAGATGACATAGCCCAGCGTCCAGTAGGAATAGTCAGCTTCGACCAGATTTACCACATTGGGCACTGCTTTCTCTGGCTCTTTTACTTGCATCCTCTTCCTACCAATATAACTGAAAGAAATGGGTGGGGGAGAAAAATTCCAACTGGAATATTAGACAACCATCAGAATGGAGTACTGCTTTGCAGACACTTTTGAAAGCCTGGACCCACTGTGTCTTCTATTAAAAGCACCACACCACAAAGAGCATCATATCGCCAACCATGACTGTCATCTGCCATCAATGTGGCTATTTCCCCACCTCCGTTTATCAACATCCCAACTATTCTTGCCTAGCCAACTGTTCCAGCCTAAAAGTTAAGATGTAGAGAGATTAAAAGATCTTTCAGATCATTTCCCAAAGATGGTATGGGATTTCCAGCTGTGTTTACAAGGTTGGAAGGGCACAAAAAAGGCCAGATGTGAGAATCCTGAGTTTGCTGTTTTCAAGTCCCCAGAGTTTCAGCCTTCAATGTTTTCTGCACAGCTCTGCAAATGCTGGTGGTAAACACAGGACAGAAAAGACTGTGGGAAAGAAACAGTCTGCAGTAAAAGACTTGGGAACCCCAGAGTGGCCCCAAGGGGGTTCCTGGGGAGAATGAATGACAACGCCTACATGGCTTTCTCCTCATCACATTCACCCAGCTGTGCTCACGCTTCCTCCCGGGTGCTCCGTTCTAAGAAAGGCACCCAGGCACATCCTGTCCTCCATGAACAACTTCTGCAACACAGGATGTACTCACAACCATCCCCACCTTCCCCTAGTCTACTCACGGATCTGTCATCCATTCCTTTGGTCTGGAATCTGTTTGTTTCCCACTCGCCTAGAGCCAGTTGAGGAGGTGCCAGATTCCTCTCTGCCAGGTAAAGTCACTTCCTTTATTTTGCCCTAAAACTATCTCTTTCAACATTCAAGGGATTCTTCCTGTCAAAACATCCCAGGATTTGTAGAACAAGTCTGTGTTCACCTTAAGTTCCTCTGAGGACATCAATTATACATCCTCTTGGCCACTGTCTCTTTAGACTAAAATCTGAATTTCTCCCATGTACCCCAAGTGGAGGAGAAACTCCTGTTGAGCACATGCAACGTGGCTAGACTGACTGTGGAATGAAGTCTGTACTTAACTTATTAATTTTACTTAATTTAAATGTAAATTTTAAAATTGAAGATGCGTAAAATATTTTTTCTGTTAAACAAAATTTATTGTTTTGTTAGGCCTAAGTTTTCTTCAGCAGCTGAAAATTTAGCATCTGGATTGAGAAGTCATAAGTGTAAAATACACACTGGATTTGAAGATGATAGGAAAAAAGAAGGTAGACTATCTCGCTAATAGTTTTTAAATATTGATTACATGTTAAAATAATAATATTTGGATATGTTGGGTTAAATAAAACATTTTTAGGTTAATTTCACATAATTTATTTTCGTTTTTTTGATGTGATTACTAGACAATTTTAAATGATGTATGTGGTTCATGTCATTTTTCTATTGGACAGCATTGCCCTAGATGATTCCAATGGCTTGTTCTACTCTTCCCATTTGCTAGTTCTTTTTTCTGGAGAAATTTAGTAATGTAGCCATGGACAGCTTATCAGCTTTCATGTTTTGGGTTTAAGTAGCACTTGTTTCTTATTCACTTTAGAAAATGAGAGGTAAAAAATTTGAAACCCCTATAATTTTTTAAGATTGTATAATAGATTTCAATGGAATATTTTGACTTGATCAGTATGTGAAATTGAGGAAATATCTTTTTTTTTTTCCTGTATCCCTATCAGGACAGTCATTCTCCTTTCTTGGATCTGTTAGTACTTTGTCCTGTGAAATGAACCAACCAAACGACAAGTGGACAGCAACATATGCCGGTTCTAAGCCATAGACTCCTTGAGTCGAGTCCTCTGTGGCTCTCAGGCTTAAGAGAAAGCTGCCTTTGCACATGTCACATGAGCATAAAATAGCTTCCAAGCTCCGTGACTGTGAGGCCTTAATCACAGGCCACAGAGCCAGAGATTCAGAAAGGCTGAGGTGTGGTGACTTCTGGAGGATTATAGGAACAAACAATGGTCTTAAGGGACAGTGCAGAATCTAATCACATGACTGATATATAATAAGAAGCTAGGGCTTTTATTACATTTATTATTCTTATTTCTCTTTCTATTACATAGTACTGATTTCTGGGTCTGTTTCCCATGGGTTCGTTGAGCCATCGCTAGGTTTCTTTTGAGCTGAGAATGGTACATTTTCTGAGAGAGTAACTATCCCAGCTGGGCCCGTAGTTAAGGTCCCCTCTGAGGAGGGGACGGGTAGGGACAGCTTCTCTGCTGCAGCTGCTCCAAAGGAACAGGCTCTCATTTGATGGAGTTGCCTTTGACACGCAGCTGGGGAGAAGCATAATGCTTGAGACCTTTCGCCCCATTGAAGAGAAGTAAAAAGTGTCATTTTGGTTTAAAAAGAAAATGAGAGGAAGAGGGAGAGAGAGAGAGAAAGAAAGAGATTGAGAGAGAGAGAGAACTCAATTCCCAGAGGCAGCAGACAAGGAGCATTAACTAGACGTCAGTGCAGAGCCAGCGCTCCCTTGGTGAGCCTGGTCCTCCTGTGACAGCCTCTGACCCTCCACCAAACCAGCTGCCAGCGTTCCCCTGTTTGCACAGCTTCCATTCCCAGCAGAAGTTTTCTCCCCCTGACCTTCCAACCTCTCACACTCTCAGGGGCTGCAGAGGGAACCTGCTCTCCTGGGAGCTGAGGCTCAAGTATGACACAGGACTCTTGCCCTTGAATGAATGCCTCCTCCTCTCTCTCTCCATCTCCTCTATGTAACAGGTTGCCTCACAGGTGGGATTTCTACTGTGCTCCTAAGTGAGTGCTCAGTCTGGAGGCCCCCGATCTATAGGCAGACTCCAGGTCTTTTAAAGAATCTCCCATAGTTTCTTTCTCACACTGTAGAACATATAGATGCAAAACCCAGTGGCTATCCTCTATGCACTTCTTGTTTCTGGGAACATTTATGGAGTGAAGAACAGGTAAGTGGGGGCTTGAGCTGGGGAGGTGGGGCTCGCTGCCCCTCGAGAAGGACTGAGTGCCTCTTGGTGCTCTCTGATAAGCCTGTCTTGTCACTCACATCAGTTCCCAATCCAGCTGAGCACGGTCAATGTCATCCATCAGCTTCATCAACTTCTTCTTAAACTGATGTTCAAAACGCACATCATCCTCAATAACAAGAGTCTTCTCCAGCTCTCGGTCAATTACCTATAAAGTTCATCAGTGGGAAGACACCCTATGAAAAGTTTGGTACTTATTTTTTATTCAATAAGTAAGTATTAGAAAGCTGAGGGTATGCCAGCACGATATATAATAGCTTATAACTGGAATCTAAGAAAATCCATCAACAGTGGAATGGATAAATAAACTGGGTTATATTTACAGCAATGAGAACATATGATTTACAATTAAATGCAACGGTATAGATGAATCTCACGAATGTAATGTTGAGAGATTGTACATACCAGATGGTCCCATTCATATTAAAAAAGGTACAAAAGTAGACAAAACTATTGTGTGCTGTTAGAAGTCAGGATGGTGATTATCCTTGGGGACTAATGACTAGAAGGAAATACAGAGGAGATGCTTCTAGGGTGCTGGTAACCAGTTTCTTGATGTGGGTGCTGGTTAACATGGGTGTATTGTTCAGTTTGTGAAACTTCATTGGCCTGTATTTTATGATCTACATACTTTTATACAAATCTATTACATTTCATTTAAAGTTGAAAGAAAAAAAAGATAGGCATAGCCTGGATCATTCAAAGAGAGAAGGCATTCAAAGGGCCCTTCTTAGGGACTTTTTCTTTTCTTATGGGAATTGACCCTTAATCAAAAACCCCACACTCCAATACCACTCCCATCAATGTCTGGTCTGTAAGACATGGGTTCAAGTCCTGCCTCTGCCACTTCTGGCCTGGACAAGATATTTAATTATTTCCTCTCGTGTAAAATGAGCCCACCCTTCCCGACCCACCTCACATGACTTATGTGTGACATCTTGTTTGAAATCACTGAATAAATGATGACATGCTAGATACATACAAGGCATTTCTACTAAAGATGAGAATGTATCAACAGGAGTGTGGCCTCCAGAACACCGGTATGTTCCCCTGTCATCATCCCAAGTGGCACCAAGGCTACCCTTCCTTGTTTGTTGCCTGCCTTGTGTCAGAGGGAGACATGAAGCAACAGCAATTTCCAAGCACACTTCTAGAACAGTTATGGGTTCACTTTGTGTCTGGCCCTAATTCACCTACAAAGTCCCACTCTCCTTCCTCCTCGTTACAAAACCGCACATCTAAGTAAAGCATAATTTACCTCTTTCCAGACAGAGTAGTGGCTAAGAAAGCAGCCAATTTCACCCCGGGTTAGAGGCCTAGAGGAGTAAGGATCTCGGTATCCAGGCAGCATTTCAATATTCAGGGCCTTCAGCTGGCTTGTGTTGAGAGCCCTGCACGACAGAGAACATGTCTGAAAATTAACAAGTTGAGATGCTCCCACCATAGAAGCCAGAAGAGAGCGTTCTGCCTTTATGCACGCTGAGAAAGACTTCTCAGCTTTCCCATCATTCCTTAGGAGTTCCTCAGGGTTAATGTGTCATGGCACCATTACGAGCTTTGTGAAGACAAGAGTGTCTTATATTTTGTGTATCCCTCACAATGCCCAACCCTCACAATGCCCAATGTAGTTTTAAGTATCATCAGTTTTTTGGCAATTTTGAAAAAGTATTTTCCTAATGAAGGAAAGTGGTTAAGAGGAGCATTAAACACTGGAAGGGATAAGGACAGGAAGGAATGAGGAGAGGAATTGTGTGTGTGCATGCATGTATCTTTGGACATAAATGTAAAAAGAAAAAAAGGTTAAACACAAAAATAGCAGAGAGAATCTTGTAAGCAGCAAGAGAGAGGTGACTCACCACATACAAAGTTTTCTCAGTATGATTAACAGCTGATTCTCATCAGAAACCACAGAGGCCAGAAGGCAGTAGGTTGACATACTCAAAGTGCTGACTGAAAGAGACTCAACCAAGAATTCTATATCTAGATTCACTACCCTTCAAAAATGAAGAAGAAATGAAGATACTCCCAGATAAACAAAAACTGAGAGAGAGTTTGTCACTAGCAGATCTGCTCTACAAGAAATACTAAAGGGAGTCCTCAGAGTGACATGAAAGGAAACGAGAGAGTAACTCACTTCCATGTAAAGAAGAAGCAATGCTAAATGTAACTGCTTAGGTAAATATAAATGACAGTGTCATTGGTTTTTTGTTTATAACTCTTTTTTCTCTTTTCTGATTTAAACTATAGTTGCATGAAGCATTAATTGGAAGTCTGTGTTAAAGGGTATATAATGTATAAGGAAGTAATTTGTGTGACCCCAACAGAACAAAGGAGAGGGAAAGGAATGAAGCTATAGAGCAGCTCAGTTGTTGTATACTGTGGAAATTCAGGTTTTTTTAATTGAGATATAATTGACATATAACATTATATTAGTTTCAGGTGTACAACATAATGATTCGATATTTATATATTGTGAAATGATCACCACACTAATACTAGTTAACATCCATCACCACACATAGTTACAAATTTTTTTTTCTAGTGATGGGAACTTTTAAGATCTATTCTTTTAGTAACTTTCAAATATGCAATATAGTATATTAGTTAATGATAACTATGGTCACCATGCTATACCTTAGATCCCCATGACTTATTTATTTTATAACTGGAGGTTTTTACCTTTTGATCCCCTTCACTCATTTCACCTATCCCCCGCAGCCCGCGGCAACCACCAATCTGTTCTCTATATCTACAAGTTCAGTTCTTTTTTTCTTTAGATGCTACATATAAGTGAGATCATATAGTATTTGTCTTTCTCTCACTTATTTCACTTAGCATAATGCCTTCAAGGTTCATCCATGTTGTCACAAATGCAAGATTTCAATAATATTCCACTGTGTGGATAGATAGATAGATAGATAGATATCACAATTTCTTTACCCATTCATCCAACAATGGACACTAGATTGCTTCCATGTCTTGGCTATTGTAAATAATGCTGCAATGAACATGGCGGTACATACATCTTTTTGAGTTAGTTTTTCTGTTTCCTTTGGATAAATACCCAGAAGTGGAATTACTAGATCATATGGTAGTTCTATTTTTAATTTTTTGAGGAATCTTCCTCTGTTTTTGATAGTGGCTGCACCAATTTACATTCCCACCAACAGTACACAAGGGTTCCCTTTTCTCCACATACTCTCCAACACTTGTATTTCTTGTCTTTTTGATAATAGCCATCCTAATAGGGGTGAGGTGATATCTCATTGTGGTTTTGATTTGCATTTCTCTGATGCTTAGTGATGTTGAGCACCTTTTCATGTACCTGTTGGCCATCTGTATGTCTTCTTTGGAAAAATGACTATTCAGATTCTCTGCCCATTTTTTAATAAAATTGTTTGTTGTTTTGCCATTGAGTTGTATGAGTTCTTTATATATTTTGGAAATTAACCCTTATCAGATATATGATTTACAAATATTTTCTCCCATTCAGTAAGTTGCCTATACATTTTTTTGATGGTTTCCTTTGCTGTGCAGACGCTTTTTAGTTTGATGTAGTCCCACTAGTTTATTTTTGCTTTTGTTACCTTTTCTTTTGGTGTTAAATCCAAAAAACCATCACCAAGACTGAGCTCAAGGAGCCTACTTTCTATGTTTTCTTCTAGGAAGTTAGTATTAATATGAACTAGATTGCTATAAATTAAGATGCTAATTGTAATCCCCAAGGCAGTCACTGAGAAAAATAACTAAAAAATATACAGTAAAAGAAATAACAAAGGAGTTAAAATGATAGAGTAGAAAATATCTTTTTGAATCAAAAAAGCAATAATGGAGGAATAGAGAAACAATGAAGATGTAAGACGTATAGAAAACAGCAGACATAAATCTACCTTATCAGTAATTATTAAATGTGGATGGATTAAACCCTGAAATCGAAGGCAGAGATTAGCAGAATGAGTTTTTAGAAACATGATCCAACTGTGTGCTGTCTGCAAGAGACAGATTTTAGATTCAAAGATGTGAATAGGTTTAAACTAAAAGGATGGAAAAAGACATATCAGGTAAACAGCAACCATGAGAGAGCTGGAGGAGCTATACAAGCATCAAACAAAATTTATTACTAGAGACAAAGAAGAACATTTTCTAACGATAAAAGAGTCAATCCGTCATGAAGACACAATTATAAATATATATGCACCTTACAATGGAGCAAAAACATGAAGCAAAAACTGACAGAACTGAAAGGAGAAATAGACAATTCAAAAATAATAGTGGGTAGGAGTTGGCCTGGTGGCTCAGTGGTTAAGTTTGCACATTCTGCTTCAGCAACCCAGGGTTCACCGGTTCAGATCCCGGGTGCAGACATGGCACCACTTGGCAAGCCATGCTGTGGTAGGTGTCCCACATATAGAGGATGATGGGCATGGATGTTCGCTCAGGGCTAGTCTTCCTCAGCAAAAAGAGGAGGATTGGTGGTAGATGTTAGCTCAGGGCTAATCTTCCTCAAAAAAGAATAATAATAATGGGAGACTCCAATACCCTACTTTCAATAACAGAAAGAACAACTAGGCAGGAGAACAACAAGGAAATAGAAGACTTGAACGACACTGCAAACCAACTTGACCTAACAAATATCTACAGAACACACCACCCAAAATACACATTCTTCTCAAGTGCACTTGCAACATTCTCTAAGACCATATTTTAGACCATAAATATCATACAGACCATAAATCAAACCTCAGTACCCTTAAAAGGAGTGAAATCATACAAGTTATGTTCTCCAACCACAAGAGAATGAAACTAAAAATCAGTAAGAATAGGAAATTTGGAAAATTCACAAATATGTGAAATTAAACAACACACTCCTAAAGGAACCAATGGGTCAAAGAGGAAATCACAAAGGAAATGAGAAAATATTTTGAGATGAATGAAAATGAAAACACAGCACACCAAAACTTACAGAATGCCCCTAGTGCAGTACTTAGAAGTCTAGTTATAACCATAAATGCCTATATTAGCAAAGAATATCTTGTATAAATAATCTTGTCTTCCATTTTAAGATACTAGGAAAAAAGAGCAAAGTAAACTCAAAGCAAGCAGAAGGAAGAAAATAATTAATACTATAGTGGAAATAAGTGAAATAGAGAATAGAAAAGCAAGAGAGAAAATTGACAAAACCAAGTGTTGGTTCTTTGAAAAGATCAACAAAATTCATCAGAAAAGGCATTTGATAAAATCCAACTGTGTACGGATTGAATGTTTATACTCCCCCCAAGTTCATACGTTGATGGTGTTAGGAAGTGGGGTCTTAGGTCACGAGGGTGGAACCTTCATAAATGAGATTGCTGTGCTTACAAGAAGAGACATGAGAGAGCTTTCTTCCTCTCTCCACTCTGTGCTCTCCGCTATGTGAGGGCACAGCAGGAAAATAGCCATCCACAAATCAGGAAGAGGTCTCTCACTAGAATCCAGCCATGCTGGCACCCTGCTCTCAGACTTCCCAGCCTCCAGAACTGTGAGAAATAAATGTTTGTTGTTTAAGCCACCTGGTTTATGGTAATCTGTTATGATAGCCCAAACTGACTAAGTCACCAACACCCTTTCACAATAAAAACACTCAACCAAATAAGAATAAAAGAGAATTTCCTCAACCCGATAAAGGCCATCTGTGAAAATTCCACAGTTAATATCAAACTTAATGTTGAAAGACCAGATGCTTCCCTGTAATATTACAAACAAGACAAAGATGTCTACTCTTACCACTCCTGTTCAACACTGTACTTGAGGATCTAGCCAGGGTAATTAGGCAAGCAAAATAAATAAATGATATACAGATCAAAGAAGAGGAAGCAACAGTATTTACATTTGCAGATGACATAGTCTTGTATATAGAAAATCTTAAGGAATACACACACACACAAACACACACACACACTGTTAGAACTGATAAATGAGTTCAGCAAGGTTCAGGATACAAGATCAATACAAAAATCAATTGTATTTCTATATACTTAACAATGAGCAATCTAAAAATGAAATTAGGGAAACAACTCCATTTACCATAGCATCAAAAAAAGTAAAATACTTTGGAATAAATTTAGCAAAATAAATGCAAGAACTTTACACTGAAACTATAAAACAACATTCAAAGAATTAAGGAAGACCTAAATAAATGGAATGATCCCGTGATCATGAATTAGAAGACTTCATATTGTTAAGATAGAAATACTCCTCCCAATTGATCACCAGATTCAATGCAACTCCTATCAAAATCCCAGCTGCGGTTTTTGTGGAAAATGACAAGCTGATGCTAAAATTTATATGGAAATGCAAGCGACCTAGAATAGCCTAAACAATCTTGAAAAAGAATAACAAAGTTGTGGGGCCCGCCTCGTGGCCGAGCGTTTAATTTTGCATGCTCTGCTTTGGTGGCCCAGGGTTTCACCAGTTCGGATCCTGGGTGCAGACATGGCAACACTCATTGAACCATGCTGAGGCAGCATCTCCCATGCTACAACTAGCGGAACCCACGACTAAAAATATATAACTATGTACCAGAGGGCTTTGGGGAGAAAAAGGAAAAATAAAAAATCTTTAAAAACAATAAATAAATAACAAAGTTGAAGGGCCTACACTTCCTTACATACAAAGCTACAGTTATCAAGATAGTGTGGTATTGGAATAAGGACTGACATATACATCAATGGAATAGAATTGAGAGTCCAGAAATAAACTCTTACATTTATGGTCAATTCATTTTTGACAAGGGTGCCAAGACAATTTAATGGGGGAAAGAGTAGTCCTTGTAACAAACAGTGCAGGGATAACTAGATAACCATGTGCAAAAGAATGAATTTTGACCCCTACCTCACACCATATAAAAAACTAACTCAAAATGGATCAAAGATCTAATGTGTAAGATACATATATATATACAAGAGAGAAAACTAAAAAACTCTTAGGAGAAAATACAGAAATAATCTTTGTGGCTTGAATTTGGCAATGGGTTCTTAGATATGACACCAAATGCATAAGCAACAAAAAAATATTAATTGGACTTCATCAAAATTAAAAACGTTTGTGTTTTAATGGACCCCATTGTGAAAGTGAAAAGACAACACATAGAATTGGAGAAAATATCTGCAAATTATGTAGCTGACAAGAGACTTCTATCTAGAATATATAAAGTACTCTCACCACTCAACTAGTTTCCTCTGGTCCATGTGGCCTATGAATGGGATTGGGGCTCTCAGGAGTATTTGAAGCAGTGTTTCCAAACTCTAGTGCACCCAAGAATAGGGTCGCCAGATCTAGCAAGTAAAACATAGAATGCCCAGCCAAATTTAAATTTCAGATAAACAATGAACAATTTTTAGTATTAAGCCCCATGCAATATTTAGGATGAATTTAACTAAGTGTCCTATATTTTATGTGGCAATCTTACCCAAGAATCACCTTGAGGCTTCTTAAATGCAGGTTCTTGGCCCTAGCTCTAGAGATCACGATTCAGCAGCTCTGGGATGGCACTCAGGAAGCTGCCCTCTTAACCAGCCTCTGAGCACACTAATGTGGGTGTCCAGGCCATGCTTTGAGAAACATTGATGAGATTCTCTAAAGGAATCACAAGAACTTCCACAACAGCTTCTAGCCATACTCCTTAGAGCCATTCATATTCCCAACTAACATAAAACATGGAACTGCAGGTTTTGCATAAATCTATGCCTTGAGATAGAATGTCAGATAAAAGGGCAAAGCAAAACAAAGTAACAATGACAGCAATAACAAAAATCTTTGAAGGAATCCAACTGAGTATCAGTGTGACTTTCCTGCCACATTCCCAGGAAAAGTGATCAGCCCAGGCAGACTGTAGCAAGCATCTTATGCAACAGGATACACAGACTGTTATGCATTTTTTCCATTTATTTTCTTCAGGTTGCCCAAGTTTAGACACTTTGCTCTAAATCAGGCTCTGAAGGCTACTCTGAACACATTCCTTCCAACACATTACAGAAAGCTGGAAACCACCACAACCACTGTGAGAACTCCCAGAGACAGGGGAAAATCACTTCCAGTGTGAGCTTTCAGCATAATGAAGACAAGAGATCACTGAATGATGAGTGGATTTCAGGCCTGCTCTACCTGGTGAATTAACATATACACTACTGTAAGTCATAAAGTTTCTCCCAAAGTAGATTTCTCCCAAAGTAAGTACAAGTAGCTATTGTAAAAACATGTCTATCTTCTAATGACTACAGATTCCTCCCACCCAGGACTAAATTTCTCTCAGAGAGGGCAAATCCCCGCTCCAACCACATCTTCAAGGGTCTGAGAAAAAACCCGACTCACTTTCCATCCACAGCCTCGACAATCTTGACTTCAATCTCCTGCTCGTACAGCGTGCGTAACATCCGGTCCCGTCTGTCCTTTCTGCGCTTGAGGTTTATCATGAAAATCTAATGCGGGAAGGAAAATGGAAAAGAAACACAGATGATTCAAGTCTTATTTTAGGCTGTTTGAAAAGTTAAGTAAACGTAAGCACCAAAGTTTTAGTTAGAATAAGGAGTGGAAAAGATAGGGAAAACTGTGGTGAAGATTTGTTTGTGTTTCATATCAGGCCGAAGGATATTCGTCCAAACAGAATTACTTTCAAAACTGAGCCTTTTGCAGCGACTCAACTCTCTCCTTGTTTCTCTGATTGCTCGTTGATGGACATGTTTGCCCTGCTCTTGAGATAGGAAAGTTTAAAAAGTTACTCTTCAGAAGGCCAAAGATGAATTAAACCCCAAACATACAAGACTAAGGGGTAGGAGGCAGTTGGGCAAGTGGTTAGAATTATCAGCAGACCTAAGTTCACGTCCTGAGTGTTACTTACTAAGTGTTTGCCTTGGACCAATCCCTATGCCTCAGTTTCCTCATCTGTAAAACTGGGATAAGACTGGTCCTATCTCACAGGTTAAATATTAGCCATTACTATAGTTTATATCCACTGTAGATAATGAATGATAATGAATGTTAAAGTCATTCAAAGGATAAGAAAAATCTAGTCTCAACAGATTCCCTTATTTTCAAAGTTTCCAAACTGAATTATCAAGGTCTCCATTTTAGTAGCTTCTTTGCCAGAATTCTTCAACTCCCTTAGAGATAAGGGAATTTTTCTGAAAGAAGTAAAGAGAAGGGGCCTTCTCCTTGGGGGGCAGCCCTTAGGGGAAGGGAGAAACGGAAAGGCATGATTTCCACATCATGTGGATCCGAAGGAAACCCTATGTAGAGGACACCTACAGGTCCATGAAGATCAGAAAAATGTGCCTTCGGATTTGTCCCCATGAAGGCTGGGTCCACCTGCAGCCCCTCACCTTAGCCCCTAAATTCCTGATGGCGGCACTAAACATACACATATCGTGAGGCCACTACAGGGAGTTACAGACAATGAGGCTGTCCTGACTATGTCCAGATTTAAGGAGACACAAGTGCACCTAAGGTCTCATAAATGCCATTACAGGTAAATAGGTGTTTTAATAAGGTCCTTTTGCTACGAGCAGTAATAAACTCACGTCGAACATTAAACTAAGAGAAGGAGACTTCAGCTGCCAGCAAGAAATATTGATGACACATAGCATGGAAAAGGAGAAACCTACAGGAATGAGTTGTATGACGTTGGCTTCATCTTGACATACCATCTAGATGACTTTGAGGAAGATGTTTAACGTTTCAGGGTCCAGTTCCCTCGTTTGTAAAAAGAGGGAGTTGAACAACCTTATCTCTCAAGTCCAGTAAAGATTGAAAGGTCTATGACATGTGGCTTATGGTAAAGTTTGCTTTATGCACTGTCCAGAATGAAGCAGAAACTGTCTTATAACCAGCCTGGAATTTAGACTTTACTGGGGGCTAAGCTTTGGTTCGCATGGTCATTCTGAATGTAATCATCAATATTTTATATATTTTACTGGATGAAAAGCTGCACTAACTAAAATTTTAACCCTTCCTTACAAAATATTCTCACTTTACAATACCCACTTTATAAATATCCATTTATGAAGCTCTGGGCAAAGAGACTGATATGGGAGCAAGATGTCTTCTTTGAAGAAATCATCCACCTGATGTAGGGCAAAGTGGACTAGGTGCATGATGATTTCATCACCTCCTCTGTTTACCTAACTGGGTAATTATTTTTTTTGAAACAATTTCTGTGGTCACTCTATTTGCCTTGTTACTTGGGACTTCATAACTTAATAGGTTATATTCTTTTATATTTCATTTTCTTCCTGCTTAGAATCCTACTTTGATGCACCAGGTTCCATCTCCCAGTTTTACAAATATGGAAAGGAAAGTGCATGTCCTCATGCAGACATATGGAGCTACCTGAGGTCACTCCAGGAGAGCAAAAACAAAACAGAACAAAAATTAACAGAAATACAACAAAAAAAAAAGTCCACTCAAACCAGAGACCTCTGGTCTGGGAAGACTTTAGTAAATAATAATCCAGTCCCAGTTCCTGCCAAAACAAGTGCAATAAAAAGTTAGCCATGAAGGAAAAACACAGACGGCTTGCTCCATACTTAGTGAATAGTAAACAGAGAAAGAGCCACACAGTCAGTGCAGCCCAGACACCACAGCAAGGTCATGGGGTACTGGGAAGGTTGAAAAGGCCCCTGAAAATCCCTTTTTCCACCATCCTATCTCTGTTCCAGACAGAGAGATGATTATCTAAGCTCAGGAGAGTAGAGTCTCTGTGCTGTGACACTTCCTAGAGCTGGCATGTCCCGGGAGTGACCCAGTCCTTATGACCACATCCAAATGGAAGACCAGAGCTGGAAGATCTTGGCTTTGTCTCATTTTATTTGCTTTGGTGTGGTCCTCATCAGAACATGTTTATACAAGGAAAAATGGATACATGTAAAGATACTTGTGTTCTTTTATCTAGAGAACTGAGAGCTGATGAGAACTGCAGAGAAAGGAAAGCTACAGTCATACACGAAAGCTGGTCCAGCTCATGGTGTGGGCCAATCTTTCCTGCAGCCTTGATCATTTTTAAAAATGATTTACTCTTTAGTCTAATTCCTCTCTTCCACGCTTAAAATCATCTCTTCTCATTCTGCCTTCTGCGGAAATAGCATAATAGCTGTTAACTCTTTTCCACTTAATATTTATGAAATACTCCTTCCCATTCCTGAAGTCCAGCTCCAAATCAACTTTACAGACAAAGTCCCAATTCCCGGTCCACTAGCTCTTTAAGATGGCCATACTTTGGGGACATGTATTATATGGTACAGGCTAATAGACAAGGCATTTTCTCTCAATGCAGCAGGGGCAATGAGCACAGGGCACAAAGCTTGGCCTATGACATATCCAGAATCCATGGAAAAAAGTCTATCTCAGTTTGTGGATTCCTGAGCACTGTCCTGGCCTCTAGACCACCCAGCTCCTGAATACTGATCAGCAGCTACATGACATGAGGGACTCATGAAGGATTCAGTGACTTGGAATACAATTCTGGCCCCACCAAGCGTCTGTTGTATTACCAAGAGAGGCATTTCTTTATATTTCTGCTTCATTCTTTATACAATTGAAACTTAATAATGAATGGCCCTCAGAGAGCTATTATGACGTTGTTGCCTGCTGAAAGGCAAAATTTTAGAACAGTTTTCTTTTTTCTCTTTTTCTTTGTCTTCTCAAACCTGGCCTCCAAACTTTTTCCATGGAAAAACAGCAGAGAGAAAATAAAGCACAGAGTGTTCCAGAACGGTTTCCACCCACTCAAAGTTAAAATCCTCTAATACCTAATGCATATATCTTCTTTACCCTTGAATCTTGATGAAAAGGTTGATGAAATGTGGCAATATCTACTCTTAGAATATATCAAATTCACTTTCATGACTAAATAGCAACTTCTCTCTGATTCAATGATTAATTCACTTTTATCACGATGCTCCTCTTTTAAGATAAGAAAACTGAGGCACGACAAAAAACAAGTACTTCACCCAAACCCTTAATGCATTTTCAACAGTCAAGCCAGTCTGGCTCTCAGTGGATGCTCAGGCTTGTGTTCCCATTAAAAACATACAAGCATGCTGCACGCATGCATGTGCACACACACACATTGACACCTTTCCTACCTCGTCAAATCCCATCTTGTCGGGATATTTAGGGACAACTGAGACAAACTGGGAAGGTTCCATTGGAGGACCATCAACTGGAAGACACAAGAAATACGCAGAGTGCTTTGTTAGGGAAAGAGTCAGAGAACAGAATTGCATCCACACACCCGATCTCTAGGAACACAACCTGGATGAGCAGAGCGGGGGATGACTGCTGAGCAGTTCCCCAGGACTGAGTGGCTACACAAGAACCCTCAAGGTCAGGGCTCTGGTTCCCAGAGCACTTGTTTATACGCAGATGGCAGAATTTGCTCCATTTCCCTTAAGACCTATTTGAAGAGTATTTGGGAGGTGGTTTAGGGTAATGGTTCAGGGTGAGGGCTCTGGAGTCAGATGATCTGAGTCCAGGCTTTGGTCTATAAAGGTCTGGAACAGTTATGTAACCTCTGTAAGCCTGTTTCTTCATGTGTAAAATCAAGTTAAGAACTGTATCTCTTATTAAATTTATATAAAATTTAAATGAGACCTGCATGCAAAGCACTCATAACCTAATAAATGCTCAATAACTTTGTGCTATTATTTATGGTGGCCCATGATGAAAGAGCTCAGAAATAGGCTAGACTTTTTCTGAATAATGCTTTTTTCTATACACTTAAAATTGTCAAAGTCTGGGAATGATTTTAATCCCATCCAGGCAGGTTTAGCTACAGGAACACAAAAGTCCTTTAATTTAACCCGAACTCACCTTTGAAAGCCAGCCCATGGACCAGGAGTTAGTACAGGGCTAACATGCAAGTTTCCAGACGTGAGGGACATCGCATCTTAAGCAGTAAAAATTTTATTTATTTGATACTCCAAAAAAGCTTTCTTTACAAACTACTATATATTTTAATCGTTGAATGCAATGTTGATTAAAGCACCCGAGAAGGTCTTTAAGATTTTTGGTACTGGAGAAATTCAAAGTACTTGTTTGGTTTTCCTTAAAGGTAAAATGCAAAGAAAATTTTAAATGGGAGCTGGTAACTGGGTTGTTTGTATCAGCGATGGCCATTACTACTGTTCATGAATATCCATTCTCCTCTATTCCAGGTACATGAGAGGAATACTTTCTTGCCCTTGAAGTTAGTCGCGGTCGTGTAATTTGCTGGGAAAGCTTTAAATTGCCGCCACTCAACTCTCCAAACCCTCCTTCCAGCCCCACCCCAGCCTCACCACAATGACCATAGTAGCATATGTTGATATGTAAAAACCATGAATTTGGAGCAGCCTAGAATGATGTGCTAACAAATGGAGGGCGGCTGCCCAGGAAAGACGCCAGGACCACTGCAGACTTTGCACAGCAAGAAATAAGCCTTTGCTGTATTAAGCCAATGAGATTTTGGCACTATTTGATATCCCATCCTACCTTTGCCTGTACTGACTAAAATACTGTCCTTTCACCGGGATATCAAAGAGAAACCATGACATCCGGTTTCACAATGATCAGATAATGTGAAATTCTAGAAGATGGTGAGACAGGTTTCCTAAACCAAACACAAGAGTTGGTCTCATTACTTCAACCTCTGACCCTTGCAGTCACATTTCTGTGAGTACACAGTGCATGTGTTTCTGTTTCCATTAGAGGCTCATTATATTTTGGTCCCTTCTGCTGCATCCCAATTCTCATTAATTTCTTTTAAAATCAACAAACATTGATTGAGAGTCCACCACATACAGGGTTAGGTTTTTAAGAGAAAGAAACTTAACATACAAACTCCTTCCTGTTCATAGTGTTGTTTGAGGAGCTGTCTCGCTCTCCCTCCCTGCGCCCCCTGGGAGGGGGTTATATTCTGAGTTACCCTTTCCAGGCTGTTGGTCTCTGGCACTCACAGGGCCTGCATGGCTTTAACGTCTCAGCCACAGAGACTGTTTTTAGCCATGCTGCTTCTCTCAATCATGGGCAGTCATTGTGTTCACAGGACAAGTGTCCCAAAAAAAGCCACAAGGGTCTGGTTCCTGAAAGCTACCATTGAGACAAAATATGAGAAGTGTACCTGGGTTTTGCCACTGAAGGCAGAGCTAAGCCACAGGGAAAAACAGGAAGTGATACAATGAATCAGACCTAAGAAACTTACCGTGAAAGGAGAAGGGATATGTCTTTGCTGATGTCACACTTGAAGGTTAGGTATATCCCAGCTTTTGTTTGGGGTCATTTCTGACTCCATCATTCATATTTTATTTAGTCCCTCATTGAATCCCTCCCTATACATAGCCCCTCCCTGTACACTACTTGGGACATGTTCTTCCTTGGCTCCTGGATACTTTCAAGATCTAGGAATAATAATAATAGCTATTGTTGTAGAGATCTTATTACTCACTGAACTCTGGGCTATATACTCTTGATGTATGTAATCACATTTATTTAATCCTCACAACATGAACCATGGGATAGGTATGAGGTTTCCTATTTTTACAGATAAGAAAACAAAGGCTTAAACATCTTGCTCAAGGTCACAGAGCTGATAGAGCTGGTATTTGAACCTAGGTCTGACTCCTGCATGCAAACCCTTAACCCTACTCTACCGTGCCCCAAAGCTAGTCCTTGGTAGCCATGGCCTCAAGTTGGCCTTGGGCAACTGGGCTGGGTTTACAGTAACTCAGTTAGCTAAGTCCTTGCCCCTGGGTGACCATCACTTGTGGCTCTTTCTGTGGTCTACACTGGAGCATACACCATCCAGTGTACAATGCACCAGCCCAGTCATGCCTGGAAAAGCATTTGAGAGATTGTGTTTGGACCGAATCCTAACACTTCTTCTCTACAGTTTCTCTGGAACTTCTTCCACTGCTGCAGCCACCACCCTAGCTCAGGTCCTCACGCACCATGCCTGGGCTGTTTTAATATTTTTCCAACACTTGTGTGGTCTTAGTCTTGCCTCATTCTAGCTCATTATGCACACCGTTGTCAAAATAATCTTGCTCAAGCACAGTGCCATTCTTGGCCATAATAGTTATGCTCAACAGTTAGGTGCTTTACAATTTGTTAAGTGCGTTCATATTCCCACACCATCTAATCTTCACTTTTTAGGGGGGGAGGGGTTGTTTGTTTTTATAGATGAAGAAATTGAGACCAACTCAGATGTAGACTTGCCCAAGGTCAAAGAGTGATTGGTTGGCAGAGCTGGAACTCAGTTTTAGACCTTCTGACTTCAGATTCAATATTCTTAATAATCTCTGCACGATGATTTGTTGCTGAGAACTGGCACCCAGGATTTCCCACCACCTCATGCTTTGACTTGCCAGACCAATTTCCTCATGCCTCACAATGCATTTACTTCTGTAATTTATAAGATCTAGGCTTATTTACTTCTGTAATTTATAAGATCTAGGCTTCTGTTATTCATCCCCCAAAGGAAGCACATCCCCAAATTTTCTGTACAGCTCCTAGTGTACTAAATGAGTAAGTACATGTAGAGTGATAGGCACAGAGCTTTTAATAAATGTTAGCCATTGCTGTTATATGCCATCTCCCTCCACCCTGACTCTTCCACTCTGATCTCTGAAACTCCAGTCTGCAATTCATAAAATCCCAGACATTTCAGTCCTCCACTTTTTCTGAATATCTCTTTGCCTTTTTGTTTCAATTAAAACTTCATTTTCCTTTGAGGACACTGCCTCCCTTTCAGCTGTCAGAGTGGAAGCTGATTTTTCTTACATCCCCCAACTCACTCCAAACTGTCTTCCATCCTTCAAAACCCTCAACTTCTTTGAAGCATATTTTAGCACCTCTCTACCTTCTAATCATGCCCCCTCAGTCACTGATGACTGCAATTTCTGGCTCAC